>NC_052313.1:40518955-41183955 GCF_016432855.1 Salvelinus namaycush | reverse complement strand
GAAGAGGATGGAGAGAGACGGAGAGTGAGAGTTTCAGAAAGTGTGATTTTCAGAGAGTGATTCCAATCTACAGAACTCAATTTGTCCTCTATACTGTACCTCCTACTTCTTTAACAACCATATTGTTTCTGCAGTTCCTATTTTCAAAGGTTTTTTTCAAAAGAAACTTCAAAGTAAAATAAATAAAATGTGTTCATATGTTTGGAATGTGAAAAATACAAATGAATGTTAGACAAAAGACATCAAACAATAGTGTCTTGCATTGGGACCTACTCCTTAATGCAAGCCACCCATAGCCCTTTCCTTTCCTCTGTTCCGTTCTGTCTGAGGCACGTCGTCCTTCTGTAACGGCTGCCCATCTCTCTACACCACGTACACCATCCCACTATGATAGCTGTGCATTAATGTCACTCACTCACTTCCTGTCTGTGTCTCTCTCACACACACCCATGCAGACACACATACACGCACACACACACACACATAGACGCATGCATGTACAGACAGGCACACACCCTCACACACACGTGCATGTGCACGCAGGCACTGTAGCAGTAGTAACAGTGTTTTGTATTGTTGTTGTCAACATTGAAGCAGTGGTCAATGCGGTACAACTGCCACTGATGAGTCCAGACTACAGACTACCTTGCTACTGTATAACGTATAAAGAACTGAAGCTCATCTCTTTCATATTTACGGCGTGACGGATTTGAGGTGGACTGATTGCAGTGTTTAATTATAGGGAACACAATGGCCACACAATTCAGATCTTCTCTTTTTCTCCCTGCCCTTCTTTTCCGAGGCGTTGACACGCCACACACTCTGGTGCTCGCTGCTGCGTGCCTGCCCGGCCCGCCCGTCGATGTTTCACACTCCAAACGAGCTGTGCTTGCAGAAGAATTTAATTTGATCTGCCGCTGTAATTGTGCCTCCAAAAAAAAGAGGGGACAGTGCAACTTTAAATGTAATATGCACAAAAAGTAAATTAACTGCGGAGAGAGCAAGAGGGGAGAGAGCAAGAGGAGAGAGAGAGAGAGAGAGAGAGAGAGAGAGAGAGAGAGAGAGAGAGAGAGAGAGAGAGAGAGCCCTTGTGATGTGTTGACACTTTGCTCTTGTGCTCTTACACACACACACACAAAATCATCTGGCGATGATAAAACACCACAAAGCAAACCGTTAGGAATTTTATTAATGACTGCAAGACAGTATGCAAAACATCAAAGGTCCACGGAAAAGATTAATGGCCTAGTGTGAGACTGTTTAATTACCTCTGGCTAATTAGATTCTTGACCAAATTTTTTAATATCTGCATTCCCCTCTAAAGCCTAATTGAGATTCCACTGTATTTATCAATCTTTCAAGAAAACCCTTAGTGATCCTTTTTTAAATTTTATTTTTTGCCTTTTTTTGCACTCACGGTTTCCCCATTTATGGACAATTATTCAATAAATTACAGCCAGGGCTCTACCCAAAAAGGTAGAGATGGGATAATGTATTTAATAGTGGATTTCCCTGTGTTTATTTTTACTTAGTGAGGGTTATCGATGTGATCTGCTTGTTCTAATGAAGTGCTGATTTCTAATAAACAGACTTAGCAGGCCGCTGAAAACTCTCCCTGTCATTCAGTAATTCTCTTATCTGGACCTGCTGGCTGAGAGAGAGAAAAAACTATCTCAGGAGTCTCAAAAATTACATTATCTAGTTCTTGTTATGTTTTCCTCTCCTTGGTGTCTGTCTGTGGATTATCTGGGTTGGTGTTTACTAGGGTACACACACACACACACACACACACACACACACACACACACACACACACACACACACACACACACACACACACACACACACACACACACACACACACACACACACACACACACAAACACACTGATTGCTCTAATCACCCTGTCTGAGCCCCACACACACATTATCTATTCCTAGACCCGTTGTTGTCGTACACTAATTATTATACCAGGATTATTGAAGTCAAGGAACACAGAACTATAAAATGTTGAATTTGAAGAGTGTCTATTGCTAGTTAGTTAGTTACTAGTAACAGTTGCTAAGTGCTTACGGCAGTTTAACCAGGTTGTCCTCTCCTGTGAAAGTACACATGGATACATTCAGGGTGTAACAATATAATACGAGGATGGTGGATGTGCTCACTGCTCACACAACACAGCACCATCTGCTGTCCCTCTATTGCATTTCCACTACAGACTTCCACACACACACACACACATACACACACACACACGCACACGCACACGCACACACGCACACGCACACGCACAAGCACACGCACAAGCACACACACACACACACACACTTTGTGAAGAGTAAATTAACACACTGTGCAGCTTGACCATAAGGGTATTTATACCACACAGTGTCGAATAATTTGTATGAAACAATTGCAGCCACGACTACAGCTTTCTAATTAGCCAACATTCCAGGACAAACACTGATACTAAACACATTGGCTTCATCCCAAATGGCACCCTATTCCCTTTGTAGTGCACTTCTTTTGACCAGGGCCAATAGGGCTCTGGTCAAAAGTAGAGCATAATATAGGGAGTAGGCTGCTATTTGGGACGCAACCTACTCCCTCTGATCCCTCTCCCTCATATCCCTGGCTTCTTCACCCACCAAGATCTAGATGGGAGCAGATCCCTGGTCCTCAACTGGTATTTCATTAAAGGAAATTGGAAAAGGAACGCTGTACCATCCCATAAGGCTCAATCTGAATCCGAAAGAAAGCATAGGCGAGAGTTTGATGTATTAGCTCGTTGAGCTGGAGTGTGTACGACATCGCTTTCATCAATAAATAATAAATCAATATAATATCTCATCGTGTCTGAGGTACAATTTTACCAATTACAACAATTAACAGTGTCAAAATAAACCCATTAGCTAACCAAGAGGGCATACTAATACAGTTCAGTACCGGCTTCTGCTTTCCAAAATGTATTTTCCTTAAACTGCAAAAAACGCAGCATACATGCAGTACAGTAAGGCGACTGCGACACAAATAGCAGGACATCTGCTCTTGTATTTATGTTAGCCTCGGGTTCCTCGTACCTTCCAGCTACAGTAGCCAGATTGACTTCACATTTGTCTAATTTCTTTAAGATCAGTAGATACGGATCAACCATTAAAGGCTTTTTTAAAGGGTCACTGGCATGTTAAAATCATACGTTTTTTAAAAATAAGATACAAATCAAATCAAAGTTTATTTGTCACGTGCGCCGAATACAACAGGTGTAGACCTTACATTGAAATGGTTACTTACAGGCTCCAACCAATAGTGCGGGGGAAAAAGGTATGTGTGTGTGTATGTGTGTGTGTGTGTGTGTGTGTGTGTGTGTGTGTGTGTGTGTGTGTGTGTGTGTGTGTGTGTGTGTGTGTGTGTGTGTGTGTGTGTGTGTGTGTGTGTGTGTGTGTGTGTGTGTGTGTGTGTGTGTGTGCGTGTGTGTGTGTGTAGGTAAGTAAAGAAATAAAACAACAGTAAAAATACATTTTAAAAAAGAGTAGCAAGGCTATATACAGACACCTGTTAGTCAGGCTTATTGAGGTAGTATGTACATGTAGGTATTATTAAAGTGACTATGCATATATGATGAACAGAGAGTAGCAGAAGTGTAAAAAGAGGGGTTGGCGGGTGGAGGGACACAATGCAGATAGCCCGGTTAGCCAATATGCGGGAGCACTGGTTGGTCGGGCCAATTTAGGTAGTATGTACATGAATGTATAGTTAAAGTGACCTACCAATGCAATATTGAAACATGATCATCACTTAACCCTAAGACAGAATCATGTCCATCTGTAGGGCCTCTAGTGGGGAAACAGTTTGCTTGGAGTTACTTAAAGAACAGTATGTGCAAATACAATTAGTCAATCTCCTGGGAATGCTCCCTGTCACATAACATTTAGGCGACTTTTGTCTAGGTTCACTTGTGCTCCTATCTCCATTAATCCGTGCATCCTGCAATTCATAGACTACTTCTTGACAGTGACATTTCTTACTGTACACTCTCTGGCAAATAAACGCAGGCAAACAGGTCCAACTCAAGAACCCAGACTTTTCTGTTACCAAATGCATCTGGCATTCTGTACAGTAGACTCATTCCTTCACACCTTCATTCCTTTGCACCTGAACTCCAACACTGTCCAGGAACACCAACAGTGTATAAATCAGAATACATCCTCATTAGCTGGACTGGCATCCAGTGCCAACGAACAAGGAGAAAGACGCTGCCAATAGACACAGGCCTCACATCGTACACAGGCCTCACATCGTACACAGGCCTCGCAAACACACAGGACACACATAAAAACACGCAGAGGTCTTTCACACAGCCCACACATATAGGATGTATACAGGCCATACACGAACACACTCAGGCGTCACACACACAGGCATCACGCACACACACACAAAGGCCTCATTTGTTCCAGGTCGCTGATGGGGCAGCTCTGTTCTGTTCTGGGTTCATCTGTAATTACTGATCCCAATCTGAGCAGAAAGAAAGAGGGGCAATAATTGATGAATCTTCACTG
This sequence comes from Salvelinus namaycush, assembly GCF_016432855.1. Taxonomy (NCBI): domain Eukaryota; kingdom Metazoa; phylum Chordata; class Actinopteri; order Salmoniformes; family Salmonidae; genus Salvelinus; species Salvelinus namaycush. The sequence continues at coordinate 41,179,395 of NC_052313.1, read as the reverse complement.
TTTAAACGTATCTATCATTAGCAAGATGGAGACAAACATGCAAAAGTATAGAAAACAAAAAGTTGATGTGACTATGTACTTTCATCGATAATCTTTAGTAATATAGAATCTAGGGAACATCTACGAAAGCAGATTGAAATGGCCACACGCTGGCCTTGGCCCACTAGACTAAATTAGACATACTGCTGTATTGCCACACAGTCGTTGACCTGAGAATAACCAAAGTTTGAACGGAAGTTGCTCTAGAGTCACGGAGTAGTTCTACTGCGGCCAAACCTTTTAATGGCAAAGAAAGAATGACTCAAATTGTACAGTCATCAAATCATCATGAAATGCCAGTGGGTGATGTCAAAACAGTAATATTTCCCCTCATATCTTATTTCCTGAGTTTGTAGTGTACACATCCTGATAAAATCAGCTGCCCTGCGAATCAGACCACTTAAAGTTCAAACTTGGGGAAGAATCATCTGAAGCCGCTGGTGTTTCCCCCTATTTGCTTTGATCAAACAGAACTCAGTGAATCTAACCAGATAAGGATGAATGCTCTTTGCTCAAAACTCTGTGTTAATAAATGAATAATGGCCGTTATCCCATTTCAGAGTACCGTTTATTGCATTTCTGTATGGGCCTAAATGTAATTTCTCTTATTTCTGTAATACAAATCATGGGAGGAAATAAGCCTATGATAGGATATGATGAGTCACTGTGGTAAAATGCTCCTGATTCTTATCGGAGGAAAATCAGATTTCGTTCCTCTCTTTCAAGATGTACATCTTCATCCCCGCCAGATAATGTCTCTGAGCAGTGACGGTAAATGTGGAGAAGTTGAAGTGAAACGGTGATATGTGTTGCCGCTGGCTCGGTGGGAGTGGAGAAGACCATCACATTACCAAGAGATGACATCATGTAGCTCCAGAACTCTGGCTGTCAGATCAGTAGCACTTGGGGGGAAAGCAGAAAGAATAAAGGACAACAGGATCGATCTTTCCCATTACGATTGTCTGAGACTGGTGTGGGTCGAGAGCACAAGGGGACCGAGTGTCTCTTAGCTTCGTCACTTACAAGGACGGAGTTTGAAACTTTGGCAGTTTTTCTCGTATTTTTGTAGGTACTTTTTTGGGGGTGGGGGGGGGGTCTAATTCTTCGAAACAAGCATGTCGTGATTACCACGAAAGAGTCTGATATGCCTAGAGACAGTAATGCTGCAATGAGGACATATCAATGGACACATTATCGAGTAAACATAATGCCACAGTAACGCTGGACCCTTTGATGTGTACTGTATCAATTCAGCCATTGTGTACCCAATGATACGCTTATTGCTATTTTTGTACCCTGTCCATTCAGAACAGTTCATTTCCTTTACATTATGAAACTCTTTTGAAGATCTCTTGTCTCCGGTTTAGTAGGGTTGACAAACATGTCTCTGAGAGGAAAGGCTGGCTGTCACGATGCTTGTTATCGCTGGCCACGGTTTATATGGCATGGTGGATAGTAGCATACGTTTCCCATGACTGTGAATTTACCATGCAGTCATCAGTGTAATGAGCAACGTATGAAAAAATGTATGTTGGAAAGTCCCCCTTTCGCCACCAAAGATGCTCTTGTTTATTTTTTGCTATGTCTTTAACAGGAAAAAGTACCCCATGTCCAACCGTTGCTTTGGGTGAATTGTGGAAACACTGCTGTGATATTTCGGTAGCCAGCAACTCGCAGGGTGGTGTATCTAAGATCAAGGATAGACAAGGGCAGACACACAGCCAAAATAATATAAAACCCAAGTCTCTCACTGACTGGGCCAATATTGTGTAAACTGTTTTCCAGGTATACATAACGTGAGATTGACGTGTAATTTGGGTGAGCTACGTTACATTAAGCTTGAGCTTCAATCAAGAAGAAGAAACATGCAATTTTGTAAACTGCAAAAAGTACACAAGATTGTCCTCGTTTCTGAGGTAGGTATTTGACAATATGTCGACCCTCTAGACCTAAAATGTTGTAATGTATTTGTTCTACAACCAAGCATTCTGGAGACTGTTATCTGCTAGGGGGTTTCTGTCTCCTTGTGCTTTAAACGAATAGATTTATGTTCGAGCACGCTTTAGGCTAAACACATTGCAATGTGCAAGACCCACCTTCACTTCATCTGATATAGAGACCAACCTAGCCATGGGGAAACCAATTACAAATTCCCCCAAAATGACCTTCCTGTCTGTCTGACGACTGAATGTTCACAAAGGTGTGTGTGTTGTTGTTTTTTAGGTAAGTGTGTAAAGACTAGAACCTAATGACCAAAAAATATAACAGAGTATCTCAAGAAATGGGAATGACATCTTTTAATGATAGAGCGGTGGATAAATTGTTTATGGTGCTTTTACGGGGACCATATTCCAACCACTCTCTCTGTGTGTTCAGTGAATTATTCAGAGAAAAAGCTGTTTGTTTCAGAAGAAGGAAGGCAGCAGCGTCTGAAGCATATGGAGGGAAATCACATTGAAAGCAGTGAGCAGTAAATTAATAGTAACAGATGCCAGGATGTCTGGCCACTGCTTTCTTTTGTTTTTTTCCTTCCACTTCTTTCTCCAATGAGTCTTGCATTCTTTATGTTTTTGAAATAATACTATTATAATTTATTTCTTTTAGTTTAGTTTCAGCTTTTGCTCCTGTATGAAATAGTTTGTTTCATTCAGGGTTCTCCCGGGATGTGAAACCTTTGGGAAATGATTCCATCTTAGGCCCTTAAAATGAGTAATCTTGATTTTAGGTCAAGTCAACATTTGCCTAGACTGAGCCTTTAAAGTCTGCCACAATTGTAGTTATAATGTTAACTTCCTCTTGTTGGTACTCCTAGCAAAGCATAAGGCACCCTCACGCATAGGATTATAGTGTAGTAGAAAATAAATATAATAGAAATTGAATAGAAAACCTCTTCTACATTACCAACTCTAGCTCCTAAATTGTAAAATGTTAGTCAATGTATGATGTATGACCTATGACCACAATGTTTGTGAGTAGTGAGTAGTTTGTATCTTTTACCTGAGAAATAAATAAATAACTGACAGAAGAATTGTGCAGAAAGACATTGGCCTCCTTTAAACTACAGCAATTACCATCTAAGGAATCAACCTTGCTGCAATGGCAGATATCATCTGTCTGAGAAATGCAAAACACACATAACGGCAATCTCTGTGATCTCTACACCGATAACAATTATCCTTCAGGAAGCATAATGACAACTGCACACCGTAATCAAGGGTATGGCGGAGCAATTAAACCAAACGCTTTCATAAACCTTTTAAGATAACAAAGAATGATGACAAGACGCGAGAGGAAAATGAACAACAAACGACGAGATACTTCTGAAGTGCATGCTTGACCTAGACAAAGGGGAGGGAGAAGAAAAAAAATGGTATTAATATTCTGGTATTAATCTAGTCTAAATGCGCGTACGGAGAGATTTGCGGGGCTGTGGACGGGCTGGGAGGCTGAGGCAAGGCTGGGTGATGATTGAGTGTGTGGGGCTATTGTGATGGGGAGATACATGGCCCAATTAAAGCTAAAGGATACCGTTTACGCTCTGTCATCCGTGACAGTGTAAGGTGTCTTCCATTTCAACCCTAATGGAAAATAAGTCAGGTAATTGTCATTGTGCACTGGGTGTCATCATTTATTAAATGTGTAATTCATCTTCACAGCGAAGCGATGAAAACAGGTGCATTGATTTATTATAAATAAACCGGTTTCGTAGAAACTGTTTGTGTTGGTCACAAAACACCTTATAACGTGTATATTATTTCAAATCATGCCGACACAAAACACACAAACAACACATATGTACACACAAATGCATGCATAGACTCACGCACGAATGCACACACGCGCACACACACACACACACACACACAAAACGCACATAATTGTACATAAACACGTACATTTTCTTTCGTTAATATCTTCTCCAGTGGGGAGCACTGTGGAGCATCACGGCGTGAACTCAGATGGTTTTGGTACAAGTTTGAGAGCATCAAAACCTTTGTGTCCTGTATATTTTAGATGTGAGACAGAGGGTTGACAAAAAAAAAGAATTCAGCACTCAGTGTTTTCTTTCCCAGTTACAAAGAGGCGCATAAAAAGTTACAAGGTTGTCCCCTGTGGGGTTACATTCCAAACAGCACCTGTCAAAGCAGATGGGGCATTTAAATAACATTCTTTGGGAGGTATTTGTTACACTGTTACTCAGGAGTACCTGCTGTGCTCGGCAATGCTTTCACTGCTGTTGTTCTTTCTTTCTGTGTGAATCTGTTCCGGAAAAACATCTCAGTTTCATTAAACACTCCGGACTACAAATTACAATGAAGAACACTGCATGTGTTTATGTTGGTATCATTGCGAGCTTAAGTGCAAGTGCTTTGGGTGAGAGGGAGGAGATATGGCTTTATTTAGGAAGGGGAAAACACTTTGCCACTGGAAATGGATTTACTGTCTACAGTGCCTTCAGAAAGTATTCGCACCCCTTGACTTTTTCCAAGTTTTGTCGTGTTACAGCCTGAATTTTAAAATTGATTAAATTGAGATTGTGTGTCACTGGCCTACACACAACACCACATAATGTTAAAGTGGACTAATGTTACTCCACAAAACTAACATAATTGACAGAGTGAAAAGAAGGAAGCCTGTACAGAATTAAAATATTCTAAAAACATACTTCCTGTTTGCAATAAGGCACTAAAGGAAATTTAAAAACAAATGTGGCAAAGAAATTAACTTTATGTCCTGAATACAAAGCATTATGTTTGGGGCAAGTAGAAAACCCATCACTGAGTACCACTTTTCATATTTTCAAGCATGGTGGTGGTTGCATCATGTTATGGGTATGCTTGTCATAGGCAAGGGAGTTTTTTAGGATAGAAAGTAACGGAACAGAGCTAACCACAGGCAAAATCCTAGAGTAAAACTTGGTTCAGTTTGCTTTCCAACAGACACTGGGAGACACATTCACCTTTCAGCAGGGAAATAACCTATACACTGGAGTTGCTTACCAAGATGACATCGAATGTTCCTGAGTGGCCTAGTTACAGTTTTGACTTAACCCTCCTGTTGTGTTCCGGTCGAATTGGATCTATTTACAAATTTTCGCACTGAAAAATGTTGTTTATTTAATCTGATTTGGCCACTCAAGGACATTCAGAGACTTGTCCCGAAGCCACTCTGTGTTGTCTTGGCTGTGTGCTTAGGGTCGTTGTCCTGTTGGAAGGTGAACCTTCACCCCATTCTGAGGTCCTGAGCGCTCTGAAAAACATGATGCTGCCACCACCATGTTTCACTGTAGGGATGGTATTGGCCAGGTGATGAGCGGTGCCTGGTTTCCTCCAGACGTGACGCTTGGTATTCAAGCCAAAGAGTTCAATCTTGTTTTCATCAGACCATCGAATATTTTTTCTCGGTCTGAGTCCTTTAGGTGCCTTTCGGCAAACTCCAACCAGGCTGTCATGTGCCTTTTACTGTGGAGTGGCTTCCGTCTGGCAGCTCTACCTTAAAGGCCTGATTGGTGGAGTGCTGCAGAGATGGTTGTCCTTCTGGAAGGTTCTCTCATCTCCACAGAGCTCCAGAGCTCTGTCAGAGTGACCATCGGGTTCTTGGTCACCTCCCTGACCAAGGCCCTTCACCCCCGATTGCTCAGTTTGGGCGGGCAGACAGCTCTAGATGGTTCCAAACTTCTTCCATTTAAGAATGAAGGAGGCCACTGTGTTTTGAGGGACCTTTAATGCTGCAGAAAATATTGTGTACCCTTCTCCAGATCTGTGCCTCAACACAATCATGTCTCAGAGCTCTACGGACAATTCCTTCATCCTCATGGCTTGGTTTTTGCTCTGACATGCACTGTCAACTGTGGGACCTTATATAGACAGGTGTGTGCCTTTCAAAATCATATCCAATCAATTGAATTTACCACAGGTGGACTCCAACCAAGTTGTAGAAACATCTCAAGGATGATGTGGAAACAATGGAAACAGGACTCACCTGAGCTCAATTTCGAGTCTCATAGCGAAGGGTCTGAATACTTATGTAAATAAGGTATCTGTATTTAATTTTTAATACATTTGCAAAAATAAAAACCTATTTTCGCTTTGTCATTATGGGATATTGTGTGTAGATTGATGAGGAAAATGTTTTATTTAATCCATTTTAGAATAAGGCTGTAACGTAACAAAATGTGGAAAAATTTAAGTGGCCTGAATAGTTTCTGATTGCACTGTATTTAATGCATTTTTTTCTTCAGTCTAACACAACAAAATGTGGAATAATTCAAGGGGTATGAATACTTTCAGAAAACACTGTATAATACTGTACATCTCTGCACTTAGCAAAAGCGTGCCGTCTGCACTGCTATTTTCAGTTAATCTAACTATTCTCTCATCATTGATTTAATTTACTTATTTCGGGAAATAAAATGGTATAGTTGTCTATTGTTGGTGGGGCATATTATTCTGTTTTAATCTTACTCCTGAATCACTATGATAAATATAAACGTTTTTCTTGAGTGTATTTTTCACAAAGTTGAGATTTACTTTGAAGTCCAAAGTGTAGGACTACAGGAGAGTCATTGACACAGAAATAGGGGTGTAGCAGGAAGTTCGTAATGCTGTGAACCAAGAAGTTGAGAGTTCAAATCCCAGGTTGAAGAAGACAAGTTAAATAATAATGACTGTATAAATAAACATACACAATGTATGTCAAATATGTAAGTTGAAAACACTGCAACTCTTTTGTGATATCCTAACAACATTTTTTTGTTTGTATTCCTACACCTGTTAAATCTCATGTGAAAAATATTCATGTGGTAAAGGTTATGTGATCACATATGAAAATCAATGTGAAACTTAATGTGAAATATCATCACACGTGAACTATTCCAAAACCACATGTTTTTTTACTGAGAAATCATGTGATTTTCCACATGAAATCATGTGGTTTTTCTGTAAGTGTGTCCCCTTCATAGTTTTTTGTACACAGAGTACAAATATATATATTTTTTAATAATTGATGGGGGAAAAATCTAAAAGTCAAACCCAGCAAATAAAAGCACAATTTGTGTCCATAGAGCACATATTAACAAAACCACCAACCACCTCATCTGGAAAACAAAACAATGTTTCTTTCTAATCGTTTAAGCGATTCTCTACACTTCTGTCTAAGCGAATCATTCATGTCCCTTTAGCATGTTATTCACTATTTGACAAAATCTACGACAAGTTCAAGGGGTTGTTGTCATTGACAGGCGAGAGAGGAGTGGTTCGACAGAGTGGTCGTCTAGGAGCGGACGAGGAGAGGAGAGTGATCCCCTCTTGAGATGCCTTTACTGTCACTTTGGCAGCTTCCGTGTTTCACAACTTCTTTTCAATTTCCCCGGGCTGTGACCACCAGGGAGCCCGGTGCGAGGCTGGGGGGAGTTGGGGGTCAGCGACAATGTGTCCTCCTGCGCCACTCTCTGCTCTAGCCCTTGCTTTCTGATGACAGGATGAAAATTCCTTAATGCACTGAGGGGTTCTGCGATCGTTGCTCCACTGTCGCTCTCCTCTCGCTCTCCTTTCTCGCTCATCTCCTCTTCTCTGTCATTTCCATATTTCTTCCTCTCCCCGGCACCTTCCCTTCCATCAGAAGAAAGGATGCCCTGGCCTCTTGTTCCAAGCATGGTAAACTTCATTCAGATTGTCACACACTTAGGAACTGACAAAATGCTTTCTCAGCCCCCTCCGTCAGTCAGGCAATATTAATAAATAAAGGTCTCTGTTGTGGACACAGAGGGCAAGACGAGGAATATCAAATACCAAGAGAGATACAAACAATCTGAAGAAAGCTGAAGGGTTGCGGGGGGGGGGGGGTAAAACACACACAGAGACATACAGACAAACACACACACACACACACACACACACTTTACTTCAGACTTTGTGGGATTTTGTCCCAAAAGGCTTATAATGGGAATAGGCAATGTGACAAGAGTTAAAGCTGTGGCAAGCCAATGTGCCAGATAATAGGACATACAACACACAGCTGTGCGTCCAGAGTTCCTGTCTGGGTTTTGGTCATACAGGTTTGAGACGGAGGGTGGAAAGGGGTTGTGGGGGAGCGGACGGGGGAAGATAACTCCCCTCCACCTTCTGAAAGAGAACTACTACTAACGCCCGACTGCAGGCCCTGTACACCACAAACCCTTTCACAGTCCTTCACTCCGGCACAGAGTGGGAATGTTATGAAGACAAACCCACAGACAAAGGTAACATTTGAAAAATGTAACACAAAAAAACACTACCACGTCACAAACAAATTAAACAAATACAAATGCAAGCGCTGATTCATAAAAACCCACAAAAATGGCTGCAGTATATAACAAATGTATTCGTTTGGGCTACAAAAACTGAATGCCCTTGCTTTGTTGCTATGGCTTTGGTTTGCAATAGTTTGTTGTGTGACTGAAGGACAATTGGTCCTTGGTGTAAAGTGAGTGTTTGGCTTTTAACGGACCTCTGTATGCCAAGTCCTCAGCAGCATGGCTGGGAGAGGATAGGACGATGCTAGCCTACTGTACCTTCACTGTCATTCAGGCCCATCTAGTTATGCACTAATCTTCTTGGTGCAATGAAAGAGCTTAACAGCTTTGCAACAGTATCCCTTCCCAGATGTCATTATCGCAATGTACTGTAGCTAGAACTGTCTCTCATTGTTTATGAATTTCTTACTGGAAAGTTAACAGCTACCGCCATTGACATTCACAGAACCTCTCGTTCTCCATCACCATCTCTCTCTTCCATTCTCGAGAAATACATCACACAAATCTCTCCCTAAAAAGTCTATGTGGTCTCAGGGCATTTTGTATAATTCCATACGTAAATCTGCAGCACTCCATTTAGTATGATATGTGACGTTACGTTAGGTTACATTATGAATGGAATAGAGGTCGTACAATATCATACAAATTAGGGGAGGTATAGTGTCATACGTCTTACCCGGTCGTACAATAGCATACGATTTGGATGATGTAACTTATCATACATCTTGGAAGATGTATAGTATTGCATGTCTTTATTTAATGGTTGCTTGTTGCGCCATTAAAAAAAAAGGAGAATTACGGGGAGAATTTACATTGGCGGCTCGGGGAACTAACCACAAAGGTCAGGAGAACTACAACAACAAAGGTCAGGTGAATTTAAGTAGCAGGTTATGTGAATTGGGTTAAGATTAGAATAAGGGTTAGGGGACGGTTAGGTAAAATGCTACAGTTGTCCCCGACAAGACTGGAACATGCAACATTTGGAAACCTAGACAGGCCAGGCAGTAAAATGTTTATATTCTGTTGTGATTAACCAGTACGAGTTAGTAATTGAGTCGATGTGCACGTGTGCTTCCATCAAGTATGTACACTGTATCAGCTCATGACTACGGGGCTCACACTGGATGTTATGAGTCAAATAGACCAAAATATGAACTTTGTGAACGTAAGTATGAGGCTGAAAGGCAGTAATAACATTTTAAAACTCAAACAAGGAGAAATAGGCATGTCACAAGAGTCTGATTCTCCTGTAACCTCTACATTACAACATGGCCATTTCCTGAACTACTAACTAAAATCTCCTCTGCTTGCTACTTTCAGGCTTTGGATGAATAGATCTTGACCAAGTCAAACAATTTAGAGTTTCTACATTTCAGTGGAGTGAAAAAAAGACTGAGAGAGGAATCGGATCATAACCTAACTCATCTAGTAGCTCACTGAACGGTATACACTGAGTGTACCAAACATTAGGAACAACTGCTCTTTCCACAACATAGACTGACCAGGTGAATCCGGGTGAAGGTATGATACCTTAATGATGATGTCACTTGTTAAGTCCACTTTCATCAGTGTACTGTAGATGAAGGGGAGGAGAGAGGTTAAATAAAATAAATGTAAGCCTTGAGACAAATGAGACATGGATTGTGTATGTCTGCCATTCAGCGGTTGAATAGGTAAGACAAAAGATTGAAGTGCCTTTGAACGGGGTATGGTAGTAGGTGCCAGGCACACCGGTTTGAGTGTGTCAAGAACCGCAACACTGCTGGGTTTGTCCTGCTCAACAGTTTCCCATGTGTCTCAAGAATGATCCAAAAGACATCCAGCCACCTTGACACAGCTGTGCGAGGCATCGGAGTCAACATGGGCCAGCATCTCTGTGGAATGCTTTCGACACCTTGTAGAGTCCATGCCCCGACGAATTGAGGCTGTTCTGAGGGCAAAAGTGGTTGCAATGTTTTGCACACTCAGTGTATGTTTACTGAATTGAGTTGAGTCTATATAGTACATTGTGCAGATAATTCATAACCTGGGAAAATGTGGCATTAGTACACAAGTTACTTCGCGACACATTTAATGTAACAAATACATTGTACAGCTTTACTTCTGATCAACACGGAATACCTCCTCAACAACACATTAGTCAACTAGCTAAGCCCCTAACTGGTGTTCTCTCTAGGCACAGCAGGAAGTGAAAGCAGAGGGGGCTAGATAGATAAAGGATTGGTGGGGGACCCTGGAGTTGATGCTCTTGCTCCTCTCTTTCCTGTACACACCGTCTTTGTTTACTCTCATTCGGAGTCTGTGATAAGAGCACTTAGACATAGTCAGGAGGCAGAGCACATACATTCCACCACCTCATTACCCAGGGCAGGCAGGCTACCTGATGATAGAATCTCTCTCTCTTTCTACTTCCTTATTTATTTATCGATCGTGCCACCAGACCCAGACTTTGCGGGTTACTGTTTTAATATCGTTGCTGAAACATGATTATTACCTTTTAATGCTGAAATTACAGGGGCATTCTTTTTGTCTTTCCTCAGCCGTTGCCATTTTTCCTGCGTCGCACCCCATGGCATTAACATCTTTATCTCTCCATGTGCTCCTAGTTTTAAAACCTTTACCCCTGCTGTTTGAAAAATATTTCTCATTTTCCTCCCCCATGGTGTAGCAGAAAATCCCCATAGGCAAACCATTAGCGATCTCTTCTGCCTTTCCCAAACACTTATTACTATCACCCGTACTCCTTGCGCTGCCTCATTGGCTTTTGGTAAATTATGCAAATAAGGTGATGTTCAACATATAGTTTTCTGGTTTCTGCAACTGCGCAAGTTTGCACAGTTTTCAAGAAGCTGAAGAGAGAGGCCATTAAAAGTGACTTGGATCTGTCAGCAAGATTTATGCACCAATGACAAATTATAATGCTTTTGTTCCTAATTTGTCCTCGGCACACACTTCTCTACTCAGGTTCAGTTAAGTTATGTGTTTGCCTTTTGGGGTCTTTCAGTCAAAGTTTCTTCTGTTTGTTTTTTTGCATACAAATGTGCCACTTCACAAAAACATCTGCACTGTCTCAGATGCTGTGCATGGCTAGAGTTGCTTAAATCAGTGTTGTCGTAAAAGTTCATTCATACATCTCAGGGATGGAGTCAATGTCTTAAAACCTCGATACGAGTCATATAAAAGTTCAACTCACGACCGACATTCTAAGTGCAAGTGCAACAAAACTCTTGGAAGTGAAACTTTTTATCGAGAAGAAATTTGAACGTCGCATTAAAAAATATATATCCAATATAAGCCTCCATGAGGAACACGTAAGAACCCAAACCATCCTTTACCTTAACCATAATCTTCCCCTCCATCTTGACAAATCTTGGAATTCATACTGTATGTTTCTTGTACCTTTTACATTATGGGGACTGGCAGCCATTTTACCCTCCAGTACTTTCTAATCATATTGGGGCTAACTTTGTACGCTTGATGATACCTTTTAAGTATGTCTCTTGCTAAGGTAATGACCAAAACAGCGATAATAGTATTCATCACTTAAATACACAGCTGTCATTAAGGAGACGAACGCTTCCATAGCAGCAGGATGTGTATCTAGAGAGAGTTTCCGGGAAAACCACGGTGACAGTCTCAGGATCGTTCATGACCATCTGAAGGAGGGAAACTGTTGGCATATTTCACCAAGAAAGCCACCAACATGGCTTGCCCCATCTGCATGCAGCGTGCTGTATAATTGTTTTCAATTTACTTCAACATGGCTAGTTGAAAAGATAGGCCGTTTCAATGAACAGATTAGGCCCTGTGAGTGCAAACAAATGACAAATCCCTCTTAACCCTGCGAGCCTCTCGATATATGCCCCCTCCCCTCTTCCACCGTCAGACATCACTCTCCTAATGTTATTAAACACAACTTTGTATATTTACTTCCTTCAAAAGTGCCATTTAACCAAACCGCCGGGTCCAGGAAGGAAGAGCTGCGAGGGGAATTACAGGTTGCCAGCGTCGTCTCTTAGTGGAGGAATGAGGAGGAGTGACAGCGTCATCATTTCCAGCACAGGGCCACCTCCCTGTGTGTTGTGACAACCAGTCATTATACCTCGCCGAGATGCTCTCAGCTGCAGGTTCCTTCAACATGCAAATGGACACAAATGGCCCACGACTGTGGCGAGGCTAATAACGCCTTTTTATCTCCTTTACTCCCCCTCTTTCTCCCCCTTTCCTTTACTCCCCTGCTTTCTTTAAGGTGGAGGGGTTGCCGTTGAGAGGGGAGACTCACTCTGAATACTGTGAATTCAGCCAAGTTACTGTCAGCCTTACGTTAAAGGAAATGGCAAGCTTTGATTTGACAAGTCTAGTGATATGCGGTGCAGTTGTGCATACAGTTAGTTAGGTATACGGCCTGCAGAGGTATAGTGAAATAATTCCCCCCAAAAATGCTCTCCTTCTGGAGGTTATCTGTAAAATGTTGCACTAATTCCAAAACGACACACGCTTTTTCCTGCATATCCTACACACCTCTCTCCCGCAAAAAAAACGTCTTAAAATTCACGCTCTCAGATGACGAATGTGGGAAAGAAAAGAGGAGAATGCCATGTGGCATCACCGCAGGTGTGATATCTAATACCTGATGGTGACAGTGGTAAGTACACCACATTTTTTTCCTAAGGTACGCGATCCAACTTGAACCCACGTTTCATTTAATCAAGGTCATTAACCATAGGTTGCAACCATATATTTATTTTGAACGGAAACAGGTCTAGCCCACTTTCATTGCCATTTTGATTAAAGTCAATGATGCAGATATGTTTCAGGTACCGCAGACAGTACTGTTGCATGCATGGCGATATTTTTTCATCAAAAGAGATTTCTCTCTGCTCTGATGTTGACAAGAGGTGAATTGTTGATTTATGGAGTCATGGTGACCAAATGAAATATATCTGCACATGCACACAGAAGCACCTTGACATACAGTATCTAAACAGCAACACCACACCACCATTTTCCAGATACAGCAGAGAGAAATACATATTTACCCTCTACCTACCACCTAGGTGAAATAACATATCTATAACTACATTCTCCAGATCCACCTTAAACTCCACCACGATAAAGAAGAAAATAACCCATTTTATTTGAGGTTTCCTTGCATAAAGCATTACAGCAAACGGAAGCTGACTTTTTATTGCAAATGTTGTCTGACAAAAATGAATGATTTTATTTCCTTTTGTTCTTGTAAGCTCATATTTCATTTACATTTCAGTCCACAATACATGTTTTTTGATAAACAAAATCAGCAAGGGGGAGAGTTTACTGCGGGGCACAAGAATATGTTCCTTCTCTCTACCACTAGTTGGCTCCAAAATGGGAGAAAAGTTACATGTACCTACATACATGGCCCAAGTAAACCAAGTGTGGCTGGGACTGGGAAAAGACTGGGAAAAGAGAGAGCTCTGTCAATGTAGATTCAACAAAGGAAGTGATAGTGTCAAATGTTTTTAATATTATTTTATTCTAATGGTAACTGCCTCTTTAGCATCAATTACATTCTCTGAAGGTGAGGGTTATTGTGATATCCATAATAAAATACTGCATAACAATAATCTACAGTATATTATGAACCAGGTAGTTAGGGTGCTGGATGCTGATAGGCTGAAACAGAATTCCAGCCATGTATCCACTGAGTGTACAAAATATGAGGAACGCCTGCTCTTTCCATGACATAGATGGACCAGGTGAATCCGGGCGAAAGCTATGATCCCTTATTGATGTCACCTGTTAAACCCACTTCAATCAGTGTAGATGAAGGGGAGGAGACAGGTTACAGGTTAAAGAAGGAGTTCTAAGCCTTGAGACAATTGAGACATGGATTGTGTATGTTAGCCATTCAGAGGGTGAATGAGCAAGACAAACGATTGAAGTGTCTTTGAAGAGGGTACGGTAGTAGGTGCCAGGCGCAACAGTTTGAGTGTGTCAAGAGCTGCGAGGCTGCTGGGTTTTTTCCTGTGTGTATCAAGAATGGTCCACCACCCAAAGGACATCCAGCCAAATTGACACAACTGTGGGAAACATTGGAGTCAACATGGGCCAGCATCCCTGTGGAACACTTTCAACGCCTTGTAGTGTCCATGCCCCGACGAATTGAAGCTGTTCTGAGGGCAAAAATGTGTTCATAATGTTTTGTACACACAGTGTATATCAGAAATAAACCGGGTGGTTTGATCACTGAATGCTGATTGGCTGAAAGCCATGGTATATCAAGCCGTATACCACAGGTATACTGTTCAAATTACTTTGGTAGCCAGTTGATAATGGCAATAAGGCACCTTGGGGGTTTGTGGTATACCACGTGTATGACAAAACATTTACTTTTACTGTTCATGTAAACAGTTCATAATAGCAATTAGCCACCTCGGGATTGTGGTATATGGCCAATATACCACGACTAAAGGCTGTATCAAGGCACTCCGTGTTGTGTCGTGCTAAAGAACAGCCCTGAGCCATGGTATATTGGCCATATACCACATCTCCTCGGGCCTTATTGCTTAAGTATATAGTATGAACAGCTTCTCCAAGGACAGCTGTCAGTGGTAAAAGGGTTTACTTTGAGGTTGTATTGTGAGAAGGCATTCCAACACACAAGGATGTATTACTGTAGCATTGTACATTGTCTCATTCGAGTGGGATGCATGAATTCCTTTGAAACTCACACTATGAATTTGTTAAATAAGAAACAAATGCTCACAAACATTAAATAATACCATAACAATCTTAAAGGCTCCTTTTAATTGGGCCTTGAAGGATTTCAAAAGCCATCACAAGCCATGTGTGCATAAATTCTGATTTTAATTGTATGAATCAATTACAAATAGATTAATTACTGAATAATACTGTGATATATGTGGACATAAATGTGGACTGTAAAGACCAGACGACCTCCCAGCAAGGATGGTCTTAAAACCCTACTAAGTCGTTAAGGACTTATAGCTATAACTTTTGGATCATCTTGCTTTCCAGAGATACATTTTCTTAAATTAGATGACTAATAATATTAATATTAGATACAAAGTATTGTAAAGATAAGCCTCGATGAAGGCTTGAAACCCTTCTAAGTGGTCAAGTCAAGGTTATACCTTAACTTTTAGATGGTCTAGCTTTCCGGGAGAAAGAATTAATAAAACACGTATTTTCTTAAATCTGAGTACTGAAATCTATCTATTCGAATAATACAGTTGTCACTGAAAGAGTAAACACTTGCCATACTATGGCCTTTGAATTATAGTCCATTTTATTCTATTCTCATCTATTCTATTCTTATCTATTCTATGATATTTTATTCTCATCTGTACTCTTCTATTCTATTCTATTCTATTCTATACTTTTCTCTTCGCTTCGGAGTTTTGGTAAGGGGGTTTCTAACCAAATAAACTCTGGCTAACACTATCTACAGTATGTACTGTACATGAGGTCCTTACCAGTCAATTTCTGCCTCCTTACCAAGTTGTAAGGTGCTTTCTTTTGAAGTACAGCAGTGATTTGTGTCTCTCAGAAGCATATGCAACCATACTGTAGATTCACATACTTGTGGCCAGTCACCACATTCTAAAAACGAATACCTCAGTTGCTAAACACCCAGAAAACTCGACCATAAATTAATTGGATTGTGAATGGAGTATGTATATCATCGGAGAAAATACCATTATTCCACTGATTTAAACATCTGCTGAACCCTGTCATTTTAAATTCTAACTTGTTTCTTTTCTTCTTTTTAATCCTGCCTATAAGATTTGTAAGTGTGCTGAAATATGGAGTGAATAAATCAGCTTTATAATTTCCTGTCTGTAGACTTTTTACACTTTTTTACACTGTTTACATAAAACAGAAAGTCATGTTTGGAAGGCCAAAGTGGGCACTGCAGAGCAAAGCCACACTCCATCCCGACAATGACCTTGAAAATACGAAGAAGACATGCCACAACGAGACACATGTCACTGTAAAGAGGGAGCGAAAATAGGATTTAAAACGTCTGGGCCAGAATTTATACTTCCTCGTTCTGCGATAAAGTGGCCCATAATCAGGAAATTGAGTTTTCTTCAAAAAATATGATTTGAAGAAGAAAAAGAGTAGACGAGCTCAAAGCAAAGCAGAGACCTCTTAATCTAATAAATTGATTTGCAATGTCCTCTAAAATGTGAACTGACAAATGTTGACCTCCCTGTTGCTGAGCTGATCTCTCTCTGCGCCTTGCCTCCCTCCCGCTACCTGCTTAATGTAGAACAGCATATTAGAAGACAAAGGGATACCCCAGCAGTTTCTAAACTATTTCAGACTAAGCATGGTGTCACTGAAACGATTCATCGGGGCTCTGCCAGTGGTCACCTAAGGATTAAAGGGGGATGTACTCATAAGCTCTTTTTTCACCATTTCTATTCTTTGACCAAAAAGCCACAATACGCCCGAGACGAGGCATTAATATCGCTTGCGAATAAAAAACAGATTATCCTTGGATACCAAATCCCATGTTCTTCGATTTCTGGACAGCTGTATGAAAAATGAACAATAAGCAGTTGACTTGAGGTCTGTTGCTAGTATCATCTGCACCAGCAGATTGTGGGTAAGAGAAATAAGATACAGTGACTTCACAGGGCCATTATAACATCATGGAGCCCTCTGTGTGTAAAAAATAGAATTAATCTGAAGCCCAATAGACCCGCGGCTCATTCCTAAGTAGCATGTTTCTGTACGGGGAAAGATTTACCACCCATGGCTCCTTTCAGTGCCGTGTGAAATATGTCAGACCTTTTTCTAGCTCTCTCTTGAATACATACACACACACAGTATCACAGATACGCACACCCACCCCAAAACAACAAAAAATGAATGATTTTCACCACGAGCAAAAATACTGTCAAGTCCTCTGAGAGTAGCTTGAAACGAGTCTTTTAGAATGTTTGAGTAATCTCCCAAAAGTATTAGTCGTTGTTTAACGGTTTAGCTGTTGTTCTGGCTCCAGTGTATACCTAATGTTTGGTACCAGATGTACCTGACTGAAACTGAGGCCTGAACGGGATTATTACAGTAATCACGAAAGAACACCGAATGTGGATCAGTGTCAAAAAAATATAGAAAATAAGACGTGGGGAAACACAGAACAACACTGGCACTATTCCTTCTTGGACCACATAAGATCATCAGGGACATTCTCCTTCTCAAATATAAAAACTAAATCTCCTCTCAATGTATTTAATAAATTCCACTTGACATTGGGAGGCTTTGGTGATGTCCTAGCCATTTTGGAGTCGACTGCATGAGCGAGGGGGAGAGAGGAGAGGAGAGTTCCTGTGGATTTGACCAGTTGGAGGAGCCTCATATCTCTAGCTTGGCAGAAGGCGGGCACCAGGGATTTCATGGCTATTTGCCCATCCTGGATCTTTTCTCTCTTCTTCTGCTTCCCTTAACGCACCACTTCGGCAGTTTTTCTATTTCTCCTAACCAGTGCCTGAGTCTTTTCTTTGATTTACACAGACAATATGTGTATATTTATTTGCAATAATATGAATTCTCAGTGAGAGAATTTAAAAAAAATCAATTTAAACCTTTTATAGGTTACTGTATGGACGACTGCAGCTGATGTGTTATTTGGTGGGCACATCTGCTTTCATGCATCCAAATATCTTATCTCTGATTGTGCTTCTTGTAAAGCCTCATGTACATCACATGCTAATGTAACGGATGTGAAATGGCTAGCTAGTTAGCGGGTACGCGCTAGTAGCGTTTCAATCAGTTACGTCACTTGCTCTGAAACCTAGATGTAGTGTTGCCCCTTGCTCTGCAAGGGCCGCGGCCTTTGTGGAGCGATGGGTAACGATGCTTCGTGGGCGACCGTTGTTGATGTGTGCAGAGGGTCCCTGGTTCGCGCCCGGGTCGGGGCGAGGGGACGTACTAAAGTTATACTGTTACACTAATGTAGTGCCAGAATATTTTGTGTACATATTTCTCACCTGCGACTACGCAATTGATATTAACAAAATCTATTAAAATGAACATCTGACTCCATAAGATACATAGCAATGTGCAAGCAAGCATCAGGCTATGACTTTTAGTTGACTAGCAATAATTGGTCTGAGAATTGAATATCAAAGGCAAGTATTTAAGAACATTGTAAAATGAATGAATTCACAAAACAATAAATTACAAAGCAGTACTGCCATTAACATTCCAGGATGTATCACATCCGGCCGTGATTGGGAGTCCCATAGGGTGGCGTACAGTTGGCCCAGCGTCGTTCGGGATTGGCCAGGGTAGGTCGTCATTGTAAATAAGAATTTGTTCTTAGCTGACTTGCCTAGCTAAATAAAGGTTAAAGAGGAGGGTACTGTGATTCGTGTAGTTGCAGCCCAGGCTCCAACCTGACTTATCAATTGTATTTAAGGATTATTATGTGTTTCTTAGGAATCCTGAATTATCTGTGCTGCTCTCTCCAACCCCCATTATGTCACACCTCTGTGAAGCAGTGGTGCTGTTGTGATAACACCCTGCAGGTCTGATTGGAGGTTAACTTTACAGTAATGCTATTGGTCAACAACTCAGATGGTTATACAAGATTCTCAAATTCATTGTCTCTTCCTCCATTGTTCCTGAACTGCTCTGGTGATGTAATGTACCTACACTCTCTCTCTCCTCCGCATGGTCTCTTAGGCGAATGGCCTTTCAGGCCTTGAACTCTCTCTCACTCTTTCTCTTTCTAATCATGCTTAGAGTAGGAATGCTTTGTTTTTTGTTTTATTTAACCATAGACGCTCTGGATAAGAGCATCTGCTAAATTACTAAAATGTCAAATGTAAATGTTTTACATACATATCTCGTATTACTGTATTGATACATCTGTTAAACATTTTTGTGCAGTTCTTTATTAAAAATGTAGTTATTTGTTACATTTCACTTTGGAAAACTTAGCAGTACTACTTAACACTGAGTGTACAAAACATTAGGAACACCTTCCTATTGAGTTGCACCTCCCTTTGCCCTCAGAACGGCCTCAATTCGTCGGGGCATGGACTCTACAAGGTGTCGAAAGCGTTGACTCCAATGCTTCCCACAGTTGTGTCAAGTTGGTTGGATGTCCATTGGGTGGTGGACCATTCTTGATACACATGGGAAACTGTTGAGTGAAGAAAAAAAAACAGCAGCATTGCAGTTCTTGACACACTCAAATCAGTGTGCCTGGCACCTACTACCATACCCTGCTCAAAGGCACTTGCATCTTTTGTCTTGCCCATTCACCCTCTGAATGGCCCACATACACAATCCATGTCTCAATTGTCTCAAGGCTTAAAAATCCTTCTTTGACCTGTCTCTTCCCCTTCTTCTAAACTGATTGAAGTGGATTTAACAGGCGACATCAATAAGTGATCATAGCTTTCACCTGGATTCACCTGATCAGTCTATGTCATGGAAGGTGCAGATGTTCCTAATGTTTTGTACACCGTTCCTCTCTGAAATGAAACCATGAAGTGATAGATTTTAAACAAATACGTGTCTGTCATTGAAGAAGCCCATGGCAGGATTAGATAGTGAAAAAACACAATCTTTCATAAGTTATTTAAACAATGAAAGCTCATTTGCCAACATTTCTGAAAATGGATATATAGCATTTTGGAAAGAATCTCCACGAATACAGTGACTTCAGAAAGTATTCATAGCCCTTGACTTATTCTGCTTTTTGTTGTGTTACAGACTGAATTCAAAATGTATGAAATATAAATATTTTTTCATCCATCTACACACAATATCACATGATGACAAACTGAAAATATGTTTTTGAAAATTGGCTGAAAATGAAATACAATCATATCTCATTTACATAAGTATTCAGACCCCTGAGTCAATACTTTGTAGAAGCACGTAATAACAGCTATGAGTCATCTTGGATATGTTTGTATCAGCTTCGCACATCTGGATTTTGGGATTTTCTCCCATTTTTCCATACAGATTTCCTCAAGCCCTGTTAAGTCAGATGAGGAACGACGGTGAACACCAATCTTCAAGTCTTTCCACAGATGTTCAATGGGATTCAATTCTGGGCTTTGGCTGTGCCAATCAAGGAACTTTCACATTCTTATTCTGAAGCAAATTAGCATTGCTTTGGCTGTATGCTTGGGGTCATTGTCCTGTTGGAGTTTAACTGGGATAGGGTTCCCGCTAGCGGGACAACTTCCGGTGAAACTGGAGGGGGCACAATTCAAATAAATAATCATTAAAATGATGGATATTAAACATTTAGGTACATACAAGTGTCTTATATCGATCGAAAGCTTAAATTCTTGTTAATCTAACTGCACTGTCCGATTTACAGCAGGCTTTACAGCGAAAGCATGCCACGCGATTATTGGAGGATGGCGCCCCACATCAAAATATTTTTCCACCGGCACAGGTTTCATAAATTCACAAATAGCGATTAAATATGAACTTGCTTTTTGAAAATCTTCCTCTGATTTGTCATCCAAAGGGTCCCAGCTATAACATGTAGTGTCATTTTGTTAGATAAAATACTTCTTTATATCCCAAAAAGTCAGTTTAGTTGGCGCCATCGATTTGAGTAATCCACTCGTTCAACATGCCAAGATAGGGATCCGAAAATCTACCCCTAAACTTTGTTTCAACAAGTCAAAATAGATTTCGATTTAATCCTCAGATACCCTAAAATGTAATTAAACTATAATATTTCATACGGAAAGAAGTATGTTCAAAAGGAAAACGACATTAGCATGTGCGTGCCCTCTTCATCGCGTGCATGTACGAATTTCTA
Source organism: Salvelinus namaycush (assembly GCF_016432855.1). Taxonomy (NCBI): domain Eukaryota; kingdom Metazoa; phylum Chordata; class Actinopteri; order Salmoniformes; family Salmonidae; genus Salvelinus; species Salvelinus namaycush. The sequence goes on along the minus strand of NC_052313.1, from coordinate 41,158,252 downwards.
AGTCTGCGTCCCTGTAGTATTCTTACTCGTTTTGGAAGAAACAAGCCTGAAACCTTGAACAAAGACTACTGACACCCATTGTAAGCCATAGGAATTGCATACTGGGAGCTAGATTTAATTATTTGCCTATACGTTCCATTGTAAGAGCATGGGCTCTCAAAAAAGAAAATAATTCAGGTTGGTTTTTCTTTAGGTTTTCTCCTACCATATCTATTGTGTATAGTCTCCAACATTATTTTAATATTTCTACAAACGTCAAAGTGTTTTCTTCTTTCCAATGGTACCAATTATATGCATATCCTGGCTTCAGGACCTGAGTAACAGGCAGTTTACTTTGGGCACGCAAGCAGGTTCTAATCAAGGACTTGCCTGTATATGGCTGTATTCATTGTTCCCTCTATCCTTACCAGTCTCCCAGTCCCTGCATCTGAAAAGCATCCCTCATAACATGATGCTGCCACCACCATGCTTCCGTGTAGGCATGGTGCTAGACGGGTGATGAGCTGTGCCTGGTTTTCTCCAGACACAGTGCTTTGCATTCAGGCCAAATAATAAAAATGTTGTCTCGTCAGGCCACATAATCGTTTGCCTTACGCTCTCAGAGTCTTTCATGTGCCTTTTTGCAAACTCCAGGCATGCTGTCATGTGCCTTTTTCTTAGGAGTGGCTTCCGTCTGGACAGTCTCCCATAAAGCCTAGATTGGTGAAGTGCTGTAGAGACTGTTGTCCTTCTAGCAGGTTATTCCATATCAGCCAAAAAACTCTGAAAGAGTGGTCATTGGGTTCTTTGTCACCACCCTGACCAAGGTCCATCTTGCCCGGTTACTCAGTTTGATCAGAGACAGCTGCACCTGAGCTGAATTTGGAGTGTCATAGCAAAGGGGTGTGAACACTTATCTAAATGATATATTTCTTTATTTCATTTTCAATAAATTTGCCAATAAATCTAAAACATGCATTCACTTTGTCATTATGGGGTATTGTGTGTTGATGGATGAGAAAAATATATATTTAATCTATTTTGAATTCAGGCTGTAACAACAAAATGTGAATTAAGTCAAGGCATAATAAAACCTCTTAAAGATCAACCCCTTTTTTTCAATTTTCGCCTAAAATGACATACCCAAATCTAACTGCCTGTAGCTCAGGCCCTGAAGCAAGGATATGCATATTCTTGGTACCATTGAAAGGAAACACTTTGAAGTTTGTGGAAATGTTAAAGGAATGTGAAAGAATATAACACAATAGATCTGGTAAAAGATAATACAAAGAAAAAACAACCGTTCTTTTGTATCTTTTTTGTACCATCATCTTTGAAACACAAGAGAAGGGACATATGGTACTATTCCAGCCCAGGTGCAATGTAGATTTTGGCCACTGATGGCAGCAGCGCATGTGCAAAGTTTTAGACTGATCCAATGGACCATTGTATTTCTGTTAAAAGTTTGTGTCAAGACTGCCCAAATGTGCTTAATTTGTTTATTAATAACTTTTCATGTTCAAAATTGTGCACTCTCCTCAAACAATAGCATGGTATTATTTCACTGTAATATCTACTGTAAATTGGACAGTGCAGTTAGATTAACAAGAATGTAAGCTTTCTGCCAATATCAGATATGTCCTGGGATATTTTCTTGTTACTTATAACCTCAAGCTAATCGCATTAGCCTACGTTAGCTTAACCGTCCCGTAGAAGTTTAACAGATGTTTTTAATAAGGTAGCGAAGAACAATACTTCATTCAAAACATACTTAATTAAAATAAAAATTACTAAATTATGAATATTTTACATAAATTATATTCACTAAACGCTTCAGACAGTACTCATTTAATCAATCTAGAATGGCCGGGGATATACTAGAATTCAGAATTCAATTATGTAAGAATTTCTAATGCCACAACACTAGACTAACCTCTGGCCTGGTCTGGACCAGAGAGCATGTGAGTAGTGCTTCCGGCCAGGCCTTGGTGGTGAGACTACAGCCAGGCCGGTAGCTAAATGTCTAAGTTGAATCCCAAATGGCACCTTATTCCCTATATAGTGCACTACTTTTGACCAAGGCCCATAGTGACGGCCTAGCGGTTAAGAGTGTTGGGCCAGTAACCCAAAGGTTGCTGGTTCAAATTCCTGAGCTGACTAAGTGAAAAATCTGTTGAAGTACTCTTGAGCAAGGCGCTTAACCCTAATTGCTCCTGTAAGTCACTCTAGATAAGAACGTGTGCTAAATGACTAAAATGTAAACATGTTAAATAGTGCTGGTCAACCTTAGTACACTACATAGGGTGCCATTTGGGACACAACCTAGAGGTCTGGTCCCAGAGAGCTCTGCCTTTCCTCAGTTCTGAGCTGAGCCTAGCTGTCCTCCTCCTCCCATCCAGCTCCCGTAACCTTCCATGACCCCTGGTGTGGAACCAGTGGCCTATTGTCCAGTGGCTGATGGGAGCAGGTAGGGTCAACTGCAGCCTGGAAATGGGGTTACTCAGCACATAACAACACAGCCACTGAGGTCCAGCGGTCTGGAACACATCTGCTCATCCATCAATGTCCTGTCTCTCGATTCTCTCTAAACCCTACTAATGTAATGAAACCAGTGTCTCTCAGTTTGTTTGGAACCTCTGTTTTTTGGGGGGAACCATTGTTCTTTTAGTGTCTGGAACAGGGGTGTTATTACGTACAGGCAAGGACATTTTTACTTTACCCATCCCTGAAATTATACCTTGGCTATTTCAGTTGTTAGCCAAGCCAAGAGCCAATAGGTTTTTATGAGCCAGAGCTGTGTAAGGTGGAAAATAGTGGGTGATATCATCCTGTCGTTGAGTCTATAGGAAGATGGAGTTGAGACCGAATATTCTCTCTGCTCTGTATTGGTTTGGCAGTCAAACGTTACATTAGTGGGTGTTGTGGTCTCTGGGTCTCCGACACACCCCAGCTGCACTGCCTTCGTGTGAGAACACAGGTTGCAACTATTTCAGATTTTTTCCATTGAGTCTGGTCTGACTGCGGTGTAGTTGAGGCATAATCACAGAGCCATAGCATGCCATGGTATTTATAAGTACGTTTCACCGACTGGGCAGCGCAAGAAAAACCTTTCAATTGAAGTTTTACAAAGGGGGCAGGAAAAATGTGATGAACATCAAAAAGGTCACGTACGAGATAGACTAGAGAGAGACACATGACCGCAGTGGGTTGAGGCAGGCCACAGCTGTGGCTGGGCTGGCCAGTTTAACACTGCTCTGGCTGCAGAGAGAGATCATGATCGAGTACAGACACAGGCTGAGTACCAAATGGCATCCTAATTCCTACATAGTGAACTACTTTCAAAAGTGGTGCACTGGGAATGGGATGCCATTTGGAACACATCCAGAGACCCAGCAGCCACATTAGAACACGCTTTACCTCTTCAGTTCAGCTTTTTATCACCCTGGCCTCACCCACAGTTAGTAGGGATATTAACACTTAAAGCCTGCAGTTAAACTGCATTATGATGCAGTTATAATGCATCGTAAGACTTGTCATAAACATGTATGACCGCTTTCTAATGTATTTCACTAATTTCATAGTCTGTCTCGTTTAGCATTTCTCAGTACAAGAGTAAACTTCTCTTTAATTAAGGATCTGCCCCTTTTTTTCAAATTTCACCTAAAATGACATACCCAAATCTAACTGACTGTAATTCAGGCCCTGAAGCAAGGATATGCATATGCTTGGTACCATTTGAGAGGAAACACTTTGAAGTTTGTGGAAATATGAAAGGAATGTAGGAGAATATAACACAATAGATCTGGTAAAAGATAATATAAAGCAAAAAACAATCGTTCTTTTGTATTTTTTTTGTACCATCATCTTTGAAATGCAAAAGAAAGGCCATAATGTAATATTCCAGCCCAGGCGCAATTTAGATTTTGTCCACTAGACAGCAGCAGTGTATGTGCAAAGTTTTAGACTGAACGAATGAACCATTGCATTTCTGTAAAAAAAAAATGGTTTCAAGACTGCCCAAATGTGCTTAATTTGTTTATTAATAACTTTTCAACTTCAAAATTGTGCACTCTTCTCAAACAATAGCATGGTATTCTTTCACTGTAATAGCTACTGTAAATTGGACAGTGCAGCTAGATTAACAAGAATGTAAGCTTTCTGCCAATATCAGATATGTCTATGTCCTGGGATATTTTCTTGTTACTTACAACCTTATGCTAATCGCATTAGCCTACATTAGCTCAACCATCCCATGGAAGGGACACTGATCCCAAAGAGGTTTTAATGACTACATGTGGGGTGGCAGGTAGCCTAGTGGTTAGAGCATTGGACTTGTAACCGAAAGGTTGCAAAATCGAATCCCCGAGCTGACAAGGTAAAAATCTGTACTTCTTCCCCTGAACAAGGCAGTTAACCCACTGTTCCCAAGCCGTCATTGAAAATAAGAATTTGTTCTTAACTGACTTGCCCTAGCTAAACAAAGGTATATAAAAAAGAAGATAGTTATGTGACACAACCACATGTCAAATATACAGTATACAAACATTCCATTCTAGCTAAACAAGGGATATATAGTGTTTTGCAACACCAAAAAAACATCTTATCACAAATCTGAGAGCAGTAATATTTTACACACACATAAAGGTACCCATAAGCAGTCATTTTTGGTGAAAAGACTTAGGGGGGGTATTGCATTTTGGAAATGAACTTCATTTGTTTCCTAATGTTTTTGAATATTGCACAGTTCAACCTTTAGTTGAGCCGATTGTTTACATATCCTCATATCCAAATAACTCACAATTTATAGTTTTTGCAGAACAGCTACATTGAACCCCTTTCGCCCCCTAGCAGGACCTGTAATTTGTGTACATGGCCCCAATGTTGTGTTGTTTATACTTTTTTTTTTTTTTTTTTTTTTTTTGTTCCTCTTTCTTTTTTTTTCTTTTTTTTTTTTTTTTTTGGGGGGGGTGGATCAGCTTAATATTGCGGAAAGAATGTTGCTTCCAATGTAATTGTCTGCATCATTTCCAATCCCCCATATTTTTTTGGGTAAATATATCCATTCACGTATGCATACATATACACATATATACATACACATACCTACATAGACATACATACTTTTTTTAAAGAGTATACCTTTATTATTATTCCCCGCAAACCCTACCACCGATCCCCCAATTGGAGTAAACTGATAAACATTTCTGTTTTTACCTTCAATTTATACATCTTATACACATTTTACAGACACAGTCTACTTTATAATAGTTCTCTCTTGTTTGTTCTTAGTCCTTCCTCTATTTCTGTTGTCCATCCAGTTTGATTTCCACTTGTAACTGTGCTATTTCACAATAGCTCCGCACCTATACACATTTCACAGATCCCGTATGCCCTACATTGTTTATCTTGTTATTAGTCCCACCCTTCAGCTCCACTCAACCTTTCCCATCTATCTTCCAACATCATCCATTTCGGATTTTTATTTGCCATATATTTTTCAACTGTGCTGTGATGCTTCACAAAAGATTTGAATCTTCCTATTCTCATAGCTTCCACGGATTGTAAATTAAAAATAAACATTTTTGCTAAAATAATTATTATATTATTGATTGATTGACTATGGCTTTTCAAATCCCCCAGTATTGCTATCTGTAGCGTTAGTTCTACGCAAATGTTGCAATTCTTCAACCATTCCTGGACCTGTGACCAAAAACGAGCTACATGCGGACAATACCAAAATAAATGGTCTAATGACTCTGCCTCCTCACAGCAGAATCTACAGAGCTGGGAAGATTGTATCCCCCATATATATAACATTCTATTAGTTGCAAGAATTTTGTACAATAATTTAAATTGAAAAATTCGAAGTTTTGAATCCGGCGTTGTTTTGCGTATCAATTCATAAACCATGTGCCATGGAATGGGTACATCGAAAATCTCTTCCCAACTATTTTGCAATTTATATGGCACAGCTGTAAGTTTTTTGGTCCTTAAATGAAATTGGTATATGTTTTTATTTATCACACTTTTCTTTAACCATTTATGTTCTTTAATATAAGGCCGACATACAAGTTCCTTACTTTTATCCCCTTCCACCTGCCTCTTCCATTTTTGTGGTAATGCTGCAATTAATTGGTTGTAATTTTGGGTAGAGCAGACATTTCCATATGTCTGTGTTAGCTGCATGTGTGACATTACTCCACCAGTCCTATTTATGATATCATTCACAAAAATTATACCTTTTTTAAACATTTCTTCGATAAATACAGTTTTTTTATCAATTACTATATTTGAATTTAACCACAAGATTTGTTGTACTATTTGTTCCGTCCTTTCAGGTGGATTAAACTGAAATTGCAACCAACTTTCTAAGGCTTGTTTAAAAAATAAAGATATTTTGGAGATTATTTCCTTTTCAAGCAACCGAAAGTGAGCAGGTGTAATCTGAATAAAGGGAAAAAGGCCCTTCTTGAACATAGGATGAGACATTCGTACCAATCTACTAGAGAACCAGTTTGGATTTAAGTATAACTTTTGTATGACTGATGCCTTTAGTGAGAGGTCTAATGCTTTAATATTTAATAATTTCTGCCCTCCGAATTCATATTCGTTATATAAATAGGCCCTTTTAATTTTATCTGGCTTGCCGTTCCAAATAAAATTGAATATTTTTTGTTCATATAATTTAAAAAGCAGGTCACTAGGTGTAGGCAAAACCATAAGCAAATAGGTAAACTGTGATATGATTAAAGAGTTAATCAGGGTGATTTTCCCACAAATAGACAGGTATTTTCCTTTCCATGGTAGCAAGATCTTATCTATTTTTGCTAACTTTCTATAAAAATTTATTGGAGTGAGATCATTTCTTTCTTTTGGGATTTGTATACCGAGTATGTCCACATCACCGTCAGACCATTTAATTGGTAAACTACATGGCAATGTAAAATGTGTATTTTTTAGTGATCCAATACGTAATATGGTACATTTATCATAATTTGGTTTTAATCCAGAGAGGATAGCAAATGTATCTAGATCCTCTAAGAGGCCGTGGAGAGATTCTAGTTGTGGTTTTAAAAGAAAACATGAATCATCAGCGTACAATGACACCTTAGTTTTTAGGCCCTGGATTTCTAATCCCTTAATATTAATGTTTGATCTAATTTTAACAGCTAACATTTCGATGGCAATAATAAATAGATATGCCGATAGTGGACAACCTTGTTTTACTCCTCTAGATAGTTTAAAACTTTCTGAGATGTAGCCATTATTTACTATTTTACACCTAGGGTTACTATACATAATTTTTACCCATTTTATAAGAGATTCCCCAAAATTGAAATATTCTAGGCATTTATATATAAACTCCAGTCGTACTTTATCAAAAGCCTTTTCAAAATCAGCTATGAAAACCAGGCCTGGTGTCCCCGATATTTCATAGTGTTCTATTGTTTCCAGTACTTGCCTTATATTATCTCCAATGTATCGTCCATGTAAAAAACCTGTCTGATTAGGATGAATAATATCTGACAAAACTTTTTTTATTCTATGCGCCAAGCATTTTGCTAGGATTTTTGCATCACAACACTGAAGTGTAAGAGGTCTCCAATTTTTTAAATGGACTGGATCTTTATATATACCACTTGGGTCCTGTTTCAGTAATAATGATATCACACCTTCTTGTTGCGTGTCTGATAATCTATCATTTATATAGGAGTGGTTAAAACAAGCTAATAATGGTCCTTTGAGTATATCAAAAAAATGTTTTTATACTTCCACTGGTATGCCATCCAGTCCTGGAGTTTTCCCATCCTTAAAGGCCCCAATTGCATCAAGTAGTTCCTCCTCTGTAATTAGGCCTTCACATGAGTCTTTCTGTACAGATGTTAATTTTACATTATTATTAGGGAAAAAATCCATACAATTAGTTTCAGTTAGTGGAGATGGAGGAGCCTGAAACGAAAATATATTCTTAAAGTACTTTACTTCCTCTTTCAAAATATCATTTGGTGAATCATGCGTGACTCCATTTGTAACAAGTTTTAATACGTTTTTTTTGGTAGCATTTCTATATTGAAGATTGAAAAAGAATTTGGTGCATTTTTCCCCATATTCCATCCAGTTCGCTTTATTTTTATAATATATTACACTGGATCTTTCTTGAATAAGTTCCTCCATTTCTTTTTGTTTTTCCTCTAACTTATTCTGTGCCTCTATGGTACCGTTTTTATTGTTATCTAACTGTACTGTTAGTCCTTCAATTTCCTTTGTTAATATGGACTCTTTTGATCGAAATTGCTTTTGTTTTATAGATGAGTACTGAATTGCATGGCCTCTAAAGGCACACTTAAAAGTGTCCCATACAATATGGGGATCTGCTGTACCTATGTTATGTCTAAAAAAGTCAGTTATAAATTCTTCTGTCCTAGTTCTAAACAATTTATCATCTAGTAGGCTTTGATTAAATTTCCAATATCCTCGCCCACGTGGAAATTCTGTAAGAGTAATATATATGCCAATTATGTGATGGTCCGACCGCATTCTGTCCCCTATCAAACACTTTTTAACTTTTGGTGCCAGAGAGAATGATATAAGAAAGTAGTCAAGGCGACTAGCTTGATTAAGCCTCCGCCATGTATATCTCACTAGGTCAGGGTATTTAAGTCTCCATATATCCACTAATTCCAATATATCCATGACATTCCTGATTTCCTTAAGTGCCTGAGGGTGATAGTTTGTAGTGTGATTTCCTTTCCGGTCCATAGAGGTATTTAAGACCGTATTAAAATCTCCCACTATAATAATAGAGTCTAGTGTTGCTTGTAGAGTTGATACATTCTTATATATATTGTCAAAGAAGCTTGGATCATCATTATTCGGACCGTATAGGTTAATAAGCCATATATGTTTATTGTCCAATAACATATTTAAAATAATCCATCTACCTTGAGGATCTGTTTGGACAAGTTGCACATTTGGATCAAAGTTATTATTAATTAAAACCATCACCCCTTTTGAATTTCATTGCCCATGGGAGAAATATATTTCGCCCCCCCAGTTCTTTTTCCACAAAACTTCATCTAAAACTGTCGAATGGGTTTCCTGTAAACAGTAGATATTATAATCCTTCTCTTTTAGCCAGGTAAATACTGATCGTCTTTTCTTATTATCTGCTAAGCCATTACAATTGTAACTGGCTATACTTATTTCACCACTTACCATAATGAGACACACCTTTCAATTATTTTTATCAAAATATATGTTTGTAAACGTCCTATTAAAAAGTAACATAATGATTTAGTTTCTATATAGTTGTACCATGACATTTGCATCTCCACTAAGCAAACCTCCAATTGGTCCCCACTATTCCACCCGCCAAAAGCCCCCATCTCGAGTTGGGTTGTCATCCCAATGCCCGGCAGACCACCCCCGACCCCCCGCATCGCACAGCCCCGGACCGACTGGGATCCATCCTTCGAAAAGTGCACACAGCGCCATCCACCGAACCGAAGCAGATCCATTGCCAAATGCATTTCCATCGCCCTCACCTCGATTTTTATTACATATTGCTGTGAATCATCTTCTATAGTCCCTAACATCTTTTACTTCTTCCTTCGCAACAGTTGTGGGATACACACATACACCCACACACATTCAGCCCTTACCCCCACACAACCATAAGCTCACCCTCTCAACAATTGCACCATCCCAGAGCCCAACTCAAGATGGGTCATGATTTACAAATGTACTTGCAGTTGCAGCTGCATGAGAAGGCCTGCAAGACCGCGCAAAAAATGAGCATAAATGTAGAGATTTATTTACCATTGTCACATCCTAGATGATGGAGGTCAAATGTACACCTTCTTCCTGAAACACCCACAATACGGTCATCCATTTTGACCATGTTCCCAAGCATCTCCATGCAGTCCGATTGGTTTCGTGCCACCAGGGCCACAATAATATACCCCCTCTCTGAATGTCCGAGTGTGACCCCCTCCCCATGGGTTACTGCAGCTAGTGTTGCCAGCACTGCCACTGCCTGGGTGGGGGCACCCCACCGGAATCCCCACCGGCTAGGTACAAGGTCGTCAAGGTTCTCATTAGCAGCTTTGAGAATTTCCTTGTTTATTATGCTCTCCCTTTAGGGGGCTTTGGCTTTGCAGGACCAACCCTGCCAAGCAGGCTCAGAATCTTGAGGGGGCAGTGCTGCTCTTGGTCCCTGACCTCATTTTGGCTGCATACAGACCGCTTACAGCATGCACATAAAACAGTTAGGGACTTCTCCTTAGTATCTGGGCCATTCATGTGGGTGTCTAGGGTATAGGGCCATGGACCGTACCATTAAAATAGGATAATAAATAATTAGATATAATTTATTTTAAAAATGTAGTTCCCCATGATAGGACAATAAATAAATAAGACGTATAATTCATTATAAAAGTATATCCATCATCTGAACAACATTGAAAGCCCTCTCATACCCGGCCCACAGCAATACACTGGCTCTGGGATATGCAACTATTTCATTACTCACTCACTCAACTTTCCAAACATAACAAATAAAAATAAACACACACCACACCATCCACACATACTGTGCCTTCTGTTTACTTAGTTTTTATCTTCACTATGTAGAAATAGTGCTTGTGTTCAATTAGTTATATGTGAAGATTTATAGAAAAGCTATATTTTGTATTGTATTGTTACAATCAGTAACCGGGCTTGAATTGTGTTTATTTTCCTCATCTATGAGAACTTTGTAATTTTTAAAATAACCATGGAGTAATCTTTGTGTCTCTGAACAACTGGTTATCAATATATAGTTTATCAACGACGAGAGCTACTCGTTTCGCTTTTAATCTATTTTCTTTGAAAATTGGATACAGAACTTGCGCCGTTCTGCAATTTCTTTCGGAAACTGATCATTCATGCCAATTTTGGTCCCAGCAAGTCTTTTACCCAGGCTTTTAACCATTATTTTATCTTTAAATGAAGCAAATTTGGCAACGATTGGGCGTTCGTACCTCTGCCCTCTCTGTCCGAGGCGGTGTACACGTTCAAGTTGGATCTTATCGATAACTTTGCGTGGAATCTGAAGCGCTGCAAAAAGGAACTCTCTAACTACAGATTCAGGAACCTCTCCTTCTTTCTCTTGGATACCTGTAAGTACCAAATTCTCTCTCATGGATCTAGTTTGTATGTCCAGTAAGCATTCCTTCAGAACGTTGTTCTCCTTTTTAAATTCATTCATTTCGGTTTCAATCTTATTGACTGTCCCTTTTAGCGCGTGTGTTTCCTTCTCCAAAGCCGCAGCTTTTTCATCACTCATCTCTAGGCTTGCCTTCAACTCTTTTATATCTTTACTAACTAATTCAAGTATACCCAGTTTGTCATTTATTGATTTTAACAGATCGGTTTCGACCTTTACCATTGCCGGTGGTGAGAATATTAGATCATCAGTGTCGGTTGAGGAGTCACGTTTTCGTTTTTGAATCGGTTCCCCTGTCTTACTCTCCGTCATGTTTGGGTGTTGCTTGTTTTCGTAATATTTGTCGATAAATGTCTCTAGTTTTAGGATTTGTTTTGTGTTATTATCCAGATTGAAGGTTATCACCCACCAGATTATTTAGTGCTAATATTTTAGTCTAATTTAGCAGATATTTCGAATATTATGTTTTATCTTGAGGTGCTCTACATAACTTCGTTCAGTCTGCCATTACCTTTACGTTACCTTTACGTCCGCCGTCTACGTCCTACCGTCCTACCTACGTCCTACGCTCTACGCCCAATGTTGTTTTAGGCACTGATCCAAATCCACTCGAAAAGGTATGTGGTTTTTGCAAAAAGAATAAACAGCCATATAATTTTACTCCCACGTCTCTCTCGGACAGTTGTCTCTCTGCTCTTCTCCACCTTGCCAACTCTAACTCTGTGTCCCAAATGGCACCCTATTCCCTATTTAGTGCACTTCTTTTGACCGGGGCCCTTGGACTCTGGTCAAAAGCGGTGCACTATATAGAGGGAATAGGTTGCCATTTGGGAGTTACTTTTAAGTCCCAAGCCCAAAGAAAAGCACACAATAAACACTTTGGGGAAATCACAAACGAACGGACGGAACTGGAACTAAAAAAGGTTACAATAAGAACGTATGAACAAACCAAAGTCTAGTTTAAACACAGCCCACAACACTGGTCTGGCACAGCCTTGCAAAAGACAACATAAGAGGAGAGGTTTGGGAGGTATGATCATGCGATCCTTCTGTTGTGTTTCGTCTTGTCTCAGGTTGTGTCCCAAAGGCACCCTATTCCCTACATAGTGCACTACTGTCTCTGGTCAAAAGTCGTGCACCGTATAGGGAATAGGATGCATTTTGGTACGCAGCCTCAGTTTTCCATTGTCTGTCTGAAGGTGATTTGCTCAGACATTAATCCCAATTTTTTTTTTTTTTATCAATCTCTTATGGAGCTATTTTCACAAGTATGTGGTGAATTTTTTGAACTCTTAGTACCAAACTCCAAACTGGTAACACTTGTAACACAGGAAGTCTTATATTTGAAACCTTTTGTTGTGCATTCACACAACCATAGATTCAAAATACACTATATATACAAAAGTATGTGGACACCACTTCAAATTAGTGGATTCGGCTATTTCAGCCACACCCGTTGCTGACAGGTGTATAAAATCGAGCACACAGCCATGCAATCTGCATAGCCAAACATTGGCAGTAGAGTGGCCTCACTGAAGTCTTTAGTGACTTTCAAAGTGTCACCGTCATAGGATGCCACCTTTCCAACAAGTCAAGTCGTCAAATTTCTGCCCTGATAGAACTGCCCAGGTCAACTGTAATTGCTGTTATTGTGAAGAAAAAACTTCTAGGAGCAACAACGGCTCAGCCGCGAAGTGGTAGGCCACACAAGCTCACAGAACGGGACTGCTGAGTGCTGAAGCTCGTAGCACGTAACAATCGTCTGTCCTCTGTTGCAAAACTCACTACCAATTTCCAAACTGTCTCTGGAAGCAAAGTCAGCACAATAACTGTTAGTCGGGAGCTTCATGAAATGGGTTTCCATGGCCGAGCAGCTGCACACAAGCCTAAGATCACCATGCGCAATACCAAGCGTCAGCTGGAGTGGTGTAAAGCTCACCATTATTGGACTCTGGAGCAGTGGAAACGAGTTCTCAGGAGTAATGAATCAAGCTTCACCATCTGGCAGTCCGACGGACTAATCTGGGTTTGGTGGATACCAGGATAACGCTACCCGCCCAATGCATAGTGCCAACTGTAAAGTTTGGTGGAGGAGGAATAATGATCTGGGGCTGTTTTTCATGGTTTGGGCTAGGCTTCTTAGTTCCAGTGAAGGGAAATCTTAATGCCATGTGTCATTTCTATCCCATGTGTAATCAAAGGAATGATCATTGAAGCCATCTTTTACAATAATTGATGCAAAAATGTATTGTTCAGATATAATGTAATTACAATTTAGGTGTACTGTAATCAAATTAAGCAAATTAAATTAACGAAAGAAACAACGTTTAGCAGGCACTAGTTTGTATCAAGCCTGTCTTGAGCATGTGGACATAGGTTCTTATCGACATGTCCTCATTGTTCATGCGCCCTGGGAGAAACCTTTTGGCATGGCGAATCCAAGCCTCATATAGGTCTGGATCGATGTCATTGCATGCCTCATCCATGGCCTGGAGGAGGGAGGCAATCATACACCTTCCACCTGTTTTGTATTTTACAGTATTGGTGGCAATCAAACACCTCCTTCCACCTGTATTGTATTTTACGGTATTGTATTGTATTTATGTATTGTAGTGGTCCTGTGTTGCTCAGTTAGTAAGAGCGTGGCACTAGCAACACCAGAGTTGTGTGTTCGATTCCCATTGGGGTCACATATGAAAATGTGTGGACTCACTGTTGTCACTTTGGATACGAAAATGGCATATATTGCGGTATTACAGTACTGTATTGGCCAATGCAATTTTAGTAAAGCAGTATGAAACCAACCATCAAAAAGAGCCTAGCAACATCATTATGGATACATCTTTACTGTATAGAGGATGCATTACATACAGTACATCTCTGATGTCAATATCAGATTTATTTTAAACTTAAATCATAATAGTCATAATAGTACAGTATATATCATACTTTATATGTTTATATTTTACAAACAGACATTTTCATTATGTATTATGGTTCTTAAAATCGGTTGTAGACAAACCAATAGAAAGATCTATGGGTTTACCAAATGGTTCAAGGCTTATCAATTAAGAGCAGTAGTAAAATCTATTTTAACAAAATCATTTTAACAAAAAATCATATAAAAAACGATGAGAGCATTGCATTGTGAAAGGCAATTACTTTATATGAACATGTATTGCAATGTGAAACATGAATTTCTCGATGAAACACCGATTACGTTTGAAAATGTGACTGTGTGATTTTGTGTGTTGTACTTAGCCAATTGAAAATGTGCTTAGTTTTGAAACAACTGCCTTTTTGATGATCTGTTTTTGAATTTTGTACTAACGGTTGTGAAAGTGTACCACATACTTGTGCAAATTGCACCGAAGCGATTGAAAAAACTGTAACTCGGAGAACAACCTCAGTATCACATTTTGGAAACTGCCTGCTGCGGAAAACATGACCGACCCGTTGCTGCACTATGAGTAAACACAGAGCGTAGCTACTGCAAATTTGTGTGTGTGTTTGTGTGTGTGTACACACAGGCCAGCAAAGCACTAGGAAGGAGAGCTGGGAGAGGGAGAGCGAAGGCTGTACAAATCCACACTGACAGATCCACTGCTACCTGGGCCTTATTGGTCACGTCAATGTTTACATCGTCTTAGACTGACACATAACTGCTTCTGGCAGACATGTAGTAGGGCCAAATACCGTACGTCTCGGTGAATGCGCTCCCCTCCCCCACGTTTCACTTGTCATGAGGAGGATGTGTGTCGGAGGGAGGTCGGCGCTGTTTCACCTGGTTAAAAGACACTTAGCGCAGTTGGCAGGGTTGTCGGTAAGACGGTGAGCACAGCACCTGACATCACACGGGAGGAGAGAATCTAGCCCGGGGACCCAGAGCGAATGAGATGGTGAGGAGCTGAACTGAGCTCACCTTCCATCAACAGTACAGGAATGAGACAAGCAGGCCAAGGCCCGTGTAGGAGTGCTGATCTAGGATCAGTTGCTCTCTGTCTATAATCGATCTAGAAGGCTAAACTGAAACTGATCAGCACTCCTTGCGAGACTCGGGTCCTTTTCCTCTAAACGAAGTAGACATCCACAGAGGTTTCAGTTACACTTAGGTGTTTTCACATTATCAGAACAATTGTAACAATCAGGCACCCCATCTGAAGGAGGAATTCATAGTTGGAAAGTCGTTCATATTCCCCCACACAGGCCGACTCCACCATTGTTCATTCAAATGCCAGCCAATTGAGATTTGTCTGTCAGAGTTCAAAACACAAGGTATTAAATGCAACGTTCTCCTTCATTTATTGTTTCTTTTGATGGAATCTTCTTCAAAGCAACCACTCCTTACATCTGTAGATCTGGGCCGAGGGCTCAACCCCCTTATTTCAGATCTGTCATTTGGAGGAGCACCCACCACGATCAACTCATCAACCTACCTCATTTGCACGCCGAGGTACTTTACCTTGAGGAACTGACATATCAGAACGTATTAACAACACCGAGAAAACAGGAGATTCTCCTCAAACACGCCTGGAATATTCCTCTCCCCGGGAGACTAAACAGCAGCAGAAATAACATGAGTAGTAAGTATTAATGCAGTCTCTTTGATGTCTGCTTCTCTTCTCACAGTCCTGTTATCCCCATTAACATTTTAACTGAAACATCACATTTGTCAGAATTAAATTGTGCATCTAAGATAGAACGGGAACACGGTATGTGTCTATCACTGAGGCGAAGCGAGAAGGGGAGAAAGAGCAAAAGGCCCAATTAGAATTGTTTTTGAACTGGAGTGTGTTCAAAAATGAGAGGAAAGAGAGAGAGAGACAGAGAGAGATGTGCAGAAAGAAAGAGTGGTATGACACATTAACTTAGCCCCCTCCAGTGGCCATTTTGAGCACCCGTTCAACGTCTTTAATAAACCGTGATACCACACAACTATTACAAGGTAAAACAACATTAAGTGATTACTCTATCAACCACTATTAGCATTATTTACTTTATTTAAGACTGCTCACTTTCTTAAAAAATAAAAACAATAACAGTCAAATCAAAACTGTGAGTAGGATCCTCTCCGGTGATTCATATTCACAGTATGTTGGAATGATTTATCCATTTTCATGTATTCATCTTCTAAGAGAATGTTCAACTCGTCATTGACATGTGAATAGAAGGGAGGACCATTATGCCTGTAAGCAAGTTTAAGTATTAAAAAGATGACAGCTTTGCACACTCTTGGCATTCTCTCAACCAGCTTCACCTGGAATGCTTTTCCAAATCTCTCGAAGGAGTTCCACATAGGCTGAGCACTTGTTAGCTGCTTTTCCTTCACTCTGCAGTCCAACTCATCCCAAACCATCTCAATTGGGTTAAGGTCGGGTGATTGTGGAGAGCATGTCATCTGATGCAGCAGGCCATCATTCTTCTTCTTGGTAAAATATCCCTTACACAACTCATCAGACCAAAGGACTGATTTCCACCGGATCTAATGTCCGTTGCTCGTGTTTCTTGGCCCAAGCAAGTCTCTTCCTCTCATTGGTGTCCTTTAGTAGTGGTTTCTTTGCAGCAAATCCTGATTCACACAGTCTCCTCTGAACAGTTGATGTTGAGATGTGTCTGTTACAAGAACTCTGTGAAGCATTTATTTGGGCTGAATGTCTGAGGTGCAGGTAACTCTAATGAATCCTCTGCAGCAGAGTTAACTCTGGGTCTTCCTTTCCTGTGGCGGTTCTCATGAGAGCCAGTTTCATCATAGCGCTTGATGGTTTTTGCAAATGCACTTGAAGAAACTTTCAAAGATCTTGACATTTTCTGGATTTACTGACTTTCATGTCTTAAAGTAATGATGGACTGTCGTTTATCGTTGCTTATTTGAGCTGTTCTTGCCATAATATGGACTTGGTCTTTTACCAAATAGGGCTATCTTCTGTATACCTCCCCTACTTTGTTACAACACAACTGATTGGCTCAAACGCATTAAGGAGGAAAGAAATTCCACAAATTCCACAAATTCCCTTTTAACAAGGTACATATTTTAATTGAAATGTGTCACGAATCCCGCTTCCTGAGTCTGGGTTTGCCTGTGTGTCTGTCCTGGAGTGTGTTTCAGGTGTCCTGGAACGCACCCTGTCTGGTTGCCGGGCGAATTAGCTCATTGGGAGATTGATTTCACCCGCACCTGTTTCCCGTCAGTAATCTGCACACCTGTCCTGATCATCATCTCTACCCTTCAAAAGCTCTGACCTGACTTCCATTCCCTGCCGGATCGTTAGCCATGAACAGTATGTTGTGCCTGAGTACCAGACTCCAGTTGGATAGAATTTGTTTTGTTGTTTTCATTTACGTATTGCTTGCCTTGAACTTACCTCCGTTTGTTTTGTCTTCAGTTACTCACCTGGATCATTCACTCCATTCCCGCCTGGTTGACAGAGGATTCTGCTACTACATTGGATTCACCTATTTCCTCTCATCTACTCACCACCGCTGCCCGCTACGCCATCTGGATATATCTACCTTTTCACATTTCACTGTAAATAAATACTCACCTTCTTCCTACGCTCCTTGTCCTGGTCTGCTTCTGGGTTCGATCTTGAAAGATCGTGACAAATGCATTCCAGGTGACTACTTCATGAAGCTGGTTGAGAGAATGCCAAGAGTGTGCAAAGCTGTCATCAAGGCAAAGGGTGGCTACTTTAAAGAATCTAAAATATTAAATATATTTTGATTTGTTTAACACTTTTTTGGTTACTACATGATTACATATGTGTTATTTCATGGCTTTGATGTCTTCACTATTAGTCTACAATGTAGCAAATGGTAAAAATAAAGAAAAACCCTTGAATTAGGTGTGTCCAAACTTTTGACTGGTAATGTAGTTCTAACACCAAGTAAAATGTTATAATACAAGAGTCAAGTTACTGTAAAAGGCACATTGGTGATGCACTAGAGTAGGAAACGCAGTACTTGTTCCATGAGTAATATTTAGCAATTAATCACTTGATTAATATGGTTTTAAACACACAATGAGACAGTGACAAATTATATTACCACATTTGCGATCGTGAAAACGATAATTGTTCAATGAACATCTCATTTGTCAAAGGAGAGGCAGGGAAACGTTGGCATGCCACGGGTTTAACTGTAGTTCACTCCCATAAAATAATGCAATCATAATAATAATAGCAAATATAATTGTATGTTTTTTATATGGCGGCTAAGTCCGTTTCATTATGTCTCGATACATTCATTACAGTTTCAATACTGACAGCCTTTAATAAGAAAGTCACTCCGGTATCATATCACATATTTCAGCCACCAGGAAATGGCCGCAGTTTCAACTCTGAGACCAGTAGGATTATGATAAAGGGTTTAGTATGAGGACCTTACAGTCTCACTGCAGTGTTAACACTGTTAGTGTTAAAACAGTGATGCTGAGTGAAGTACAGTACTGTACACTGACACTTTGGCCTAGAAAGGACACCGTAGACTTTACTTGATAACTCAGACGGCAGTTCTAAACATAACATTAAGAATACAGGTTGCAAATAGTGTGTGAGCCTATTTAATAAAGGATCTTCTGGACAAATGCAAATCGTCATGAATCTAAGCATAATATAACAGAAACAAGGTCATACTGAAGGAGTGCAGCTACATTTGTTGATGTCCTGATATGATGATATGGAAGAGAGAGATCAAGGTCTCCGTGTCATAGAAGTTCTAGATGCTGTAGACGCCGTGGCCCTAGCCCAGCGGAGAGCCCTGGGACTAGGGTAGAGGGGGCTGATATGAGCCTAAGGTCCCCTGGTACCCTGCTAATGAGCTTTGCTACCGCTCCTACCATGTTTCATTCTCTTTCTCAAGAACGTTGAGAAAGACAGACACACACTCACACATACACACATACACACACACACACACAGAGAGACACAAGACACAGCAGCACTCTTCTATAGCATACATCTGTATGCATGCACACCCCACACGAGCAATCTCCAAATCTCCATTGGCTAAGGGTTATCCACAAGAGTGCGGTAAATAAGATTTTCTACAATTACCAACACTTACACTGCAATGACCAATAATGTCTTCCTGAGAAAGAAACAAATTGAATTCGTTTTTTATCCCAGTCAAAGAAATAGACGTCCCATAATTGCCCAGAAGAAAAATGTGCAAACTGTATCATTTTTGGGTCCATTTTGACTAATGATATTGTAATAAGATGCTTTGCAATAGACTTCAAATGGGAAAAAAAATATAATTACATGCATTAGTTTGTCTAAGCATTTATAAGATCACAAATCCATCAGTTTTTCAGAGCCCATCTTGGAATCCATACATCACTGTCAGAGCTGGTTTGATGATGGAGAATGTGTTCATTTGTTAGCTTAGTTTAAAAGATGTGGCTCACGTTCATTTAGCCTTGAATAGAGAAGAATAGTTATGACAACACCATTACAAAATGCAAAGGTTTCAGACAATACACTTTCCCTTTTGGCAACTTCATAAAATGCTGCATTTGGATGATTACAAGCAATGAGAATATGAATGTTCTGGGTACTATATTACTACAGATGTATTACTACCAATTCAAATATACATAGCCTATACTGCCACTGCTACTGCTAATAGTGCTACAGTAGTAGTACTACTATACAAATCATATTTATTTTTAATAATAATATTAATATAAATAATAACAACAATGTGTATTGTCAGCAAACATTTGACCGCTGCAAACATCTGACTGTTGTTTTCTATTAAACCCAAGTCAAATATTTGACCTTATGGTACAGCTGTAATTGCATTTACATTGGCAGGTTAAGGAGCAAAACTGCTTTTTGCAGACTTACCTGATGGAATGTGAATGTTACAACATCCCCACCCACCTCCTATCCCGTTGCCTGCCCTACACACATCGTATCAGATACTGTGCTGCCATTGCCATTACCCTGCAGCAGAGAAGAGCCATCTCAGAACACAAGCACTGATGACATCACTTCCTGTTGACCTTTGACTCTCTGGCCTCTCCACTGGTTTTGGCGGATCTCCAGAACACACACGCACACATGCACGCGCGCGCGCGCGCACACACACACACACACACACACACACACACACACACACACACACACACACACACACACACAAACACACACACACACACAAACACACTTCCTCTCCTGTCGTTACAGGAGAGGACAGGACATGGTGAATTACATACACCAAAGACGCAGTCACAGACACTCAATTCTGCATTTCACAGAGACAAGTCATTTGTGACAGGCAGTTCTCCTGTGTAGGGATATAAGGGGAGTCTCCTATGTATATAGGTCCTGTGTAGGATGTTGAATGTGTCTTCTGTTACATCAGTTATTACTTGTCATCAGGAAGAACACTGATTGAGGATTTACCGTTGTAAAATAAGCATGAGACACTATGAAATCCAGGCTAAACCTGTAATTCAAATGACAGACATGATGGCATGGATTTTATTAAATCTAAATTTGAAGTTCTAGCCTACATATATATATATATATATATATATATATATATATATATATATATAAAATATATATTTAAGTACTGTAAATACACACAGTATATTTGCTTATACAATATGCATTCTTCTGAATAAAAGAAACCCCCAACCAATATCTCAAACCGCTTGGTAAAACGTGTCCATCAGATTACGTCAATCGAAGGTCATTTTATCCTTGTTTTATATAATGGCTTATGAGAGAGTGACAAGGCAAATGCAATTAAAAAGAAGACATTTGCAGTAATTGCTCTTAAGAAGCCCATGAAAAACTGATGCTGTTGTGTAGTGTGCAGCCTGAACACTCACCATTATAGTTCTCAGTCATGGCGTCTCAAACTCTTAATGGACATTAAACACTGAACAGAAGAAATATACAAGTGCAATTGAGTTAGCAGGCACTTACTGGGAAAATGTTCCCAATACATTTGCGTAAACAACACATAAATGTCACAGAGATTACATGTCATTAGCAATGGGGTATGGATTCCATTTATTACATTTAATGGTATCTTTTTAAAACATGTCTAGTATAGTATTTACAGATCATGTCCAAGTTTCATTGGCCTCTACACCAAGAAACCTGCTTATTCGATTATTATTTCAAACCAAGCAAACCTCCATTTCGATTTCCTTTTGCCGTCCATCTCATTAGCTTTGTGCAGATGTTAGGCTGAATGGCTGCCAGTGGCTTCTGTACATGACGCTAGTTCAAACTCTACTTTCCCCGTACAGTAGACGCATCTTTCTCTGAGTGTCATATTTAACACTTGCAAATCAAAAACCTGATTTTCAGTGGTGACCCCTCCCCTGACATGGGCTATGTTTTTTTTTTGCATGATGTCTTAATCTACATTATGAACCATTAAAGGGTTACACATTTTCCTCAACAGTATGCTTAGGTCTATCACAGAAAAATGTGACACAAAATCTGCATTATTTCCATAGTCGTAAATCTTTTACGAGGAGCAATCAAGCACAGAGTTCACGCTCAGAGGAAAGTGATGGAAATGAACTGCTCAGTCAGAAACTATAGGGGACAAACTCCCCCTACTGGTCATAATGGGGAAGTGTTGATTCATACGCCCGCCTCTCGGCAAAATGGACTTTCAGTGCAAAAGAATGAAGATACAATTTCTGATGTATTTTCGGCATTGGGGAAAATCTCCATGCATATGAAAGACGCTCACAATCTATCATTTTACATTAAACCGACACTTGAGTAAGTGTTATTGTTGACGAGCTTAGTTCTGAAAATCAAACGGTGGACTTTATTTGAGGAGACCTATGCATATCAAACGGAGGCTGTATCCATTGGACATGTTAAACACATAAGCAAAAGATAAGAAAATCAAATCACCGAGAGCAATATTCTGTCTACAACAGAATCCTGTTTAACTAACCACTTCTCCATTCACTTGAAATTCCAAGGGTTGCAACCAAAATACAGCAGCGATCTAGATTAAACTAGTTATAATCCAGACCCACACAGACCACATCAGGGATATTAACGAAAGCAAATTGCCTGATTCACGACAGTGTGTCTCTGTCAGGAGTAGCATAGGCCTATTGCCAAGTGTTAAGGTCATACAGTAATAGCTATAACTGCATGGGAGTACTTTCTCTTCTAATCCAAGGCATTTGATTTATTGCATTTCGAAAGCCATGTCATGTTATTACTTACAGTACATAGTATGACAGGGGATTAAATAATACACTAAACAGTTAGGAGCCCGAACATGGGACATGTCTGAGGCACATACTGTATAATAGTCTCACAACCCGCAAAGAATGCATGCGTCCCAAATGTCACCCTATTCCTTAGTGATGATACATATCGCAATATTGTTTTGGACGACATTATATCGATACTTTGACGCCGGTATTTTTCATCCCGTAGATTGTTCTCCGTCTCCTTTTCAACTAGTGAGCCAACATGATTTCAGCACTTTCATCTCCGTGAATGATCCAAACAAACGTTCTCATGCTCTCTCTTGTCTCTCTGCGTCAGAGATATAGTCAGCAATATGTTTGGAACGTCAATTTGCAATAGAATCACAGTATGGAATTACAATGCATGTAGAACCGTGAGAATCTCAATACATATTGTGTTGGCACTTAAGTTCCATGATAATATTGTATCATGAGGTCCCTGGCAATTCCCACCCCTATTCCCTATACTGCCCTACTTTTAACCATGGAGCCCTATGGGCCCTGGGCAGAAGTAGTACACTATAAAGCTTGGATCATCAACTAGATTCAGCTGTGGGACGATTTTTTTCTGGAGCGGATGGTCAGGGGGCTGGAACATAATTACAAATAATTTGTAAACTGCAAATTGTCCTCAAGAATCCCAGACAGATATCATATTTGACGAAAACATAATGATTTCAAACCTTGCTTACATTTGTGTACGATCACATATAAGTATCTCTCTATTATGCATTGGAATACTTTGGAAAATATATAATTTTTTTAAATGTTTATTCTTGGACATAAAAGACAGTAAAAACACCAGCAAATCAGCTCTAAGTGATAATTAAAAAATATATATTTTGCTCAGAAAAATTAGGGGGCCAAATAAAAACTGCAAGTTGGGTAACCCTGCTATAAAGAGTCCCGAATGCCACGCTATGACTATTCCCTATATAGTGCACTAATTTTGACCAGAGCCCTATGAACCATGGTCAAAAGTAGTACACTACATAGGGAATGGGGTGCCATTTGAGACATTTGAGCCTCCATGGGTGCTGTTTAGACATTTAGATGCTAGTCAGGCATTAACTGCTTCTTCCACATCAGCAAGTGTTGCTTTCCAGGCAGCTCCTCCTGCATGATTCATGAAAGACCGGTAGAGGGCTAATTGTTGAAATTAATTTGCGTAAACGACTAAGCAAGAGATAACAGAATTACATCTGCACTTTTCTGGCATGGGTTCAACCACAACGCTAGCGATATGGGCCCACAGCCGCCCCAGCCCACCCAACAGCCAGCTGCTTCAAGACAGGCATCCTTTGCCAGAAATTAAAAGCCACAAACATTAATTAATATACTTTTTGTTACGTTAATTTGCACCAAAAGGTTCAAGACTGAGTGAAGGAAGGGAGGGGGAGAGAGAGAGAGAGAGAAAAGAAATGCTGAGAAGACGAGGAACCAGAGACGGGATAATTTGAATAAATTAGTTGGATGCAACATTTTTTAACAGCTGAAAAGTGTTTTAAAATGGGGGTAAAGATGGGGGAGGATAGGGGCAGGGGGGTTATAATCGGGGTGGAGAAGTTAAGTTTTGACAAGGCCATTAATCTCCATGATAATGTAGCTGTTACAATTAGAGGTATTAAGTCCCAGTGCAGCGATGTTATCCATCACACAGCGTTATAGAAACCCATCTGTCACTGCTCAAGTCAAATGGTGAAGGCTGTCCTTGAGGTTGCAGGACTCAGAAACCACTGAACAATAGAAGCCAAGCCCTGGGAATTCCGGAATACGTCGGAACATTCTGTAGGAGCGTGCCTGAGTCAACGAGTGTTCCCAAGGAGCATGAACATCAATCTCCTGGCCTTCTCTCTCTCTCTCTCTCTCTCTCTTCTTGTTTCAAAATGTAGGGAGCCAGTCCCATACTTTGTGCTTGTCAATTGAGAGTGTTATCTATATGCTTAGGCCTAATGAGCCATCTCAAACTGATCTAGTGAGATATGGGCACTCGGCAGTAGTTAAAGGGACTGCTGATCTGACTGAGGTTTTAAACAGGGGCCTCTCACTTAGGCCTAAAGCTGTGCCTTGGTGGACAACATACTAAGATCCCATCCAAGTTTTCAGATGATATTGATGTATAGCCACCAGGAAGATAAAAGTGGATCTATTGCAATAGGCATTCATACTAGTCGTACATTATCAATACATTACCGGTACAGCATACGTTACCCATACATTATCCGTGCTAACCCTCACCGTCAGCCAAAGTTCATGATCACCCATCCAGGCGAACTATTTTATTGCCTGGCTAGTCTGTGTATGGGAGAAAAGTAGGGAGCCATTTGTCCTCTCCCTCCTCTCCCTCTCGCTGAAAGGGAAATCAATGAGTCTAGCGCAGGGGGGCTATCATTTATGTTTGCTTTTTTATGGCCCGCTCTCCCACGTCCCACGTCCCAGCGATGGCTCACCTGGGTCCTGTACATCTTGTGTTTATACATCATGTTTATATCACCCCTGAGAGGGGAGGAGAGGAGACAAACTGCTCTACCTTATGACCAGACATGATCATGTTTCCTTTCGTATCCACAGCTGTCCAAGTCACACCGTCTCCTAGTTGTTACAGCAGGTGTGTTAAAAGGGGAAGAGTAAACAGCAAGTATCTAATGCTACCAACTTGTGACGAAGGCTATAGCACATGGATATAAACATCACATGAAAATGTACAGGCCACGTTACTCAAAAACCTCTGGATTACACCTCCGACAATGGTTCATTTATTAATCCAAATTTGGAAGATGGTGTGTCATCGTGTGTTTGTTCTGCATCTTTTGTCCCTCTCCTTTTCTTCTCTCTGCCTCTGTGTTAACTAATGAATGCCAGTCAATGTTTACATCCCTATGTAGTGCACTACTTTAGTCCAGGGCCCATCTGCTCTAGTCAAAAGTAGTGCACTACATAGGGATTAGGATGCCATTTGGGATGCACACAGTCTCATCAACATATTCCTTCTTGATTGTGGCTGCTGCCAATTAGCCACCGTGAGGCACCAGCAGTCCATCCATCAGTCCTAAAGGTTCCTTGGCACTAATTTTGATGATTGGGTCAAGTAGCCAAGGGGTCCATTAATTGCAATAATGAAGTCGTCAGTGAGTGATCATCAATGGCTTTCAGAGTGTTATTAATTATTTTAGAAATCAGTTTTTAATGTTTAGCTTTATCTTCCGTCAGTCCCAACCGGGAACCGCACCCGCCCCCTCGCCCCACCGCCCGCTGCTCGGCAACATCTCATTTACACAGGGCTTAATAAACATCATGGATCTCTGATCCTCTCTCTCTCTCTCTCTCTCTCTCTCTCTCTCTCTCTCTCTCTCTCTCTCTCTCTCTCTCTCTCTCTCTCTCTCTCTCTCTCTCTCTCTCTCTCTCTCTCTCTCTCTCTCTCTCTCTCTCTCTCTCTCTCTCTCTCTCTCTCTCTCTCTCTCTCTCTCTCTCTCTAATAAACATCATGGATCTCTGATCCTCTCTCTCTCTCTCTCTCTCTCTCTCTCTCTCTCTCTCTCTCTCTCTCTCTCTCTCTCTCTCTCTCTCTCTCTCTCTCTCTCTCTCTCTCTCTCTCTCTCTCTCTCTCTCTCTCTCTCTCTCTCTCTCTCTCTCTCTCTCTCTCTCTCTCTCTCTCTCTCTCTCTCTCTCTCTCTCTCTGCTCTCTCTCTGCTCTCTCTCTCTGCTCTCTCTCTGCTCTCCCCTCCCTGCCTCTCTCTTTCTCTACCGCTCTCTCCCCCTCTCTGTTGCTGTCTCTCTCTCCCTCTTCTCTTGCTCTCTCTCTCTGCCTGCTCTCTCACACTCCCTCTCTCTGCTCCCGCTTCCACTCTCTCTCATGTAGTGCCACTTCATGTCTTGAAGGTTTATTTTTGCTGCTTCACTGGACAAATAGAAGATCTATCTATCTGTGTGAAGGAAGCCAAGCCTGCGTCACTACACAATTTACTCTGTATAGAGTCTTCCCATTCATTCATTTTCATGCCAGCCCAGTAGACAGCTTTAATAACTGAAATGACAAATAAACTGGAAATCATTCCAGCTATTTTCACTTTACTGACAAGTTGAACACTTCTTATAATGAGGCAATGACTGCGATTCCTCCCCCTTACTCCCCCCGCCACCCTGCTCCCCCCACCTCCCTGCCCCCCCCCCTCCATCTCAGACACCCCGCCCTTCCTGTTCAGACACCCCAACCCGGCCCAGCCCCCCTCCTGTCCTCCTCCTCTCCTCCCAGCCCCCTTCCTCTCTCCACAGCCATAATAGGTTCATTTAAGAGCATCAGGGGCTTGACATCTCATCATTTATCTGCATTATTTCTCATCCTCCTTCAAACAATTTACTGGATACTACAGTGCTCTGCACACATGAAAATGAACCCACCCTGCTCCAAGCCTTCACACCTTGGCTGTCTGTGAGACACAGTTTTATCCCTCTCATCTTTCTAGGTGAGCTCAGTAGTCTACAACAGTGTGTGGCCACATATACCACTGCAGCATGGGTTCAAATCTATAAAATGGTCACCACCTTATGTAGCCACCAACTCAGTGGCCTTGTGGTTAGAGTGTCCGCCCTGAGATTAGAAGGTTATGATTTCAATCCGGAGCTGAGTCATACCAAAGACTGTAAAAATGGGACCTGATGCGTCTCTGCTTGGCCTTATTAAGAAGATATATTGGGTGTAAGGCTCTGCGATAGACTAGTGTCCTGTCCAGGGGGTCTACAGGTACATCAAGTTGCCTCACACTACAGAGATAGGCTCGTTCCCTTTTTTTTTTTTTAACTAGGCAAGTCAGTTAATTTAAGAACAAATTCTTATTTACAATGACGGCCTACCAGGGAACAGTGGGTTATCTGCCTTGTTCAGGGGCAGAACGACAGATCTTTACCTTGTCAGTTCGGGGATTTGATCCAGCAACCTTTCAGTTCCTGGACCAACACTCAAACCACTAGGCTACCTGCCGCCCCTATGAGCTGTTCTGGCTCACGCAAAGCTACTTACTTACCTTATGTTGCCAGGGACTAAGGGTCTTAAACAAAATCTTGGATGTCTCCTTTCTGTGGTTCATGCTAGAAGTCTTTTAACCAAGAAACACATAATCAAGAAACCAATATAAAAGTTAACATGGTCAATAATCATGCAATGATAACATGTCAAAGCCAGGCTACATTGGAATCCACAATAAATTGTTATAATTCTAAAATAAAGGATGGACTTGGAGTGTCCCGGCCGCACACGTATAAGATCTTAATGTCTTTATCTCATGGCTGAAGTGAAACTGTTCATTTTACCTCTAATCGTGTCATTTATCAAACTGCTGCTGAAGCACGTCGATATGTGTGATTACACTAACTAGATTCAAGCAAGGGCACAGGGGGGCTGCCATCATTTAACTTCAAGAAGTTCAGCAGAAAGCAACTTTACTTAAAGCATAATCAACCATGGCTTTTCTGTCGGTTGACCATTTGTTTCTCTGTCACTGATTTCGTTGATAATTCAAGATAGTGTATGTATCAATATAAACGTAGCAATGCCACATTTTAGCGATACCTCATGGAGTCAAAATGTTGTATTTAATGCATTTACCTAAATGAATAAGCTATATTCATCAGAGGGATATATGACCAGAAACGATTCATAAACACTCACCAATCAGAGTGAGAAGTTTTTGTATCCTCTAATTAACACATTCATGACAGAAGAATCTAATCAATCACTTGCAAGCTGCTACACAAATAAAAGCAGTGTTTCCCCTAGAATGTTCTTTAGCAGCGGTGACTGTGAAAAGGTCATTTCTAGCAATAACATATTTGTAAAACAATTATTGTAGGGGTGACTCATTTACCATAGCCTGTATATGGCACCATACCTGCGTGCCGAGTCGGTAATCCAGCCATGCCAAAAGAACTCCTAAATTCATAATTTTATTTTATTGGTTTGTTTTCAAATTTCTTTTGTGATTTTAAGTTCTCAAATATTATATGATAAAAAAATATATATAGGTCAATTATCTTTTCTACAATCTTTCTGTCTGATTTTAGTCATTTAAGTTTACACTGAAAACATTAAAAAAATATATATATACTGTATATATATATATATTTTTGGTGTGGCGGCAACAATTTAGCAGCGGCAATGCGCCGCAGATAGATTAATACAGGGGAAACACTGAAAAGGCAATTTATTCTCCAGTTTAGCATCCAAGACTTACAAATGATTATGAAAACCTTGTTCCTGCTGATGGAAAGATTAATCTTGTTTTGATGGAAATGTGTCAGTTTCAGAACGACCATGATGGATGTGATTTATCATACTGGACAAACCTACCATCTAACGCGCCTCTTTGACAGCTCTATTGTGGCTAGAATATCCCCAAAATGTCACCTGTTGTTCACAGAGTGACCTTCTAATTTTCTAATTCAATTTTAGCCTCCTCCAGTCCCCCTCCACCGCCTCGACCCCCCCCCCTCCCCCACACTCTCTGCCCCCCTCTCCACGCCACATTCATATCATGACCGAGTAATGACAATTACATTCCGAGACTGCACGGCTCAAACCTGCAATTCCCTTTAAATCAAACCAAGTAGTCTTTTATTAGACTTCTCTGTTAAATCAATCTAAATCTAAGCATAATAAGTCTCTAATCAGGTAGTAGGAAGAATATTAGGTTGTCACGCATGAGGAAAAATAGGCAATCATGGAATGTTTTCTTTAATTAGGTCTGGTAAAGTAGAAGGGCAGGCTCCAAGCCGGGGACACATTCATCATGGCCAAGGTGGGAAATTACTTCAATTACTCAGGAAGGAGAGAGGGAGAACAGGATAATAGAGGGACGCACACAAGCAGAAGAGAGAGAGGGGGACACTCTGAACCGTAGAGAAAGTCCCAACGACATGACACCAGCTCAACTAAGGACAGCGAAGGAAAAAAGGAAGGAAGGAAGGAAGGAGCCTCACGTAGGCCATTGCACTACTATCCCAAAAGTCAATTGAATACAATCTCTATCGTTGACAGGTATGACAAAGCAGTCCTCTGACACAGGCATCTATATGTTTGGTAATAATAAGGCTACCTTTGCATATACTGTACGTGTCACCAACAAGATTTTTTCCCCTCCCGTCTCTTAACGATGTCAGTAGGAGGAGAAAGAGCCTCACATTATTGTACTACTGTCCCAGTAGGGGTCAAGAAAGCCTTCATTGTTGATAGGTATGATAGAGCTCTGACAGTTCCAGGTATAAGGACAACTATCAAAGGAAGGAGGGGTGGAGGGAAAGAGATGTGAGTCAGTTCTATGTGGCTTCTATCGTTGACAGGTAAGGCACTCTCTCTACTCTGACAGTTATAGAATCTGTTTCATGGTAACAAGACTCCTATGCACCTACACCTCACTCCCCCAGTTCTCTTTTCTTCTGTCTCCTGTGTCTGTCTGTCTGTCAGACTACCCAAAATGTAATAGTGAGACTGAGTGACTGAGTGTCTGGGCCGCGTCTCACTTCCTCCTAAGATGACAAGATAAACGACCTCTTACAGTATCCGGATTCATTGATTCTGTGAGAGAGAGAGCGAGAGAGAGAGAGAGAGAGAGTCCTGGATGAGCTGAGGAGATGAGAGGATCCAGAGACTTCAGTGGCTGAGCTCCTGCCAGCAAAGCTCCTCTGTAGATAAATATAGAGATTATGAGTTTTGATAACTGCAATTGAGTACCTGTCTAACCGAATAGCCTGCTTTAGTCCACAAATATATAGTTCAAATCTAGCCCCAGCCAAAACAGCGAGAGCTAGGGGCCTGCTGTACACAGCCTATATCCCAAATGGCACCCTATTCCCTACATAGGGCACTATTTTTGACCGGAGCTATATGGGCCCTGGTCAAAAGTAGTGCACTATATAGGGAATAAGTGTACCACTTGGAACAGAGAACCATACTAAATATAACCGTAGAGAAGAGGGGATCAAAATAACAATCCTAAATCCTAAAAAAGAGACAAAGCCAAGAGAAATAGCCCTGATAGTGCCCAGATGGAATGACTTGAGTCACTAGAGCAAGAGGGATGGAGGGGCCTGATCTCACAGGGATCTGCAGTTCACTCACAGAATCAATAGTGCTATTGTGCATCACTGCGTGCAGCTGTGCAAGATATCCTGTTCAAATGATCAATCGTGAATTTACGTCAATAGCCCCGCCACGTCATCTACAACAGCATCTGAGCTATAGGTTCCTGTAGCCTATACTGAACCCCTGTTTGTCTTCACACAACTGTGTCATTGTACATGGATCTTTGCTAATATCATAATTAGACTTTGACACTTGAGTTGGTACCGACATGTGAATTTTGACCTTCTGGCCCATGGACTAACTGGGCCTAGGTCCTGGGTCCCACGGACGAACAAGGACACTTAGAATCCTCCTGTCCCAACCCCACTAGCGTCACCAAGTGCTACATTTACACAGTCCTCAAAGTCATTAATCTTGAATTAGTAGTACAATTTCCCTTCATTACTATAGTGCCAGGGAGCAGCCCACCCCAGGCCAGAGTGATTTAGTAGTTTACAGAGCAGGGGGCCTGGCAGAGGATAGTCTCCCTGTGCTGCTCCACTGCTCATGAAGAACCACCCCACCAATCACCTTTCTGTCATCTTTCCCTGAATGATCCACCTTGTTTGAGGTGGGTTCAGCCTTTTGTCTATGACTATGTTAGTGTGGACCCGTGAAAATTAAATCAATCAGACTAGCACTCTCTGTCTCTCCTTCTCCCCCCCCCTCTCTCTAGCTCTCTCTCTCTCCCTCTGTCTCCCTCTTTCTCTCCCTCACTCACTCTCCCTCCCTCTCTCCCCCCTCTCTTCCCGCTCTCTCTCTCTAGCTCTCTCTGTCTCTCCATCTGTCCCCCTCTCTCTATCTCCCTCACTCTCTCTCTCCCTTTGTCCCCCTCTCTCACTCACTCTCCCACTCTCTCTCCCTTTCTCTGACTCTCTCTCTCCCTCTGTCCCCCTCTCTCTCTCTCTCTCACTCACTATCCCTCCCTCGCCCCTCTTTCTCTCCCTCTCTCTAGCTCTCTCTTACTCACTCTGTCCCCCTCTCTCTCTCCCTCTCTCTCTCCCTTCCCACCTCTTTCTTTCTCCCCCTCTCAACCTCTCCTGCAGCGCTGTGCATGAGTGACCCGCGAGGCTCCATCATAGACATTCAGCCAAACAGCAATAAATCATTTCATCTTTCATCTATTGTTATTGATGAATGGGCAATTATTTGTCATCTAATATGCTGGAAAATGATGACCTAAGAGATGGATCAACTTATTTTTCTCTCCGTCGCAACAATAGACAGGATTGATGGATTATATCCTTAAACTGTTATTACACTTTTAATGCCCCGCTCAGAATTGACAGCACTTTTCTTTCCCCTTTTTTTCCCTTTTTTCCCAAATATAATTTCCATTGTAGAACAACTACGACTAGAGACGCAAGGCTCATATCTCATGTTCACACATACACGCACTCTTTTTCAGGGCTTTGTCATGGCAGGCAGTGAGAGTGAAATGAACACGTTTAGTATTGCTTCAGAGAGATTCTACCTGACTGGCCTCGTGATTGCTGCCGCTCCCACCGTTGTAGAGTAAATGGCTTGTGTGCTGAGGCAAAACTGAAGTCATCGCACTTCCTTGACTGACTCCCTTGGAAAACGGACCGTGTGAAAGATAGAGAGATAGACTCGGAGAAAGATACACTTGACCGATTACGGTTCAATTTTCCTCAATCAATCACAGACACGGTCATAAAGCGGGACTCAGACGCTGGAAAATAAAACGTTTGTTCCATTTGCACTGAGAAGACTGTAGCATTGATCAATGATTTCAATCATTCAGTGATTCATTAACTTAACTGTTGTTGGTACTGTACACTTCAGCAATAAAAAAAGAGGTAGGCCTAGACCACACAAAGCATGCCAAGCATGGATATGTTTTCTAAAATGATGCCCATAATAGACCTCTAAATAAATCCAGGGGCGACTTCAGCAGGACACAACGTTTCGGGAATGATCAGATAGAAATACGTTATGTCAGCACAAACATGCCTCTCCAACTTGAAGAACAAGAAATCATGTTTGCTCTATTCATGGCATTTCTATCTGTAACGTTCAACAACGTTTGACTGCTGAAACGTGGCCCAGGATTCAGGACAGAGACGAATCCTGCCTGTCCCCGAACGTGTTCACTTCCTGATGTCCTGATTTCCAAATGCAGAAGATACTGTGTACTGTGCACACACACACACACACACACACACTGACACACACTCACACACACATTGTTCAAATGGAAATCGTTTGATATGTTCCTGCAAGCAATAGAAACCTTATTAATCAAAAGCAAATTGTACATTTGTATGCACGGTGCAACTGTACATACACATTTGATGTTTGAACGAAAATAGAATATTGATTGGGAACACCAGAGACTAGATCCTCTTTAATAATTAATAAAAGACCCCAGAGAGTGCAAAGTCGAAGGACGCAGTTCTCCTACACACACACACAGGGCTGTTCTTGAGTAAAATACCTAGTTTATTAGAGATCAGCTGTACTGTGACTCTTTCACTACTGCGTCCACATAGATTACCCTTCTGGTAACAAATAGAACAGGAAAGTATCCATACCCCTTGACTTATTCCACATTTTGGTGTGTTACAGCCTGAATTCAAAATGGATTTTTTTAAAGTATAATAATTACCCATCTAAACACAATACCCCATATAGACAAAGTGAAAACATTTATTCAAAATGAAATACAGAAATATCTCATTTACATACAGCAAATATTTAAACCCCTGAGTCAATGCATGTTCAAATCACCTTTGGCTGTGATTACAGCTGTGAGTCTTTCTGGGTAAATCTCTAAGAACTTTGTAAACCTGGATTGTACAATATTTGCACATTATTGTTTTTAGTTGTTTGGTTGTTGATCTTTTTTTAATGTATTTCTTTTTTTTCTTTTTTTAGGGGTGGATCAGCTTAATATTGCAGAAAGATTGTTGCTTCCATTGATGTAATTGTCTGCATCATTTCCAATCCCCATATATTCTTGGGGTAAATATATATAAGCATATACATACACGTATATTCCCATATACAGTTGAAGTCGGAAGTTTACATCCACTTAGATTGGAGTCATTAAAACTCGTTTTTCAACCACTCCACACATTTCTTGTTAACATACTATAGTTTTGGCAAGTCGGTTAGGACATCTACTTTGTGCATGACACAAGTCATTTTTACAACAATTGTTTACAGACAGATTATTTCACTTATAATTCACTGTATCACAATTCCAGTGTGTCAGAAGTTTACATACACTAACTTGACCGTGCCTATAAAGAGCTTGGAAAATTCCAGAAAATGATGTCATGGCTTTAGAAGCTTCTGATAGGCTAATTGACATCATTTGAGTCAATTGTTGGTGTACTTGTGGATGTATTTCAAGGCCTACCTTCAAACGCAGTGCCTCTTTGCTTGACATCGTGGGAAAATCAAAAGAAATTAGCCAAGACCTCAGGAAAAAAAAATTGTAGACCTCCACAAGTCTGGTTCATCCTTGGGAGCAATTTCCAAACGCCTGAAGGTACCACGTTCATCTGTACAAACAATAGTATGCAAGTATAAACACCATGGGACCACGCAGCCATCATACCACTCAGGAAGGAGACGCGTTCTGTCTCCTAGAGATGAACGTACTTTGGTGCGAAAAGTGCAAATCACTCCCAGAACAACAGAAAAGGACCTTGTGAAGATGCTGGAGAAAACAGGTACAAAAGTATCTATATCCACAGTAAAACGAGTCCTATATCGACATAACCTGAAAGGCCGCTCAGCAAGGAAGAAGCCACTGCTCCAAAACCGCCAGACTACAGTTTCCAAATGCAAATGGGGACAAAGATCGTACTTTTTTGAGAAATGTCCTCTGGTCTGATGAATCAAAAATAGAACTGTTTGGCCATAATGACCATCGTTATGTTTTGGAGGAAGAAGGGGGAGGCTTGCAAGCCGAAGAACAACATCCCAACCGTGAAGCACGGGGGTGTAACAAAATAGATGGCATCATGAGGATGAAAAATGATGTGGATATATTGAAGCAAAATCTCAAGACATCAGTCAGGAAGTTTACGCTTGGTCGCAAATGGGCCTTCCAAATGGACAATGACCGCAAGCATACTTCAAAGTTGTGGCAAAATGGCTTAAGGACAACAAAGTCTAGGTATTGGAGTGGCCATCACAAAGCCCTGACCTTAATCCTATAGAACATTTGTGGGCAGAACTGAAAAAGCGTGTGCGAGCAAGGAGGCCTACAAACCTGACTCAGTTACACCAGCTCTGTCAGGAGGAATGGTCCAAAATTCGCCCAACTTATTGTGGGAAGCTTGTGGAAGGCTACCCGAAACGTTTGACCCAAGTTAAACAATTGAAAGGCAATGCTACCAAATACTAATTGAGTGTATGTACATTTCTGACTCACTGGGAATGTGATGAATGAAATAAAAGCTGAAATAAATCATTCTCTCTACTATTATTCTGACATTTCACATTCCTAAAATAAAGTGGTGATCCTAACTGACCTAATGACAGGGAATTTTTACCAGGATTAAATGTCAGGAATTGTGAAAAACTGAGTTTAAATGTATTTGGCTAAGGTGTATGTAAACTTCCGAATCCCGCAAACCCCTCCACCCTTCCCCCTATTGGAGTAAACTAATAAACAATAACACTTAGACTTCTACCTTCAGTTTATACATATTATACACATTTTACAGACACAATCTATTTTACAATAGTTATATTTTGTTTGTTTTTAGTCCTTCCTCTATTTCTGATGTCCATCCAGTTTGATTTCTATTTGTAACTGTGCTATTTCACAAAATATCTGAACCTATATACATTTTACAGACCCCGTATGTTTTACATTGGTTATCTTGTTATTAGTCCCACCCTTCAGCTCCATTCAACCCCTCCCATCTATCTCTTAACACCATCAATTTTAGATTTCTATGCCATATATTTTTCAACTGTGCTGTGATGCTTCACAAAAATACTGAACCTTTCTATTCTCATAGCTTCTACAGATTGTAAATTAAAGATAAAACATTTTGCTAAAATAATCATTAAATTATTGATTGATTGACTATGACTTTTCAAATCACCCAGTATTGCTATCTGTAGCGTTAGATCTAGGCAAATGTTGCAATTTTTCAACCATTCCTGGACCTGTGACCAAAAACGAGCTACGTGAAGATAATAAAAATAAATGATCTTATTACTCTGGCTCCTCACAGCGAAATCTGCATAGCTGGGAAGATTGTATCCCAAATATATATAACATTCTATGGGTTGCAAGAATTTTATGTAATAATTTAAATAGAACAATTTTAAGTTTTGAATCCGGTGTTGTTTTGAGTGTCAATTCATAAACCATGTGCCATGGAATGGGTAAAATCTCTTCAACTTTTTTGCAATTTATATGGCACAGCTGTCAATTTTTTGGTCCTGAAATGAAATTTGTATTTGTTTTTATTTATCACAATTTTCTTTAACCATTTATGTTCTTTAATGCAGGGCCGACAGACAAGTTCCTTACTTTTTCTCCCTTCAACTTGCCTCTTCCATTTTTGTGGTAATGCTGCAATTGGTTGGTTGGAAATTTGGGTAGAGCAGATATTTCCATATGTCTGTGTTAGCTACATGTGTGACATAACTCCACAAGTCCTATTTATGATATAATTTTTCAAAAATTATACCTTTTCAAAAAATGTATCGAAAATTTTTAATAATTATCAATTAGTATATTTGAGTTTAACCACAATATTTGTTGTATTACTTGTTCTGTCTTTTCAGGTGTATTAAACTGAAATTGCAACCCACTTTCTTAGGCTTGTTTAAAAAATAACGATATTTTGGAGCTGATTTCGTTTTCAAACAACCGAAAGTGAGCAGTTTGCATAAATTCCTACCAATTTACTAGAGAACCAGTTTGGATTTACGTATAACTTTTGTATGACTGATGCCTTCAGTGAGAGATCTTAATGCTTTAATATTTAATCATTTCTGCCCTCCGAATTCATATTTGTTATATAAATAGGCCCTTTTATTTTTGTATGGCTTGCCATTCCAAATAAAATTGAATATTTTTTGATGATGTACTTTAAAAAGCAGGTCACTAGGTGTAGGAAAAACCATAAGCAAATAGGTAAACTGTGATATGACTAAAGAGTTAATCAGGGTAATTTTTCCACAAATAGACAGGTATTTTCCTTTCCATGGTAGCAAGATCTTATCTATTGTTGTTGATCATTACAAATAGACAGCCATTTTCAGGTCTTGCCATAGATTTTCAAGACGATTTAAGTAAAAACTGTAACTAGGCCACTCAGGATCATTTATTGTCATTTTGGTAAGCAACTCCAGTGCATATTTGGCCTTGTGTTTTAGGTTGTTGTCCTGCTGAAAGGTAAATTTGTCTCCCAGTGTCTGTTGGAAAGCAGACTGAACAAGGTTTTCCTCTAGGATATTGCCTGTGCTTAGCTCGATTCTGTTTAATTTTATCCTAAAACACTCCCTAGTTCTTGCCAATGACAAAAGTACCCATAACATGATGCAGCCACCACCATGCTTGAAAATATTAAGAGTGGTACTCAGTGATGTGTTGTATTTGCCCCAAACATAACTGTCACGCCCTGACCATAGTTTGTTTTGTATGTTTTATGTTTTGGTTGGTCAGGGTGTGATCTGTGTGGGCATTCTATGTTGTATGTCTGGTTTGTATATTTCTATGTGTTTGGCCTGATATGGTTCTCAATCAGAGACAGGTGTTTTGCGTTGTCTCTGATTGGGAACCATATTTAGGTAGCCTGTTTTGTATTGTGAGTTGTGGGTTATTGTCTATGTTAGTTGATGTTGCATGTCTGCACTCGGTTTCATTAGCGTCACGGTCGTTTGTTATTTTGTTTATTTTGTATAGTTTGTTTAAGTGTTCTTTGTTTAATAAATTAGAAGAATGGATTCACATCCTGCTGCGTTTTGGTCCTCCTCTCTTTCTCCCGAAGACGATCGTGACAATAACGCTTTGTATTCAGGACATAAAGTTCATTTCTTTGCCAATTTTTGAGCAATTTCACTTTAGTGCAAACAGGATGCATGTTTTAGAATATTTTTATTCTGTACAGGCTTTCTTCTTTTCACTTTGTCATTTAGGTTACTTTTGTGGAGTAACTACAATGTTGTTGATCCAACCTCAGTTATTTAGTCCTACCACAGCCATTAAACTCTGCAACTGTTTTAAAGTCACCATTGGCCTCATGGTGAAATCCCTGCGCGGTTTCGTTCCTCTCCGACAACTGAGTTAGGAAGGACACCAGTATCGTTGTAGTGACTGGGTATATTGATACACCATCCGAAGTGTAATTAATAACAGCACCATGCTCAAAGGGATATTCAATGTCTGTTTTTCTTCTTCCAATAGGTGCCCTTCTTTGCAAGGCATTGGAAAACCTCGCTGATCTTTGTGGTTGAGTATGTGTTTGAAATTCACTGCTCGACTGAGGGACCTTACAGATAATGGTATTTGTGGGGTACAGAGATGAGGTAGTCATGAAAAAATCATGACTATTATAGCACACAGAGTGAGTCCATGCAACTTATTATGTGACTTGTTAAGCAAATTTGTACTCCTGAACTTATTTAGGCTTGCCATAACAAAGGGGTGAAAACTTGAATTAATTTGTTTAAAAAAATACGAAAAACATATTCCACTTTGACATTGTGGTGTATTGTGTGTAGGCCAATAACACAAAATCTCAATTTAATCCATGTTAAATGCAGACTGTAACAAAAAAATTAGGGAAAAGTCAAGGGTTGTGAATACTTTCTGAAGGCACTGTATATATCCTCTCTCTGGTATCTAGATGAAGGGAAAGATGCCTTTCAAACCTCAGTTTCTGATAGACTAAGGTAGTGTATAAACACATACAGTGCCTTCACTTTCCACCAGACACTGGGAGATTAATTCACCTTTCAGCAAGACAATAACCCAAAACACAAGGCCAAATCTACACTGGAGTTGTCACGACTTCCGCCGAAGTCGGTCCCTCTCCTTGTTCGGGCGGTGTTCGGCGGTCAACGTCACCGACCTTCTAGCCATCACTGATCCATTTTTCATTTTCCATTTTGTTTTGTCTTGTCTTCATTCACACCCGGTTCCAATCTCATCAAATACATGTTGTGTATTTAACCCTCTGTTTCCCCTCATGTCCTTGTCAGAGATTGTTTGATTGTATGTATTGTGCAAGTCATGTGTCGGTGTGCGACGGGTTTTGTACCCACTTTTATTATTTTTTATATATTTTGGTTTTTGGAGTTTTATGAGCACTTATTAAACGACTCCGTTCATACCAAGTTCGTTCTCCTGCGCCTGACTTCCCTGCCATCAATACGCACCCAAAACAGAATCTCCGACCATAACTATGGAGTCAGCAAGAGAAGGTACCCCGGCCATTGAGGTGGAGGAGCGTGTCCAGGAGCATGCAGTTATGCTTTACCATCTTGGCGCCCCCATGGACCGCGTTGTCCAGAAAATGGACCGCTGGGAGAGACAGGGAGTTCTTCCAGCGCCTCCACCAGCACAACTGGGGTCTCCCCTGAGTGCCCCTTTCCCTCCTGAACCCAGTGGGATCCGTCTCTCCTTGCCCCAGGAGTAGGACGGGAGGGCTGCGAACAGCCAGGGGTTCTAGTTACAGTTAGACCTCTATCTGGCCATCGTCCACCCGGCTCCATCAGACCGTGAGAGGGTGTCTGCCCTCGTCTTGTGCCTCACCGGGAGAGCCCTGGAGTGGGCCAACGCCGTGTGCAGAGAGGGAGATGCGGCGTTGGACCAGTTTGAGGAGTTCACCCGCCGTTTCCGTGCAGTCTTCGACCACCCGCCCGAGGGTAGAGCGCCTCAACCATCTGAGGCAGGAGACGAGGAGCGCCCAGGAGTTCGCCCTGGAATTTAGGACCCTGGCTGCCGGCGCGGGATGGAACAACAGGGCCCTGATCGACCATTACCGCTGCAGTCTGCGCGACGACGTCCATCGGGAGCTGGCCTGCAGAGACACCACCCTCACATTAGACCAGCTGGTGGACCTGTCCATCCGGCTGGACAACCTGCTGGCTACTCGCGGACGTTCAGATCGGGTTCTGATGGTTCCATCCTCCCCGCACCTCTTCTCCGATACCCATGGAGCTGGGAGGGGCGGTGCGCAGGGAGACCGGAGGGATTCCCGCTCGTGCACCATCTGTGGCCGCAGAGGTCACACTGCTGGTCGGTGCCGGGTTGATTCCTCTGGGAATCGAGGTAGCAGGCAGAGCACTCTGGCGTCACCCCAGGTGATCCGGCACCATTCTCACCCAGAGCCCTCTGTTGCACATATGTTTGTGTCTGTTACATTCCCTGAGTTTTCCCCTCATTCCCAGCATAAGGCGCTCGTCGATTCAGACATGGCTGGGAATTTTATTGATAGTGCTTTAGCCTATAGTTTAGGGATCCCCATCGTTCCCGTGGATGTGCCCTTCCCCGTTCACGCCTTAGATAGTCAACCATTAGGGTTAATTAGGGAGGTCACCACGCCTTTGGGCATGGTGACGAAGGGGGGTCATACGGAGAGAATTAGTCTCTTCCTTATTGACTCTATTGCGTTTCCCGTGGTGCTGGGCCTACCCTGGTTAGCTTGTCATAACCCCACTGTTTCTTGGCCACAGAGGGCTCTCACGGGGTGGTCGCGAGAGTGCTCAGGTTGGTGTTTAGGGGTTTCCGTTGGTGCTGTTACGGTGGAAAGTCCAGACCAGGTCTCCACCGTGCGCATTCCCCCCGAATATGCCGATTTGGCTATCGCCTTCTCCAAAAAGAAGGCGACTCAATTACCACCTCATCGACAGGGCGATTGTGCGATAGATCTCCTGGTAGACGCTGCACTTCCCAGGAGTTACGTGTATCCTCTCTCACAGGCGGAGACGGAGGCTATGGAAACATATGTCTCCGAATCCCTGCGCCAGGGGTACATTCGGTCCTCCACTTCACCCGCCTCCTCGAGTTTCTTTTTTGTGAAGAAGAAGGAGGGAGGTCTACGTCCGTGTATTGACTATCGGGGTCTGAATCAGATCACTGTGAGGTATAACTACCCGCTACCGCTCATAGCAATTGCGATAGAGTCAATGCACGGGGCTCGCTTCTTCACCAAACTAGATCTCAGGAGCGCTTACAACCTGGTGCGTATCAGAGAGGGAGACGAGTGGAAGACGGCTTTCAGTACCACCTCTGGGCACTATGAGTACCTCGTCATGCCGTACGTGTTGATGAATGCGCCATCAGTCTTCCAAGCATTTGTAGATGAGATTTTCAGGGACCTGCATGAGCAGGGTGCAGTGGTGTATATTGATGACATTTTGATATACTCCGCTAAACGCGCTGAGCATGTGTCCCTGGTGCGCAGAGTGCTTGATCGTCTGTTGGAGCATGACCTGTACGTCAAGGCTGAGAAATGCCTGTTCTTTCAACAGTCCGTCTCCTTCCTAGGGTATCGCATTTCCACTTCAGGGGTGGAGATGGAGAGTGACCGCATTGCAGCCGTGCGTAAATGGCCGACTCCCACCACGGTAAAGGAGGTGCAGCGGTTCTTAGGGTTTGCCAACTTCTACCAGAGGTTTATCCGGGGTTTTGGTCAGGTGGCGGCTCCCATTAACTCACTGCTGAAGGGGGGCCCGGTGCACTTGCAGTGGTCAGCTGAGGCGGACAGGTCTTTTAGTCACCTGAGGGCTCTGTTAACCTCGGCTCCCGTGTTGGCCCATCCGGATCCCTCTTTGGCGTTCATAGTGGAGGTGGATGCGTCTGAGGCTGGGATAGGAGCGGTGCTCTCTCAGCGCTCGGGTACGCCACCGAAGCTCCGCCCCTGTGCCTTCTTCTCGAAGAAGCTCAGCCCGGCTGAGCGAAACTATGATGTGGGGGACCGGGAGCTGTTGGCTGTCGTCAAGGACTTGAGGGCGTGGAGACATTGGCTTGAGGGGGCTAAACACCCTTTTCTCATCTGGACTGAATACCGCAATCTGGAGTACATCCGGGGGGCGAGGAGACTGAACCCTCGCCAGGCAAGGTGGGCCATGTTTTTCACCCGTTTTGTATTTACCCTTTCCTACAGACCAGGCTCTCAGAACGTTAAGGCAGACGCATTGTCTCGGCTGTATGACACAGAGGAGCGGCCTATGGATCCCACTCCCATACTCCCGGCCTCTTGCCTGGTGGCACCGGTAGTGTGGGAGCTAGACGCGGACATTGAGCAGGCGTTGCGTACAGAGCCCGCTCCCCTTCAGTGTCCGGCTGGGCGTCTGTACGTTCCGTCTGCGGTCCGCGACCGGCTAATCTATTGGGCTCATACGTCACCCTCCTCTGGTCATCCTGGTATCGGTCGGACGGTGCGCTGTCTTAGTGGGAAGTACTGGTGGCCCACTTTAGCTAAGGGCGTGAGGGTTTATGTTACCTCCTGCTCAGTGTGCGCCCAGTGCAAGGCTCCTAGACACCTGCCCAGAGGTTAGTTACAACCCTTACCCGTTCCACAACGGCTATGGTCACACCTGTCGGTGGATTTCCTGACTGATCTTCCTCCTTCACAGGGTAACACCACGATCCTGGTCGTTGTGGATCATTTTTCTAAGTCCTGTCGTCTTCTCCCTTTGCCCGGTCTCCCTACGGCCCTACAAACTGCGGAGGCTCTATTTACACACGTCTTCCGGCACAACGGGGTGCCTGAGGATATAGTGTCTGATCGGGAACCCCAGTTCATGTCGAGGGTCTGGAGGGCGTTCATGGAACGTTTGGGGGTCTCGATCAGCCTTACTTCAGGTTTTCACCCCGAGAGTAACGGGCAGGTGGAGAGAGTTAACCAGGATGTGGGTAGGTTTCTGAGGTCTTATTGCCAGGACCGGCCGGGGGAGTGGGCAGCGTTCGTACCCTGGGCTCGCAGAACTCGCTCCGCCACTCCTCCACTAACCCTTTCCCCTTCCAGTGTGTATTGGGGTATCAGCCGGTTCTGGCTCCTTGGCATCAGAGTCAGACCGAGGCTTCTGCGGTGGATGACTGGTTCCGGCGTGCGGAGGAAACATGGGACACCGCCCATGTCCATCTTCATACTGGGCCAGAAAGTTGGCGCAGACCGCACCGCAGTGAGGCCCCGGTGTTCGCACCGGGGGACCGGGTCTGGCTCTCGACCCGAAACCTGCCCCTCCGCCTGCCCTGTCAGAAGCTGGGTCCGCAGTTTGTGTGGCCATTTAAAGTCCTGTACGTTACAGGTTACAGCTTCCCCCCGATTACCGCATTAACCCCTCGTTCCATGTGTTTCTCCTCAGGCCGGTGGTGGCTGGCCCGCTTCAGGAGTCTAAGGTGCGGGAGGTTCCTCCACCCCCTCTGGACATCGAGGGGGCCCCGGCGTACTCCGTTCGTTCCATACTGGATTCGAGATGTCGGGCGAGGGGCCTTCAGTACCTCGTGGACTGGGAAGGGTATGGTCCGGAGGAGAGATGCTGGGTTCCGGTGGAGGACGTGTTGGATCCTTCTATGCTGCGAGATTTCCACCGTCTCCATCCGGATCGCCCTGCGCCTCGCCCTCCGGGTCGTCCCCGAGGTCGGTGCCGACGCGCAGCTGGAGTCGCGCGTCAGGGGGGGTACTGTCACGACTTCCGCCGAAGTCGGTCCCTCTCCTTGTTCAGGCGGTGTTCGGCGGTCGACGACCTTCTAGCCATCACTGATCCATTTTTAATTTTCCATTGGTTTTGTCTTGTCTTCCTTCACACCCGGTTCTAATCTCATCAATTACATGTTGTGTATTTAACCCTCTGTTTCCCCTCATGTCCTTGTCGGAGATTGTTTGATTGTATGTATTGTGCAAGTCATGTATCGGGGTGCGACGGGTTTTGTACCCACTTTTATTATTTTTTGTATATTTTGGTTTTTGGAGTTTTATGAGCACTTATTAAACGACTCCGTTTATACCAAGTTCGTTCTCCTGCGCCTGACTTCCCTGCCACCAACACGCACCCATTACAGGAGTTGCTTACCAAGACTACATTGAATGTTCCTGAGGGGCTTACAGTAGTTACAGTTTTGACTTTAACCTCTTAGAGACTTTCCCAGAAAGATTCACAGCTGTAATCGCTGCCAAAAGGTGATTCTAACATGTATTGACTCAGGGGGTTGAATACTTATCTAATCAAGATATATTAGTGTTTTATTGTTAATAAATAAACATCATATAAATATTGTTTTTCTTCCACTTTGACATTACAGAGTATTTTGTGTAGATCGTTGACCCAAAAATACAATTTAATCCATTTTAATCCCACTTTGTAACAACAAAAATGTTTAAGAATTGAAGGGGTGTGAATACTTTCTGGAAGGCACTGTATCTGGTTTAATTGCACAATGAGCTCTCCAAAACAAGGGCGAAAACAGAGATAGTTCATTTACCAAACAAGAAACTCCAGCCGATTCAAACTCTCAAGTAAATAGAAATAAATAGCCTACGTTTAGTAAGTATAGCAGCACTTACCACTCTGAAATATGTGTGATTTCATTCTCGCTGGTTCAGCTGTAGCCTACATCAGCGTTCACCTTGCCTTGTCTCAATCAATCAAGTAGCATTTCAAAGCTCCTGTAAATACAAACAAAGTTTCCAAAACATGAGCCCCATATATTCAGAAATGTAACTTCATCCAAATTCAAATAAAAGTTAAAACAATGTGATTCTTACCATAAACACACAGGGGAAGGTCGGTCATAGGTGTGTGATCAAACTTATCCCTACAGAGCTCGTCTTCATGTATACAGTTAATAACAGTAAGTGCAGTTATTTTAACAGTAAGGCTCCGTCTTAGTGCATAACATTGGATAAGTGTTCGAGTTAAGGACGCTGCAAATGACTGTATCCGATGTTGGAAGGTATGTCCGTAATCAGTAGACGGTTCTGATTAGGAAGTCCTAATTTGCGTCCCCAAGCAGTGGCCCAAAAATGATTACATCCAATTGTTCGATGCTACCACCCCCTCCAAATCAAAACCAAACATGGATGTCAATGTTGTGTACCGACGCTCCATTTGACTTCTTGTCTACTTCCTGTCTGTGGCAGCATGGTGGCCATATTGCGAGGCTGATTAGCTAGGAGAAACAGGTGT
The DNA here is from genome assembly GCF_016432855.1 of Salvelinus namaycush. NCBI lineage: Eukaryota > Metazoa > Chordata > Actinopteri > Salmoniformes > Salmonidae > Salvelinus > Salvelinus namaycush. The sequence continues at coordinate 41,113,573 of NC_052313.1, read as the reverse complement.
GAAGCACAGACAGGTGTGCACACGAAGCGAGAACACAACATGGAATCCATGTTTGCTTTTGATTTGGAGGGGGTGGTAGCATTGCAAAGCAGCTACAGCCAGGCATGGGTTGGCAAATAACTCGCCAGGTGGTTGGGTATATGTTATAATACTAGACCCAAGATCCAATTCGATCTAGAAACATGGGCTAGGGCAAACTGAAAGATCCGCCATTTTGCAAAACATAGGAATAAGGGCGTGCCTATGTGCTACTATATAGCTACCTTAAAACAAATAAGCCATATGTTTTTTCTCTGCATTCTGCCATTTGTCATACCTGTGTGGACAGAAGGCCTAAACATAGGATAGTGAGGGTGTTGTTTGTGAGTGGGCAGAGTAGCCTATCGCTTTGCTTTGTGCACACTTCTAATGTAGGCTGCTTACTCTAGTTTAGATATAGCTGCTACCAGAACCACATTATAGAAAATAATATAGCCTAAATATATGGCCGTGGCTGGAATTAAACTGAGATTCCACTAGATGTCAGTAATGACACATATACTAGAAGCCAATTCAATCAACCATTCTACCCATTCCTTGTCTTTCTTGGTCCCTTGTTGTGATATTTTGGTAATACTTTAAAATGGCCACCAGAGGGCAGCATATGACAAAGCACTGCATTTTGTACTCTATAGAAGATCAAAGACTATATCCCAACCTGAATCACCTCTCTTGATGTTAAAATAGGGTCCTTCCTCAAATTGCCTTGGCATTGAACCAACATAAATGGGATGTACTGTACTCTTGGTATGGCAAAAGACTACCTATAAACATAGCCATCTCTCTGCTTGCGTGGGCACTAGGTACTATAGATCCATTCACATCGCTATATGAAAGAAGAGAAAACGCACAGAGGCCATATCTTTATCTTGGCCAGGTCGCAATTGTAAATGAGAACTTGTTCTCAATTTGCCTACCTGGTTAAATAAAGGTGAAATAAAAAAAATAAAAATAAAATATCTGTTATATGAACATTCCATCAATTCCTATAGGATATTCAAGAGGCCAGTGCTTTGTCGTTCGGTAGTAGGTAGCAAAGCTCAAAGCTTCTCAGGGTTAAATCTGGAGATAGAGAGATGGCTTGGTGCTTTCGAATGTAACATTTTATATTAACATTCAGTAATAAACCATTTATAAGGCCGTTATAATAGTTATATATTAATCATTACTCCCACATTTATAAACAATTTACTAATCATTAATAGTGTTTTTGCAGTCCCTAATCTAAAGTGAGCGCTCTTTATACTTTATAAATGCTTTGTAAATATTTTGAGTGACCAGTGTAATTTCTCACAGAACTTATGGACATGCCATTGGTAGACATTCCAGCAGTACCTGACGCTCCTTAAAGACATGCTCCGGAACTGTGGCGTTTTTTAAACATCCAGCTTTGGGCTGGATGTGTCAATGTGTAGTTCATACTGTACATGCATAATCTATGAGCAGAATTACTGTCTCACCATAATTAGCCATGAAATCCCTAGTTTGAAAGCAACTGTTTTTCTGGAAGCTATACTGCTCCATTTTCCCAAAATTTTCCCCCAGTGTGGGCCAGCCCCCTAGCAATTCAAATTCTAGCAAAAGAGCTTCAGCCACTCGCCATGTGAGTGACAGCTAGCAAGAGGCATGCACAGCAGAGCGAGAGTGAGAGAGAGAGCGATGACGTGGTGCTCATATCTGCACATACAGGAATGTGAAGTAGTATGAATATTTCGGGGACCACTTTTGGCTTACGAGAGCTACTTTCAGAATTGCTGGCTAAAAAGTATACAAAAGTACCGGAGAATCTCTTTAAGGTCACAAAATGGCCTAGAACATGGTAAATTGGTAAAAGAATAAGCAGGATGTTTAGGGAAATATATTGAACATTTGAAATAAATGTGTGAATAACTAGCTTACTAACATTTACAAATGTGGGAGTCAAACTGTTCGTAAATTCCTTAGAAATGTATTACCAACCGTTAATATAACGTGTTACCCTTTTGAAACTATTTTTACATTTGAGTGGATTAGTAGAGGCATGGGGACATACTATACATTTGGAACCCTATGGCTTAGTGCTTAGTCAACAGAATCAAGCAGGAGATGGCATTTGGGGTGATGGCATCTATGATACTGATGCCAGCCATCTCTATAGAAATAGAATGATTCTAATTCTATGCCCAGCTCACTTCCCATCTGATTTGGGATTCAAAAGGTGTGGCACGGGGAAAAGGGGATATCAGTCAGAATGGTGAAGCAGGCAGAAACACTGCATCTCATGATGAAATGAACAGTAGGATCAGAGGGAGAGAGATAGCGAGAGAGAGAGAGAGAGAGAGAGAGAGAGAGAGAGAGAGAGAGAGAGAACCCAGACCAAGGGCAACCGATGAGCTCATTCTGGCTGGAGTGGGAGGAGCCCAGGGCATAATTTATCTTGTGCATGACATCACCACTAGCCAATCGGCTGCTCTCACCCTGGTTGGGGACATCCACTTACTGTACTGTAGACTCCCAATGTAATATCTTGGTTTTTTTTCATCCTTTCTGTGTCAGATAATGAGGGGAAATAACTGTGAAAAGTAGAAATAGATCAGCATCCTGCTCTGCAGAGACATTTAAACTCATTAAACCAGTAAAAACGATGTTAAACAAGGTTTAGTTTGAAGCCTGCAGGCAAACAGGGCCCATATGAAATGACACTGTGTAAACAGCAACAGGAGGCATGTTTAATCTTTCACCGTTGAGCTGAAAATGAGAAAGGGGCCTCACACACACACTCACCTCATCAATCATACCGTTGGTGGTATCGGATTCCTAGAGTGACAGGCCTCAAGGTCTCACCCTCTCAGGGGGACGATGGGGTGACCAAGGTCTCTTTCTGTTTTAAAAAAAAATCTCGGGAACAAGAAGAATGTGTGTGCAAGCAAAGAAGCTCTCCACACTCACACACCCAGCTCCCCATTGAACCCCCTGCCCTCCTGCAGCAACTTAATAGCCGCACATTCCTCTGTCAATCAAAGCAAGGTTTATTTTGCCTCGATATCGCTGTGTACCTTGGTATCAGTGCTCTCTAAAATAGGACCGGAAATGACTGTGATGAGAGAGAGGAGATCTGTGGCCTAAAGGCTTCTTTGAACAGAATGTAAATGTAAAGTGACAGAGGGAAAAACATAGGGAGCCTTGACCCTGGTGGTATAAATGTAGTGTTGTCATATAAGATGCCTATCAGGCTGGGGTGTTGTTTTAGTGGAGACAGTCTCATCTGTGACCGTAAAACCCTCCTACACAATGCCGTACACCCCAAAGGGCAGGCACACAGTGGCTAGGAGCCCATCACAGTAGCCAGTTTTGTCCTGCACGTGAAGAGAAGGGTTCATACAGTTCAACAGTTGAGACATGTAAAACCCTTAGAACCAGTACTGACCACATTGTCAGTGTCACGTTACAGAGCAGGCCTTTCATACACATCCCAGTCAAGGTTTTGATGGACGCGGCGGCAGCCTGTGATATTCTTAAACAGCAGTCAGTGTGGTGTTATAAATGACAACCAGCCATGTGCTGTCCTCATTACCGCTACCATTTCAAATCCTTTCAAAGACACGGTTACATGAGGTCACCCCTCATCCACTGTACCACTCCCCCCCCCCCCTTATCCCTTACCACCCCTAGTTATGGGGTCGTTGGTGTGTGTTTCTCACTGGGCACGGACGTCAATTCAACGTCTATTCCACGCTGGTTCAACTTCATTTCATTGAAATGACGTGAAACAATGTTGATTCAACCAGTGTGTGCCCAGTGGGGTGTGTGTGTGCTTCACACTGTTCGACACTGACAGGGCGCAGCGGGACTCAGAGTGTGGCCATGTAGTGATGTAATCTGGCTGGGAGTCAGCAGAAAGGGTGGCGTGTGATGATGGTGCCTGCCTGACTTGTTGGCCAGGGTGTTGGGGTTCAGGGGGCAGGATCTGTAGCGGCAGCGGGAGGCTAGGGAGGTTAGGCGTTTGTGTCTGTTGAAAATAGTCCTGACGACTTCTCCCAGCCAGCTCCACACACCCATACCCACACCCACACACACACTTCTGAGCTGGTGGCTGTTGCATTAGCATCTCTAATCCTGATGTTTCTGACCCAGGTGAGGAATGCTCAGGCTATTTCTGCCTCTCAACAACAACATGCATGGGACACAAAGGGACATGGAGGGACATCAGAGAACCAGGACATCTAAACACAGGTCCTGCAACAACCTCCTGACCTCTTACTATGACACATATACTCTCTCTGATTCCCTTCCACATGTTATTGCAACTGACTGCAGAAACATCCAGTACATACAGGTTGAATCCCAAATGGCACCCTACTCCCTATATCCCTCAAACTCAACTCTGGACCTCAAATCCAGTTCCACTGCATTTTTCCATTGTTCTCCTCTAATCAGGGACTGATTTAGACCTGGTACACCAGGTGTGTGCAATTCATTATCAGGTAGAATAGAAAACCAGCAGGCTCCGGACCTCGTAGGGTCAGAGTTGAATACCTCTGCCCTATATAGTGCACTACTTTTGAGCAGGGCCCAACGGGAGGAACAGTGTGTGTGGTTTCTCCTGCAGGTCAAAAAGCATTAACGTTGTTTAATTTCAGCACGTCACATCGTTTTCACCACTGACTGGTGGATTAGTGTTGATGATGTCTGATGGGATGTGTTGTGGCAGTGTTGGGAGAAACTTGTCGGTCCTACTGAATTGTCTACAAGGCCACTCTTGATCACTAGCACCACATGGTACAGACACTGTAGTGTTTTTATTTATTATATTTAACATTTATTTAACTAGGCAAGTCAGTTAACCTCGACAGGATCGGTGGGTCCCTCACGGGACGGTTGAGTTAACGTAGGCTAATGCGATTAGCATGAGATAGTAAGTAACAAGAACATTTTGCAGGATATAGACATATCTGATATTGGAAGAAAGCTTAAATTCTTGTGAATCTAACAGCACTGTCCAATTTACAGTAGCTACTACAGTGAAAGAATACCATGTTATTGTTTGATGAGAGTGCACAGTTATGAACTTGAAAAGTTATTAATAAACCAATTAGGTACATTTGGGCAGTCTTGATGCAGCATTTCGAACGGAAATGCAATGGTTCATTGGATCCGTCTAAATCTTTGCACATACACTGCTGCCATCTAGTGGCCAAAATCTAAATTGCGCCTGGGCTGGAATAATACAATTTGGCCTTTCTCTTGCATTTCAAAGATGATGGTACAAAAAAATAACATGCATGATTTTTTCTTTGAATTATCTTTTACCAGATCTAATGTGCTATATTCTCCTACATTCATTTCACACTTCCACAAACTTTAAAGTGTTTCCTTTCAAATGGTATCAATAATATGCATATCCTTGCTTCAAGTCCTGAGCGACAGGCAGTTAGATTTGGGTATGTCATTTTAGGTGAAAATTGAAAAAAAAAAGGGGGTGGAATCTTTTAAGAACAAATTCTTATTTACAATGACGGCCTACCCCGGCCAAACCCAGACGACACTGGGCCAATTGTGCACCGCCCTATGACACTCCCAATCACAGCCAGATGTGATACAGCCTGGACTTGAACCAGGGACTGTAGTGACACCTCTCGCACTGAGATGCAGTGCCTTAGACAACTGTACCACTCAGGAGCCCACTGAGTTTCTCCCCTGAATCTTTGAATTTTTATCTTCTGACGTCTACTGAGGCTGGTGGACGGTTGTAGAGCTATATCGTCGGATGACCAGCTTGATATCATCCCAAATAAATCCCATGTTAGAACTATGGCTCTAGATAGAACAACAGCATTGGATTTCTACCCCAATAAAGAACTGTCACAGCAGTGGATTCTCTTCAGATAAAAAATCACAAGGCTCTGAACCTGTTTCTGTGATGAGAGATGGCAGCAATGGCAGGTTGGGTCTAATGCATTGGCTGAAATGGTGCCAGTGATACAGATTAAGGAATGAATCCCAAATGCCCCCCATCCCCTATCCCCTATCCCCACCTATCCTCCAGTCCCCCTACCCCTTTACCCCCACCCCTAATACCCTTGGATGATTCCATGCCCTTTAAGACAGTACATTGTGCACCATGTCGCTCTTCCTAAAATAGAGCCAGGACCCAGCCCTGGATAATAGGCCCGCCAAGAGCTCTTGGACAGCCACATAAATTACAGAAACAAATGGATCTCATCACCAACCACAATTGTGTTCGTCCCACTGGGCACAGATGTCAATTCAACATTGGTTCAACATAATTTCTTTGAAATTACATTGCCCGGTGGGGAGTGTTTCACACTGACAGGGCACAGCAGGACTCAGAGAGTGGGCATGTAGTGATGTAAGCAGGCAGGGAACCAGCAGAGCAGGTGGCGTGTGATTACAGTGCATTACATTTTACATTTTTTAACATTTGTCATTTTGCAGACACGCTTATCCAGAGCAACTTACAGTAGTGAGTGCATACATTCAGTTTTTTTCATACTGGTCCCCCATGGGAATTTCACAACCCTGGCATTGCAGGCCCTATGCTCTACCAACTGAGCCACGTGGGACCATGGTGCCTCCCTGACTGATTTGTTGGCCAGGGTAATGGGGTAGGATCTGGAGCGGCAGCGGGCGGCTAGGGCCGTTGGGTGTTTGTGTTTACGGAAAATAGTCCCTATAACCCCCCAGCCTGCTCCACACACACACACACACACACACACACACACACACACACACACACACACACACACACACACACACACTCTCACTCTCACTCTCACTCCTGAACGGGTGGCTGGTTCATCAGCATCTCCGATCATGATTTTGCTGGCCCAGGCGAGGAATGCTCAGGCTATTTCTGCCTCCAACAACAACATGCATGGGGCTCGAAGGGACATGGAGGGACATCAGAGAACCAGGACATCTAAACACAGGGCCTGCAAGAACCCCCTGACCTCTTACTGTATCATGACACACATACACTGAGTGTACGAAACATTAGGAACACCTGCTCTTTCCATGACATAGACTGACCAGGTGAATCCAGGTGAAAGCTATGATCCCTTATTGGGGTCACCTGTTAAATCCACTTCAATCAGTGTAGATGAAGGGGAGGAGACAGGTTGAGGAAGGATTTTTAAACTTTGAGACAACTGAGACATGGATTTGTATGTGTGTGATTCAGAGGGTGAATGGGCAAGACAAAATGTTGAAGTGCCTTTGAACAGGGTATGATAGTAGGTGCCAGGCGCACCGGTTTGTGTCAAGAACTGCAACGCTGCTGGGTTTTTCATGCTTAACAGTTTCCTGTGTGTTTCAAGAATGGTCCACCACCCAAAGGCCATCCAGCCAACTTGACACACCTGTGGGAAGCATTGGAGTCAACATGGGCCAGCATCCCTGTAGAACGCTTTCCACAACTTGTAGTGTCCATGCCCTGACTAATTGAGGCTGTTCTGAGGGCAAAAGGGGGTGCAACTCAATATTAGAATGGTGTTCCTAATGTTTTGTACACTCAGTCTATATAGTGCACTACTTTTGAGCAGGGCCCAATGGGAGGAACAGTGTGTGTGGTTTCTCCTGCAAATCAAAAAGCATTACCGTTGTTTAATTTCAGCACGTCACATTGTTTTCACCACTGACTGGTGGATTGCTCTTGATGACGTCTCATGGGATGCATCGTGGCAGTGTTGGGAGAAACTTGTCAGTCCTGCTGAATTGTCTACACGGCCACTCTTGATCACTAACAGCACACAGTACAGAACCTGTAGTGTTTCCACTGCATCTTTATCTTCTGACGTCTACTGAAGATGGTGAACGGTTGGAGAGCTATATCGTCGGATGACTAGATTGATATCATCCCAAATAAATCCCATGTTAGAACTATGGCTCTAGATAGAACAACAACACTGGATTTTGGCCCCAATAAAGAACTGTCACAGCAGTGGATTCTCTTCAGATAAAAAGTCTCTGAACCTGTTGCTGTGATGTGAGATGGCAGCAATGGCAGGTCGGGTCGTAATGCATTGGCAGTAGTTGTGCCAGTGCTACAAATTAAGGAATTAGTCCCTAATGCCCCCCTACCTCCTCTACCCTTATACCCACCTACCCTCCAATACCCCTACACCACCCTGCATCCCTACCACCTTTAACCCCACCCATACCCCCCCCCTGGATGATTAGAATTCCATGCCCTTTAAGACAGTACATTGTGTACCATGTAGCTCTTCCTAAAATAGACCCAAGACCCAGCCCTGGATAATGGGCCCACCAGGAGCTCCTGGACAGCTACATTAATTCCAGAAACAAATGCATCTCATCACAAACCACAATTCATAGACGCAGCATGCGTTATAGGCTAAGCTAGGCTGTTCCATGTTTGAAGCAGTGGTGACAGGCTTGGCACATTAGTGTGGGCAGGGTTGTGGAGCAGGGTGTGTGTGTGTGTGTGTGTGTGTGTGTGTGTGTGTGTGTGTGTGTGTGTGTGTGTGTGTGTGTGTGTGTGTGTGTGTGTGTGTGTGTGTGTGTGTGTGTGTGTGTGTGTGTGTGTGTGTGTGTTTTTGCTCTTGATGATGTCTGATGGGATGTCTTGTGACAGTGTTGGTAGAAACTTGTCGGTCCTGCTGAATTGTCTAACAAGGCCATTCATTATCACAAGCAACACACAGTACATCTTCTGACGTCTACTGAAGATGGTGGACGGTTCTAGAGCTATATCTTCGGATGACTAGCTTGATATCATCCCAAATAAATCCCATGTTAGAACTATGGCTCTATATAGAACAACAACATTGGATTTCTACCCCTTTAAAGAACTGTCCCAGCAGTGTATTCTCTTCCGATAAAAAGTCTCTGAACCTGTTGCTGTGATGGAGCTCCCGAGTGGCACAGCGGTCTAAGGCACTGCATCTTGGTGCCTGAGGCGTCACTACAGACCCTGACTTGATTCCAGGCTGTATCACAACCAGCCGTGATTGGGAGTCCCATAAGGCGGCGCACAATTGGCCCAGCATTGTTAGGGTTTGGCAAGGGTAGGCCGTCATTGTAAATAAGAATTTGTTCTTAACTGACTTGCCTAGTTAAATAAAGGTTAAAAAAAAACATTTACAACAAAAGGTGCAATGGCAGGTCAGGTTGTAATGATTTGTCAGAGGTGGTGCCAGTGCTACAGATTAAGGAATTAGTCCCAAATGGCACCCTATACCCACCTATCCTCCCTAACCCTGCACACGCTGCAACATTTTCTCCCTCTCAAATAGCACTACATTTGACCTATGCTCTTTAGGGAATAGGGTGCCATTTAGGATGCAGATTAAGTCAGATCAGCAGAGAGACACCTGATCCGTCACCCTACAACACCCAGGTTTTGTCCCAAATGGCACCGTATTCCCTATATAGTGCACTACTTTTGACCAGAGCCTTATGGATCTTCCAACCCTGGTCAAAGTGTAGTGTACTACATAGGGAATATAATGCTATTTGGGACATCTCCCAGTTGGGTCCACAGGTCTCTGTGTAAGTATACAGTGCTTATCCCCATATTTTAAACCTATAGTAAGTGGGCCGTTGTGTGGTTTTGTGTCTTTTTGCAGCTTTGTCACGGCAGCTGCTGTGGCACCCTTTGAGGGCCCAACTAAAATGTGCATGGATGCCTTACTGCAGAGTAGGAGCACATGTAACTGACCATGGCACAGATTCATTACATGGCATTTAGATTTTACAGCTCAGTCTCTCTGGATAAGACTTACAATCAGTGCTTTCAAGTAAAGTAGGAAAAACAACCAATGAACATGATCAAGAAGAAGACCTAGTCTCTGCTAGGTAAAGCCCCGCCTAATCTCAGCTCACTGGTCACCATAGCAGCCCCAACCCATAGCACGCGCTCCAGCAGGTATATTTCACTGGTCACCCCCAAAGCCAATTCCTTCTTCGGCCGCCTTTCCTTCCAGTTCTCTGCTGCCAATGACTGGAACGAACTGCAAAAATCACTAAAGCTGGAGACTCATATCTCCCTCACTACCTTTAAGCACCAGCTGTCAGAGCAACTTACAGATCACTACACCTGTACATAGCCCATCTGTAAATATCCCATCCAACTACCTCATCCCCATACCGTTATTTATTTCATTTATTTTGCTCCTTTGCACCCCAGTATCTCTACTTGCATACTCATCTTCTGCACATTTATCACTCCAGTGTTTAATTGCTATATTGTAATTATTTAGCCACTATGGCCTATTCATTGCCTTACCTCCCTTATCCTACCTCATTTGCACAAACTGTATATAGACTTTTATATTGTATTATTGACTGTATGTTTGTTATTCCATTTGAAACTCTGTGTTGTTGTTTGTGTCGCACTGCTTTGCTTTATCCTGGCCAGGTTGCAGTTGTAAATCAGAACTTGTTCTCAACTAGCCTACCTGGTTAAATAAAGGTGAAATAAAAATAAAATTAAAATTAAAAGGAATGTAAAACCATCTTCAAAACTAGCAACCATCTGCAACATCAGTGTTACTAAGAGTGAAGGAAAAGACACGTAACATTATAATAATAAATGCCATTTAGCAGCCGCTTTTATTCAAACTAACTTACGGTCATGTGTGCATACATTTTACATATGGGTGGTCCCAGTAATCAAACACACTATCCTGGCATTGCAAGCCCCGTTCTCTACCAACTGAGCTACAGAGGACCCATTCCCCATCAGAATAGGCTGTTATGTAGGAGAGGATTTGTCTCTGATATTAACCTGAGCTGAGTCTCTCTGATGTTAGCCCCATGAGGATGGGGAATACATATAACAACAACAGCAACAACAAATGTGTTGAACGAACAGGGTAATTAATGTAGCTGCTGTGTTGTGTTTTCTCCTCCCTGTATCTCGTGTTACCCACCTCTCGCTCTCTGGCTTAATTCAAGTGGCTTCATTTGTTGTCAAATCAGGATAATTATAATCTACTGTCTAATTGACTCTGCAATTAGAAGAGGTAATTTCATAAATCAAGTTCCCTTATTAACTTGTGTGCAAAACAAAACAAAGTTATTACCAAAATGCCCATGATGAAAATGTATAAATTATTTAGATAACGATATGAAGTGACGTCAACAGCAGTATTGTAGTAGCATATAACAATAGCTTCCATAGTGCAGCTTACAAAGAGGGCCTTTAACTGTGCTTTCATTTGGTCTAAATGCTATGACAGTTATAGGCTCACCAAGTGCACTTAAATCTAGAATCTGTAGTTGCTGCATCCATTTTTTAACTTAATTACAACCATTGATTCTTGAAGATTATAATTTATAAGCACCTCATGAGCATAGTTCATCTGTCTAACCTCATCAGAACCCACAATATAAGCTTGTTTTACTCCAATGTTTGTAAACAATGTAAATGTAAAAATAAAAAAAAGTATAGCCTCAAAACATGGTTAAAACTATACTTATGATATCATGGATGGTCAGTTCTTATATCCATAGCACTGTCTATGAATTTGAGAGTGGCTACATTTATCCAGGCCCATCCCTCAGCTTTATTACCAAAACAGAGGCGGGGTGTCCCCTTTGTTATTGTTTCAACTACGGATTCTAGCTTTAAGTTCTGAAGCTAACATAATGGTGGCCTGTCTATGCAAGGAGTCAGAAGTGGGATTCGAACCAATACCTTACCAATACACTGACTTGCAGTTCTAGTGATCACATGCCAGGAGTGCCCACATAGACCCTCATGGTGAAGGGTTTTCCATGTTCAGATTGAAGCCAGAGCCGAAAAAGTGGTGTGCACTGGCCTTAAGCCAATGGTGGGGGTAAGCCACTAGGCCTATTCTGATTGTTTATGTGATCAATGTCTCTATTTTGACTATTGAAATATGAAAGACTGAGGAAGATATGCAAGGCCTGCTCAGCTACTCTGATCATTTTGGCAGAGTCACTCAGGTTGTTATTGATCTCAACCGCCATGCCAAGATAGCAACTGCTGCAAATGGACCCGATTGAAAGTCTCCGGGAAATTATTATTTTGCTCTCAAAATGAAGAAGCTCTTCATCAGTAACCTTTTCCCTTCTCTGTGGAAACTTGGCTGTAGGCCAGCGGCTGATCAGTGAATGCGTCCTAAATAGCACTCTATTCCCCATGTAGCACAATGCTTTTGACAAGGGCCCGTAGGGCTCCATTTCGGATTCAGACTGTGGCTCTGTTTTATTTTTTATCGAACAGACAGCTCTAAAACACACATTTCACATCCCAGACCCGTCGTCTAGGCTATTTGTTGGATGAGGGAGAGAGTTTTCAGTCCTGTGAAATATTTAAGTGATAATGCAAGAGAAGCCAGTGTTTGGAGGATATATTAGCACGGGTGTTGTTAGGCCCAGACGAAGTCAAGGGCCAGCAAACTGTGCCAATATATTCTCCAAACACGGGCTTTGAGGGCATTATCACTTTTATACAACCGGTTATCAACATCTTCAAATAATGATTGACATATTTTCAGAAACGTTACTTTGATGAATTTATTCATACTATTTCATCCTTCCACAAGATATGTTTCCCACACAAATCTAAGGTTGCTACCCAAGCCGGCTGGTTGTTTATTCTATCGGTTTGGTTGCCAGAGACACGACCCAGTTGTTAAGTCTTTTTGTTCTGTATCTATGGACGCGACCCAGTTGTTAAGTCTTTTTGTTCTGTATCTAAGGACGCGACCCAGTCGTTCGTTTTAAATGTTCTATTGCCAACGTTCTTATCCCTTGCTTGCTTGCTAGCCAGCTATGGCTAACTTACAGTCACGTCAAACAGTGCAGCCAGAATAACAACAAAGTAGCTGCATTTGGATGTCTATAAGTTGTTTTCTAGTGACATTTATTTTGGTACCTCCATAACAATGAGCTGATGATATGCTCTCTCTAATTCTCTCTCTCGGAGGACCTGAGCCCTAGGACCATGCCTCAGGACCACCTGGCATGATGACTCCTTGCTGTCCCCAGTCCACCTGGCCGTGCTGCTGCTCCAGTATCAACTGTTCTGCCTGCGGCTATGGAACCCTGACCCGTTCACCGGACGTGCTACCTGTCCCAGACCTGCTGTTTTCAACTCTCTAAAGACAGCAGCAGCGGTAGAGATACTCTGAATGATCGGCTATGAAAAGCCAACTGACATTTACTCCTGAGGTGCTGACTTGTTGCACCCTCGACAACTACTGTGATTATTATTATTTGACCATGCTGGTCATTTATGAACATTTGAACATCTTGGCCATGTTCTGTTATAATCTCCACCCGGCACAGCCAGAAGAGGACTGGCCACCCCTCATAGCCTGGTTCCTCTCTAGGTTTCTTCCTATGTTTTGGCCTTTCTAGGGAGTTTTTCCTAGCCACCGTGCTTCTACACCTGCATTGCTTGCTGTTTGGGGTTTTAGGCTGGGTATCTGTACAGCACTTTGAGATATCAGCTGATGTAAGACGGGCTTTACAAATAAATTTGATTTGATTTGATGATGGCCGATTTCACCTGGCTAAGAAAATGTGCTCTCTGGTCAGGACACTGTTGTTCAGAGGAGCTAACCAACAACACAGCTAACACAAACTGCTACTTCAAACTGAAACTGGAAAGACCTGATTCCTACTGACATTTCTTTGTATATATACATAAAAATTATGCCAGCTGATTCATGATTTCTGGCTGGCTAATAAAAGCTGCCTTCCTGTCTGTCTCATCCTGACTACTGACCCCTACACGTTCATTGCTATTGGACAGCTAGAGATCGAATTTCAATACTGAAATAATGTTCCAAATATCAGAGAGACAGACAGCAAGGTTTATACAAATCTTAGTTATTGAAAACCAATTGCTAGTCTAAAAGAAATGGGAGATTATGTCTAGATGGTTTTTATAGTGGAGATCAAGTTTTTAAATTGCCTGGCTGGGCTGATGACAGTGGATTGTGCCGTGAGATGGAATAGAGTGAATAGGCATATCAACATCATAGCTTTAGCCGGTGGTAACTTGTGGAATAGACACCGGTTGCAATGCAGTTTTAACCAATCAGGGCCCAGGATTAGACCCACCTGTTGTATAAACTGTAGCACTCAACAGTTTCTCTGGAAACGTACATTTAAAAGTAAAGGCTTTTATAGCATGCGAAAGGCAGGAGACGTTCAGTCAAATAATTGAATTGAAGAATTTTGGTCACAATAGTAACAATGGAACAGCTGTAGTAAGAAGGAATATAAGTGAAGTCTATGTGCTATAACACTGTTTGGATAACTTGACCCTGACTTGTACAGGCCTACAGTATGGCCTGTAACAAATGCCAACCTGTCACGTTCCTGACCTGTTTTCCCTTGTTTTTGTATTTATTTAGTATGGTCAGGGCGTGAGTTGGGTGGGTTGTCGATGTGTGATTTTTATGTTGGGATTTTGTGTGTTCGGCCTGGTATGATTCTCAATCAGAGGCAGCTGTCAATCGTTGTCCCTGATTGAGAATCATACTTAGGCAGCCGGGTTTTCACGTGTGTTTTGTGGGTGTGTGTTCTTGTGTCAGTGTTTCGCCACGCGGGACTGTCACGGTAGTTATTTTGTTATTTTGTATCGCATATTGTTTTGTTATATATTAAATCACTATGGAAACTAACCACTCTGCGTATTGGTCCGATCCTTCTCGCCTCTCCTCGTCCGAGGAGGAGGAAGAAAATGACTATCGTTACACAACCCAGTTGAAAATCAAGCAAATATAAAATGAAATCAAACATGGAAAATTCACGATTGCAACCAAATCCTCATATAATACCTAAGATGAGATGATCCGTCCTGATTACAGTTGATCGAGGCGATGCCAGTGGTCTTTAGCATAATGACAGATTAATGAAAAAGAGCTTTTGGTGAAAAGAACCTTTGACATGTAATATATTTTATCCAACTGGCTACATTTTTTTCCATTTCAGAAAGCAATCAGACCCACAGTGCTGAAGCATGCAGTTATGGATGGTAGCTATAGACACTCACAAACACGAATACCATAGGAAATGTTATCGTTGTTTGTTTTGTTTCATTTTATAGCAACTAACATGTAGAATGATCTATGGTCGTGTCCCAAATGGCACCCTATTCCCTATATAGTGCTCTACTTTTTACCAGAGACCGATGGGAATAGGGTTCCATTTGGGACATAACTCATATTTGAAGTATTGCGCCCATAGAGTATGGCACTGCATACTAAGAGACCAATGTTCTGATATGGGCAGCAGAGGAACACTGTGACCCACATATTGCAGTCAGAAAACATACAGTAAAGCCCACACTATACCATACACACACACACACACACACACACAGAGCTAAACTAGCTCCCCCTCCCCCACCCTGCACAGCCGCCTAAAATTCTGGAATATTAATCAAGCAGAATGCTGTTAGTGTGTGCGCGTGTGCGTGTGCTCAGCCAACAAGCTGTCCACCTCCTATTCCTCCTCCTCATTGCAATCTCTAGATACAGAACATGCCATACCACGTTATATAAACTGTAGAATGGAACACAAATGAATACATTTTGGGCAATATATAATACAATAAAACACCATGTCTACCAGGAACACTAAAACTCTTTAAAAAAAAAAGGGTTCCAAAAGGGTTACTCGGTTCTTCTTTTTTCTAAATGTAGGTTTACCGGAAACTATATTCATAGAACACCACTGGTAGGTGAGGGAATCTTACCTAATGTAACAGCATTCTAACAACATAAGGCCTCCTCTCGGGAGCTAAAGGGTGAAAGAAACCACAGGCTGGATGAGTAGGTAGTGAAGCCAGTTTTGTGGTGCTATTGCTGGTATACCAGCAGAGGGGGCTAGAAACGCCATAAAGGTTAAGATGATTATGACTTCAAAGAAACAGTACATTGGCTTAGGCTGAACACACAGATGACTCTTGACTAGGGTAGGAAACAGCATGTACAGTACGAACAGATCGAGGTCCACCTGGAATCGATAATGCTGTGGGATGCTGGCACAGTGAAGAGGTTCCACATAGATCGTATGACAAGCCACGTCCTGTGAAACGAAGTCAGGGAAGGAGGAGGAGTGAACCATTTAAGGTTGGCGGACAACAAAGCTCACACAGTGGACTTTGGCATGCAGCTACCTGGATGAAGCGGAGAGAGCTTGGCTGTCACTCACTGGGTGTTGACACAGCCATGATGCAGATAATGAAATTACCAAGAGCTCATTGCTCCCTCCAGGCATCCCCTTTTGACCAGGGTTTATTCCAATGAATATGTCTATGCTAAGAGATTGAACAATTAGATGATAGTCTAGCACAGATAATGTCATTGTTTTGCAACACATTCGCCAACACCTTCTGGGAAGGATAATGATCATTACTAAGACTGGAGAGGCTGTTATCACTAATCTGATGGATTAAAATGGGATTCCGTCTTTTCATGACATCTGGTGGATCTATAGAAAAGGAAGGAGTGAGTAAAGCAAGTACACAATGATGATCGTTAACGACCAGGGAGTTCAAACGTTATCATATGTGGTATTATACTATATGTCTGTAGATACTGTCCAATATCTTATCCATATCTACGGTGTGTGTCTACGTACCTTCAGAAAGTATTCATACCCTATACCCTATGACTTATTCCACATTTTGTTCTGTTACAGCCTGAATTCAAAATGGATGAAATAAATACAAAATGCTCACCGATCTAGACACAATACCCCATAATGACAAAGTGAAAACATGTTTTTAGACATTTTTGAAAATGTATTGAAAATGAAATACAGACATATACTGTAGGAGTCAATCATTTGTAGAATTATTTGGCAGCGATAACATCTGTGAGTCTTCATGGGTAAGTCTCTAAGAGCTTTCCACACCTGGGTTGTGCATCATTTGCCCATTATTATTTTCAGAATTCTTCAAGCTCTGTCAAATTGGTTATTGATCATTGCTAGACAATCAATCAATCAATCAAATGTATGTATAAAGCCCTTCTTACATCAGCTGATGTCACAAAGTGCTGTACAGAAACTCAGCCTAAAACCACAAACAGCAAGCAATGCAGGTGTAGAAGCACGGTGGCTAGGAAAAACTCCGTAGAAAGGCCAGAACCTAGGAAGAAACCTAGAGAGGAACCAGGCTATGAGGGGTGGCCAGTCCTCTTCTGGCTGTGCCGGGTAGAGATTATAACAGAACATGGCCAAGATGTTCAAATGTTCATAGATGACCAGCAGGGTCAAATAATAATAATCTCAGTGGTTGTCGAGGGTGCAACAGGTCAGCACCTCAGGAGTAAATGTTAGTTGGCTTTTCATAGCCGATCATTCAGAGTATCTCTACTGCTCCTGCTGTCTAGAGAATTGAAAACAGCAGGTCTGGGACAGGTAGCACGTCCAGTGAACAGGTCAGGGTTCCATAGCCGCAGGCAGAACAGTTGAAAGCCATAGATTTTCAAGTAGATTTAAGTCAAAACTGTAACTCGGCTATTCAGG
This sequence comes from Salvelinus namaycush, assembly GCF_016432855.1. Taxonomy (NCBI): domain Eukaryota; kingdom Metazoa; phylum Chordata; class Actinopteri; order Salmoniformes; family Salmonidae; genus Salvelinus; species Salvelinus namaycush. The sequence goes on along the minus strand of NC_052313.1, from coordinate 41,096,056 downwards.
AACATTCACTGTCTTCTTGGTAAGCAACTCCAGTTTAGATTTGGCCTTGTGTTTTAGGTTATTGTCCGGTTGAAAGGTGACTTCATCTCCCAGTGTCTGGTGGAAAGCAGACAACCAGGTCCATAACAATTACAAGAATATCCATCACTTCACGCAGCCACCACTATGCTTGAAAATATGGAGTGGTACTCAGTAATGTGTTGTTATGTTTGGGGCAAATCCAATACACTTCATGTTCAGGACAAAAAGTTAATTGCTTTGCCACATTTTTTGCAGTAGTTCCTTGTTGCAAACAGGATGCATGTTTTGGAATATTTGTATTCTGTACAAGCTTCCTTCTTTTCACTCTGTCAATTAGGTTATTATTATGGAATAACTACAATGTTGATTCATCCTCAGTTTTCTCCTATCTCAGCCATTAAACTGTTTTAAAGTCAATATTGGCCTCATGGTGAAATCACTGAGCGGTTTCCTTCCTCTCTGGCAACTGAGTTAGGAAGGAGGCCTGTATCTTTGCAGTGACTGGGTGTAGTGATACACCATCCAAAGTGTAAATAATAACTTCACCATGTTCAAAGGGATATTCAATGTCTGCTTTTTTGACCCATCTACCAATAGGTACCCTTCTTTGTGAGGCATTGGAAAACCTCCCTGGTCTTTGACGTTGAATCGGTGTTTGAAATTCACTGCTCGACTGAGGGACCTTACAGATAATTGTATGTGTCGTGTACAGAGATGACGTCATCATTAAAATATCATGGTAAACACTATTATTGCAGTCCATGCAACGTATTATGTGATTTGTTAAGCACATTTCTACTCCTGAACTTATTTAGGCTTCCCATAACATTGACTCAAGACATTTAAACTTGAAATGTTTTGTTAATTTGCAAACATATCGAAATACATAATTCCATGTTGATATTGTGGGGTATTGTGTGTTGGCCAGTGACAAAAAAATCTAAATGTAATCCATGTAAATTCAGGCTGTAACACAAGAAAATGTGGAAAAAGTCAAGGGGTGTGAATACTTTCTGAAGGCACGGTATTTGTGGACTCCTCCAGGCAGTTCTCAGATCTCTCTGTATTGCATTTTCACCAGTGACAGTATGTCCTTGCCTGCAGAGATGGAGAGAGAGAGTAGTCAGTAGATTCCTCCTGCTTCTTCTCTGTTTTTCACATTACATAATTCCTCCCTCAGGCCCAATGTTCAAGGCTAATAATGTTATCAAGCAATAAATTACTTTTCATCACACCAAATGTTGTCTGTAAAATTAATTAGGGACTATTGATGTTTAGATGGGTGGCTTATGAAACTGGAGACGGGAGGTGTGGGCCTAAAAAGTGTCCAGACAGCCATGGAGGACTAGTGTGATCATCTGATCCTGTCTAAATCTCTCTCTCACACACACACACACATGCATGCACACACACACATGCACATGGAGACACACAGAGTTGTGTATATACTGTAAGATTATCTGTATTCCGTCACCCCTATAATATGTATCACATAAAAGAGGTGTTTTACTGCAGTGTGCGTTTACTCTTCCATATTTAACACCTTGGTCCTATTTCGGGAGCTTGGGGAACGGTTCTTGGCAACTGCATTTGCTTAATTACAGTAGAGCCGAGACTAGAGAGTGCGGTCTGGGACCTGGGAAGCAGGATGGGGGGGGGGCTCCGCTGTGCTCCGACCTCTTCAGAGGAAAGTGTCTCATTAACGTTTTGTTGGAGAAACGAGGACCAGGAAACCTTCATGCTCTGCAGGCATTCTTTTTCCCATTGGATCATTTCTGATATTATTGACTTTTTTTGCATACTATTTCTAAGCATCAGCTGTCCTCTTGAACATTACTAACAGCTGTAACAAACTGTCTGTATCCTGTCTGTAAGTAAGTACCGCTGTGAATGACCTGACCAAGGAAAACCCATTCTCAGAGTGAAAGGGCAATGCTCACCACTGGAAAATAGGCTGTCTACTATTCAGTGCTCAGACAAGGTAGCCAATCTTCAGGATGTCTGGGGTAGCCGTTTCCTGAACACATTAGCTGTCTTGAAGGGAGGATCCCCTCTCAACATCACCCCAGGAGGTTTTCCTCATTGACTTAGCAGCAGTGTACAATACATCACTGCCATGCCTGGCTGGATCTCCACACGCACATGCACCCACACATGTGGGCGCACACACACATGCATGCACAGAAAACACAAGGACACATGCACACACACACACACGCACACACAAGACCTGTACATCACTGTGACACTGTCAGAAACAGAAACAGCTTGGAAAGCAATCTACTATGAGGCAAAGACATATACAGTTGAAGTCGGAAGTTTACATACACTTAGGTTGGAGTCATTAAAACTGGTTTTTCAACCACTCCACAAATTTCTTGTTAGCAAACTAGTCGGTTAGGACATCTACTTCGTGCATGACACAAGTAAGTTTTACAACAATTGTTTACAGACAGATTATTTCACTTATAATTCACTGTATCACAATTCCAGTGGGTCAGAAGTTTACATACACTAAGTTGACTGTGACTTTAAACAGCTTGGAAAATTTCAGAAAATGATGTCATGGCTTTAAAAGCTTCTGATAGGCTAACTGACATAATTTGAGTTAATTGGAGGTGTACCTGGGGATGTATTTCAAGGCCTACCTTCACACTCAGTGTCTCTTTGCTTGACATCATGGGAAAATCAAAAGAAATCAGCCAAGACCGCAATTTCCAAACGCCTGAAGGTACCACGTTCATCTGTACAAACAATATTACGCAAGTATTAACACCATGGGTGTCACGGTCGTTTGTAGAATTAACCTCTCTGGGATATGTGGGACGCTTGGCCAATAGCCAGGGAAAATGTAGAGCGCCAAATTCAAAAAAATGATATAAAATCAAACTTTCATTAAATCACACATATAAGATACCAAATTAAAGCTCGTTGTGAATCCAGCCAACATGTCAGATTTCAAAAAGGCTTTTCGGCGAAAGCATAAGATGCTATTATCTGATGATAGCACAACAGTAAACAAAGAGAGTGTAGTATATTTCAACCCTGCAGGCGCAACACAAAACGCAGAAATAAAATATAAATCATGCCTTACCTTTGACGAATTTCTTTTGTTGGCACTCCAATATGTCCCATAAACATCACAAATGGTCCTTTTGTTCGATTAATTCCATCCATATATGTCCAAAATGTCCATTTATTTGGCGCGTTTGATCCAGAAAAAAACAGCTTCCAATTTGAGCAACGTCACTACAAAATATCTCAAACATTACCTCTAAACTTTGCCAAAACATTTCAAACTACTTTTGTAATACAACTTAAGGTATTTGTAAACGTTTATAATCGATCAAATTGAAGACGGGTCTATCTGTTTTCAATACAGGATGACAACAAACTAACGTTACTTTTCTAGTCTTGCGCAACTCTCAAACAGTACACATAACGTTACACTGATTCCAGATGGCTGTTCTTCTTCATTGCACAAAGGAATAACCTCAACCTATTTCCGAAGACTGGTGACATCCAGTGGAAGCGGTAGGAACTGCAAACAGGTTGATTAGAAATCTAGTATCCCAATGAAAGATCATTGAATAGACAGTGACCTCAAAAAAAATAAATCTGAATGGTTAGTCCTCGGGGTTTTGCCTGCTACATAAGTTCTGTGATACTCACAGACATGATTCAAACAGTTTTAGAAACTTCAGAGTGTTTTCTATCCAAATCTACTAATAATATGCATATCTTATATTCTGGGGATGAGTAGAAGGAAGTTGAAATTGGGCACACTATTTATCCAAAAGTGAAAATGCTTCCCCCTATCCTAGAGAAGTTAACGGACCAAGGCGCAGCATGCGTAGAGTTACACATGTTTAATTAAAGAAACTCACCAAAACAATACAGAACAAAAACGAAACGTGAAGTCAACTGCAGTGCACACTGGCAACTACACACAAACAAACAAGATACCACAAAAACCCAGTGGAAAAAGGCTGCCTAAATATGATCCCCAATCAGAGACAACGATAAACAGCTGCCTCTAATTGGGAACCATACCAGGCTAACATAGACAAATAATAACCTAGATAACCCACCCTAGTCACACCCCGACCTAACCAACATAGAGAATAAAAGGATTTCTATGGTCAGGGCGTGACAGCACTCCCGCCCCCCCTTCCCCAAAGGTGCGGACTCAGACCGCAAAACCTGACTCATTAGGGGAGTGTCCGGGTGGGCATCTAACGTCGGGAGCGGCTCCGGTGCGGGGCGAAGTACCCACTCCGCTCGCGGATACGTCAGCTTCGGTGGCGGCTCTGGTGCGGGGATCGTCGCCGGAAGCTCCGGACCGTGGATCATCGCCGGAGGAACCGGACTGTAGATCGTCGCCGGGGACTCCGGACCGTAGATCATCGCTGGAGGCTCTGGACTGGGAACCCTCGCAGGAGGCTCTGGACTAGGAAACCTCGCTGGAGGCTCTGGACTAGTAACCCTCGCTGGAGGCTCTGGACTGGGAACCCTCGCTGGAGGCTCTGGACTGGGAACCCTTGCTGGAGGCTCTGGACTAGTAACCCTCGCTGGAGGCTCTGGACTGGGAACCCTCGCTGGAGGCTCTGGACTGGGAACCCTCGCTGGAGGCTCTGGACTGGGAACCCTCGCTGGAGGCTCTGGACTGGGAACCCTCGCTGGAGGCTCTGGACTGGGAACCCTCGCTGGAGGCTCTGGACTGGGAACCCTCGCTGGAGGCTCTGGACTGGGAACCCTCGCAGGAGGCTCTGGACTGGGAACCCTCGCAGGAGGCTCTGGACTGGGAACCCTCGCAGGAGGCTCTGGGACCGTCTCAGGAGGTTCCGGACTGTGGACCGTCTCAGAAGGTTCCGGACTGTGGACCGTCGCCGGAAGTTACGGACTGTGAAACGTCGCCGGAGGCTCTGGACTGGGGACCGTCGCTGGAAGCTCTGGACTGGGTACTGTCGCCTGAAGCTCTGGACTGGGGAGGTGCACTGGAGGCCTGATGCGTGGGGCCAGCATAGGTGGCACCGGACTGGGGACACGCACTTCAGGGCGAGTGCGGGGAGCAGGCACAGGACGTACCTGACTGGGGATACGCACTTCAGGGAGAGTGCGAGGAGCAGGCACAGAATGCACCTGACTGGGAAGGCGCACTTGAGGGAGTGTGCGAGGAGCAGGCACAGGACGTACTGGGCTGTGGCGGCGCACTGGAGACCTGGTGCGTAGAACTGTTCCACATGGTACCGGACAAATGACACGCTCCTCAGGACGGGTATAGGGAGCTGGCACAGGTGGCATCGGACGGCTAACACGCTCCTCAGGGGGCATGTCGTGCATACTACGCCAAACCAATAGCTCTCTCGCTTCACTCTCCTCCAATTTGTCCAACAGCTCCTCGAATGTCTCTAACTCTCCCCTCCGTTCACTCTCCTCCAATTTGTCCAATAACTCCTCAACGGTCTCTGACTCACACCTCAACTTCACCGACCACCCCGTGTGGCTCCTCCCAAAGAATAATGCCTTGCGTCTGCTTCCATGGCAGGCTTTCGTCTCCTGCCATTATCTCCTCCCAAGTCCAGGATGTCTTTACCTCCTGGATATCCTCACAGGCCCAGGATACCCTCTCCTCCTGTGCACACTGCTTGGTCCGTGAGTGGTGGGATCTTCTGTCACGGTCGTTTGTAGAATTAACGGACCAAGGCGGACCAACTCTGCCTAGAAGAACAGCATCCCGGAGTCACCTTTTCACTGTTGAATATATAGGCTCCTTACTTTTTTCAATCTTTATTAACGACATGCCACTATACACATCAGCTACTACATCAACTACTACATCAACTGAAATGACTGCAACACTTAACAAAGAGCTGCAGTTCGTTTTAGAATGGGTGGCAAAGAATAAGTTAGTCCAAAATATTTCCAAAACTAAAAGCATTGAATTTGGGACAAATCATTCACTAAACCATAAACCTCAACTAAATCTCGTGATGAATAATGTGGAAATTGAGCAAGTAGAGATGACTAAACTGCTTGGAGTAACCCTGGATTGTAAATTGTCATGGTCAAAACATATTAAACATACAAGTTGAAGGTGCTAAAGGAGCTCCTTAAACTTGACCCCAAAAAACCATCTGGGTCAGATGCCTTCCAAACCTATCTTCAACCTTTTTAACCTGTCTCTCCTTTATGGGGAGGTTCCCATTGCTTGGAAGGCAGCCACAGTTTGTCCTTTATTTAAAGGGGGAGATCAAGCTGATCTTAACTGTTATAGGCCTATTTCTATTTTGCCCTGTTTATCAAGAGTGTTGGAAAAACTTGTCAATAATCAACTGACTGGCTTTCTTGATGTCTATAGCATTCTCTCGGGTATGCAATCCGGTTTCCGCTCAGGTTATGGATGTGTCACTGCAACCTTAAAGATTCTCGATGATGTCACCATTCCCCTTGAGTCCAAGAAATATTGTGCTGCTATTTTTATTGATTTGGCCAAAGCTTTTGATTCAGTAGACCCTTCCATTCTTGTGGGCCGGCTAAGGAATATTGGTGTCTCTGAGGGGTCTTTGGGCTGGTTTGCTATCTACCTCTCTCAAAGAGTGCAGTGTATATTGTCAGAAAATATGTTGTCTCAGCCACTGCCTATCACCAAGGGAGTACCCCAAGGCTCGATCCTAGGTCCCACGCATTTCTCAATTTACATCAACAACATAGCTCGGGCAGCAGGAAGCTCTCTCATCCATTTATATGCAGATGATATAGTCTTATACTATTCTGCCAGTCACATTATGTTAAAGGTCCCCAAAGCACACACATCCCTGGGTTGCTCCTCTTTTCAGTTCGCTGCAGCTAGCGAGTGGAACGAGCTGCAACAAACAATCAAACTGGACAGTTTTATCTCAATCTCTTCATTCAAAGACTCAATCATGGACACTCTTACTGACAGTTATGGCTGCTTTTTGTGATGTATTGTTGTCTCTACCTTCTTGCACTTTGTGCTGTTGTCTGTGCCCAATAATGTTTGTACCATGTTTTGTGCTGCTACCATGTTGTGGGGATGGGGAGAGATGGGGAGATGGGAAGAAGTCTGTCATAATAAAGCACTGCTCTGCCTTCTTAACACTATCAACAAGGCAGGTCCTACAGGCCCTAGTTTTGTCGCACCTAGACTACTGTTCAGTAGTGTGGTCAGGTGCCACAAAGAGGGACTTAGGAAAATTACAATTGGCTCAGAACATGGCAGCATGGCTGGCCCTTAAAAGTACACGGAGAGCTAACATGAATGATATGCATGTCAATCTCTCATGGCTCAAAGTGAAATAGAAATTTACTTCATCACTACTAGTTTTTGTAAGAAGTTTTGACAAGCCTGACGTACCGAGCTGTCTGTTTAAAATACTAGCACACTGCCACCAGAGGTCTCTTCACAATCCCCAAGTCCAGAACAGACTATGGGAGGCGCTCAGTAATACATAGAGCCATGACTACATGGAACTCTATTCCACATCAGGTAACTGATGCAAACAGTAGAATCAGATTTTAAAAAACAGTTAAAAATACACCTTACGGAACAGCGGGGACTCTGAAGAGACACACAAAAGGTACAGACATACGCATATGCATACGTTGTAATATTGTTGCATGTTGGTATTATACGTTTTGTATTGTAGATATGTAGTGGTGTAATAAAGTTAAATGATGTACTGTTTTATCTTTTGTTTTATATGTAATGTAAGTGCTTTAATGTGTTTGGACCTCAGGAAGAGTAGCTGCTAATGGAGATCCCTAATAAATACAAATACAAACTCAGTAAAATCTTTGAAATTGTTGGATGCTGCGTTTACATTTTTGTTCAGTTTAATTGAAAACAATCGCAATAAGGTACTTCATTGTTACCCAGAAATGCTTTGGTATTGAGATAAATAATGGCTGCATTGGACCTTTAAGACCATGTGCTGCTGCTTCAATCAACAGCTGGACATCGCGAGTTTCCTAAAAAGAGTTCCCAAAGAGTTCCCTCTCTTTCCCCTCCATGTCCTTTTCTTCAGGATTCTCTAGAAGAAAAAAAAACTATTGTCTGGGACTGATGGAGATCTGCTGATGTTGCAGAGAGAAAAAGATGGGAATCCCCAACACTGGGCCTCAGTAACATATGCCTGCTGCTACCAATGGTCTGTCAGACTGTAAATATGGGTCAATACTGTATGTCCCTTCTTTTGGAAGTTTCTGGGATTCTGTGTGTGAGTGTTCCGTGTGTATTTGTGTGTGCATGTGTGTGTCTCATCTGCAGACAACCCACTGGGCACACACTGGTTGAATCAACGTTGTTTCCACGTCATTTCATTATGTTGAGCCAACGTTGAATAGATGTTGAATTGACATCTGTGCCCAGTGGGAAAGATTGGCTTACATTGCTCACTTGGTGCAGAACAAATAGAATACAAGCACTTCTGAGGAAAGATCAAACTCGTGAGGAAAGAAACCTGCAGAGATGCTTGGCTTTCCAAGCACAGGAAAGAGTAGAAGCACCAGCCAGGCAGCTAGCTTTCTGCGGTGTTGTCACAACAATCAATTACAGCCATCTCAGGAGAGCACAAAGACTGATGAGAAGCTAGCCTTCCAGCCTGGGAAATCTTTCATTACTAAGTGTCTGTAATTCATAGCCTTTCAGATGGTCTACAATATAATTGTATGCAGTGCCAATGGGCAGGTATTGTAAACTAGTGATATAATGATTTTTCTTTTCTGAAACTAGATATCTAATTTGATGTTTTTCCTCATATATAACACATCATCGCTTTTTCTCCCACAGCCCAGTGGATGTTCATTAGTGTAATACTTGCAAACACCAACCCTACTGTAATCAATCCAAATTAAAAACTAAAAGTTAAAGAAAGCAGTCAGCAACAAGACTAGTGCTTACTTCGTTCTAGTGGTCTTTTAAGGATAATATCGGAGTGGTTTTCTTCGGGAATTGCTTCTCATTGTTGTAGTTTACTTATTTTCTACCATTACCAACAGCCTACATTAATGAATGAAATTAAGGCCCTTTGTTGAACCTCTTGTAGGTACAGTTGAAGTCGGAAGTTTACATACACCATAGCCAAATACATTTAAACTCAGTTTTGCACAATACCTGACATTTAATCCAAATAAAAATCTTAGGTCATTTAGAATCATCACTTTATTTTAAGAATGTGAAATGTCAGAGTAATAGTAGAGAGCCCATTCCCAGTGGGTCAGAAGTTTACATACACTCAATTAGTATTTGGTAGCATTGCCTTTAAATTGTTTAACTTGGGTCAAATGTTTTGGGTAGCCTTCCACAAGCTTCCCACAATAAGTTGGGTGAATTTTGGCCCATTCCTCCTGACAAAGCTGGTGCAACTGAGTCAGATTTGTAGGCCTCCTTGCTCGCACATGCTTTTTCAGTTCTGCCAACACATTTTCTATAGGATTGAGGTCAGGGCTTTGTGATGGCCACTCCAATACCTAGACTTTGTTGTCCTTAAGCCATTTTGCCACAATTTTCGAAGTTTGCTTGGGGTCATTGTCCATTTGGAAGACCTATTTGCGATCAAGCTTTAACTTCCTGACTGATGTCTTGAGATTTGGCTTCAATATATCCACATAATTGTCCTACCTCATGATGCCATCTATTTTGTGAAGTGCACCAGTCCATCCTGCAGCAAAGCACCCCCACAACATGATGCTGCCACCCCTGTGCTTCACGGTTGGGATGGCGTTCTTCGGCTTGCAAGCCTCCCCCGTTTTCCTCCAAACATAACGGTGGTCATTATGACCAAACAGTTCTATTTTTGTTTCATCAGACCAGAGGACATTTCTCCAAAAAGTACGATCTTTGTCCCCATGCGCAGTTGCTAACCGGAGTCTGGCTTTTTTATGGCGGTTTTGGAGCAGTGGGTTCTTCCTTGCTGAGCGGCCTTTCAGGTTATGTCGATATAGGACTCGTTTTACTGTGGATATAGATACTTTTGTACCTGTTTCCTCCAGCATCTTTACAAGGTCCTTTGTTGTTGTTCTGGGATTGATTTGCACTTTTCGCACCAAAGTACGTTCATCTCTAGGAGACAGAACGCGCCTCCTTCCTGAGCGGTATGACGGCTGCGTGGTCCCATGGTGCTTATACTTGCGTACTATTGTTTGTACCGAGGAACGTGGTACCTTCAGGCATTTGGAAATTGCTCCCAAGGATGAACCAGACTTGTGGAGGTCTACAATACATCCACAGGTACACCTCCAATTGACTCAAATGATGTCAATTAGCCTATCAGAAGCTTCTAAAACCATGACATAATTTTCTGGAATTTTCCAAGCTGTTTAAAGGCCTAGTCAATTTAGTGTATGTAAACTTCTGACCCACTGGAATATAGTGAATTATAAGTGAAATAATCTATCCGTTAACAATTGTTGTAAAACTTACTTGTGTCATGCACAAAGTAGATGTCCTAACCGCCTTGCCAAAACAATAGTTTGTGAACAAGAAATGTGTGGAGTGGTTGGAAAACTAGTTTTAATGACGCCAACCTAAGTGCATGTAACCTTCCGACTTCAACTGTATATCCATTGCGTCCGACTCATTAAAGAAACAATCTTTGTCCAATTCGAGGTGAATAATCGCTGTTCTGATATCCAGAAGCTCTTTTTGGTCATAAGCATCAACATTATGTACGAAATAAGTTACAAACAATGCGGAAAAAACACACAAAACAATACAATTGGTTAGGAGCCCATAAAACGGCAACCATCCCCTCTGGTGCCCTTCCACAGCATCTGTTTTTTGGGAAGATTTCTACATTTAACTAGTCTCCCTAGGCAGACTTGTTGCTTAGGATCGGGTTTACTAGACTAACATCTAACAGGGTCCCACCACCGATCATTTCACACTTATTAAAAACAAGATTGCTTTTCTCTAACATCAAGGAGGCTAATTCAGCTGCGTTTAAAGAGTAGAATTTTCCTGTGTCAATGAGTGTGTAGGTTTCAGGGTTGGGGTCAATTCCATTTATTTTCCAGTCAATTCAGGAAGTGTACTGAAGTTCCAATTCTCTTCAATGCTTTTCAATGAGAACATTTTAAAATTAGAATTGGAATCTAGCTTACTTTCAGAATTGACTGGAATTTAAATGGAATAGACCCCAACCTTGGTAGGTTTAAGATTCCAAAGTCATTCACCATCTGCTACTTATCACTTTACATGGACAGATCATAATAATAATCTATTTTTAAAAATCTCGACCTCCTCCTTTCTTGTTCCCTGTATATTGTATATCACTCTGAACATACAGGCTAATACACAGGCGAACATGATACATGATACTACACTCTCTCTCTCTCTCTCTCTCTCTCTCTCTCTCTCTCTCTCTCTCTCTCTCACTCTCTCTCTGTCTCTCTCTCTCTCTCTCTGTGCTAAACTGCCAGACCTTTGGATGCCCACACATAGTGATTCTTGGTGGTCCGCACTCCATAGCAATCGGGGTGTCTGGTTTCAAAGGCAGTGGAAGATTTGTGGTCTCTTTAAAACCCCTGGGCTGGCTGGCGCCTCTCATTCCAGCCCATTGAAAGAGAGCAGCACAGCTCCAAATCCCCATCGACAATTACTGTACAGCAGAGGTGTCGGGTCATTGAGAGAAATCTAGGATAGATGAGTTAAAATTCTCCCTGTTAGAATTAGAACTAAAATGTCTGCCTGACACAACATATCACTGAAAAGTATAGCAAAAATGCATCGGAACAGAATCCCCCAGTGAATAAATATTTTAAGAGGCAATCTCTGAATACAGAAGGTGGTGCTAGCAACACCAGTGTTGTGTATTCCCACACCGATCACAGAGTGAACATTTATTTACACACTATACTGTAAGTCGCTTTGGACAAATGCCTTTCCTGCTGCTGGCATACATTAGGGTGCATAGTGTGCAGGGAGCCAGAGCAAAAACATAAGCATCAATTCACCTGACGTGAAAAGTGGGTCATATCCCTCTTTTGGAGGACACAGTGTTCTTGAACGCAGCAGACAGCCATTGACTTCCCTCGCTGTAACATTGTTGCATTATATCATGGATTTGATTACTTCAGTTCAGCCTGCTGATGGGAAACAGTGATGTATGGAGGGAGAGAGAGAAAAAGGGAGAGAGACAGTGAGGGATAGAGGGAGGCAGAGGTGTGTGTGTGTGTGTGTGTGTGTGTGTGTGTGTGTGTGTGTGTGTGTGTGTGTGTGTGTGTGTGTGTGTGTGTGTGTGTGTGTGTGTGTGTGTGTGTGTGTGTGTGTGTGTGTGTGTGTGTGTGTGTGTGTGTGTGTGTGTGTGTGTGTGAGAGAGAGAACTACATTATGTTGCCATATATTCTTCATGGTACATGGTGAAGGGGAAGGTGGTTCTTTCAGTACTGTACATGCCAAACTCACAGCTGTGTTGAGACATTTGCCTCATCCTTTCAGTTGATCACTGAGATGAACCTGTTCAGAACACTATTGTGCCAATGGTTTGACCATGCCTTCTTCTCTGAGCAACTGCAGGGTTTTTCTCTCTGTCTTCTTTCTCACATTATTAGAAAGTAGAAAATGATCCACTGAAGAACATTGAGTTTCTTTGGTTTCAGTCATTGGTTTTTCTCAGGTGGCCATAGTGGTATTATTAGTATACACAAAAACACACCAATCAATTTATACCCAGAGACTGCTATATGGAGATTATTTTTAATGCATGGCTTTGAATTATAGTAAGATGAGTCCACTAGGATAAGCTAATGCATAGTAGATACAGATAGCAGTGTGCAAAGTGATGTTTGAAAATCCATTTGTTGACCACAGAAACATACAGTCCACAAACCAATGAGTCATCAAAGAGAAAGTAAACTGTTCTCTGTAGAACCAGTTTATTAAAAGTTCCCAGAGAAACTGAAAGAGAACATATGGATAACAACAAGATAACAAACACCCTAATAGAAACATACTCTTCAAATTAAGCACACCACTATGTTTAGCTAGTCGCACATCCCAGAGCTCGGTCGCACCTCCGCCTCCACACCAGAGAGGTGTCTAAGGAGGATAGGAAATTGCTTATCTAATCTTCTCTTCATTTAAAATCACTGTGAACAGATGGCTAGATTCAGCAGTCCCTCTTGAGCCTCCACTAGACCGTATTTACAGCTCAACGTTGAACGTTAGAAAAGGAACATTAGTCAGTGAGCAATGGCCGCCACGTGAATAAAATGGCGACCACCCCTCATCACTGTCAAACGCTCCCTAAAACACTTCTGCGAGCAGGCCTTTCTAATCGACCTGGCCCGGGTGTCCTGGAAGGATATTGACCTCATCCCGTCAGTCAAGGATGCCTGGTCGTTCTTTAAAAGTAATTTCCTCACCATCTTAAATAAGCATGACCCTTTCAAAAAATGTAGAACTAAGAACAGATATAGCCCTTGGTTCACTCCAAACCTGACTGCCCTTGACCAGCACAAAACATCCTGTGGCGGCCTGCAATAGCATCGAATAGTCCCCGCGATATGCAACTGTTCAGGGAAGTCAGAAACCAATACACACAGTATTAGTCAGTCAGGAAAGCAAAGGCTAGCTTTTTCAAACAGAAATGTGCATCCTGTAGCTCTAACTCCAAAAAGTTCTGGGACACTGTAAAGTCCATGGAGAACAAGAGCACCTCCTCCCAGCTGCCCACTGCACTGAGGCTAGGTAACATGGTCACCACCGATTAATCCATGATAATCGAAAATTTCAATAAGCATTTCTCTACAGCTGGCCATGCTTTCCTCCTGGCTACCCCAACCCCGGCCAACAGCTCCGCACCCCCCGCAGCTACTTGAACAAGCCTCCCCAGCTTCTCCTTCACCCAAATCCAGATAGCAGATGTTCTGAAAGAGCTGCAAAACCTGGACCCGTACAAATCAGCTGGGCTAGACAATCTGGACCCTCTCTTTCAAAAATTATCTGCCGCCATTGTTGCAACCCTTATTACCAATCTGTTCAACCTCTCTTTCGTAATGTCCGAGATCCCTAAAGATTGGAAAGCTGCCGCGGTCATCCCCTCTTCAAAGGGGGTGAAACTCTAACTCAAACTGTTATAGACCTATATCCATCCTACCCTGCCTTTCTAAAGTCTTCGAAAGCCAAGTTAATAAACAGTTTACTGACCATTTCGAATCCCACCGTACCTTCTCCGCTGTGCAATCTGGTTTCAGAGCTGGTCATGGGTGCACGTCAGCCACGCTCAAGGTACTAAACGATATCATAAGTGCCATCGATAAAAGACAGTACTGCGCAGCCATCTTCATCGACCTGGCCAAGGCTTTCGACTCTGTCAATCATCGTATTCTTATCGGCAGACTCAATAGCCTTGGTTTCTCAAATAACTGCCTCGCCTGTAAACTCTCCTTCCAGACTCACATTAAACATCTCCATTTCAAAATGGAATTTAGAATCGGCTTTCTATTTCGCAACAAAGCCTCCTTCACTCACGCCGCCAAACTTACCCTAGTTAAACTGACTATCCTACCGATCCTCGACTTCGGCGATGTCATCTACAAAATAGCTTCCAATACTCTACTCAGCAAATTGGATGTAGTCTATCACAGTGCCATTCGTTTTGTTACCAAAGCGCCTTATACCACCCACCACTGCGACCTGTATGCTCTAGTCGGCTGGCCCTCGCTACCTATTCGTCGCCAGACCCACTGGCTCCAGGTCATCTATAAGTCTATGTTAGGTAAAGCTCCGCCTTATCTCAGCTCACTGGTCACGATAACAACACCCACCCGTAGCATGCGCTCCAGCAGGTATATCTCACTGGTCATCCCCAAAGCCAACACCTCCTTTGGCCGCCTTTCCTTCCAGTTCTCTGCTGCCAGTGACTGGAATGAATTGCAAATATTGCTGAAGCTGGAGACTTACATTTCCCTCACTAACTTTAAACATCAGCTATCTGAGCAGCTAACCGATCGCTGCAGCTGTACATAGTCCATCTGTAAATAGCCCACCCAATCTACCTACCTCATCCCCCATAATGTTTTTATTTACTTTGCTGCTCTTTTGCACACCAGTATCACTACTTACACACCATCATCTGCTCATCATCATCTGCTCATCTATCACTCCAGTGTTAATCTGCTAAATTGTATTTACTTTGCTACTATGGCCTATTTATTGCCTTACCTCCTCATGCCATTTGCACACACTGTATATAGACTTTCTTTTTTTCTATTGTGTTATTGACTGTACGCTTGTTTATTCTATGTGTAACTCTGCGTTGTTGTTTCTGTCGCACTGCTTTGCTTTATCTTGGCCAGGTTGCAGTTGTAAATGAGAACTTGTTCTCAACTAGCTTACCTGGTTAAATAAAAAATATAAAAAAACATCTGTAGATGGAAACCAGCCGACCCAAATAAAAATGCCAAGCTGTTCTGCCAACATATAAAGGAAAGTCAGTAGCCGATTGGCTTCTACTTGGCTTGGCTGAAGATAATTGCCCTGTGTACGGCCTACAAAGTGTGGCCATCCTGGAAAGGCTTCAGCTGTAGCTGTGAAGGGGCCTAGCTGCCACTAAATGCTATGGAGTTGGGGAACACATCCTCCTCCTCGGCCACAACAACTCTGTCAGCCTGCAACAGATGGCCCACACACACACCACCACCCCCTCCTCTCAAGAGACCCAGCCACTGGGTAAACCCAGACACTCAGACAGCAACATTACCCACTCCATTCAAACCCCATTGTTTACCAGTTTGTCCTGTTTTGTGGGAATACTTGGCATTTTTGGTGTGCGGCCTGCGAGACTAAGGGGAGGGTCGAGTGAAATGGGCCATGTCCAGAGATTGTGTGAGAGAGAGAAACTAAGGGTAGGGCTGAGCGAGATCGCTGTCGGACTGGCGCCACTTTATCTACAGCAGGATCTCAGACTGCCCAGGAGTTTCCTGAATGAGTCGCTACTGCTTCCCAACTGAGGTTTAGGTGGCTGTGTTAAAAAACTATCTCTGAGCTGAGCCACACCACCAGCAGAACAGAGGGCACTTGAATAAACCCTTCCTGTTTACCCGTTTTGTCTTTCTCCCCCTGCCTCTTGACAGATATTCTAGTTAGTCTGGGGCTCTGAGGACCATGCTGCTATTTCTCTGTCTGTCTGTCTGTCTGTCTGTCTGTCTGTCTGTCTGTCTGTCTGTCTGTCTGTCTGTCTGTCTGTCTGTCTGCCTGCCTGCCTGCCCCCCTCCTTCTAACAGGGTATAATGCTTAATGTTTACCCTGCAGCGACAGCTCCCTGCTCCTCACCCATCACCCTCCCTCCGCCACACTATGGATTAGCTCGACAACAACACTTTCAATGCCTCCTGTCTGACTAGACAGAAAAGGACAGAAAGGACCGGGGTAAATCCCCTTTAGTCTGGAAATATGCAAATGCTGATGGTGGCAGGATTCTGGCAGAACTCAATGGGTACAGAACCTAGCAGGCCGATGTGGTGGACTGGCTAGTGGATGAAAGGACCCGGCCGTTGTTTTTAGCGACCAGGGTTCTCTGCTGCTCAGGCTAGTACAATGCCTGGCTGCTGTCTGTGCCAGTGTGTCTGTCTGCCTGCCTGCCTGATTGCCTGTCTGTGGGGCCAGAGCAGCTATGTGAATGTACTGTCATGTTCAAAACATGTTTGATCGTCTACCAACCAAAGCAAAACTAATATTCTTCTCAAATTAGCCCTCATGAGAGGAGCTTTATGAAAATAACAGTGTATATCTCGGGTGGTGATGGACTAAGTATAGAGCAGTCAATGCTCAGTCTGTCGCGCTTTCATCTCCCCAGTGAGAGAAAACAACATGGCTGAGTCCCAAATGGCACCCCATTCCCATTGAGTGCACTACAAGACAGACTACACTTTTTTTTAAAGTAGCACACTTGGGAATAGGGTGCCATTTGGGGCTCCTTATTTCAGGAGTAGGTCTATATGTGAACAGCCATCACATGCCGATTAATACTCTGTGATAACTAAGGTCGCATTTGTTGGAGACATCACAAAACTCAGCGTGAGGCTGGACCCTAAATTGGGAGCAGCACCAATAAGCGTCCTCTCAACACCAGTGGGATCCTAACTTAGGGGCACCTTTAGGCCCTGTTGACAGGCTAACGCCAGCGGGGAAGTATTTCAGCGTGACACCAGAACCAGCTGGAGAGGAGCAGCTACAGTAGACAAAAGTCAGCAGTATACAGTGGTGTATGACATATGTATGACCATGTTGCCCTCACAATTATTTATTATGGCTTTGCAATTTGCCAATACTCTATGTAATATTGTGATGTTATTTTACATGGACGACGTAAAGAGATTTCTGTTTTGTTGACCTTTCCACAAGGTCAATATATCTCATAACATTGTGAGTTCAATATAGGGCAAATCCATCAACACATGCTTTGATTTGAGAGAAGACGGATCCTGTGGTCAAATAACTCCGACTGCACAGACATTATGATGGCACTGCCAAGTACAACCATCTTCTATTTAGGGCGGTGACTTTTCAATGCGCTGTCACACAGTTTGCTTATCTAACATTTCGTATATCGAAATGAACTTCAGAAGTCTGCCACTATACACGTATTAACACCCAAGGTTCTTAGAATGAAAAGTGAATGTGTGAATTCAAATTCTATGCAAGGATATGTATGGATATGAACTCATGAAAGGCTGGTGAGTAATAACCTTCATTGCCATATGTAAACTCAAATAATTGATTGCTTTCATCTGTAGATGCAATTAATTTCAGTGGCTCCCTGGAATATGAAAAGAAAGATGTTTTTTTGTTCCAATAACGATGAGTTGAATTTAAAGGTGAATAGGCCTATGGGTGGGCAAGCCTTCATCTACCTGATGGATGGCCTTACAGTAAAAGCCATTGATGCCATAAATGGCGATGGAACAGAAAGCATAAAGAGATGAAGATGAGACGAAGATGACATGAACTGATGCTGAGAACCCGTTGACCCCTATCAACTTGTTTCTGGTACGTTTTGGAGTGAGTTGAAATGACAGTGGCTATGGAAAAATTGCCAACTTGGAAAACGTGCTCCACTGCTCACACAACTGTGTACACAAAAACAGTTTTGTGCTTTCAAGAGTAAAATCCTTCTTGACTCAAAACTCTCGTTGTGGCGAAAAGTTTGTCATCAGATTCTTTGGGAAGATCTTTGCACGGTACCAGGAAAACAAATGGAGGTAATCGAAACACTTTAAAACCCTTATATTGATACAGATATAATGCCTGTAATCATTTATCCCTGCCTGTCCTGGCAATGCCTGGTAAATAAATAGGTCTTGCCTGTCTATCTAGAGTGCAACAGGGGCAACAGTAGCTAATGCTGGGCATGCTAAGATTAAAGAGACACTGATACGTGCTTTGCTTTAAAAAGCACTGAGCTTGCCAGCTTTAATGTTGAGCATGTTCAAAGCCTCCCTGCACAGAGGGATGGGGGGGGAGAGAAATAAATCAGAGAGAGAAAGCAGAGAGAGGGAGAGAGAGAAGAGAGGGAGAGAGAGAACGAGAGAGAACGAGAGAGAGAAAGATGGAGTGAGAGGTGGAGAGTGAGAGGTGGAGAGAGAGAGGTGGAGAGAGAGGTGGAGAGAGAGATGGAGAGAGAAAGATGGTACCTGGGTTCATGTAAGGACATGAGGAGAGCAGTGCCAGACAAAAGCAAGGGTTTCAGGCTTTGGGTTTCAGGTGCAGTCCCGCCCCTGTTACAGGGATGAGGAAAAAAGCTGTCACTGATACCATCACTCATGTCAAACGCCATGGAGTGCGGGTGTCGAGGAGAGACAGATTCTGTCCGCTTTGACAAATAGGGGAAAGAGAGACCCAGAAATGCCATAATAACTATTTTGGATGGTTTGCTCGGTGTAGGTGTGAGAAATGTATGTGTGAAACATTTCGAGCACAACAAATACATAATTGAATTAACTAGTATTGTAGTATGGTATCACAGGAGGCTGCTGAGTGGAGGACAGCTCATAATAATGGTCGGAACGGAGCGAATGGAATGGCATTAAATACATGTAAACCATGTGTCTGATGTCTTTGATACCATTCCACTGATTCCGCTCCAGCCATTACCACAAGCCCATCCTCCCCAATTAAGGTGCCACCAACCTCCTGTGCATGGTATGTAGGCTGTAAACCCGATGTCAACACAACATCAACCAGAAAACCAAACCCAAATTATTTTTTGTGACGCTGAAATAGAAGTAGCTATTATGTGTCAACTTAATCAGAGAGTGGAATATTAGGCCTCTAAAAATCCCCCTGAGATATTCACTGAAAACTGTTGCTGCATAAGTGTCCACTCCTCGCTTTGCTGGAGAGGCTGAAGTGAGGCACATGCCTGCTCTGTACGTACATTTAAGACATACTTAATGTACGTATGCAGTATGCCAATCACGAACAACCTAACTAACTGGCATCATCATATGCAATGGATGGATGTGTAATGCCGTTACAGGAGATTTTGTTTCCTAATGAGATTAGGAGGAGGGTAATATTGCGTTCCAAATGACACCCTATTCCCTATATTACCCTATGGGCCCTGGTCAAAAGTAGTGCACTTGGTTGGGAATAGGGTGCCATGTGGGACACATCAGGTGCCAGTAGATTGTAGCCTACACATATGTCTTGTGATGTATTGTCATCTCTATGCCATGTAGCCTAAGCCTGTACTTCATTGCAAAGCACATTTTCCTATGCGATATACTATTCTATTCTTCCTTCCCTTACATTGCTCCTTCACTCAAGAAGAGAGAAATAGACAGGAAAAAAAAGAAAAAGAATAAAAGAAGATACTTGTGATGTGAAAGATAGAGGAAAGGAGGACAACATGACTAGGCTGTTAGCCTTACTACATGAACTCCATCTAATCCTGTACAATTTTATCCTGGGGCCTGGGACTATAGGACAGTAATGGCTTTGGCAGAGATCAGCTGCAGGCAGGTGGCAACAATTACCAGGTGTGAATAAGATCAGGTGTGTCAATGGATCAAGCTGTTTAGAATCTGCTTCTGATCCAAATGTACTTCCTGTCACCACTTGTCTTTGACTTTTAGATTTAGCAACGGCGTGAGTAGGCATTACAAGGCAGTAACTAAGCGATATATATTCAGTTTACTTCAAGATCAAATTTCCATATCTCGCTATTAAATACTGGCCTGTTCATACTAGCTGTAGGGGTGCTATATTCCACACTACTGATGCAAATGTTTTCTCCCTAAATGTTTTGGATAAAATAATTTAACAAGCCAGAACATTGGCAAGTGTCCTTCTCAAGTGATTACTTTTATTACACACACATGGCTTATATAGCAAGCTCTAGGCTAAGGATAGGAATGCAGAAAGTTTGTCAGAGCAGTACCGTGCTGTATGAACAATTTAACATTCCTTAACAAAAACCGAAATATAAACAAACAGCAAACTCTGAAGGCTGTCCTCCTTTTTCATCCTTCAAATACATTTATGTTAAAAGGAAGACAATATCCCCAAACTGGAATACATGGGGTTGGTGAACTTGGTAAGTTATAGGAAGGAGAAGTAGCCAAGGTTTGTAGAGAAGTTCTCACAAAGATATTAAAACAAAGAACATTTGGACAAGTGGGGACAAGGAAAATGGCTATTATAGGGTTAGGGTTAGGTTTAGGGTTACAATTAGGGTTAGGTTTAGGGTTACAATTAGGGTTAGGTTTAGGGCTACAATTAGGGTTAGGTTTAGGGTTACAATTAGGGTTAGGGGTTAGGGAGGGCTCCCGAGTGATGCAGCAGTCTAAGGCACCGCATCTCAATGCTTGAGGTGTCACTACAAACACCCTGGTTCGAATCCAGGCTGTATCACAACTGGCCGTGATTGGGATTCCCATAGGGCGGCGCGTAATTGGCCCAGCGTCGTCCGGGTTTGGCCGGTGTAGGCCGTCATTGTAAATAAAAATGTGTTCTTAACTGACTTGCCAAGTTAAATAAAGGTTCCAAAAAAAAAATAGGGTTAGGGGAAATAGGATTTTCAATGGAAATCAATTGTTTGGTCCCCACAAGAACAGTAAAACAAATGTGTGTGTATGTGTGTGTGTGCTCGCAGTGGGAGAGAATTTATCTTAGTGGCATACTGTAATCTCTTCTGTGCCAAGATCCCTGGCCTTGTTTGGCGGTTGTCCCATTTGGCATGTAGAATTGTTTCAAATCTTAAATTGTTGGTTGTGGCTGTGCTCCTGTCATACATTTATATACACTGCTGCTTGACTACAACTGACAAAGAAAGTGTTCTAGGTGTACAATGGGGTCCTCAAACCAGTGGGCCTACTGTAACATTGGCAGGAGGACATCCCTACTCTATTCACCTCACATTGTACACTTAGTAAGCTACGTAACAGCAGGAGGACATGGCTGCTCGGTTGGGTAATAGTTGAAATCCTGTGTGACCACTTGGCCTTTGTAACTAAGAACTAGTCCTCATGTAATTAGGATACGCTGCTCTAGTCCAATTACCGTCTCTTATGCAGCCAGAGATTGTGATTGGGAGTGAGAACACGTTTAAGTGCATGCGTGTGCCTATGACCTATTGGGTCAGAATCTTTCAAACCAGAACCATAAAGCAATAATCCATAATAATCCAAACACTTACTGTTAAAAGGTATTTCTACTGGCTACTGTAGTGCTCCTACAACACAATGCTACTGTATTTTGCCTGGCAACAAAGTACCTAACACACAGTGGTGTTATATTTGTGTAGGTAGGACAACATCAGTGTAGCTTGGAAAAACACTACAGTATGACAAATCACTGTTGACATCAAAGAATTCCAACTATCCCAGACACTGAGCCGTATGTGTTACAGTAGCACACAAGTAGAATGGGTACGCCTTTGTGTGTTGAGGGAGAGAGAGGGGTGGGGGAGAGAGGGGGGGGGGGGGGGTACTGTTGCCTGAGTACATTAATCATAGCCTCATCCATCAAAACCAATTTAGCCTGATAGATCACCTTGTGCAGTCAGATAAATCCTTCAGCTACCAACATGCAGGAGGTAAATACATTAATTTCCTTGAGACACAGGGTTTATGGGTACATTTCACCACAAATCATTATCCACCAGTCCACCATCATGAAATTGTAAAAAACATGATCCTGCTTATGGTAGGCCTACACCTTTCCTTGCTCCACTTACCATTGATTTTCCAATCAACTCTGGGGGGGTTAGCTGACTATACTCCACTCCATGGTGAAGGAAGTTTATGATGAACTCCGCCAATGGAGTGGAGCAGAGACCAGGCTTTGTGGAATTCAGCTCCGACTACATCAATGCGCCAACTACATCAATCCGCCCCCAAAAAATGTTGCGTGCCTTTCTTTGTAGTTGCGTGCCTTTTCCTCTGTAGTTGCGTTCCTTTCTTTGTTTGCTGAAATTCACACTTTTTCAATGAATGTGTTGCAATTGAATCTCAACAAGGAACCAATCGGTGGTTATATTAAATTAACATTTAATGAAAAAGTATGAATTTCAGCAAACAAAAAAAGGCACACAACTACAGAGGACAAACATAGTTACAATGTAAGCGTTTAATCATTCAAATGTTGAAGTATTGACCTTGGGTGAATTGATGTAGTCAGAAGCGAGAGGTTTTACTCTGCCCAAAATCTGTCCATAAAAATAAGCCCAAGAAAGAGGGTTTTAAACAAAATTGGTTTTGGGAGGCTGGCTTCTTGACTGGAGGCTTTACTGAGTTTGAAGTGGAGGGAGTACAGGGCTTAGCATGTCTCTCTCGAGGATGCTAAAAAGAGATTTTGGCTTGGAGAAGTTAAATATTTTCAGAAGGAGTCAGGTAATTGGTTAAGGGAGGAGGATTGGAGGGAAAGAGAGAGGAGGTTGAAAAGACTGAAGGAGGCAGAGGATAGGTTTGAATCTGTTGAAGCTAGCAATAACAAGGGAGAGGGTATGTCGAGGAAGATTGGTGTCAAGTTCAAACAGAGTGGGCCGGATGCCAGTTCGAGTTCTGGAGGTGAAATGGAAGGGGTAGAAGGAATTGTGAGGAGCTCGGAGCCTGAGCCTTGCATTGATGGACATGGTTATGGAAAAGTTATGTTTCGTCCAGTGGGAGTGAGATTTTTGAAGAGGGTGGAACCAGGCCTTTTGGCTGATCCATGGGTAGTTGGGTGGAAAAGACGGGTGGAAAAGATGGTGGTTGATGTTGAGTCGGTGAAGGTAACCTTAACTGGACTTGTGATGTTTGTTCGTGTTTCTTCAGATCAGAGGGAGAGGCCGCTCTGTGCGACGCAACCCAGGGAAATACCTGTATCTTGCTTTGCGCTTAGGTACAGGGCACCATTGAAGGGAGTGATTTCTGGGTTAGCGTTAAGTGTGGAGGTGGAGCAATTTATGTTGAAGATTCCTAGTGTTTGTGCCACTCGCCACTTGGTGCGTGCAGATCCGGTGGGGAGCATGGTGATTCAGAATCTTTACTTAACACAGTAATGTTAGGATATATGAATTATGCTGTTAAAGCTTTTGTGGCGAATACACTGCGGTGTTATATGTATCACGTTTATGGGCATGTCGCAGAAGTGTGTAGGAGGGAGATTCCAAGATGTGGGAAGTGTGTAGGAGGACATGGGACAGAGGAATGTGCCGTTTTGGTGGGAAAAGTTGTGCGTCTCAACTGTAGGAGTGCCCATGTTGCTAGAGATCGGTGGTGTCCGGTGAGAAAGAGGCAGGCTGATGTGGCCAGGGTCAGAGTAGTGCAGAATATGTTGTATGCTAAGGCAGTGAAGAAAGTAGATGAGGGTGAATCAAGGTTGAGGGATTCTGAGAGGAGCCCTGTGAATAGTAGATCTGTGCCAGAACCGAGGAATAGGTCAATGAGTGATACAGTAAGGTTGGCTTCTTAGCGTTTGTTATCAACTGTACCGCAGAGATGGATCATAAAGTCACAGAAAATAGATGTTGTGGTGGCAGCTGCAGAGAAGTACTTGGGGTTACGGGAGTTGACTTCAGAAGTTACAGGGTGTGTTGAGTGGTCGTGTCCCGTCCTCACAGGCCGTTGCCCTGGGGTAGGATCAGATAGGGTTAAAGTAGTGGAATAAGGTGGTGGGTTTTAATGAGTGTAGGGTTAGTTGGTAGGGTAATTAAAAATATGTTACGTTTGACATTTTAAATTTAAAAAAATCCAATTTCCCCTTTTCCCATTTTGTATCACAACTATTGGTCAGTTGGGGGCTGTAATGCAACATACTGGATGCCAACTGCCGTTAAAAAAGAAGAAGAAGAAGAAGAAGAACTGAGGAATTTTTACATTTTTGGTCAATTAAAGAGTGTCGAATTTGGTCAACAAAAAATGTAATTGCTAATTTGCTACGTGAGGCTTATTTGATCGAAGAGAAGTGTTATAATGGTTAGGTTGTTACGAATGCACTAATATAAGTGGCACACGTGGCATTTCGGCAACTTTGAAGAAAACAAAACGACTTTATATCTGAGTTTTTCCTGTAATATAGATAGAGGACTCATCATGGATATAACCTGTTTGAGCATGGACATTGCCATTGAGGGCTTCCACCATTTTAAAGTAGTTATTTGGGTGGGGATTCCTATACGTTGGGAGCAATCAGCCAATGATGAAGAAGAAAATTGATTACTTTAAAATGGAGATTGCCTCAATGGCATTGCCCATGCTGTCACAAATGCTATAATGGCACAAATACAAAGATGAGTCCTCTATCTATCTCTATGGCCTGTTCACGTGCATATCTGCCCTCTCATTGGCTTGAATGGTCACACCTGATCTCTCCTCCTCCTGTTTGCTTTCCATCTTTGAGGACATGTATTTCCATTGTTAGAGCGGTCACTCGAATATCTTGTCAATATACTAGACAATATTTGTCTCTGCTCCACTCCGTTCGTGGAGTTCATCAAAACCCACTAAGCATTTACCGACGACGACATCCTTTGGAAGTCTTTTTTTGGTCATGTCTGGACGTCTTTTCTTGGTGCAGTCCGGACCGGCCTTGATTTCAACGTCCAAGGAGGCGACTATATTTGGTTCAGATTTTGTCCTGTCTGGACCGGCCTTGATTTCAACGTCCACAGACCTTTATTTGGCCCAAACATAGACGTCTATAATTGGTTCAGATTTGGTCCAGTCCGGATAGGCCTATATTTGGCCCAAACATAGATGTCTATAATTGGTTCAGATTCGTTCTGGTTCAGACCGGCATTGATTTGACCCAAACATAGATGTACAGTTGAAGTGGAAAGTTTACATACACCTTAGCCAAATACATATCCTCAGTTTTTCACAATCCCTGACATTTAATCCTAGTAAAAATGATCTGTCTTAGGTCAGTTAAGATCACCACTTTATTTTAAGAATGTGAAATGTCAGAATAATAGTAGAGAGAATGAATTATTTCAGCTTTTATTTCTTTCATTACATTCCCAGTGGGTCAGAAGTTTACATACACTCAATTAGTATTTGGTAGCATTGCCTTTAAATTGTTTAACTTGGGTCAAACATTTCGGGTAGCCTTCCACAAGCTTTCCACAATAAGTTGGATGAATTTTGGACCATTCCTCCTGACAGAGCTGGTGTAACTGAGTCAGGTTTGTAGGCCTCCTTACTCGCACATGCTTTTTCAGTTCTGCCCACAAATTTTCTATAGGATTGAGGTCAGGGCTTTGTGATGGCCACTCCAATACCTTGACGTTGTTGTTATGCTTGGAGTCATTGTCCATTTGGAAGACCCATTTGCGACCAAGCTTTAACTTCCTGACTGATGTCTTGAGATTTTGCTTCAGTATATCCACATAATTGTCCTACCTCATGATGCCATCTATTTTATGAAGTGCACCAGTCCCTCCTGCAGCAAAGCACCCCCACAACATGATGCTGCCACCCCTGTGCTTCACAGTTGGGATGATGTTCTTCGGCTTGCAAGCGTCCCCTTTTTACTCCAAACATAACGATGGTCATTATTGTCACGAATCCCGCTTCCTGAGTCTGTTTTTGCCTGTGTTCTGTCCTGGAGTGTTTTTCCGGTGTCCTGGAACGCACCCTGTCTGGTTGCCGGGTGACGTAGCTAGTTGGGAGATCTCTGATTACCCGCACCTGTATCCCATCAGCTATCTGCACACCTGGTCCTGATCATCACCCCTCCACTTCATAAGCTCTGACCTGACATCCATTCCCTGCCGGATCGTTAGCCATGAACAGTATGTTGTGCCAGCGTATCAGCCTCCAGTTTGATAGAGTTTGTTTTGTACGTCTTGCTTGCCTTGAACTTACCTCTGTTTGTTCTGTCTACAGTCATTCACCCGGAACACTCACCCCATTCCTGCCTGGTCGTCGGTAGCTTCTGTTACTCCCTTGGATCTGCCTATTCACTCCCATCAACTCACCTCCGCTGCCCGCTCCACCACCTGGATCTTTCTACCTCTACGTTTAAACTTGTAAATAAATACTCACCTTTGTCCTACTCTCCTTGTCCTGGTCTGCTTCTGGGTTCTACTTTAGAAAACCGTGACAATTATGGCCAAACTATTTTTGCTTCATCAGACCAGAGGACATTTCTTCAAAAAGTACGATCTTCGTCCCCATGTGCAGTTGCAAACCGTAGTCTGGCTTTTTTATGGCAGTTTTGGAGCAGTGGCTTCTTCTTTGCTGAGCGGCCTTTCAGGTTATGTCGAAATAGGACTCGTTTTACTGTGGATATAGATACTTTTGTACCTGTTTCCTCCAGCATCTTCACAAGGTTCTTTGCTGTTGTTCTGGGATTGATTTGCACTTTTCGCCACTAAGTATCTCTAGGAGACAGAACGCGTCTCCTTACTGAGCGGAATGACGGCTGCGTGGTCCTATAGTGTTTATACTTGTGTACTATTGTTTCTACAGATGAACGTGGTACCTTCAGGCGTTGGATGAGCCAGACTTGTGGAGGTCTACAATTTTTTTTCTGAGGTCTTGGCTGATTTCTTTTGATTTTCCCATGATGTCAAGCAAAGAGGCACTGAGTTTGAAGGTAGGCCTTGAAATACATCCACAGGTACACCTCCAATTGACTCAAATGATGTCAATTAGCCTAACAGAAGCTTCTAAAGCCATGACATAATTTTCTTGAGTTTTCCAAGCGGTTTAAAGGCACAGTCAAATTAGTGTATGTAAACTTCTGACCCAGTAGAATTGTGATACGGTGAATTATAAATGAAATAACCTGTCTGTAAACAATTGTTGGAAAAATGACTTATGTCATGCACAAAGTAGTGCATGCACAAAGTAGTCCTAACCGACTTGCCAAAACTATAGTTTGTTAACAAGAAATTTGTGGAGTGATTGGAAAACTAGTTTTAATGACTCCAACCTAAAAGTATGTGAACTCCCGAATTCAACTGTATATAATTGGTTCAGATTTAGCCCGGTCCAGACCGGACCAAATCTGAACCAATCATAGATAGTCTGTTTCACAATTTTGGACAGCACAGTACAGTACATCACAGTACAGTACAGTAAAGAAATGTAGAGAATAGTAGAGTATAATACAGTAGAGCACAGTAAACTGTATTGTACTGTACTCTACTGAATTAAACTATATTGTACTGTACTCTAATGAATTAAACTGTAGTATACTGTATTGCACCATACTGTACTGTAGTTTACTGAATTAAAACTCTGATGTCCTGTCCCGTACCATATGTACCGAACTGTACTGTACTCTACTGTGTTCTACTGTACTAAACTGTGCCGTACTATACTGTGATGTTCAAACTTGTGAAACACAGCCTAGACGTCTATGATTCATTCAGCTTTGGATCTGGTCTGCCCCGAGTAAATTTGTACTTGTTTGAGGGCGGAGTTCATTAGGATAATACCCAGCATGCTTATTTTTAAAGTTTACATTTTGGTAATTCAGCAGATGCTCTTATCCAGTCAGTACATTCAGCTAAGGTACACAAACAAAAATATCACAGTCATAGCAAGAAAAAAATGATGTAACAATAACATTGAGAATGTTATTGTAGTTGAAGTGGTCTTTTGGTTTATTCTGTAGGTCAGACTACTTTGAACACCATTGCTGCCAGTTTTAAAGCTCATAAAAAAGCTACCATAAATAAGTGCATGAGACATGGGAGCAATAATAAATATTTTGCTGCAATCTCCAGTTGGCTCCTCTGTCCTATATTAAGGATGTACTCCGAGATTAAATAGTACCCGCAAAACACCAGTCTCAACGTCAACAGCAAAGAGGCAACTCCGGGATGCTGGCCTTCTAGGCAGAGTTCCTCTGTCCGGTGTCTGTGTTATTTTGCCTATCTTAATCTTTTATTTTTATTGGCCAGTCTGAGATATGGCTTTTTCTTTGTAACTCTGCCCAGAAGGCCAGCATCCCAGAGTCGCCTCTTTACTGTTGACGTTGAGACTGGTGTTTTGTGGGTACTATTTAATGAAGCTGCCAGTTGAGGACTTGTGAGGCGTCTGTTTCTCAAACTAGACACTAATGTATTTGTCCTCTTGCTCAGTTGTGCACCGGGGCCTCCCACTCCTCTTTCTATTCTGGTTAGAGCCAGCTTGCGCTGTTCTGAGAAGGGAGTAGTACACAGCGTTGTACGAGATCTTCAGTTTCTTGGCAGTTTCTAGCATGGAATAACCATTTCTCAGAACAAGAATAGACTGACGAGTTTCAGAAGAAAGTTCTTTGTTTCTGGACATTTTGAGCCTGTAATCGAACCCACAAATCCTGATCCTCTAGACACTCAACTAGTCTAAAGAGGGACCATTTTATTGCTTTAATCAGACAACAGTTTTCAGCTGTGCTAACATAACTGCAAAATGGTTTTCTAATGATCAATTAGCCTTTTAAAATGAGAAACTTGGATTAGCTAACATAACATGCCATTGGAACACAGGAGTGATGGTTGCTGATAATGGGCCTCTGTACGCCTATGTAGATATTCCATTTAAAACAAATCCGCCGTTTCCAGCTACAATAGTCATTTACAACATTAACAATGTCTACACTGTATTTATGATCAATTTGATGTTATTTTAAATGGACTAAAAAATTAGCTTTTCTTTCAAAAACAAGGACATTTCAAAGTGACACAACTTCTGAATAGTAGTGTATATAAAGTACCAGTCAAAAGTTTGGACACACCTACTCAAGGGTTTTTCGTTATTTTTTACTATTTTCTACATTGTAAAATAATAGTGAAGAAATCAATACTATGAAATAACACATATGGAATCATGTAGTAAGCAAAACAATGTTAATCAAAATATATTTTAGATTCTTCAAAGTAGCCATGTTGGTGACAGCTTTGCACACTTGGCATTCTCTCAACCAGCTTCACCTGGAATCTTTTCCAACAGTCTTGAAGGAGTTCCCACATATATTGAGCACTTGTTGGCTGCTTTTCCTTCACTCTGCGGTCCAACTCATCCCAAATCATCTCAATTGGGTTGAGGTCGGGTGATTGTGGAGGCCAGGTCATCTGATGCAGCACTCCATCACTCTCCTTCTTGGTCAAATAGCCCTTACAGAGCATGGATGTGTGTTTGGTCATTGTCCTGTTGAAAAACAAATGATAGTCCCACTAAGCGCAAACCAGATGGCATTGTGTATCGCCGCAGAATGCTGTGGTAGCCATGCCGGTGAAGTGTGCATTGAATTCTAAATAAATCACAGACAGTATCACCTTCAAAGCACCCCCACACCATCATACCTCCTCCTCCAAGCTTCACGGTGGGAAGTACACATGTGGAGATCATCCTTTCACCCACTCTGCGTCTCACAAAGACATGGCGGTTGGAACCAAAAATCTCAAATTTGGACTCATCAGACCAATGGACAGATTTCCACTGGTCTAATGTCCATTGCTCATGTTTCTTGGCCCAAGCAAGCCTCTTCTTTATGTTGATGTCTTTTAGTAGTGGTTTCTTTGCAGAAATTCGACCATGAAGGCCTGATTCACACAGTCTCCTCTTAACAGTTGATGTTGAGATGTGTCTGTTACTTGAATTCTGTGAAGCATTTTTTTCACTGCCATTTCTGAGGCTGGTAACTCTAATGAACTTATCCTCTGCAGCAGAGGTAACTCTGGGTCTTCCTTTTTTGTGGCGGCCCTCACAAGAGCCAGTTTCATCATAGCGCTGGATGGTTTTTGCAACTACATTTGAAGAAAGTTCTTGAAATGTTCCGGATTGACTGATCTTCATGTCTTAAAGTAATGATGGACTGCCGTTTCTCTTTGCTCATTTGAGCTGTTCTTGTCATAATATGGACTTGGTCTTTTACCATATAGGTCTATTTTCTGTATACCACCCCTACCTTGTCACAACACAACTGATTGGCTGAAACGCATTAAGAAGGAAATAAATTCCACAAATTAACTTTTAACAAGGCATACCTGTTAATTGAAATGCAAAAGAGCAAGGCAAAAGGTGGCTACTTTGAAGAATTTCAAATATAAAATATATTTTGATTTGTTTAACAGTTTTATGGTTACTACATGATTCCACATTTGTTCTACAATGTAGAAAATAGTAAAAATAAAGAAAAACCCTTGAATGAGCAGGTGTCAACTTTTGACTGGTACTGTATGTGCAGTTGAAATTTGGCCATAGAATCAACGTTCGGAAAATATGTATTTTCACCTTTCATTCAGCACATAAAATGCACCTGATTTCAACATCTGTAAAATATGTATTTTCAACGTCCACAAAATACATATTTTCGATGTCCAGAAAATGTAACCTTTATTTAACTAGGCAAGTCAGTTAATTAACAACAAATTCTTATTTACAATGACGGTCTACCGGGGAACAGTGGGTTAACTGCCTTGTTCAGGGGCAGAACAACAGGTTTTTACCTTGTCAGTTTAGAGATTTAATCTAACCACTAGGCTACCTGCCTCACGTAAAATACGTTTTTTCTATATCCGGAATATATGTATTTTCAATGTCCACAAAATACATATTAGCGATGTTTAGAAAAGACGTATTTTCGATATCCGGAAAATAAACCCGGAAAATACGTCTTCTCACCTTTCATTCCGCACCTAAAATGCACCTGACGTCTGGAAAATACATCTAAAAGACAAGATAATTTGCTTACTGGGAAACTACTTCATGGAGTTGAGTTTTGTCAGCTAGGGAGTATATTGGTTTTTTGCATTGTCTCTCTTCCTTCATGGGTTGATCTGAACAGGACAGGTTAAACAACTTCCTATAAGAATCCATCATATTTATTTCACCTATCCAATGTTCTTCGATCAGAGCATATGAAGGAGAGGACATAAAAGGAGGAATCCACGCAGACTATTGAGATGTATCCCAACTATGAACGGTTCTCTTCCTCTGATTGGATTCCAGTCATCTTTAGGCTGCCCGAGCTCGCTTTCGATTTGACGAGATGGCGTTTGAGTAAACGGATGGGAGGGGTCTGAGGGTGGAGTAAAGAAAAAAACAAAGACAATCCACACCAAACGCCATCTTGAAACTGTGGCACTGGTCACAGGAGAGGGAAACGTTGAGGATACTGCACGCTTGGGAAAATGATGTACTGCCGTTCTTGTCTTTGATACACTCATGACTTGACAGCAGCGTGTTGTCAAAACTTATTCGCTGTTGATCTCATGTGCGTTTCCCAACGACGTGTCTGATAACATTTTGGTTGCTCCAAAGCTGCAATTGGATACGATTTTTACAGACACTGGTTGCCAGTTTTTACGGTGTACACAACTAGCTCGTAAAAGCCAACTGACAGAACACATTGCAATCCATTGGGAAGGGGAATTACAATGTTTCTGTTTGGAATCGGATTATGCGCTAGCATAACGTTAATTTTACATTTTGGAAGGTGAAGACAGCGTCGTGAGTACCAAGAAATGAGATGTATCAAATATAACGTTAGTCCGCGAAATGTGGTGTATTGAAACGTCTTTCTTATCTAGCTAGCTGACGTTAGATCATTTACGATAGCTAGAAAACGACGTGATTTTAAACTACCTGAAGCTAGCTAAGATTGAGGGTTAATTAGATATGTTCCATGATATTTTTGCTAATTTGACTGCTTAGCATTACTACCTGGTTTCGTCTAACTAGGTAAATTAACAAGATTGAATGTAAAGAAAGGTAACAAATGTTAAACACTGGAATAGTTGCCTAGTATTATTGCTAGCTACTAGTACTGTAAGGTGTTACGGATAGTTAGACCAACTTGCAACAAGTCAGTCATTAGCTATGGTTTTAACCAGTTTGTAGCCTCTAGCTAGCTACACAAGTATCACCTCTTCCACATTTTTGGACATAATTCTTCAGGACCTTCAACTGTGTAACGTAGTAGCAAGCCTCTTGGCTGGCCAGTGGATATTTTGGAGTCTTCTCAACAAACACCTGTCAACTGGAAAGTCCGTGTTAATACCACACTATGTTGACAATACTAGCTTGCAAACTAGCTGGCTAAGTTAGTTACATTTTTCTTTTTTTGCACAGACCTTCACAACACACAGTGGAGGAGCAAACCTTTGCAGCTGTGTGTTGTTTATTTCCCGGAAATAAAAGGATTTCAATTGGATTGAAAATGGGAGCCGCTAGCGAGCTGGCGTTTGCTGTTTTTCTCATCTCGTTTTCCTCAGGTGGGTGGATATCTGTTGGTAAAATAATTGGCTTTGTATGTATGGTTGTGTTAGAAATACTGTACTACTGTACACAGTCAGTGATACAATGCGTCTTGGCCTTTGACCGTGACACCTGCCTCATTTTAAAGTTTATTACACTTTGCTTGAACAGAGATCCCGATTTGTTTTTCTTTCTCATTAACAAGTATACTGATACCTCCTGTTATGTAAAAAATGCAATTTGTTGCATGGCTCAGTCTGTGCAGTAGCAGTGATTGGATACTTTAATCCACTTGGATGTCTTCTGAGTCAGGGACTTGTATAAGTGGGAAGATATATGTTGATTCATAATGTAAGACTAATTGCAGTGTGTGGAAATACCTGGAATATGCCCCTTCCTCAGTGTGTGCCGCATTACATTTCCAGTGCACCAAGACCACTGACAAAACAAAAAAAATCACTCGGAAGCATCCATGGTGCTATCATCTGAGGGGAACTAGCCATAAGTCACCTATGCCATCTATCATTTTGTAGAGTGTTAGGGGTCAAAATGAAACTGTATATGGTGTTTTACTTTGTATTTCATGTCATATAGAAGCTTCTCAGGAACACAACACTATATTTCATGAGGATAGGACTTACTGTTGCTGAGATCTTATCTGAAGTTATCGTTAAAGGTCAAAGACCAGTCCACAACCTTATGTTAATCCCTAGTCAATAATGGCACCAAATCACCTGTTGGGATTCTTACATTCAACATGTTTTTTCCCCAATAAGATATTGTTTTGCCATTTTTAGGGTTGGTGTAGAACAGAGATGATTCAAGTAAAATGTATTATATTAAAATGCAATATTACACAAACATGGCACTTAATATGCAAATGAGTCAGTACGGAATACAATTACAGTAATGCAAGACCAAGAATTTTAAGGTATGTTGGTCATATTAACAATGATCATGATTTATGCAAAACAGAATGTGTAACAATATGAACCAATTTATGAAATTAGAATGCAACTTTTTATACTACTTTATGCAAAGTAAACTCAGCAAAAAAAAGATGTCGCTTTTTCAGGACCCAGTCTTTCAAAGATAATTTGTAATAATCCAAATAACTTCACAGATCTTCATTGTAAAGGGTTTAATTCTTACGGCTGAGATCCCGTTAACGGGATCGATATGACAACAGCCAGTGAAAGTGCAGGGCGCCAAATTCAAACAACAGAAATCTCATTAAAATTCTTCAAACATAAAAGTATTTTACACCATTTTAAAGATTAACAAGTTTCTCACCACAGTGTCCGATTTCAAAAAGGCTTTACGACGAAAGCATACCATGCGATTATGTTAGGTCAGCACCTAGTCACAGAAAAACACAGCAATTTTTCCAGCCAAAGAGAGGAGAAAATTAATCACCAACCTTTGATCTTCATCAGGTGACACGCATAGGACTTCATGTTACACAATACATGTATGTTTTGTTCGATAAAGTTCTTATTTATATCCAAAAATCTCGGTTTTAAATGGCGCGTTATGTTTTGCTTCCAAAACATCCGGTGATTTTGCAGAGAGCCACATAAATTTACAGAAATACTCATAATAAACATTGCTAAAAGATACAAGTGTTATGCATGGAACTTTAGATAAACTTCTCCATAATGCAACCGCTGTGTCAGATTTCAAAAAAGCTTTACGGAAAAAGCACACCATGCAATAATCTGAGTACAGCGCTCAGACCAAAACAAGTTATACAGATACCCGCCATGTTGTGGAGTCAACAGAAGTCAGAAATAGCATTATAAATATTCACTTACCTTTGATCTTCATCAGAATGCACTCCCAGGAATCCCAGTTCCACAATAAATGTTTGTTTTGTTCGATAAAGACCATTTATGTCCAAATACCTCCTTTTAGTTTGCGCGTTTAGTTCACAAATCCAAGTTCACGAAGCGCAGGCCAGACAAAGTAAAACAATTCCATTACAGTTCGTAGATACATGTCAAACGACGTATAGAATCAATCTTTAGGATGTTTTTAACATAAATCTTCAATGTTCCAAACGGAGAATTCCTTTGTCTTTTAGAAATGCAATGGAACGCAGCTAACTCTCACGGGCGTGCGTGAGACTAAGCTCATGGCACTCTGCCAGACCTCTTACTCAATCAGCTCTTATTCTCTCCTCCACAGTAGAAGCCTGAAACAAGGTTCTAAAGACTGTTGACATCTAGTGGAAGCCTTAGGAGGTGCAATCGGGCCAAATTTTACACTGTATATTGGATAGGCAAAGACTTAAACCTACAAACCTCAGATTTCCCACTTCCTGGTTGGATTTTCTTCTCAGGTTTTTGCCTGCCATATGAGTTCTGTTATACTCACAGACATCATTCAAACAGTTTTAGAAACTTCAGAGTGTTTTCTATCCAAATCTACTAATAATATGCATATCTTATATTCTGGGCCTGAGTAGCAGGCAGTTTACTCTGGGCACCTTATTCATCCAAGCTACTCAATACTGCCCCCCAGCCATAAGAAGTTAAACACTGTTTCCCATGCTTGTTCAATGTACCTTAAATAATTAATGAACATGCACCTGTGGAACAGTCGTTAAGACACTAACAGCTTACAGACAGTAGGCAATAAAGGTCACAGTTATGAAAACTTTGTACGCTAAAGAGGCCTTTCTACTGACTCTAAAAATACCAAAAGAAAGACGCCCGGGGTCCCTGCTCATCTGCATTAATGTGCCTTAGGCATGCTGTAAGGAGGCATGAGGACTGCAGATGTGGCCAGGGCAATAAATTGCCATGTCTGTACTGTGAGACAGCGCTACAGGGAGACAGGACGGACAGCTGATCCGAACATCATACATGCGGGATGGGTACAGGATGGGAACAACAACTGCCTGAGTTACACTAGGAACGCACAATCCCTCCATCAGTGCTCAGACTGTCCGCAATAGGCTGGACTGAGGGCTTGTAGGCCTGTTGTAAGGCAGGTCCTCACCAGACATCACCGACAATATCGTCGCCTATGGGCACAAACCCACCGTCGCTGGATCAGACAGGACTGGCAAAAAGTGCTCTTCATTGCCGAGTCGCGGTTTTGTCTCACCAGGGGTGATGGTCAGATTCGCGTTTATCGTCGAAGGAATGCATTACACCGAGGCCTGTACTCTGGAGCGAGATCGATTTGGAGGTGGAGGGTCCGTCATGGTCTGAGGCGGTGTGTCACAGCATCATCGGATTGAGCTTGTTGTCATTGCAGGCAATCTCAATGCTATGCATTACAGGGAAGACATCCTCCTCCCTCATGAGGTACCCTTCCTGCAGGCTCATCCTGATATGACCCTCCAGCATGACAATGCCACTGCGCGTTCTGTGCATGATTTCCTGTACGACAGGAATGTCAGTGTTCTGCCATGGCCAGCGAAGAGCCCGCATCTCAATCCCATTGAGCACATCTGGGAACTGTTGGATCGGATGGTGAGGGCTAGGGCGATATTTTTTTTTCTTCCCCAGAAATGTCTGAACTTGCAGGCTCCTTGGTGGAAGAGTGGGGTAACATCTCACAGCAAGAACTGGCAAATCTGGTGCAGTCCATGAGGAGGAGATGCACTGCAGTTCTAAATGCAGCTGGTGGCCACACCAGATACTGACTTTTGATTTTGTTCAGGGACACATTTTAAAATTTCTGTTTGTCACATGTTCAGTTCATGTCTCAGTTGTTGTATCTTGTTATGTTCATACAAATATATAGACATGTTAAGTTTGCTGAAATTCTTATTTACAACTCGGGGTTTGGATCCAGCAACCTTTTGGAAACTGGCCCAACGCTCTAACCACTAGGCTACCTGCTGCCCCCAAATGAGTAGGGTTTTCCAAACTTTTGACTGGTACTGTACATGTATAGGGATTGGTAATGATGCTGGCACAATACAGCCCAGGGTTTCAGTTAGATGCTCCAAATAATAATAAATCAGTAAACTTTTTTTTTTTTTTTTTTTTTTAAATAAAAATGACTACCAGCCAAAATGACTGGGAGTGGGAAAAAATCCCATTGCAAAATAATGCTTTTTATTTATTGATGGAAACACATTTTACTGTCATGCTTTTAGGTGTTGGATAAAGAAGATACATAAACAACTATCACACACGCACAGCATACAGAGCCTATTATCTTCAGCTTGTTGCTGCTGGAGTAAAATGTGCTGTTATAAGACCATATATTGCGCAACAATTCTAAGTACAGTCGCCTGTTAAAAACAGTTTTTGTGCACGGTTTAAAAGCTATTTTTTATTTCTCAACTGATTATTGAAGCGCACCTCCCATTCACATGCAGGCAACGGTCTATCAGTTAAGAACAAATTGTTATTTACAAGGATGGGGGAACAGTGGGTTAACTGCCTTGTTCAGGGGCAGAAAGACAGATTTTTACCTTGTCAGCTTGGGGATTCGATCCAGCACCCTTTCGATAACTGGCCCAACGCTCTAACAATTAGGCTACCTATTTCTATGCTTCCCATTTTATTTTTTTGTACACAAGCTGAAAATACAATATTTTTGGTTATTGATAAGACATTTCACAGCGGTTTAGATGTTACACTGATTCTCTACATTCTCTATACTTGTTTTGTCACAAACTGAAATTAGGCGAACTACTAGAATTTTAGCAACCAGGAAATGGCGGAGAGATTTCTGCTTAGTGACCCTTTTCAAATTATACTCAAGACACATTTTAGATGCTTGTCACTGACAGCTGCTTCTCAATAATCAGTGCCACGCTCACTGCCCAAATTGCACACTTCCCAAATAGGCATAGTAGAGGTCGACCGATTTTATGATTTTTCAACGCCGATACCGATTTATTGGAGGACCCAAAAAAGCCGATACCGATTAATCGGTCGATTTTGATATGTATTTGTAATAATGCCAATTACAACAATACTGAATGAGCACTTATTTTAACTTAATACATAAAATCTATTTAGACTCAAATAATGAAATGTTCAATTTGGTTAAATAATGCAAAAACACAGTGTTGGAGAAGAAAGTAAAAGTGCAATATGTGCCATGTAAAAAAAGCTAACGTTTAAGTTCCTTGCTCAGAACATGAGAACATATGAAAGCTGGTGGTTCCTTTTAAAATGAGTCTTCAATATTCCCAGTTAAGAAGTTTTAGGTTGTAGTTATTATAGGACTATTTCTCTATACCAATTGTATTTCATATACCTTTGCCTATTGGATGTTCTTATAGGCACTATAGTATTGCCAGCCTAATCTCGGGAGTTGATAGGCTTGAAGTCATAAACAGTGCTGTGCTTCAAGCATTGCGAAGAGCTGCTGGCAAACATAGGAAAGTGCTGTTTGAATGATTGCTTACGAGCCTGCTGCTGCCTACCACCGCTCAGTCAGACTGCTCTATCAAATATCAAATCATAGACTTAATTATAATATAATAAACACACAGGAATATGAGCCTTAGGTCATTAATATGGTCAAATCCGGAAACTATTATTTTGAAAATAAAAAGTTTATTTCAGTGAAATATGGAACGGGTGGCAACCCTAAGTGTAAATATTGCTGTTACATTGCACAACCTTCAATGTTATGTCATAATTCTGTAAAATTCTGGCAAATTAATTACGGTCATTGTTAGGAAGAAATAGTCTTCACACAGTTCGCAACGAGCCAGGCGGCCTAAACTGCTGCATATACCCTGACTCTGCTTGCACTGAACGCAAGAGAAGTGACACAATTTCCCTAGTTAATATTGCCTGCTAACATGAATTTCTTAACTAAATATGCAGGTTTAAAAAAATATATACTTGTGTATTGATTTTTAAGAAGGGCATTGATGTTCATTGTTAGGTACATTGGTGCAACGATTGTGCTTTTTTCGCAAATGCAGTGTTAAATCATCACCCGTTTGGTGAAGTAGGCTGTGATTTGGTGATAAATTAACAGGCACCGCATTGATTTTATGCAACGCAGGACAAGCTAGTTAAACTAGTACTATCATCAACCATGTGTAGTTAACTATTGATTATGTTAAGATTGATTTATTTGTTTTTTTTATAAGATAAGTTTAATGCTAGCTAGCAAATAACCTTGGCTCATTGCTGAACTCGCGTAACAGGTGGTCAGCCTGCCACGCAGT
This sequence comes from Salvelinus namaycush, assembly GCF_016432855.1. NCBI lineage: Eukaryota > Metazoa > Chordata > Actinopteri > Salmoniformes > Salmonidae > Salvelinus > Salvelinus namaycush. The sequence goes on along the minus strand of NC_052313.1, from coordinate 41,057,238 downwards.
CTCCTCGTGGATTGCAATGTAATCTGCCATAATCGGCGTCCAAAAATTCCGATTACCGAGTGTTATGAAAACTAGAAATCGGCCTTAATTAATCGGATCGGCCATGCCGATTTAATCGTTCAAACTCTAAGGCATAAGCCTGCAAGCTTGTGATTTGAAACAATGCACAGCTATTAAAAATATTTTTTTAAAGAAGCGAATTATTCTCGATTCCTTTGTGGCTAAGTCATTCTTTCTGGTGAAGTATTTGAATAATATTATTTATTTCTGTATAGGTAGGAGTAATTATATAGAGTTGAAGTCGGAAGTTTACATACACTTAGGTTGGAGTCATTAAAACTCGTTTTTCAACCACTCCACAAATTTCTTGATAACAAACTATAATTTTGGCAAGTCGGTTAGGACATCTACTTTGTGCATGACACAAGTAATTTTTCCAACAATTGTTTACAGACAGATTATTTCACTTATAATTCACTTTATCACAATTCCAGTGGGTCAGAAGTTTACATACACACTAAGTTGACTGACTTTAAACGGCTTGGAAAATTTCAGACAATGTCATGGCTTTAGAAGCTGCTGATGGGCTAATTGACATCATTTGAGTCAATTGGAGGTGTACCTGTGGATGTATTTCAAGTGTGTGCGAGCAAGGATGCCTACAAACCTGACTTACACCAGCTCTGGCAGGAGGAATGGGCCAAAATTCACCCAACTTATTGTGGGAAGCTTGTGGAAGGCTACAAGAAACGTTTGACCCAAGTTAAACAATTGAAAGGCAATGCTACCAAATACTAATTGTGTATGTACATTTCTGACCCACTGAGAATGTGATGAAATAAATAAAAGCTCAAATAAATCCTCTTCTATTATTCTGACATTTCACATTCTTAAAATAAAGTGGTGATCCTAACTGACCTAAGACAGGGCATTTTTACTAGGAATAAATGTCAGGAATTGTGAAAAACTGAGTTTAAATGTATTTTGCTGAGATGTATAGTTTTGGCATATTTATTTGTAACTTTCTTTTGTTGTCCAGAAGCTAAAGCACAACCCTAGTCATATTAGCAACCCATCCTAGTTATTGCATCTTTAGATTCTTTGTAATTTTCAAACAGATATTTGAATCTGTCACATATGGAAGCGCCATCAGGTGCACTGTTTAAAATGGTGTTTTCTGGCACATTGCATTTTGGCAAGTGTTTGAAAATAATGTTTTATAAGCTGTTAATTAAATCAGTTGCATGTTCTGTTAAGATGCATTACCATTTTAAATGTGATTTATGTCATTCTGAGCACCGTGGGTGGAAGCCCTAATGGGTTATGCACCCAATGGCGGGTAAATTCAAATCTTCCCGGGTCACGTTGTTCGGCGCCACATTTTCCTAACCGAAACCCTGATACAGCCACTACAGAGCAGCGCTGCCTCTCGCCCAAAGCGTTACCTCAGCGAACGGCGTCAAGCCAACATACTCCCTCATACAGCTAGCTAGCATCTTGTCATGAAAACAGGTGGGAATGTGAATTTTGACTTCTCATACACAAATGTAGCTACAAAACTCTACTTTGTAACCTGTTATGTTTTTTTAGTGTCTCTAAAAACATCTGAATGACCAAAGCGAAGGAAAAAACATTTAACCTTCTATTTCAGTCCAATGGATGTCTGATGACTGAAACACCCTCAGAACGTTCCCATACTTGTTGGCAATACAATGTCACATTAATCTTACTCTGGTAGAGAGTAATACCAATGGCAAAGAGCAAATATGAGCACACGGGTTTCGTGAAGGTTTGTTTGAATCTGTTTGAAGACAGATTTGATTTGACAGTTTTTAGCACGGCACTTTACATTTTGGCCCATGGTTAACTTCCACATTCAGGTTTTCAAAGGACTTTATGTATTTTAACAACCATATTTAGTGAAAGTGTATTTGATCACACATAGCGTCCACTGTTTGTCGTGTCACCTAACTGAGTACCCACTGTCAATAGATGTTATCTTAGATGGGAAGTCATTGGGGAAATACCATTCTGACCTGTACTGTTTTCATTTGAGTGTTGTCACTGGTTTGTCATACTGTGGCATCACATAACCTCTAGACCTATACTGGAAATGTAAAATAAAACCATATGTTTTTGTCTGGTGGTGGACCTCGTCTCATTAACTTCTCTAGGATAGGGGGCAGCATTTTCAATTTGGATGAATAGCGTGCCCAGAGTGAACTGCCTCCTACTCTGTCCCAGATGCTAATATATGCATATGACTATTGAATAGAAAACACTGAAGTTTCTAAAACGGTTTGAATGATGTCTGTATAACAGAACTCATATGGCAGGCAAAAACCTGAGAAAAAATCCAAACAGGAAGTGAGAATTCTGAGGCTGGTCGATTTTCAACTCATCGCCTATTCAAATCCCAGTAAGATATGGATCTGTTTGCACTTCCTACGCCTTCCACTAGATGTCAACAGTCTGTAGAACGTTGAATGAAGCCTCTACTGTGATGTGGGGCTGGATGGGAGGTGTTTCAGTCAGTGGTCTGGCAGAGAGCCAGTTCCTGGTCATGTGCATTCCACATGATATCGCCTTGTGTTCCATTACTTCTGTAGACACAAAGGAATTCTCCGGTTGGAACGTTATTGAATATTTATGATAACAGCATCCTGAAGATTGATTCTCTACTTAGTTTGACAAGTTTATTCGACCTGTAATAACTTTTTGAAGTTTTCGGACCTGCGCGAGCGTTTGGACATGTGTACTTAACGTGCTAGCAAAAGTAGCTACTTGGACATAATTAATGGACATTATCGAACAAAACAACAATTTATTGTGGAACTAGGATTCCTGGGAGTGCATTCTGATGAAGATCATCAAAGGTAAGGGAATATTTATGATGTAATTTCGTATTTCTGTTGACTCCATGGCGGAGAAATGTTTTTTTATATCTGAGCGCCGTCTCAGATTATTGCATGGTTTGCTTTTTCCGTAAAGTTTTTTTGAAATCCGACACAGCGGTTGCATTAAGAACAAGTGTATCTTTAATTCTATGTAAAACATGTATCTTTCATCAAAGTTTATGATGAGTATTTCTGTTATTTGATGTGGCTCTGCAATTTCTCCGGATATTTGAGGCATTTCTGAACATGGCGCCAATATAAACTGAGATTTGTGGATATAAATATGCACATTATCGAACAAAACATACATGTATTGTGTAACATGATGTCCTATGAGTGTCATCTGATGAAGATCATCAAAGGTTAGTGATTAATTTTATCTCTTTCTGCTTTTTGTGACTCCTATCTTTGGCTGGGAAAATGGCTGTGTTTTTCTGTGGCTATGTACTGACCTAACATAATCGTTTGGTGTGCTTTCGCTGTAAATCCTTTTTGAAATCAGACGTTGGCTGGATTCACAACATGTTTAGCTTTAAGTTGGTGTGATTTCATGAAAGATTGATTTTTATAGTAATTTATTTGAATTTGGCGCTGCATTTTTACTGTCTTTTGGCCAAGTGGGACGTTAGCATCCCACACCCTAGAGAGGTTAATAAAGACTACAATTTGCTGACTTGAGACTATATGGAATTAAATGCAGAATCCTCACTGGGGAGCAAGCGGCCTAGATAATCCTGTATGCTGTCTGCTTTTGAAAGCTGCTGCTGCCCTAATAGTTGGTCAGTCAAGCAGTGTTTCCCCTATATGCATTTAGCAGCTGAGATGTGCTTTTAAAGGGATAGTCATTAGCTCAATGACTGGAAGTCTATGCAAACAGCTACCCCTGCCACCTTTGCCACCACTGCTGAAAAAATCCTAGGGGTAACACTGTCACGGTTATATTTTCAAGGTTTGATGACGCATGTAAAAGTATTAGCTTTTCTGGCCACGTTACACATTTACATTGTTTCTTCTGCGTCTTTCTTTCTGTGTTAAGCCTGAATATCTGTTACTGAACGTGGGTGTTTGTATACTGATGTGAGTAGGAATTATGAGGACAGTAAATATGCATAACCTAGACCCTGAAGAAAGTACTGCAGTGTGATGCTCAACAAAGAATTCAAATGTCTAGCCTCAAGCAGTCCTTTGACTCTGATTTGGGACAAAGGCCCATGTAGAGTTTGATCCTCTTTAAAACAAGGCTAAGGAGTTTAGACTACACAGCCATATGCTGAGGGTAAAGTAGCTCTAGCCCAGCCGCTTAAATCCTCAGCTCAAAAATGTGTAATGACTTATGTTGGCTTCACCAAAGCCAAGCAACAGCAGTATAATTGAATCACACTCATCTTGACATGTCATGTACAGTAATACAGACATGCTCTGCTGGACTAGATTTGTTACGAAAACTGAAACCAAACTCCGCTCTGACTGACCTGAAGTGGTTGAGGTTTGGTGTGGGATAATAAACGGCTCAATTGCTGTCGCTCGCCTGCCCATGGCCCATTCCAGGCTTTGTATCCGGTTCAGGTTACCTGCTGCCTCGCTCTCTAGAGTCTGGACTTGGGTTCAAATAGTATTTGAAATCATTCAACCTTAAACTGTGTTTGATTAAGCTTGCCTGGTGCATCAGGGCCAATGGAATAGTACCATAAGTGCAAACCACTCTATTTCATATACTCCAGGCAGGCTCAAGTAAACACATGAAGTATTCGAAAGAGGCCAAATACTATTTGAACCCAGGCCTGCAGCGTTCCTCGGAGTAACCAGTCTCTAAGGAACCCTGGAGGCCCCAGAGCAGAGCCCAGGCGTTCTTCACTGTCAGTGAAAAAGAGCATGCTCCCACCCCCACCAGGGCTCATGTTGACACTGTCAACCACCAGCAAACCAGACCAGAGAAATGATGAAGCGAGACAGATGTAGCAGGTCTAGCCCCCCCCCCCCCCCCCCTTAGGTCCAGGCTTCTGGATGGATGGATGGATGGATGGCACAGCTGCAGAACATCTCCTTAGTTTTGGCTAGCACCATTTTCAAGAAGCAAGGGGAGTTGCACTAAAGATCTTCACGTGTCCAAACTCGTTCCGAACTTTTACAGTTTGTTATTTGGGTTAAACTCTTTCTGCAATATTTTGGTCGCTCACAGTTTAAGGAGCTGCTGGAGTTGGCTGGCACTGTGTCCCAGTTTCCTTGTGTCCTTCCTGAATAATTAGAGCCCTATAAAATCTGTGATGCAGACCGAATCACGGATTCCAGACAACTGAATTCAACAATATTCAAAAATGTATTGAATTTAGTAGGAAAACCCCTAAATGTAATCTGAGATCTACCGCATAGATTTTTTTTTAACATGACTTAAATGTAAGCCTATGCAATATTAACCCATTAAAAATGTAGCAATGAGGTTTGTGCAGTAAACTATAGGCCCAATACATTATCACTGCATATTGGCTTTGCTTGAACTGCCCTGCCAATGCATTGTTGTTTGGGCCATTTTTTTAAAATATATTTGAGGTAGGCTATATTATCACACTGGTAATATATCAGTTGTTGTGTTACTTATGAAACACAGCTGAGTGAGCATACATTTAAATAATTTATTTTTATTTTACTGGGCTGATGGTGCCTGCATCTGATGGACATTCTCAGCAGAGGAAGAGAGCAGCAGACTGAGTGTCCGCCTCTCAATTTCCTCCACTGACACTGACCAAAAAGGGACACTGCCTTCCAGATGATGGCAACTCGAGTCGCACTGCATTATTTCTGCCTCGTGCACAAATTCATGTTACTCCTATGAACAGACAAAGTTAAACATTCCTCGATATAAACAAAGTCCCAAGCCGCTAATAATAACGCAAGCCTATAGATACTCATTCATTACTGCTACAGTGCTTGTTGTAGCACAGATTGGAAATACGAAGAACGTGCATTTTATGGCTTATAAAAGTGTTGAATACAAAGTTTTGGCAGTGCTGAGTATTAACTTAAACATGAACTCACTCATTAAAACACCATCTCTTTTGCTGTATTCGTTGTCTCTCTGTAGTCATGGTTTTAAACGTTTTGAAATTTCACATTATCAACTTTGCTGTAGCTTTCTTTTATGCCTGCTGCGTTACTGCAGACACAGTCATCTGAGCCATCCGATTGGCCAGTTGTAGGCCTATAGTGCACTTTGCTTTCCCGGCAGGCCCAGAGAGAAAATCGAGTTTGTACCCTCAGACACATGAAATGGTTTAAAATTGCACCCATTCGCCTACCTGGTTCACAGGGCAGCCGAATCTACCCGCAACAGCCCGAGACGAATATATATTTTTTCGGAACACAAGGATTTATTGTTGGGTTTTTTACAAAAATGTTTCGCGATCGACCGGTTGGTGACCACTGCTCTAGAAAGTTGAGTGAAGTTAAATCTCTTGCCGCTTTCTGTGGGCACATATTTCTGCTCTGCGGTCTCGGGGCTACTGCGCGCAGCTTAGAGGGAACATAGGTTATCAAATAAAACAAATATTTTATTAATGTGAGTAAATTATGGTTAGTAAGTAATGAGCATTAATTGGCAGTTACTACCATCAATGGACTTTTATTGTTTTACACAGTGTTGTTAAAGAATTCACCCAGAGTGCATTTAACGTCAATTTTTTTTATGGAAATCGAAAACCGCAAAAAAAAATATATAACCATACCGTCCTCAAAAATCACTAATTGCTCAGCACTACAGCTTGGTATTGCAACTGCTTGGTATCTGACCAAAGCCACTACAAAGGGTAGTGCGTACGGCCCAGCACATCACTGGGGCTGAGCTCCCTGCCACCCAGGACCTCTATACCAGGCAGTGTCAGAGCAAGGACCTAAAAATCGTCAGATTCCAGCCACCCAAGTCCATCCACTCACACATACTAACTACACTGACACTACAACACAAACGCACACAAAACACTCACACATGCGTATTGACGCCACACACACTTTCACACTCTTCACATACGCTGCTGCTACTCTGTTTTATCTATTCTGATTGCCTAGTGACTTGTACCCCTACCCACATGTACACATTACCTCAATTACCTCGTACCCCTGCACATTGACTCGGTACCGGCCCTCCTTGTATATAGCCTCGTTATTTTATTGTGTTTTTATTCATAGCACATTTTTCTTACTTTTTAACTGCATTGTTGGGAAAGGATTTGTAAGTAAGCATTTCACGGTAAAGTCTACTCCTGTTGTATTTGACGCATGTGACAAATAAAATTAGATTTGATTTGTATTTTCCTATAACTTTCTGAAGAGGCAACGCGGGAATTCCCCTGCCTGTGTTTTTCTACTTTGTATAGCCATTAACGATGATGCTAATGATAAAAATGATAGATGGAAAGGCTTTCCCAAAATCCTTCAATGAAATGTTAACTACAAAGTTGCCTATGCTTACCTGGCAGAATGATATCAGGATTATTTTAATCAATCTAAGTGCTATTTGTTGAGCAAACTCTGCAATCACATGTGCACTACAGAAACTCCGCTAACCAAACAATTCTGCTGCCGTGCACTTGAACTGAAGGGTGTCTAACAACCAAAAAGTTTCTCAGATTTTTTCCCAGACCTCAAAAGTGGTCTCCTGATGTGTTTTCAAGCATACTTTTGTTGTTTTCTATTTAAAAAAGTGTCATTTTTGAGTGATCTTCAGCATTCAAATGATTGTGAAATGGCCGGTGCAATTTTAGGCTTTATTAGTTGAGTGACAACCAATGAAATTTGCTAGGTTATTGTTATCAAATGTGCTGTTAAATGGTGTTTTGTCGGAAATAAAGTAGCCTAAGCAACTGCCTGAGACGACTCATCTGGCTAGCTGCTGATCAGGGCTTAGGATGCATTCAAATTTATTTTGATTGTTCAGGTTCACCAACATCAATAGTTTTGGTAGTTTTGCTTTCAACATCAGGATATATGGTCATTTTTAGATAGTGTATTCAGACCCCTTCACTTTTTCCACATTTTGTTACTTTGCAGCCAAAGTCTAAAAATTATGACATTTTTTCCCTACACACATTACTCCAATAATAAAACGCAAAAACAGGTTTAGACATATTTGCGAATTTATAAAAAACTAAGAACCCTTTGCTATGAGACTCGAAATTGAGCTCAGGTGCATCCTATTTCCATTGATCATTTTACATTTAAGTCATTTAGCAGACGCTCTTATCCAGAGCGACTTACATTTAACCTTTATTTAACTAGGCAAGTCAGTTAAGAACAAACTCTTATTGTCAATGACGGCCTAGGAACAGTGGGTTAACTGCCTTGTTCAGGGGCAGAACGACAGATTTTTAACTTGTCAGCTCGGGGATTTGAACTTGCAACCTTTCAGTTACTAGCCCAACGATCATCCTTGAGATGTTTCTAGAACTTGATTGGAGTCCACCTGTGCTAAATTCAATTTATTGGAAAGGCACACACCTGTCTATAAGGTCCCACAGTTGACAGTGCATGTCAGAGCAAAACATAGCCATGAGGTCGAAGGAATTGTCTGTAAAGCGCCAAGACAGGATTGTGTCGAGACACAGATCTGGGGAAGGGTACCAAAACATTTCTGCAACATTGAAGGTCCCCAAGAACACAGTGGCCTCTTCCATTCTTAAATGGAAGAAGTTTGGAACGACCAAGACTCTTCCTAGAGCTGGCCGCCCGGGCCAAACTGAGCAATCAGGGCGAAGGGCCTTGGTCAGGGAGGTGACCAAGAACCCGATGTTCACTCTGACAGAGCTCCAGAGATCCTCTGGAGATGGGAGAACCTTCCAGAAGGACAACCATCTCTGCAGCACACCACCAATCAGGCCTTTATGGTAGAGTGTCAGACGGAAGCCACTCCTCAGTAAAAGCCACATGACCGCCCGCTTGGGGTTTGCCAAAAGGCACCTAAAGGACTTTCAGACCATGAGAAACAAGGTTCTCTAGTCTGATGAAACCAAGATTGAACTATTTAGCCTGAATGCCGAGTGTCACGTCTGGAGGAAACCTGGCACTATCCCTACGGTGAAGCATGGTGGCAGCATCATGATGTGGGGATGTTTTTCAGTGGCAGAGACTGGGAGACTTGTCAGGATCGAGGGAAAGATGAACAGATCAAAGTACAGAGATCCTTGATGAAATCCTGCCCCATCTCATGATCTCAGTCTGGGGCGAAGGTTCACCTTCCAACAGGACAACGACCCTAAGCACACAGCCAAGACAACGCAGTGATGCTCCCCATCCAACCTGACAGAGCTTGAGCGGATCTGCAGAGAAGAATGGGAGAAACTCCCCAAATACAGGTGTGCCGAGCATGTAGCTTTATACCCAAGAAGACTTGAAGCTGTAATTGCTGCCAAAGGTGCTTCAAATAAGTACTGAGTAAAGGGTCTGAATACTTATGTAAATGTTATTTCAGTTGAATTTTTTATAAATTTGAAAACATTTCTAAAAACCTATTTTTGCTTTGTTATGGGGTCTTGTGTAGGTTGATGAAAAAACAATTTAATCAATTTTTAGAATAAGGTTTGAACAAATGTGGAAGTCAATGGGTCTGAATACTTTCTGAATGCACTGTATACAGGGTAAAGTTGATAAAGTGATTGTTGTCCTTTTTTATGACATTTTCTACCCGCAGTTGACGGTTGAAGCAGGATGAAAATAAAACTTCCAAACGGTCTTAACCATTTTGATTTTTAGGTGGGGCTGAAATCCAGAGTTGTATATTCATTGGCTATATCATAGCTAATTTTTGGAGATAAATATTGATACATTACTAGCTCAAACTCTTTGAAACTGCAGAAATGACTAATTAGTAATAATTTATTACGTTTGTACAGCATTTATCATTATACATTATCATTATACAATAATCTCAGTGCATAAAATACAAGTTAAAAAATGCACATTCATACTGAACAAAAATCGAAACGCAACAATTTCAATGATTTGACTGAGTTACAGTTCGTATAAGGAAATCAGTCAATTTACATAATTTAATTAGGTCATAATCTGTGGATTTCACAACTGGGCAGGGGCGCAGCCATGGGTGGGCCTCGGAGGGCATATACCCACCCACTTGGGAGCCAGGCCCAGCCAGTCAGAATGAGTTTTACCCCACAAAACAGCTTTATTACAGACAGAAATACTCTTCAGTTTCATCAGCTGTCTGGGTGGCTGGTCTCAGATGATCCCGCAGGTGAAGAAGCCGGATGTGGCAGTCCTGGGGTGGCGTGGTTACACGTCGTCTGCGGTTGTGAAGCCGGTTGGACGTATTGCAAAATTCTCTAAAACAACGTTGGAGGCGGCTTATGGTAGAGAAATTAACATTTGATTCTCTGGCAACCTATCTGGTGGACATTCCTGCAGTCAGCATGCCAATTACATGCTCCCTCAACTTGTGTAACAAAAATGCACATTTTAGAGTGGCCTTTTATTGTCCCTAGCACAAGGTGCACCTGTGTCATTTAACTTCTTATGGCTGCAATCCCATTAACGGGATGATATGACAACAGCCAGTGAAAGTGCAGGGCGCCAAATTCAAACAACAGAAATCTCATAATTAAAATTCCTCAAACATACATGCATCTTATACCATTTTAAAGGTAATCTTGTTGTTAATCCCACCAAAGTGTCCGATTTTCAAATAGGCTTTTCAGCGAAAGCACCACAAACAATTATGTTAGGTCACCGCAAAATCACAGACAGTCATTTTTGCAGCCAAAGACAGGAGTCACAAAAAGCAGAAATAGAGAGAAAATGAATCACTAACCTTTGATGATCTTCATCAGATGACACTCATAGGACTTCATGTTACATATATGTTTTGTTCGATAAAGTTAATATTTATATCCAAAAACCTCAGTTTACATTGGTGCCATGTTCAGAAATGCCTCCAAAATATCCTGAGAAATTGCAGAGAGCCATGTCAAATAACATAAATACTCATCATAAACTTTGATGAAAGATACATGTTTTACATAGAATTAAAGATACACTTGTTCTTAATGCAACCGCTGTCAGATTTCAAAAAGCTTTACGCCAAAAGCACAATATTCAATAATCTGAGAACAACGCTCAGCCACAAAAGCAAGCCATACAGTTACCCGCCAAATTGTGCAGTCAACAAAACTCATAAAAAGCATTATAAATCTTCACTTACCGTTGCTGATCTTCGTCGGAATGCACTCCCAGGACTCCCTCTTCCACAAGAAATGTTTGTTTTGTTCGGTAATGTCCATCTATGTCCAAATAGCTATTTTTGCTAGCGTGTTTGGTAAACAAATCCAACGTCAGGAAGCACGTTCACTAAAAGCTGACAATGTCCAAAAGTTCCGTAACAGTCAGTAGAAACATGTCAAACGATGTATTGAATCAATCTTTAGAATGTTTTTAACATAATTCTTGAATAACGTTCCAACCGGAGAATTACATTGACTTCAGATATGCGATGGAACAGAGCTCCCTCATTTGAACGCGCATGGTCAGGTCATGGCAGACCTGACTAATTCCCCTCTCATTCCCCTCGCAAACTCATCCATATCTCGCTGTGAATTCAATAGGATCTTGGTTGAAAATCGACCAGCCTCAGAATTCCCACTTCCTGTTTGGATTTTTTTCTCAGGTTTTTGCCTGCCATATGAGTTCAGTTATACTCACAGACATCATTCAAACAGTTTTAGAAACTACAGAGTTTTCTATCCAATACAAATAATAATATGCATATATTAGCAACTGGGACTGAGGAGCAGGCAGTTTACTATGGGCACCTCTGTGCACCTTTCATCCAAGCTACTCAATACTGCCCCTGCAGCCATAAGAAGTTAATCAGCTTCTTGGTATGCCACACCTGTCAGGTGGATAGATTGTCTTGGCAAAGGAGAAATGCTCACTAACATGTAAACAAATTTGTGCTCAAGATTTGAGAGAAATAAGCTTTTAGTACGTATGAAACATTTCTGTGATCTTTTATTTCAGCTCATGAAACATGGGACCAACACTTTACATGTTGCGTTTTATATTTTTGTGCCGTATAGAATCGTCTTGAAAGGGAAAGATGCACTTCCCTTATTCTGTCAATTGGTGGAGTTACCCACTTACACAAAGGTATGATGTCGATGGTAAGACGTGCATAATTAGGCTAAGGTTACCGTTAGTAAACCATGGGTTTCACTTTCAGCACAATGCAATTTTCTCAGTGCTCAGGACTCTGGAGGCCTAAAGTAAAAAGGGCCTAGTCCTAAGTGTAATTAATGTGTCCTGCAGATGTTGCCTTATGCTTCACAGGACTGCAGTAGTCTAGACAGACTGGCTGCTCAGCGTACGGCCTTGCTTAGATCCAGGCTGATTAACACTGGTTCTACATTTATCATGTTCTTGTTTCAAGTCTCTCAAGACTCTCTTTCCCCTTGCTCTTTTTGCTCCCGATAAGATTTTTCATGCCTTGCTGTCATCAGGTTTTTTCTTCTCCCTCTCACTGACTCGCTTCCCAAAGCACAAAGGGAAGTCTGTTTTAGGGAGACGGGTTATATGTATCTGCTGCTTGTTGAACAAACGGGTTCATTTGCTTCCAGTAGGCTAATGCACACTAAATGGTTAGACGGGGACCAATTACTAATAATCATGGCCTGTTTTAAAGACCTATTTGAAAATGTAGGCTTTTCCTGTAGAACATGAGCATGAGGTATTTTCGAGCCCTGTGGATGAAAGAAGCGCCATAGAGTACAATAGTGTAGTAAGAGATACTGGGGAAGACCTTTTTTTTATCAATTAGGCCTGAAATGGTCCTCTCGGCTAAATAGTCCTAGCTATAGGTGGTTGTGAGCAGTCATTTGCTTTTACGTGGTTGAATTGCTCTGAAGATAAGCATTGAATTTAAGCTTTCCCCATTCCCTTCTGGTCATAAATTATGCTTACCACAATTTTCCTCAAGATAATTCCAGACAATTTAGCTAGCTGGGGTCAGTGCACTTACCCCTACACCCAACACTGCTGAGGATAATTAGCCGTTTAAAATTGTATTTCCTTCCTGTAGAATAAACTGTAAGAATGTGCACTATGCACAGAGCTGGCTGTATGTAGCCTATTAGGCTGGCGCGGGGCCCTGGAATATGGGTGCCTGTACAGTAGACTAGTTCATTGGGTGCCCTGAATGCTGTAGCCTTGGCCGTAAGCAGTTTAATTGAAGTGGAGACTGATAGGCTGTCAGACATTCCAGCAAGGATTAAGGGGATTGGATGCTGTTGCTGAGTTTGGTGGTTTTACTGGCCTGTATGGAAAGACTGCAGGCTTTGTGACCGGGTCTGGCTAGCAACTAACCGGTTCAGTGTGCTTTGTTTTGAAGTCAGTATCAACTTATTATGAATAGAGAAATGATTTATATTGAATAACCAATAAGGATACATAAGCCATTTCCAAGTATTGTTAGTTGCTTCTTAACAGTCACTAGAGATGCTGCTCGACATTTGGCTGTAAGTGGCTGATTCCAAGGGTCCAGCATCCCTCACCCTGTCACAGTAAAGTGATTACACCAGGCAGGCAGAGTGGAGAGCAATGTTCCTCCTGATGGGCTACAGTGGCACTTCTACTGTATATTATATAACTGTAACCCAATCCCAGGAAACCAGCCGCATAGGGGCCGTGTGTGTGTGTGTGTGTGTGTGTGTGTGTGTGTGTGTGTGTGTGTGTGTGTGTGTGTGTGTGTGTGTGTGTGTGTGTGTGTGTGTGTGTGTGTGTGTGTGTGTGTGTGTGTGTGTGTGTGTGGCAGCAGCAGGGTGCACAACCACATGATTCCGCCTGCAGTGAGTCTCCTGTCTCTCTACTCATTGCATAATGCAAGCTGGCTGATAGTTAGCAGCAACCCTACACTGCAGCAGTTGCAGCTGTATAGCTAGCCACTCCTGTCCCTCAGCCACATCACCGAGAGAGAAACGAGGCCCAGTGTTTTTCCATAGCTCCTCCTATGTCGTTGATCATGGCAGAACACGGGCATGTTATTCAGTGGGTGCAATGTCCAGGATATAGTAGCTATATCTGTAGTCTCGGTCGCCAGACTCAGGGTCACCCACAGCGGTTGTGGTGAGAGACGAGTAGATCTGTAATGCATAGAACAGAACCAAAGGTTTTTCTTAATCAGGTAACGCTGCATCTTCATACTCAAGTTGGTTGTAATTGTGCAATACAGTTATTGGGTTGAAGGAGTCAACTGAGTGTAACTGAGTAGTAACAAGTGGTTCTAGAAGTTGAACACTCCCCGGTGACAGTAGAGCTGTTAGCTGTTTAAGGGACCCCTCTCTCACCCCATATATTTTCCTGCCAGTTGTTGGTATTGTAATATGATGCCCCGGTACTCTCGACATAGCCAAGAAGAGAATGAAAAACAATTTCTTCAGGCGTCTGCTACTCTGCTTCTTGATGCTGCTTTATTTATCTGACCTGGACCCTAAAATGCCTGACGTAAAGGTTTTTTCTAACGTCACGTGAAAGCATCAGGGTCCTGGAAAAATAAACATTAGGCTATATGTCATTGCAATTAGTGCTGACTCCGTAGGATCTCAGCTTTGCAGAAGTAAGCAGTGTTTCACCATGCAGCTCTAATGGGGCCTGGTCAAAAGTAGTGCGCTATATAGGGAAAAGGGTGCCAATTGCGACGCTTCCTACGTATCAGCTACGAGCCTCGGCAGCTGCTGTGCCTCCAGTCAGACAAACAGCTGGCTGTAATTGCCCCAATTTTTCAGTTTGACAGACTGAAACAAGTCACTCTTCCAGCTAGAAAGTTGTAGTAGGTGTAGTAAAAGCTGCTCCTGGTCCCAACTGCAGAGAACCCAGGTTGTATTCAGTAGGAACAAAACGGTAGAACACAATCCAAAGGAACTGGGTGAAATACTATATACTGAACCTGTTCATTCTTAGCCCATGTCCACTACTCTCATCACAAAGCCAGTTCTTAAGTCTCGCGAGACCTCTGCACTCTTGCCTTTGGCTAGCTCCAGTGCTGTTGGAGGTAAAAGCATTACCGTTTAACTTCTTGCCATTCCCCTATACTAGCAGCAGTGCTTGAGGTGTCAATACAGACCTGTGTTCGATCCCGGGCTGTGTTGCAGCCGGCCGCGACCGGGAGACCCATGAGGCGGCGCACAATTGGCCCAGCGTCGTCCGGGTTAGGGGAGGATTTGGCCGGCCGGATGTCCTTGTCCCATCGCGCTCATTGACTCCTTGTGGCAGACCGGGAGCATGCACGCTGACTTCGGTCACCAGTTGTAAGGTGTTTCCTCTGACACATTGGTGCGGCTGGCTTCCGGGTTAAGCGAGCATTGTGTCAAGAAGCAGTGTGGCTTGTCAGGGTCGTGTTTCGGAGGACGCATGGCTCTCGATGTTCGCCTCTCCCGAGTCCGTACGGGAGTTGCAGCGATAGGACAAGACTGTAACTACCACTTGGATATCACAAAATTGGGGAGAAAAAGGGGTTGAAAGTACATTATAAACAAAACAAAAAAATATGTTCTTCACTCCAGTTTATCCTGGAGTGACCCCTGAAATCAGTCCATTGTAAAGGCTGGTGTAATGTTGTACTCGGGGAGCAACTGAATTAATAACTCACTCTGGAGATTTCTCAAATGAATTCCTTTTCACTCCATCTTGGCACTGGGCATCATCACGAGAACAGGGATTGTTTTTTTAAGGGTAAAGATGCACCCAGCTTGAAGCAATTCTGTGGAATTTATTTGCGTTCTGTATGCCTATCTCTCACAAAATCAACAAGCGAATCGTCAATCATTATTCATTAGGATATTTGCTGTGTGTCTGTGTCGATTTTAATATTCTTGTAATTTATTTAATCAACAGCATGAGAAATTCCACCCTCTGTCTGCTATGACTATGCCAAGTCTTTAATGAATAGTTTGGTTTACACACACACGGCAGTGCAGGAGGTCCCCCATGCAGGGCCGGTTCCAGACGTAAGAGACATAAGTGACATTTCTGGAGGGTTAAGGAACTCAGTCTGGGTCTCAACTTACTGTTGAGAGTTAGAATAGTAGAATACACAAGGTGCAATTTTGAAATGTGGTTGTGTATCAGCAGTTTTTCTCTTATGTCAGTCACTCAATTAGCCATGTCAGCTACCAATTTTAGATTGGTAGTTAGTCTAGGCAGCTATACAAACTTGTTTTAATCATGGCGGAATACCGACTGGACACCTGCCCAGGGGCCCTGACCTTACAGGGGGGCCACATTGATAGCCACTGGACTGAGCGGAGCCCTTAAATGCTCCGGTCATCACCTTTTGGTTTCTGGACAGGCAACAAGTCAGGCAGGCAGGGAGTCAGGGAGCCTTTGGTGAGGCTGCCAAGTCCAGACTCGCTCCCTGTACTGCAGTCCACCAGCCTGTCAGTCAGTGTAATGTACATGAAGGCAATGGCCCTGTCTGTCTAAACCACAACATTTGATTGCATTTAGGTTGAGTGGGGAATGGGAGGTTGTCTGGTGGACAATGTTCACTTTGCATTTGCTTGTACTGAAAGTAGCCAATTAATGTTCCCTTAAACTTAGTGGATGCTTATACTGTGGGCATGTTTCAGTACATATAAGGACAAATATGTTCTCCAAGCTAGAAATGGAGGGCACACAGGGCAGAGTGATAGTTAAGCTACACTGAGCAGGGGGCAAATCAGAGTAAGTATTGCTGTGAGCAGCACTGCTCTCTCTCCATGTATAGTAGTAGTACGACTAGGGATGCACGATATATCATTGAACATATCGGAATCGGCCGATATTAGCTAAAAATGCCAACAGCATCGGCCCGATGTCTAGTTTAATGCCAATGTGCAAAACTGATGTCAAAGCTGACGTGCATACCTATATAACGTAGGTACATGACGTAATGACGCCACGTAAAATGTAGCGCTACATGTGCAACACAGCATTCCTAACCTAGCCCTCAATGTCTGCTGTGTGGATCGAGCAGTCAACAAGTCGAGCAGTCATTTGAAAGAGTAAGAACATTTCAGCGAGACAACTCAAAGGCGGCGAAATCCATTCACTCCAATATAATGAAATTCATTGCCTTTGACATTCAATTGTTCTCTGTCGTGGGTGATGTTGGCTTTCGCCGACTGGTCGAGTACATTGCGTCACTGCTATTAGCTTTACGACTGACATTTGGGCCAGCGATGTCAACCCCATGAGCATGAGTCTGACAGCACAGTGGGTCGTTGAGGATTTCCTACTGAGGAAAGTCGTAGTGCATGCTCATGAATGTGCTGGTTGTCATACCTCTGCTGCCATTTCAATGGCATTTGAGAACATGTTTGAAACATGATCACACTAGCTAGCTCCATTCAAACAACTGACTCGATAAATAAGCTTGTGTGCTGCAGGCGCAGTTGACGTGATACCCTCTGTCGTGGCATTGAAACGCCTGCTCAACAAAGCGATTCGGTGGCATTCTCTCTTTACTGTGTCGCCACCATGCTCGATGCTATGTACAATGACCGCTACTTCGACCCAGACAAGAAACAGGGTTTACGTGAAATGTTACATACACAGCTGGACATGATGGAAATGGACACAGTGACAGTGCGCACCGAGGAAGTGAGGCCACAGACACAGCGCTGAAACTTTACTGCTTGACATGTAAACTCAGCAACAAACAAAAGTCCTCTCACTGTCAACCTCGTTTATTTTCAGCAAACTTAACATGTGTAAATATTTGTATGAACATAACAAGATTCAACAACAGAGAGAAACTGAACAAAAGTATGTCAGTGGTGTGGCCACCAGCTGCATTATGTACTGCAGTGCATCTCCTCATGTACTGCACCAGATTTGCCAGTTCTTGCTGTGAGATGTTACCCGACTCTTCCGCCAAGCCACCTGCACCTGTTCCCGGACCTTTCTGGGGGAAATGGCCCTAGCCCTCACCCTCCGATCCAACAGGTCTCAGACGTGCTCAATGGGATTGAGATCCGGGCTCTTCGCTGGTCATGGCAGAACACTGACATTCCTGTCTTGCAGAAAATCACACACAGAACGAGCAGTATGGCTGGTGGCATTGTCATGTTGGAGGGTCATGTCATGTTGAGCCTGCAGGAAGGGTACCACATGAGGGAGGAGGATGTCTTCCCTGTAATGCACAGTGTTAAGATTGCATGCAATGACAGCAAGCTCAGTCCGGTGATGCTGTGACACACCACCCCAGACCATGACGGACCCTCCACCTCCAAATCAATCCCGCTCCAGAGTACAGACCTCGGTGTAACGCTCATTCCTTCAACGATTAACACCAATCCGATCATCACCTCTGGTGAGACAAACCGCGACTCGTCAGTGAAGAGCACTTTTTCCCAGACCTGTCTGGTCCAGCGACGGTGGGTTTGTGCCCATAGGCGACGTTGTTGCCGGTGATGTCTGGTGAGGACCTGCCTTACAACAGGCCTACAAGCCCTCAGTCCAGCCTCTCAGCCTATTACGGACAGTCTGAGCACTGATGGAGAGATTGTGCCTTCCTGGTGTAACTCGGGCAGTTGTTGCCATCCTGTACCTGTCCCGCAGGTGTGATGTTCGGATGTACCTATCCTGTGCAGGTGTTGTTACACGTGGTCAGCCACTGCGAGGACGATCAGCTGTCCGTCCTGTCTCCCTGTAGCGCTTTCTTAGGCCTCACAGTACGGACATTGCAATTTATTGGCCACATCTGCAATCCTCATGCCTCCTTGCAGCATGCCTAAGGCACGTTCACACAGATGAGCAGGGACCCTGGGCATCTTTCTTTTGGTGTTTTTCAGAGGCAGTAGAAAGGCCTCTTTGGTGTCCTAAGTTTTCATAACTGTGACCTTTATTGCCTACCGTCTGTAAGCTGTTAGTGTCTTAACGAACGTGCCACAGGTGCATGTTCATTAATTGTTTATGGTTCATTGAACAAGCATGGGAAACAACCCTTTACAATGAAGATCTGTGAAGTTGTTTGGATTTTTACGAATTATCTTTGAAAGACCGGGTCCTGAAAAAGGGACGTTTCTTTTTTTGCTGAGTTTTTGCTGAAATCCTGGTTGAGAATGAAACGACTGAACAAATGAACAACAAAACAGCACAGCAAGTAAGTGAAAGAAATGGGTTTTGATTATGTTTTACTGGTAATGGGGGCATATGACCAAAAAATGTGTGTGTATGTGTAACCTTTTATTTAACTCGGCAAGTCAGTTAAGAACATTCTTATTTACAATGACGGCCTACCCCGGCCAAACCCGGACGACGCTGTGCCAATTGTGCGCCGCCCTATGGGACTCCCAATCACGGCCGGATGTGATACAGCCTGGATTCGAACCAGGGACTGTAGTGACCCCTCTTGCACTGAGATGCAGTGCCTGAGACCGTTGCATCCATGTGTGTGTTAACTATTTAACTGTACTAGAATGCTTAAAAGGCCACTAAAATTGTAAATATCGGTTATCAGTATTGTTTTTTTGGCAAGGAAAAATATCGGTGTCGGCCAAAAATGTCAAATCGGTGCATGACTAAGTACCACCATGTCTTCTGTAGCACAAAGACCTCTGTATATTGACATTTCCTCCGACATTGGGTTATCGTAACACTACAACTGCAGTTCCTTCTAACAAGGGATCATGAGTTGACAGACGTTTGCGGGTTAGCTCATTGTAAACCTGTGGTGAGGGATGTTTTTGTTAAGTCTGAATGCCTGGCTCTTGAGTGTTGATTTGGCTAACCACAAAAAACAGCTCCGATCATGATGGGGCTTGAAACCATATGGTTCCTCCAGACTAGTTTCGCAAAGTGTTGTGACTATTTTGTTACATGCTTTGTGGATTACATTAATTCTGGCGGATTACTTTTGTTAAACAGAAGGATGAACTACTTTCATTGAAAACATGTCACACGTATCTGTTCTGTTTAACAGAGGCTTGTGGTTAGGAATGGTTTGGTTTTAAACAGTGAGCCTGGACTGAAGTCATTTTTAGTTCTTCTTCTGAACCTCAATATCTTGATATTAGATTTATAAGCTTTTTGGTTTGTTTTCAGACTGTTTGTTTAATTGCGCCTGTTTAATCTGTTGAATATTGCAGTATGACGCTACAAACATCCACCCATTTATTTAATCTAGAGTTTAACCTGAATCCCACAAATCACTACAACATATGACTCATTCTGAAAAGATTTAAGATGTTTCCGAGAAGTTTCTCACTCTCACTTATATAATATCTCTCTGCAAACAAATAAATCATTGTTAGAACAACATCAAAAGTGTTGAAAAATTAAGAGTTGTTCTGTACCATAAAACTAATCTGTGTCCCAAATGGCACCCTATTCCCTACATAGTGCACTACCTTTGAACAGAGGCACTGGTCAAAAATAGTGCCCTATGTAGGGAATAGGGTGCCATTTGGGACACAGATCTGTTGTGTGGGAGGGAATGTGTTCTTCAGGCATATCTGCCATTTTGTGTGGGCTATGCTATGCACTCACCCTGATTGGTATCTGAAGGAGCAGTAACTAGCGATCGAGTCAGGAGATTGATTGAGCATTTCTTTTGGAAGTTTTTTGCTTCCATTCTGTTCAATAGTCTAGTGTTAAACTTAGCCTATGGGACGCAGGAACATTGTGTGCAATATTGCTTCGTTTGTACTGTAGAGCTACATTGGCTAATTTATGTAAAGGGGAATTTCCATCTAAAAGGACCCATGAGCACCGACGTGAAGTTCATAGGAGCATGACAAATTGGGTGTCAAATGAAAGCTAGTCTATATTTGAGAAGTTGAGGTATTTGTGGATTTTTCAATTCTAAAAATGTGGAGTAAGAAAAGGCTTTGATGAGGGCCTCCCGGGTGGCGCAGATGCAGTGCCCCAGAGTCTCTGGGTTCGCGCCCAGGCTCTGTCGCAGCCGGCCGCGACCGGGAGGTCCGTGGGGCGACGCACAATTGGCATAGCGTCGTCCGGGTTAGGGAGGGTTTGGCCGGTAGGGATATCCTTGTCTCATCGCGCTCCAGCGACTCCTGTGGCGGGCCGGGCGCAGTGCGCGCTAACCAAGGGGGCCAGGTGCGGCTGGCTTCCGGGTTGGAGGCGCGCTGTGTTAAGAAGCAGTGCGGCTTGGTTGGGTTGTGCTTCGGAGGACGCATGGCTTTCGACCTTCGTCTCTCCCGAGCCCGTACGGGAGTTGTAGCGATGAGACAAGATAGTAATTACTAGCGATTGGATACCACGAAAATGGGATACAATTAAAATAAAATTAAAATAAAAAAGGCTTTGATTTCTGGTCAAACGGATGGAATAGGAGTCATAGACGACAGCAGTGGTGTAAAGTCCTTAAGTTAAAATACTTTTAAGTACTACTTTACTATTTATATTTTTGACAACTTTTACTACATTCCTAAAGAAAATTATGTACTTTTTACTCCATACATTTTCCCTGACACCCAAAAGTACCTGTTACATTTTGAACGCTTAGCAGAACAGGGAAGTTGTCTAAATCACACACTTATCAAGAGAACATCCCTGGTCATCTCTACTGTCTCTGATCTAGCGGACTCACTAAATACAAGCTTTGTTTGTAAATTATGTCTGACTGTTGGAGTGTAACCTTGGCTATCCGTAAATTAACAAATTGGGAAAAAAATTGAAAATGGTGCCGTCTGGTTTGCTTTATGTAAAGAATTTGATTTTTTTTTCGATACTTAAGTATATTTAAAACCAAATACTTTTAGACTTTTACGCAAGTAGGATTTTACTGGGTGACTTTTACTTGAGTCTTTTTCTATTAAGGTATCTTAACTTTTACTCAAGTATGACAATTGGGTACTTTTTCCACCAATGGAAGACATCTACCAGAAAAGAGTAGGCTATTAGAAATACATCAAAACACAATCATGTTGAAGTAAAGACCCCTGCCAACTAATATCAAAAGAAATTATTTGCCTCCTATAAGTTTAAAAAAACATTGCATTGCCAATTCCGTTACTAAAACCCACATCTTTTAACTTCTTATGGCTGCAGCCCGGCGTTAATTATTAGGTTGTGATTTAAAACTGGTAATTTTGTTACCAAATCAGTAGCAGAATTCATAGAAATCATAGTAGCCACAAACCACAGTTTGGTCTCTTGCTACTGTTCTCCCTTCCACTGGCATACTGTTATGTTCAGCTCATAACAGTTTTTTTTCTGTTGTCTGGTGGTCAAAGCAAGACTGTGAAAACCGTCTGGACAATCTCCCTCTGCCTCTCTCTCTGTCTCTCGTATTTCCGTTACCGGATGTAAATCCACTTACTACCTACCGTAGTTCAATAACCAAAATAAATTGCTGTCATGTCATAGCTGACACCATTTTCTTTCTGCAGACATTTTTCAGTCTTAATTCGGAGCAGATATTTAAGAGTTTTTGGAAAACCTGCATTAACAGAGGGATATTTTACCGTAATTCTCTTAGCAATGTTTGCATCATTCTTAATAGTAATTAGTTTTTGTGACAATTTGTGGAAATTTTAAAATGTAGACATTGTGCATGGAGTTATAGTTTGTTAAACTTTGAAATCAATGGTTTTTGTTTGGCGTACATTTTAATTGAAAACTGAGTCGAAGCGTAATTCCGTTACCATGGAATTGCCCAAAGGCTTCCATAAAACAGCATATTCTTGAATACAGGAAGAGAACCACCTGCATCTGATTCTCAGCATTGCCTTTTGCTCCTGTAAGGAGAGAGAGAGAGAGCGTTTGGCCTCCCACCCACACACAGCAGCCCTGGCAGGCTGTGACTGAGGCAGTGACGTGGTGCTGTTGAGCCCAGGTCTGCCAAGCCGAGCCAGGGTTTGAGATACCAGGGGATAAAAACGGCCCTACAACAGCCTACAGCCTGGGCACAGAGCAGCACAGCCCACTGCCGGAGCTGTTCTTAGCTCCTGAGTGAGAGAACCAACCAGAGCAAGCTGAGGTGGCAGGAGGACCAGGGCCGGATCAGTTTCAGGCTGGGCCAACCCAAGCCAAGGGAGAGAGGACTGGGAGTTTGGTTCCCGAACATGGGTCTTCTCAGGGTTGTGAGGTGGGAATTAGAGGATTCCCACTGGAAGAATGGTAGCTTAGAACAGTAGGACAGAGCATTGAGAGCAGTACTCCTTCTCTTACCCGCTGGAACAATTATGTTTCACCTGTTTAATAGGTGGAAACAGGTCTGTTTGTATGGGATCATCTTTTTTTGACCACTTATAAATCGAATTAACAAATCCCCCATGCATCAGGGGGGAAGCTCATTCCTTAATGATTATTGCTGGACTTTGGCCCTCCCTGTGTGTGCAGTTCTCTGTGTGAGGCAAGTGCAATGCACAGCAAAGGTGGGGATTGGATTTATATAGCGCCTTTCTACCAACTGAGGTACCCAAAGCGCTTTACATAGTAAGGGGGAAACTCACCTTATCCACCACCATTTTGGTAGAGAGTGCCCTCAGCCTGGATGCTGTTTACGTTGTAGTTTAAAACGACCTACCGCTGCAGTCCGACTCTGGCCAAAAGCACTTGACTTCTGTAGCCCTTTTCTTTCAGCCTGACTGATTGTTAGTGCCCTGCTGAAAAATACATGACGTAGCTAAAGTTGGACCCATACCTCAGTTACATGGAAGCTGCTGTACACATCAATAGCCTAGCTGTTCTATTTGAAAATGCACGTGTTGTTTTCCTGTGTGTGCACTGCATCTGTCTGTGTCTTTTTAAGGACACATAGGCTGTAAACAGAATGCCACATTTAGCCTCCGTCAGTTAATCAATCAGTCCGATAGTAAAAGCAGACCTATTTGACATCCATACACTACTGTCCAGTGAACTGAACAAATGATATGAATGAACACTAGTTGAGGCAATTGCTGCCCTGTTATGAGCTCTGTTAGCCTATGTTGTACAGTGCATTCAGACCCATTGTCTTTTACCACATTTTGTTATGTTACAGCCTTATTCTAACATTTATAAAACATATTTAAACATCAATCTACACACAATACAGCATAATTACAAAGCAAAAAAACTGTTTTTTAGAATTTAAAAAAACTGAAATATCACCTTTTACATAAATATTCAGACCCTTTACTCAGTACTTTGTTGAAGCACCTTTGGCAGTGATTACAGCCTTGAATCTTCTTGGGTATGACCCTACAAGCTTGGCACACCTGTATTTGGGGAGTTTCTCCCATTCTCTGTCAGGTTGGATAGGGAGCGTCGCTGCACAGCTATTTTCAGGTCTCGCCAGAGATGTTAAATCGGGTTCAAGTCCGAGCTCTGGCTGAGCCATTCAAGGACATTCAGAAACTTGTCCCGAAGCCACTCCTGCGTTGTCTTGGCTGTGTGCTTAGGGTCGTTGCCCTGTTGGAAGGTAAACCTTCGCCCCAGTCTGAGGTCCTGAGCACTCTGGAGCAGGTTTTCATCTGTACATTGCTCCGTTCATCTTTCCCTCGATCCTGACTAGTCTCCCAGTCCCTGCCGCTGAAAAACATCCCCACAACATGATGCTGCCACCACCATGCTTCATCGTAGGTATGGTGCCTAGTTTCCTCCAGATGTGATGCTTGGCATTCAGGCCAAAGAGTTCAACCTTAGTTTCATCAGACCAGAGAATCTTGTTTCTCATGGTCTGAGAGTCCTTTAGGTACCTTTTGGCAAACTCCAAGCGGGCGGTCATGTGCCTTTTACTGAGGAGTGGCTTCCGTCTGGCCACTCTACCTTAAAGGACCTGATTGTTGGGGTGCTGCAGAGATGGTTGTCCTTCTGGAAGGTTCTCTCATCTCCAGAGCTCTGTCAGAGTGACCATCGGGTTCTTGGTCACCTCCCTGACAAAGTCCCTTCACCCCCGATTGCTCAGTTTGGCCGGGCGGCCAGCTCTAGGAAGAGTCTTGGTGGTTCCAAACTTGGAGACCTTCAATGCTGCAGAAATGTTTTGCTACCCTTCCCCAGATCTGTGCCTCGCACGCAATCCTGTCTCGGAGCTCTACAGACAATTCCTTCGACCTCATGGCTAGTTTTTTTCTCTGACATGCACTGTCAACTGTGGGACCTTATATAGACAGGTGTGTGCTTTTCCAAATCATGCCCAATCAATTGAATTTACCACAGGTGGACTCCAATCAAACATCTCAAGGATGATCAATGGAAACAGGATACACCTGAGCTCAATTTCAAGACTCATAGCAAAAAGTCTAAATTGTTATTTAAATTAGTTTTTTTGTGTTTAAAAAAAAATTGCTATGTCATTATGGGGTGTTGTATGTAGATTGATGAGGAACATTTTTATTTAATCAATTTTAGAATACGGCTCTAACGTAACAAGATTAAAAAGTGAAGGGGTCTGAATACTTTTCAAATGCACTGTATGTAGAGTACAGGCTGAATGACCTGTTCTGCTTGTGTGTCTCTTGCTCTGTCCTGTAGGTGCAATCCTGGGTCGCTCGGAGACACAGGAGTGCGTATACTACAACTCTAGCTGGGAGAAGGAGCGAACCAACCGCAGTGGCATCGAGCCTTGCTATGGAGACAAGGACAAGAGGCTCCACTGCTTCGCCACCTGGAAAAACACCTCGGGAACCATCGAGATCGTCAAGCAGGGCTGCTGGCTGGACGATGTCAACTGCTATGACAGGTTAGGTAGTGTCTTATTCTGAGGCAAGATTGTAGACTCAGGGCTTAGTGGTTCTCTGTAGCTCAGTTAGTAGAGCATGGCGCCAAGATAGTGGGTTTGATTCCCGGGACCTCCGATACATGAAAATGTATGCACGGAAACAGTCACTTTGGATAAGTGTTTGCTAAATGGCATATATTCTTATTAAACTTAGGGCTAGTGTTTAAGTTTAAGGGTTGGTGGTCTGAAGCACTGTACTTCAGTCCTTTCTTCCAGATAGTGACTAACACTAGTGACTAACTATCTAATTGTGACTAACACAATTAGTTTAGGTCATACTGTCCTTTGTATGACGGTTGACTTAGTACATCTTTTAAAGGCGCTGCATGGTGAATCCGACATCTGCATTGGCCGTGCAGAATGTACGGTGATATGGCCTCTGCAGACGTCAGGGCATTCATACTTATTGCGCTTCGCGGAGCAGCGCAGAGCTGTTGTGAAGGAAGTTGTCAAGGAAGTGAGTTTTGTGTTTATGCAGGACCTCCCGCCCTCACCTACCGTCAACCAATCATGTCAATGCGGCGCTACACGGAGCCCTCCGTATTGATACGAAATTTGAGAGGCGCATGGCGATGCGGTACGGAGCTCAATTTGGCCTCTGCCTGCCTCCGGAGGCTCCGCAATTGCATCACACCCCTCCATACGGCGTCTCCGACCACATACTACATTTTCGGATCAAGCATAAATTGGCTTTTAGTATAGTGCATAAAGCTCTGCTGTCTTTCATTTCTCATTTCTACTACAGCACTTGTCAGAGTGGTTGTCTCTCTTCCTGTAAAGATGTAGTTCTTCCTCCCCAGAGAGAGAAAGAGGTGGATCGGTTCAGTGGAGGGCTGCCAGCACTCAGCTCTCTACCTTTGTGACAGAGGTGTTCTCTTCTTCTGTCTTTCTCTCTCTCTGCCGCAGTAGTGAATGTGTGGAGACGAAAGAGAGTCCGGACGTCTTCTTCTGCTGCTGCGAAGGCAACATGTGTAACGAGAAGTTCCTCTACAGCCCCGACACGCAGGCTGTCCAAAGTAAGTCATCATGTAAGTTCACACACAGGACGCTGATGTAATGTCACATCCTCCTCTGTCAGTTCTCCAGCCAAACACACAATCAGTCAGTAAGAATAACCCAAGAGGCACTGGGGCATATTCCCCAACAAACACTAGAGACACAAGGTCTTCTACTTTACCAGGGCCCGTAGGTCTACTGCTTTAATTTGAAACTCTGTGTCCAGGCTGGCCACTGTCCTCCTCTCTATGGCGGCCAGTAGGGACCTGTCTGAGTCTAGGCCCAGTCAGAGTGTAGCAACTAGTGTCGTCCGTCGGGGCCACCAAGCCCAGCCCCAGACAACCTCAGTGTCACAGGAAGGAAAACCGCAGCAATAATGCAATCCAGCCGTGTCTGTGATGGCAGAGAGCTGTGATGGCAGAGAGCTGTGATGGCAGAGAGCTGTGATGGCAGAGAGCTGTGATGGCAGAGAGCTGTGATGGCAGAGAGCTGTGATGGCAGAGAGCTGTGATGGCAGAGAGCTGTGATGGCAGAGAGCTGTGATGGCAGAGAGCTGTGATGGCAGAGAGCTGTGATGGCAGAGAGCTGTGATGGCAGAGAGCTGTGATGGCAGAGAACTGTGATGGCAGAGAACTGTGGCTGATCACATCAAATACTACATCTTTGTGATATGACAAGTGGGCGCACTGCACAGTAAGGCTTAGCTATTTGATTTTTGGGTCACTTGGTTGTTTCGGTGGTTATTTTTGGCTGCTGGCTTAAGTTCTCATGAAATGCATTTCACTATTAATCTCACTATTTAGAGGATTTTGTTGAAGCGACCCAGATGTGTTGAGCTGTGTTGGAACTATTTTTAGAGTGTTGCACTACTAGTCTTCTGATACCATTGTGTATGGCGTGATGAAAATATGAGAGGAACAAAGCCCATTTGCAAACGTGTATTCTCTCTCCCTCTCCATCTCCCTGCCTCCTCCTCACCAACCCCCTTCCCTCTCTTTCCACCATCCTCCCCATTCTCGCACCTTTATGTACCCCTTACCTCTCATTTTCTTCCCCCTCCTCCCCATTACCGCCCTCTCCCCCCGGTCCCCCGTCCACAGCGACCTCCAACCCGTTTACCCAGAAGCCTCAGCTGTTCAACACCCTGCTGTACTCTCTGGTGCCCATTATGGGCATCGCCGCCATCGTCCTCTTCTCCTTCTGGATGTACCGTCATCACAAGCTGGCATACCCGCCCGTCCTGGTGCCAACACAGGTAAGAGTGTGAGAGTGTGTGCGTGCGATGTCCAGAATAAACGGAAGACGTACTCCTCACTGCTTGGTATTTTAATCTTGATATAGGAGTGACTCACTAACATTTCCAAGGAAAACGGATGCAAAACAATGGATGGCAGGAGAGAACATTGAACCTGCTGATCTGAAGTGAACACACGTGATTAGCTGGAGAGTGACAGGAAGCCTAGCCCCGACTCGGACCGCGTGCGGCCGTGTGTGTGTGTGTGTGCGTGCAGTGTATGTGGGCACAGCCTGCCACTAATACTGTGAAATGTGTATCTGCTCAGCACTCAAGCCATTACTATGGCCCCACACACAGGCACACGACGGACACACACAAAGCTGTTTGTTCACCCTGGTTAGGCTCACAGGATAGGGCTCTGTGCTCATAGGTCGGACAAGGGTGGCTCACTCAAGCCTGCTCCTGTACAGCTCTTTGTAAACTGCCGTTCAATAAATACAAATGTCACCAGAACACTGCCACTGCCTTTCCTCCGCCTGTTGCCCTTTGCAGTGTGTTTGAGAGGGAGCCCACGATGCCGTGAAGTGTTTGGTTACTGTGCTTGGTTACTGCGTCATATACGGAACAGTGTGTCCTGACCCCACTCCTCCACCCCAGGGCCAGGCAGGCTCCCTGTGTTTGTCATCTATTTCTGGGGTGAGCTGGAACTATTCCTCCCTAACCCAGCACTACGTGGCCACGATGCCATGGAGGAGAGAGCACCCAGGGTGCGGTTTAGGCCTGAAAGGGAAAGTGAGGGGTAAAGCACAAACAAATAAATAATGCAGTCAGCCCCCCCCTCCCCTCTCTCCCTCCCTCCTTTCCTCCCCTGGAGGCTGGCTCTAACCCTGGGCCCTTAAAGCATCCATGTTTAATCTATAACGCATCTCCTTTGAACAGAAGTGCTGATTGCCTTGCCTTGTGAGCAGCTGATCTGACACCGGACTAAACTCGCCCACTTCGACTCTTAATCTCTGCGTCATGTCTGATTTGTTACAACGAGCGCCCCTCCGTTTCATTTGCCCTACTTGGGTTTGTTTCAAGCTTTGCTGTAGCCAGACGAGCAGTCGTGACACACAGGTGAGGTGAGCCTGGAGAATGTACATTAAGAGCATCCGTGTATTTGTTATGAATACAACAATGGACTGCAGGAAATGCTAGGACACCGTTAGCCAGTGTCCTAGAGGTTGCCAGAGTCTGTCAGTAATACATGCATACACAGGCCCAGGGCTAGTTCTGGCAGGGACGTCATTTAGGACTGTCCTGCTTGGGCACAGCAGCCACTCTCCTAACTACCTGTCTTACTGTATGGAACATGAGCTGAGGCCTCTCCATTATTAATGAGCCTTTTTAAAGGTAAACACTTACTGTGCTTTGTTAGAGTGAGAGTGAGCGAGAAGGGATTGGCAACCTTTCAAGGGTCACCACAATCACAATCGCGTCCATATCTGAATTTGAGCCAGTACGCTACAGCAGGAAAATAATCCTGCAGGAACAGGAAATTTGAATTTTTATGTGGATTATAATTAATGGACATTTTTGTAGGGGTTGATACACGTTTCATTAGGGAGAAACAAGTCTGACATTTCAAAGTGGAAATTACAAACTTTTAAAACCTTACAGGAAAGTTCTCCTGCAACAGGGTGATCAAATTAAGATCCTACACCTGTATGAAAACAGTTGAGTATAAAAAAAGGCTCAGGCAGAAAAGGAGATGGCTGCTCTATTAGTATTCTATACTTTTAACTAGCCTGCACTGAGTGTACAAAACATTAAGAATACATTCCTAATATTGAGTTGCACCTCCTCCCTTTTGCCCTCAGAACAGCCTCAATTCGTCAGGGCATGGACTCTACAAGGTGTCGAAAGCGTTCCACAGGGATGCTGGCCCATGTTGACTCCAATGCTTCCCACAGTTGTCAAGTTGGCTGGATGTCCTTTGGGTGGTGGACCATTCTTGATACACACAGGAAACTGTTAACCGTGAAAGACCCAGCAGTGTTGCAGTTGACACATCGGTGCACCTGGCACCTACTACCAAACCCTGTTCAAAGCTTAAAAATCCTTCTTTAACCTGTCTCCTCCCCTTCATCTACACTGATTTGAAGTGGATTTAACATGTGACATCAATAAGAGGTCATAGCTTTCACCTGGACTCACCTGGTCAGTCTATGTCATGGAAAGATGTTTCGTATATTCACTTTCCCGCACAAACACATGGGCATCAGATGCTGCGGCGCCAGGCGATACTGTCCACATATTTGTTATCGGGGCTCTATTTTTCATACGGCCATGAGAGATCAGGGGAAGCTGGAATTGATTCAGTAGCTGACTACACACACAGGCCCACATCTTTCACACGCCAGACCCAGGAGGAGTGAGCGGGGCGAGAGAGAAGAAAAGGGAGGAGGCCCACAGCTTTCACATCACAGGCCCAGGAGTAAAGCTGGAGAGCGAGGGGAGAAACGGGGAGAGATCTCTCTCTTACCAGAGTCATCTATCATCTGGGATGTGACTGCTGCTCCTTTATCTACCTCCATTTCACCCTCACTGAAAACAATCATTTCTTTTTGCCTCTTTTCTATCCTGTAACAAGCACGCCTTTCATATAATGATAGAGGTAAGATACGTTTAATTAAACTCCAACCCTTTTCAATTTCAGTGGGTTTTGGTTGGGAGGGAGCTTGATAACTGGGCCCGTTTTAATTTCTGACTGCTTCCCGATTTTGTTTTATTTCTTTGGGATGGGTTTGTTTTATATGTGAGTCATCGTTGCTTTTATGGATCTTTTTAATCATATTTTTGCATGGACGTCATGCATTTTTTCATCCTTTGTAATGCAAAATACAGTGGAATCAACCAATGACCAAACAAAGTGCATGCATGAGTCAATGTACAAAATGCATTCTATGAGCATGGATGTCCACTTTGGATGATAATATTTTGCATTTTTTTGTCTGTTGCAATGCAACCAAGGGTAGCTAACTAAGATGTCGTGTGCCAACATGTAAATGAAAGAGGGGTTGGAATCCATTGAATACGGAAAGGTTGCCTCTGAAATTAGGCCTTTTTCTCTATATACTGCAGTACTTTTGCCCAGGGCCCATAGGATTCTGGTCAAAAGTAGTGCACTATGTAGGGAATAGTGTCATTTGGAACGTGGACCATTCTTGTGCTAATACATGGATGAAAGAGGCATTGGACCAATTTAAATACAAGTATGGCCTTTGATGTGGCGCTGGTCAACATTTTAGCCAACGTTTCGCAACAAAGGACTACTGTTAACCCCCCAGCAGCATGTGATGCTTTCAATGTCATAAGTCAATTGCTGTAATTGAAGTAGCTGAGATGTGTGATTGTTTGAAGGCCTCATACATCAGGGTGGGTGGGTTTTGTGCAGATTATGTCAGATCTTTTTTTTTATTTCCTATGGTACAGTGTGGTGTGCTGACAAAGTGTAATGCACGCCATTCAGCCGCCCAACCACCTTGTGAACGGAGCCTGGGTCAGGTGACACTGTGACTGACTGGTCACTGTACACAGCCCAGATCATAACAATTCTAGAGAAAAAGATGCTGCTCCTGCTTTTGTAGTGCTTTACTTGAACTGTTTGCCACTTGAACTGTTTGCCACTGGTCTAGGGATGCATCCCAATTGGCACCCTATTCCCTAAATAGTGCACTATTTTTGACCAGAGCTCTCGTGGGCCCCAGTTAAAAGTAGTGCGTATATAGGGAATAGGGTGCCATTTGAGACTCATCCTAGGTCTTTAGACAGTCAGTGGATCTGATCAAATTGCCCTCACCTCCTTAGCAGGGTTACCTAGGGTTACCTCTTCCAAATTGTCCTGTAGTACAGCTGGTATCTATTGTGAATGCTCCTTAGCCTCCTTGGCTGTGTCATGGTTCCTGAGGACTTAGGATTTTAGAAACAAAACAGTCCTTCAATGTGATCACTCCTTGTCGCATGTGTCATTACATTGCTAGCCAAGGTATGCCTCCCAAATGACACCCTATCCCCTATAGTGTGCTCTACTTTTTAACCAGGGCCCATAGGACTCTGGTTAAAAGTAGTGGACTATATAGCGAATAGGGTGCCAATCGGGACTCACACCACGATTCATAACCCTCTTACCAAAACCAAGGACGGACCAGATCGTAAATCGGCCGTAAAATAAACAACACAATTGTTTTGTTTTTTTAGCTCCTTTTTCAAAACATCATAAACGGGATGGAATTCTATTGAGGGCCATTTATTAGTGCCCAGGGGCGTCTCTCCATTAAACACAATACGGTTTTCAATCCTGCTTTTTACGACTCAGCATTCAAGCGTCTGATTAATTATTGAAACTATGGGGAGGAAAAGTCAAGCGTAAGCATGTAGGGCAGGCAGGCGTCTGGTGTGTTTACTGAAACCGTGGCCAATGTCAGCGCTGTTGCCTGGCTGGCTGTTGATGGCGGCGAGAGTCTGCCCCCACCTCCCCTCTCACCATTCCTCAGCTCTGCAGGGCGACAATAGCCCCCCCCGAACACCCCTCACTTGTTCATCTTTCCATCAATGGTTGCCATGCCCTCCAGTGGACATTGAACCAGCCACTACGTATTGTTCGGTTTTGGGGCTCCACATCGATGGTGACATCTTTCTCTCTCTCGAAAGTCACACGTGGAAGTGATTAGTTTAATCCAGAGGACCAGCTGACTTGATCCATTTTATATTTGGAACACACACACAATTTGTAACACTTGCTCCCTCTAGCACATTGTTGATTTGAAACTAACCCTGCCCTAAGCCATCACCAGAGGGAGAGGCTTGACCCATCCAGGCCACTCATATCAGGTTGCTCTTCATGCGATACAGTACCCAGATATAAATATGCTAAATACATGGCATTACTTCTGACAGCAGCTACTGCCACACCCTCCTTGTTTTCAACCCTGCCGGGTTGGCACCCCGTTGCTTATATAATGCACTACTTTTGACCAGAGCCATTATAGGCCTTGGTCAAAAGTAGTTGAGAACATAGCGAGCCGTTTGGGACGCATCACCACAATCGAAGGCTAAAGGCGCCCTCCCCTCTCTGTATTACCTAGCTTCATCTAAGTCCCAGACCTCTCCTCTTCTGTCTCTTATTTACTCTACCTTTTATGCGGGAGGATTTGTAGAAGATACGCTTGGTCTTCAAATATTCCTATAATAGCATGGAATGATCTAATTGAAAATGGATGTCAGTCCATTTCTTTGAAGAGACGGTAGGACTGACCGAGCTAATGCCCTGTGAAGGCCTTGAGATGTCTTTTGAGAAGACTCTGGGTGTGCCCCAAAAGGCACCCTATTCCCTATATACTGTAGTGCACTACTTTTGACCAGAGTCCTATGGGCCCTGATCAAAAGTAGTGCACTACATAGGGATGCAACCTCTATCACCGTTGCATTCAACTTATAACGTTTAGTCATTTATCAGACCGTCTTACCCAGAGCGACTTACAGTAAGTGCATATTTTAGTACTTGTCCCCTGTGGGAATCGAACCCATAACCTTGGCGTTACTAAGCGCCATGCTCTACCAACTGAGCCACACAGGACCACATAACTGAAGTAGAATACAAAAATGCTCTCTCCTTGTCCTGGAATGATCCCTGCAGACAGTGTTTTAAACGGTCACACCACTCGGTGTCTAGCCTAACTAAGTCAGTTTTCCTTGATAGAAATCTTTCAGATGAATCTCATCAGGTTCTCATCAATGTCTTGTCAAGTCTGGACTATTTTTAATAATGATCTGTCTTCCCAAGTGTGTGCCCAGCAATTACACAGCTTTTAGAGTTAAAAAATGCTGTTCCTGTTAGCGCAATGACGGAACTAATTAGATACAGTAAAATTGTATCCGGTGTATCAGCATCAGGTGGGGACTGAATACTGTGAGGACGTGCACCTGTTCTTTCTCCGCTATTCTCAACTGAGAAGCAATGATGGAAATTAATTGGCATTTCAATTTACCTCCTGAATCAATTGACTGAACTGAAATGGAATTGAGCCCAACACCAAGTATGTAGCCCCAATGTCACACTAGTACAGAGCGTGTGAGTTTTCATTGATCCCAGTATCAACCTGCTGTCTATCTCCCTGTCTGCCCTCTGCTACAGGACCCACTGGGGCCACACACCCCTCCCTCTCCCATCATGGGGCAGAAGCCGTTGCAGTTGATCGAGATCAAAGCCAGGGGGCGCTTCGGCTGTGTGTGGAAGGCTCAGCTCCTCAACGACTACGTGGCTGTCAAGGTCTTCCCCATTCAGGTATGAGTTGGATGTTGAGGTACACT
This sequence comes from Salvelinus namaycush, assembly GCF_016432855.1. Lineage (NCBI taxonomy): Eukaryota > Metazoa > Chordata > Actinopteri > Salmoniformes > Salmonidae > Salvelinus > Salvelinus namaycush. Next base: position 41,023,058 of record NC_052313.1, on the reverse strand, counting down.
GTTCATATAAAAATGACTTTATATAGATAATTGATTGATTGAGGTTTAGCTCTGTTGTGGGAAGTTGGCTTGAGCCGCATGTTTTATGGGACTGAAGTGTCCCATGAACTACTATTAGTTATTGTGTTCAATTTGTGCATCACACAAGGTGGAATAGCTAATATATGCCATTCAGCAGACGCTTTTATCCAAAGCAACTTAGTCATGTGCGCAAACATTTTCCGTATGGGCGGTCGCGGGAATCAAACCCACAATCCTGCCGTAGTAAGCGCCGTCCTCTACCAACTGAGCTACAGAGAACCTAACGTTGTGTTGTTGGTGTGTCGCCTGCAGGACAAGCTGTCATGGCAGAACGAGTATGAGATCTACAGCCTGACTGGGATGAAACACGAGAACCTGCTCCACTTTATCGGCGTGGAGAAGAGAGGCAACAACATGGACATAGACCTCTGGCTCATAACAGCCTATCACGACAACGTATGTATATAACTTGATTGTCCATTTAAAATGTACATTTGTCTATTTCAGGGATCATGAACTGGAATCAGCTGCGGGACGATTTTTTATTGAGAGGATGGTCAGTGGGCCGGAACATAATTACACATAATTTGTAGACTGCAAATTGACCGCAAGAAGCCCAAACAGATACACTACTGTTCAAAAGTTTGGGGTCACTTAGAAATGTCCTTGTTTTTGAAAGAAAAGCTCATTTTTTGTCCATTAAAATAACATCAAATTGATCAGAAATACAGTGTAGACATTGTTAATGTTGCAAATGACTATTGTAGCTGGAAACGGCTGATTTTGAATGGAATATCTACATTGTTGTACAGAACCCTATTATCAGCAACCATCACTCCTTTGTTCCAATGGCACGTTGTTAGCTAATCCAAGTTTATATTTTTAAAAGGCTAATTGATCATTAGAAAACCCTTTTGCAATTATGTTAGCTCAGCTGAAAATTTGAGAAACAGACACCACACAAGTCCTTAACTGCTCAATTGCCAAGAAACTGAAGATCTCGTACAACGCTGTGTACTACTGCCTTAACAGAACAGTGCAAACGGTCTCTAACCAGAATAGAAAGAGGAGTGGGAGGCCCCGGTGCACAACTGAGCAAGGGGACAAGTACATTACAGTGTCTAGTTTGAGAAACACACGCCTCACAAGTCCTCAACTGGCAGCTTCATTAAATAGTACCAGCAAAACACCAGTCTCAACGTCAACAGTGAAGAGACGACTCCGGGATGCTGGCCTTCTAGGCAGAGTTCCGTGTTCTTTTGCCCATCTTAATATTTTCTTATTATTGGCCAGTCTGAGATATAGCTTTTTCTTTGCAACTCTGCCTAGAAGGCCAGCATCCCGAAGTCGCCTCTTCACTGTTGACGTTGAGACTGGCGTTTTGCTGGTACTATTTTCTCAGAACAAGAATAAACTGTCAAGTTTCAGAAAAGTTTTTTGTTTCTGGCCATTTTGAGCCTAATTGAACCCACAAATGCTGATGCTCCAGATACTCAACCAGTGTAAAGAAGGCCCGTTTTATTGCTTCTTTAATCAGAACAACAGTTTTCAGCTGTGCTAACATAATTGCAAAAGGGTTTTCTAATGCTCAATTAGCCTTTTTTTAAATTATAAACTTGGATTAGCTAACACAATGTGCCATTGGAATACAGGAGTGATGGTTGCTGATAATGGGCCTCTGTACAGAAATGTAGATATTCCATTCTAAATCAGCTGTTTCCAGCTACAATAGTCATTTACAACATTAACAATGTCTACACAGTATTTCTGATCAATTTGATGTTATTTTAATGGACAAAAAATGAGCTTTTCTTTCAAAAACAAGGACATTTCTAAGTGACCCCAAACTTTTGAACGGTAGAGTATATTTGACAACAAAAAATAATAATTTCAAACCTTGCTTACATTTGTATACGATCACATATATCTCTCTATTATGCGTGGGAATACTTTGGAAGAGATTTCCAAAATTAAAATCACTTGGAGCTGAAAAGACCACCCGAAAATAGTCTGACAACTTGGGAGGGGAGCAAATAAAATTGGCCTGCGTGTCGCCAGTTGGGGAACCCTGGTCTATTTGTTCTTAACCCCCAACCGACCAAACACCACAGGAGGTGGTGGGAGGAGCTACAGGAGGACAGACTATTGTAACAACTGGAATGGAATAAATGATTCCACATCGTATGGAAACCACTTATTTGACTCCGTTCCATTAATTCCATTCCAGCCATTACAATAAACCTGTCCCCCTATAGCTCCTCCCACCAGCCTCCTCTGCCACACATATACCAAGAGAATGGAAGCAGCACAGGGTCAGCCCCTGAAGCGGGTTTCCAATGACTGGCAACTACAGGTTGTCTGCCCTCCAGTGGTTGGACAGTGTTACTACAACTACTGTCACAGCTGTAGCAGGAGATGTCAAATTAACCAATGTCCTAATTTTCCTGCGCACAATCCTACAGGGTGAATAGAGAAAAGACCAGCACTAATTGTTTCCCCCATAGGGCTCTCTGACTGATTACCTGAAGGCCAACGTGGTGTCGTGGAACGAGCTGTGCCATATCTCCCGGACCTTGGCCCGTGGCCTGGCCTATCTCCACGAGGACATCCCTGGGCTGAAGGACGGACACAAGCCCGCCGTCGCACACAGGTGGGTAGGGTGTGGTATTCGCCGGCCTGGTCCTACCTTGAACCAAAAAAAAACGTTATTCTGGGGGGGGGGCGGCACTCTCTCTCTTATCACTCTATTTCTGGCTCCAACAGGGACATGAAGAGCAAGAACGTGCTTCTGAAGGACAACCTGACAGCCTGCATAGCGGACTTCGGCCTGGCCCTGAAGTTTGAAGCTGGGAAGTCAGCAGGAGACGCCCACGGCCAGGTAAAATAATGACGCTGGTTATTCTGATGCTGTATTAACCTGCAGAAAGAGCAGAATCTGTCAATACGTTATCCGCAAATGTAGTGATACTGTAGTTCACTTAAAAATCAAATACATTTTCAGACTTCAACAGCGGTGTAATATCCCACGATTGAGGTCCGTAAGAGGCGTGTAAATATCGGACAAACGTTGATTTCGGAGTGAACTATGAACTTAGGGCAGTGTGTTGTTGACATGAGACAGAGTGTAGCCTTGTGTTGTGCTTCTCCAGGTGGGCACGAGGCGCTACATGGCCCCTGAGGTGCTGGAGGGGGCCATCAACTTCCAGAGAGACTCCTTCCTGAGGATAGACATGTATGCCATGGGGCTGGTGCTGTGGGAGCTGACCGCTCGCTGCACCGCTGCAGACGGTGAGAGAAAAACGTGTGTGTGTCCTCGTGTGTTTGCAACGGGTATGTTGACCTTGTGCGTCTCAGTAAGGATCAGTGACTCGGGGACACGGCTGACTGCTGACGGAAGTGACCAGAATACTTACAGTGCTGAATGTGATCCCAAAGGACTCACCGTGTGTGTGGTTTCTTTGCTGGTGTGTGTGTGTTTTCTCTGTATTCTCATGCAGTGTGTGTGTGTTTTTGTTGCAGGTCCTGTGGATGAGTACACACTGCCCTTCGAGGAGGAGGTCGGCCAGCACCCGTCTCTAGAGGACATGCAGGAGGTGGTGGTCCACAAGAAGCTACGGCCCTGCCTCAGAGAGTGCTGGCAGAAACACATAGTGAGTGAAGACCAGTGGTGGAAAAAGTACTCAATTGTCATACTCGAGTAAAAGTAAAGATACCGTCATAGAAAATGACTCAAGTGAAAGTCACCTAGTAAAAACTGAGTAAAAGTCTAAAAGTATTTGGTTTTAAATGTACTCAAAAGTAAATGGAATTGCTAAAATATACTTAAGTATTAAAAGTTTTAAAAAATCACATTTTAAGCAAACCATTTTCCTGTCAAAATGTAACGAGTACTTTTGGGTGTCAGAGAAAATGTATGGATTATGAAGTACATTATTTTATTTAAGAATGTATTCAAGTAAAAGTTGGCAAAAATATAAATGGTAAAGTACAGATGCCACAAAAAACTACCTAAGTAGTAGTTACGTATTTCAGTGGTACTCTGGGCAGAGCAAAATTCAGTTGGTGGTACAGTAACTGAAAAAGGTTGGAAACCAATGGGTTAGAACATAGAGCTAGCAACATCAGGGTTATGGGTTCAGTTCCTGCGTATGATAAAAGCTTCTGCTTAAATGACCATATATACACTGCTCAAAAAAATAAAGGGAACACTTAAACAACACAATGTAACTCCAAGTCAATCACACTTCTGTGAAATCAAACTGTCCACTTAGGAAGCAACACTGATTGACAATAAATTTCACGTGCTGTTGTGCAAATGGAATAGACAACAGGTGGAAATTATAGGCAATTAGCAAGACACCCCCAATAAAGGAGGGGTTCTGCAGGTGGTGACCACAGACCACTTCTCAGTTCCTATGCTTCCTGGCTGATGTTTTGGTCACTTTTGAATGCTGGCGGTGCTTTCACTCTAGTGGTAGCATGAGACAGAGTCTACAACCCACACAAGTGGCTCAGGTAATGCAGCTCATCCAGGATGGCACATCAATGCGAGCTGTGGCAAGAAGGTTTGCTGTGTCTGTCAGCGTAGTGTCCAGAGCATGGAGGCGCTACCAGGAGACAGGCCAGTACATCAGGAGACGTGGAGGAGGCCGTAGGAGGGCAACAACCCAGCAGCAGGACCGCTACCTCCGCCTTCGTGCAAGGAGGAGCAGGAGGAGCACTGCCAGAGCCCTGCAAAATGACCTCCAGCAGGCCACAAATGTGCATGTGTCTGCTCAAATAGTCAGAAACAGACTCCATGAGGGTGGTATGAGGGCCCGACGTCCACAGGTGGGGGTTGTGCTTACAGCCCAACACCATGCAGGATGTTTGGCATTTGCCAGAGAACACCAAGATTGGCAAATTCACCACTGGCGCCCTGTGCTCTTCACAGATGAAAGCAGGTTCACACTGAGCACATGTGACAGAGTCTGGAGACGCCGTGGAGAACGTTCTGCTGCCTGCAACATCCTCCAGCATGACCTATTTGGCGGTGGGTCAGTCATGATGTGGGGTGGCATTTCTTTGGGGGCCGCACAGCCCTCCATGTGCTCGCCAGAGGTAGCCTGACTGCCATTAGGTACCGAGATGAGATCCTCAGACCCCTTGTGAGACCATATGCTGGTGCGGTTGGCCCTGGGTTCCTCCTAATGCAAGACAATGCTAGACTTCATGTGGCTGGAGTGTGTCAGCAGTTCCTGCAAGAGGAAGGCATTGGTGCTATGGACTGGCCCGCCCGTTCCCCAGACCTGAATCCAATTGAGCACATCTGGGACATCATGTCTCGCTCCATCCACCAACGCCACATTGCACCACAGACTGTCCAGGAGTTGGCGGATGCTTTAGTCCAGGTCTGGGAGGAGATCCCTCAGGAGACCATCCGCCACCTCAGGAGCATGCCCAGGCGTTGTTGTAGGGAGGTCATACAGGCACGTGGAGGCCACACACACTACTGAGCCTCATTTTGACTTGTTTTAAGGACATTACATCAAAGTTGGATCAGCCTGTAGTGTGGTTTTCCACTTTAATTTTGAGTGTGACTCCAAATCCAGACCTCCATGGGTTGATAAATTTGATTTCCTTTGATAATTTTTGTGTGATTCTGTTGTCAGCACATTCAACTATGTAAAGAAAAAAGTATTTAATAAGAATATTTCATTCATTCAGATCTAGGATGTGTTATTTTAGTGTTCACTTTATTTTTTTGAGCAGTGTATATATTCTTATGCTTGTCCCAGGGCCTGGTGATGCTGTGTGAGACCATCGAGGAGTGCTGGGATCACGAGGCCGAGGCGAGGCTCTCAGCGGGCTGCGTGGAGGAACGCATCATCCAGATGCAACGCCAGACCAACATCATTGCCCCCGAGGAGATTGTCACCGTCGTCACCATGGTGACCAACGTGGACTTCCCTCCCAAAGAGTCCAGCCTATGAATGGACGGACATTGACTGGACGTGTCAAGTGGTGGACATGGAGCAATTTTGATGAGATGTTTTCAGGTATACATTGATCAACCAGAGTGGCCCGTACAGGATCATGAACTCTGGATGATCCCGGGTTAAACACTGACCCCTGACCCCCTCAGATGGGCGTGGTGTGTTTTAGTGCTGTGCGCTACACTACTGTCATTCAGGAAATACCTGGCTGTGCCCACCAACACTGGTTTGGTTTCTACCCACTTCATAGTATCATGATGTGTTGGACTCAGTTGGACGCCCATAGCAAGCCTCAAACTGTAAAGAAGAATCCTTCAGAAGAACAACACTAGGTTGTAACGAACCCTGTGTGCTGGGCAAAAGGGATATTTTATATATGAAGAAAACACTAGGACCTCCTAACACACTTCTGTTCTATTTTCTAAGAAAAAGAAGAGGAAGAGGATGGACTCTACGAGACGAACTCTCACGGCTCAGTAAAGAAAAAAGGGCAACTTGTTTTAAAATTCCTTTGCTGTTTTCTTTCTGTGTTTGTATGATAATGACAATTGTAATGCCAATAAGAAACAGCTTCTGAATGTCACGTGTACTGCTGCTGTATATAATATCAAAACAATGGTAATCAAGGTTTATTTTAGGGGGGGGTCCATTTCCAAGCATTACTACTTCGAAAGCAAAACCATAGACCTCCCTCAAGTCAACAAGGTATACCTCAGTTCCATCTTCATTACAACACTACAACCATAGAAATGGAACTACTATTGTTTCTAGTTCTGTTAATTATATTTCTATGATTACAACAATCTCTCTCTAAACTATTCAGATGACATCATTACTTTGGTATTATTGAACTGTATACTGTACAGCTGTGGCAGGTGAAAATATAATTATCACCGCAGTTTTTAAAACTAGTCCGCCAAGAGATTTTTTTTTTTTGCATTATTTTGTCCCTTGCTGTTTTAATTCGTTTTTATTGGAAACATTTTAATCCTACATTTTAAGAGTATTTCAATAACCCCCTAAGTCATTGAATTTTTTTTTTTTTTAAACACTTCCTTATTTTGGCTTGCTGTGTCAACTGAGTATTTAATGATGTGAGCATGCCTTTTGGTTATCCTTTGATATTCTTTTTTAAAAAGCTCAGGAAGCTACTCTTCTGTCTCTCTTGACTCCCTAGTTATTACCCATCTTTATCTCCCAGTCCCTAGCTACTTCTCGAGTCCCTTGCTACTTACCCCTCTGTCTCACCCTGTCCGTAGTTACTACCCTTATGTCTCACCTGAGTCCCTAGCTACTACCCTTCTCGCTCTCGCAGTTCCTAGCTACTACCCTTCTGTCTCTCCAGTCCCTAACTACTACCCTTCTGCTTTGAGACGCGGGTGACCTTTCACACTGACTATCTCTTCCTGGTGTCATCTTAACCATAGCATTAAGACATCTCTACTTCTAGCCTCTCTATCATCTCAACTCGGTTGAGCCTTTAATCAGTGTAACAACATTACTACTGTAGACCCACCCTGGGCAAAACTAGGATGTCTCTCGTCCTTCCGGGATTTGATTTGTGAATGTGTTCTGTATACCATTTCTAGCTTGTTGTATGAGCTCAGATTTGTCTTCTGGGTGACATTGACACGGATGATGATGATGATGCGTTCATCTTTGCATTCTCTCTCTTCACACCGAGTCAGTGTTTTAACTGGAGCTACAACAACGTTCAGGGATTCAATACTATGCTTTTCAGTAATTACTACAGTATATGCAACCCGTGCAGAATGGTGCAAGTGCGTACATACTTGCATTGCTGCAGGAGCGACTTTCACACAACTGTAGCATTTTTTTAAACAGTTAATCTTGTCTATTGATCTTTTAATTATTTGCAGACCTGAGCTTTTGAGTATTAGACAGAGAGCAGGTGGGCCGGTGCCAAATCAAACGATTATTACTTTACCTCTATCTGAAAGACAGTGGAACGGACTTAGGGAAGGCCCAACTGCATTGCTAGATTGTGTCTGTACTCTCGGGGGTAAAGGCTGCAGTTGGCCAGTGGACTCGCAGCGGATGTAGGCTCTATCGCAATGTGTCTTTCCTTGGTTCCTCACATCCTGTCTCCTTGCCTAATATGGTTGAGGAGGAGGAGAGGGGATGTGAGGATTCAAGGACATTTTAATTGAGAAAGCCATAGAATGGTGGCCGTTACTGTGAACCCCCCCCCCCCCCCCCTCCCTCCCTACACACTGGAACCCTGTAGCGCTCAGCAATACAACTAGCAAGCAAAGGTCATTGGAGGAAGAGTGGAAGGGGCACCAGTTTCCAAGCAGTTAGCGGTGAACCAACAATCAGATATATAATCACTACAGTACTACTGCATTATTTTGATTGTCGTATGTGCTTTTGAGAAAAAATAAATATGTAGCCATGATGTGATCCTCTGATTTCTGGTATTTTGAGGGTATAATTTTGTTTACCTGATTTTATTTTATTTTTTAAACCACAGCTACTTGTACAGAGCTGATTTCACTGTACAGACGTTTTAAACCCCAAACCACACTACAATCTTCTTAGTTGATCAGACCTTGGCCTTCTTGTGAGAGTTGATTTCTTTCAGATAAACTTCAGAAAGCCCGATAACATTTGACTTCAGATTGACTGGAATATTGAAATGCACATTATGTAAATATACATGCCATTTTTAGATTGTTGATGATGGATATAGCATGAGGTTGTTTCTATTGTTTTTAGAATATATTACAAAGAAGCAAAAAGATCCCTGATGAATTCATTATTCCATATTAAGATTTTACCTGTTTATTTTGTATATCTGTCTTTAAATTGTATCAATTTATGACCCAAATGGCCCAAAACGGTCACTCTTCCTTCCCGAGATGAGACTAATTTCTTTCTAAGGTGGTCTGATGATAAATTCCCTCAAATGAAACCCTGTATCAATAGTTTTACCATTTTCACACTACTGAGGTGACCGAGTCGGACTGGGGTGGCCTGGTTAAGCATCCACCATAGTTGCTGAAAATGACCAATGTGATCGGAAAATATCAGAGCTAGCAAATTATGATTTGGGTTGGCTCAGTAGTGTGAAACCGGTCATTGTTTTAGCTCAGACCCCAGATGTTACGCTACAGCATTGAGATACCATTGCTACAATATTCCAGCAATGTTGCAACAATGTTATCCCTTGTATGTGACCAGCAGACAGTGTTTTCTGTAACACACTTCCTCTCAAAACAACACTAAAGCTAAACCTAGGTTAGCTTCGGTTCTGTATTTGCTGATAGTCAAACGGTGTGACTTTGGCACAAATGACTGTTCTATTGGCTAGTGGACTTGCCAATAATTTTTATGCTTTGCAAGTTATTTAATAAACTTTTTCAGATGCCTGGTTGGAAGTGGATGTTAAATATTGTACAGAGAAATTGTATGCTATTGTCCCTAAAATAAAGTATAGTGACTGCTCATTGCTGATGTTGTCCATCTGAAATCTGAATTGTTTTTACCTAATAATGTTGGTGCTGAAAACAGATCACTAGATGGCAGCGTTTAGCATTGAATGGGTTTCATCTTCATGCATCGCTATAACAAGTATGGGTCATACACTGCTTGACTTTATTCAATAAGTAGAGCCAAATCATTATTTACACACAGGGAATATACACGTGGAAGAAACATTTTGATCAGGTCATTCATTGTCAGTTCGTGAGGGGATGGTTCGGGGTCCTATGTCTTTCAGTGGTTGTCCAAAACCAACGCTCAAACTGGACCCAATATTAAAGAATATTACCTTTGACAAGCATATCGACTCTCTTCAAACTGAAAGAAAACATTTCTTCAATATTGATGCAGATACCTTAAGAATTATCTATAGAAACCTTATAAAAACCTATGATGGATAGTGTGCAGGCAAATTGTCTTCTACTGAGATGATGTCATGCGGACTCACCTTGATGACAACTTGCTTGTCAAAATGATGTATAGAATGGGATTTCCTCTGGAGGAACTTACACATGAAAGAAAATGTGGTGTAAATGTCTGCAGTAATTCCCAGCAATAATATACCTGCTTTTGCGTAGCCTTCTGTTCATACATCCTTACCATTGTGAACCATTTGAAAGTTTAAAGGTTCTTCATCGTAGAGGTCATTCAAGTGTTTTATCGCAATTATCAGGCAAAGTTCATGAATGAACAGACCTGGGGGGGAAATCAGGCCAAATCATTGATGTGTAATAAGATCGTATCCCTGCCTCACAATCTATTGAATAAATCCTAAAATGTTTTTACTCATTCACTATGATGACTGAAGTTCTGAGCTCAACACTGTGTTGCTCATTGTCCCATAACTACAGCAACAGTAAGCAGTGGTGGGAAAAGTATAGTGATAGTAGTAGCCGGCTTTAAATTACCATGGAGTGTGATTGATTTGGAGTTCACCATACACAGCAGACTTGGGCAGAATATCATTGTACTTTGTAGTTTATTTCAAATGCCAACTTAGAGAATCAACTAAAGGCAAGACTGTTTAAATCTAGTGGAAGCCATAGGAACTGCAATCTGAGAGGAATTATTTTGTATATCCCATCGGCTAGCATTGAAATGGCCTGTGACCTCAACAACAAAATAATCCGGATGGATTTTCCTCGTGTTTTCACCTGCCATATCAATTCTGTTATACTCACAGACATTATTTGAACAGTTCTAGAAACTTCAGAGTGTTTTCTATCCAATGCTACCATATATGCATATCCTAGCTTCTGGGCCTGAGTAACAGGCAGTTTACTTTGAGCACGTCAGTCATCTGAAATTCCGAACAATAACCAGTATGCTAAAGAAGTTTTAAACATAAACATTTATCAATCGAAGTAATGGAAAGTAATACAAATGTTAACCAAAGAGATTTTATTTTATTATTGAACATTTATTTTTCTGAATTTCTTTACATCATGGTCATATCCTATGGTTCTTTAACAGTAATTCTAGATGGTGGTTAATTAATAATTTAAGATGGTGATTGCATTTGATAAACATCCATCACAAATGTGTTGTCACTCATTGAGCAACAGTCAGGCCTGAATGTTCTACCAGCGATGCTGAAGACCCGTTCCACTGGGTTTGAGGATGCAGGGACATGGAGGTACATTGCAGTCAACTTTGATAGGTTCGGGAAACGGGAGGCGTTGTCATTCCATTGCACAAGGGGTCTGACATTTCAAGCAGGAAAGGAGCAGAGAGGTAGTTTGATACCTCTGTGGGGACAACAGCAGGAGTGGGGTTGAGGGGTAAGAACAAGGCAAAATACTTGTGCTTGTCTTTGCAGATGGTTCTTGTGCAATGGCAGGCTGGGGAGGTTGTGGAGCAAGGTTGGTTACTTCTGGTAGCCTACCTGCTCTGGGCACCAGAAGGCCTTGAAGCGAGGATCAAGAAGAGCTGACAGCTTCTAGACACACTTTTCCTCAAAAGGAGAGAGATGCCTCTCCACAGACACTTTAGAGAGAATGGGTTGTACTGTTCTTCACCAAAACATTGTACAAGTTGTAGCAACAAGCTGAATTGCAGGTACAACTGGGTTATAATTTAACAAAAAAATAATAAACAAAAGACACAAGGGTAGCACTTTATAACAGCTCCAAATGATGGACATGCCATTCGTTGATATTCCAGGAGTACCTAATGCTCCTTAATGTCTGAAAATAGCCTAAAACATATCAATACGCGTTCACGTCATGACGGAAACTCTGGACCTCCGAGTTAAAATTAAAGTAAATTATTTGCGTAGACTTCCTATTTGTTGATTCCGATACTTCCCAAGTGGGAAACGAGTAAGGAAGTCAGAAATGTCCGAGTTTCCGGCATGACGTGAAAGGGCTCGTTCAGAGAAATGGCGTGTTCTACAGCTAAGGCAAGACGATGCAACAACCAATGGTTGCGTGCCACGTTATTGACTGTGTCATAGACTGACTAATTGCTGTAACATGTGATGTGGTGCGATGATACTTAAAATACCTATACATTATACAGTAGTTTCCCCTTGTAATTCTGACTTGGAGGGTCAATCAAGTGAAACTTCCTAGTTGGAATATCGGGGCTGTACCAAATGTTTGATGTATTATAATAATTGATTATGCTTATGTTGTATTAATAGAAGGGGAGGGGTTATAAGACCCCTCCCTCCTTACATGTATGGGGTCCTAGACTATAGATTAACAATATACACTGCTCAAAAAAATAAAGGGAACACTTAAACAACACAATGTAACTCCAAGTCAAGCGTAGTGTCCAGAGCATGAAGGCGCTACCAGGAGACAGGCCAGTACATCAGGAGACGTGGAGGAGGCCGTAGGAGGGCAACAACCCAGCAGCAGGACCGCTACCTCCGCCTTTGTGCAAGGAGTAGCACTGCCAGAACCCTGCAAAATGACCTCCAGCAGGCCACAAATGTGCATGACAGACACAGCAAACCTTCTTGCCACAGCTCGCATTGATGTGCCATCCTGGATGAGCTGCACTACCTGAGCCACTTGTGTGGGTTGTAGACTCCGTCTCATGCTACCACTAGAGTGAGAGCACCGCCAGCATTCAAAAGTGACCAAAACATCAGCCAGGAAGCATAGGAACTGAGAAGTGGTCTGTGGTCACCACCTGCAGAATCACTCCTTTATTGGGGGGTGTCTTGCTAAGTGCCTATAATTTCCACCTTTTGTCTATTCCATTTGCACAACAGCATGTGAAATTTTTTGTCAATCAGTGTTGCTTCCTAAGTGGACAGTTTGATTTCACAGAAGTGTGATTGACTTGGAGTTACATTGTGTTGTTTAAGTGTTCCCTTTATTTTTTTGAGCAGTGTATATAAACGCAATATGTAAAGTATTGGTTCCATGTTTCATGAGCTGAAATAAAAGATCCTAGAAATGTTTTGTATCCACAAAAAGCTTTTTCTCAGATTTGGTGCACAAATTTGTTTACATCCCTGTTAGTGAGCATTTCTCATTTGCCAAGATAATCCATCCACCTGACTGGTGTGGCACATCAAGAAGCTGATTAAACAGTATGATCATTACACAGGTGCTCCCTGTGCTGGGGACAGTAAAACGTCACGAGAAAATGTGCAGTTTTGTCACACAACACAATGCCAAAGATGTCTTAAGTTTTGAGGGAGTAAGCAAATGGCATGCTGACTGCAGGAATGTCCACCAGAGCTATTGTCAGATAATTTAATGTTAATTGATCTACCATAAGCGTCGTTTCAGAGAATTAAGCAGTACGTCCAAGCGGACTCATAACTGCAGACCATGTGTATGGCATCGTGTGGGCGAGCGGTTTGCTGATGTCAACGTTGTGAACAGAGTGCCCCATTGTGGCGGTGGGGTTATGGTATGGTCAGGCATAAACTATGGACAACGAACACAATTACATTTTATCGATCGCAATTGAATCCAAAAAAAAACTGTGACGAGATCCTGAGGTCCATTGTGAGGCCCTTTTGTTTAAAGGTATCTGTGACCAACAAATGTATTGAGAGTCATGTGAAATCCATAGATTAGGGCCTAATTAATTAATTTAAACTAACTGATTTTCTCATGAAATGTAACTCAGTAAAATTGTAGAAATTGTTGAATGTTGCATATATATTTTTGTTCAATATATATTGTGCATTTGGAAAGTATTCCCACCCATTGACTTTTTCCAAAATGTTGTTATGTTCCAGCCTTATTCTAAAATGTATTAAAATGTTTAAGAGACTTGTCCCGAAGCCACACCTGAGCTATCTTGGCTGTGTGCTTAGCGTTGTTGTCCTGTTGGAAGGTGAACCTTCACCCCAGTCTGAGGTCTTGTGCGCTCTGGAGCAGGTTTTCTTCAAAGATCTCTCTGTACTTCGCTCAGTTTGCGTGTGTATGGACCACTTACTTCGCTCTGTACTGTACTTCGCTCTGTTTGCGTGTGCATGGACCACTTAAAGTATTTAGTGATATGGACATCGAGGAACTTGAAGCTCTCGACCCGCTCCACTGCAGCCCTGTCGATGAAGATGGGGGCATGCTCGTCCAACCCCGTTTCCTGTAGTCCACGATAAGCTTCTTGGTCTTACAGACGTTGAGGTAGAGAATGTTGTCCTGGCACCACACTGCCAGGTCACTCACCTCCTACCTGAATGCTCTCTCATTGTCGCCGGTGATCAGGCCTATCACCGTCGTGTTATCAGAAAACTTGATGATGGTGTTGCAGTCGTGCGTGGCCTTGCAGTCGTGGGTGAACAGGGTGTACAGGAGGTGTAATGGCGATTGCCTATGAAAATCCACTGGCACAGTAGAGAGCCGTCCATAACATAACAGCTTTCCGAAATGTTACTCTTTTTGGGTAAAGTTCCCATTAATTGAGCATATCAAATATAAATAGCTCCAATACACATATTCCTATACAAAAGGTGCAGAGAGATGCATTCTATATGCTGTATCTGTGATACGGTAAGAACTCCTCTCACCTGTGTTAACCCTTCCTGATCACCTGTGCTACCTATATACACACACACGTGACCAGTGACCCCAACATATATTGCCCTCTAGTGTACAAAAATATGTATATTAGAAGTCTTTTATGGATGCTATTCTGACACCTGGTGGACATCTATGGTTAACCTGTAAAATAGAGAATTAATGGTTATGGGTAAAAGATGGTGTCAGTAACCAGTGGTGGAAAAATGTACAAGACATAATTTAAAAACAAAGCATATTTTTGTTTAGTGAATCCGCCAGATCAGAGGCAATAGGGATGACCAGGGATGGTATCTTGATAAGTGCATGAATTTAACTATTTTCCTGTCCTGCTAGCCATTCAAAATGTAATTAGTACTTTTGGGTGTCAGAGAAAATGTAGGAGTAAAAAGTACATTATCTTTATGAATGTAGTGAAGTAAAAGTAAAAGTTGTCAAAAAAATATAAATAGTAAAGTAAACTACAGATACACAAAAAAAAACTACTTAAAATATTTTTACTTAAGTACTTTACACCATTGTCAGTAAATCATGAGGGGAAGTGATTGCACCTGATGGAAGACACCTAGTAGAGCTTCAGTTTTCTACCATTTCTTTTGAAATTGTATTTGGCTTTTGCTACCATTTCTTTAGGATTTAATTTGGCTTTTGCTACCATTTATTTTGGATTTAATTTGGCTTTTGGTACCATTTATTTGTTTATGCTTTATTTGACCATTTACCAACCTGGAATCTGTATGACTAACAATAGACAATTAATAAATACATTTGAACTGCAACAACTTATTTTTTCTATGTTAATGCAAAAGGAACCAAACCTGTATTTAGGCGTTTATAGACGTGGCCTTTTAGTTGGCTATATGGAAGCCAAGCCATTACATAATCTGATACGGGGACGGTTTCGAATGGATTTATGAACAATGCAACGTATGAATATTCGTCTGGAAATGTTTGCGCAGCATCAATGGAACACTGTTGATTGCAATTCTCACATTGGATTGGCGTGAAGAGTGCCTTTGTGTGCGAATGTGTGGGGTGGCTTATGGATCATTGTGGTTTGGAAGCCTTAGGAAGAAGATTCATGTCAGGTCATATGAAACGTGAATTTTGCAAGATTGCTCTCTGGTGATTCACATCGAACAAGATTCGTTTCTATTGGATTCATGTGAACTGTCAAAATAACTGTATTCCGTGATTTTTGCTATGGTACTGTGAATTGTGTTGATTGGAAAAACGAAGACAAGTGACATTTGTGGAGATACATGATCTTGGGCGCCTTTGAAGATGCGCGCTTCTTTGGAATGCCGTTTGGGTCTTTGCGTGTCAAAAAAGATACACGTCAAATAACACTTTGTCAGGCAAATAACAGTTCTATTATAGAATGTTGTGTGTTCTGAATTTGCACGTGCAAGCCAAGCGCCACAACTACTATCAGTAGCACTGTCAAAGCTGTACAAAAAAAAGTCTGCAAACACCGGCCACGAACGATGTGTTTACAATACCGCATTGGTAATAAGGCATTATTTGTTCGACCGCAATTTCTGGGGTAGCTAGCTTTAGCTCGGTGCCTAGCTAACACCAATACAACCAGCCTGAAATCGATGACCAGTAGAAACTGCAGTCATTTTCGTTATTCTTAGCAATGATTTAGGAATCCTTGTTGTTCGCCAATTGAGTTAGCCAGGTACTTAACCCTGTTGCCCAAAATTAAAGTTATAAGCAGACAGTTTGCTTCATCTGGCTAGTGAGGCTCGACCTGACCGGGTTATGAGTTGTGAAGTTAGCCACAATAAGGATTAGGCACAATAGTGGAATTTGCGGTTTGCCTTCAAAATAAAAGTACCTATTTCAAATCAAATTATATTAGTCACATGCGCCGAATACAACAGTGAAATGCTTACTTACTAGCCCCTAACCAACAATGCAGTTTAAAAAAAAATACAGATAAGAATAAGAGATAAAAGTAACAAGTAATTAATGAGCAACAGGGAAATAACAATAGCGAGGGCTCCGGTTATTTGAGGTAGTATGTACATGTAGGTATTTGAAAGGGATGCAGAAGGTTACAATTGGTGGAATAATGCCATATTTAGACTAGATAATGTTAAACAAGGTTGGAATGTGAAGCAATGAAATGGGGTCTCAGTCTACTCGGTGACACCCACAGAACACAACTGTGAAGAGTTTACGCAAATATTAGCGTTGTAGCTCTTATCACGGGACTGTGACTGTGTGAAATAACCTCCCCAGTCAGCCTATTGTGGTGTATTGACATTCATATTGCACTGTACAGCTTTACCTAAGGATTGGGAATCAATTAAATGGGGTATCAGTCTACTCAATACCCAATATATTTTTTCCCAACATCCTTCTCAGAGTTATCAGACTACAAAACATCCACACAGTATTGTTTTTCCACGGGAATAGTGTTCAATACACATAGGTTGACAATAAATGTGTCTCAATTCACAGTTGTTTCAGAGTCCCGCAATAAGAGCTACGACACTAATGTTCTCTGGGTGTCACTGAGTAGACTGATACCCCATGTCATTGGTCCACAATCCATAGGCAAGGCTTTTATATACCAACATTCTAACCTCGTTTAGCATGATCTATTCAATTATGGCATAATTCTACTATTTGTATTAATTTCATCACTGTCAATGACATACTTTTATTTTGAAGGCTTACCGATTGGTCAACAGGTTGATTTGACACTTAAAATATTCTACAATTATGTAAGCGAGTGCAGGCATCAGGGGAGTGTCTTGACGGGATCTCGCCCCAGATATCTCGCTGGACTCATATGGTAGCAGGGTGGAAACTGAGATCTGGATTGGATATATATCCTCTGATATTTCATCTTTTGGCTCAGTGGATGGTAATTCAAACCAGGATTTAGTTCTATGTGGTAGTTAGTTTGGTCTTCTCTGCTACCCAGAACCCCTCAAACCAATCAGGTACATTTCCTTTTATTTCCTAAACCAGGAACTCTGTGTAGAATAAGATTGTAGATGTGAGATATTACCTTATAAGTGTATTTTTTTTCAATCAATGTCTGAGCAAGTGAATCATTCATTGTTCCCATTTCAATCAAACATTTGTAGACTACATTAGAATGACTTGTGTCTTTGTGGATTTTTTTTTTTAAAGAAATCTTTCAGAATGCTTTTGCTTAAAAAAGTTTCCTATATGTGTAATTCTTGACTTTAATTATTTGCTTACTTACCCTCTAGTGTTTTTATCCCTGAAAGATAAATACTTCCACAGTATTATGAGTAAATATAGAAAGTTTAAAGATCTACTGAGAGATGTTCCTCACTTCCCAGGTAATGCGTTTTATTTATATTTATATTCTATTTCTGTTATGTGATATTTTATTCCTGTCAGTTTCATAGAGATGTAATAAAATAATCATAACTGGATAAACAATTTAAAAAATGTAAAATCCAGAGTGTTTTCTAAACTGCAGCCCAGAAAACAGGGGGGAAAAGTAATCTTAATAAATGTTATTATGAACTGACAGATATGCCCAGGCCAATGTATGGTAGTATTCAGCCCCTGCTACAGCCTCCTGATGATTCATTGGAAAGGATATACTGTAGCTTTCATGAGCAGTCGATGTTACATTCCAGTCTCATTTTTAACACAACATTTCAGTATAATTTATAACAGCCACTTCCAACTCATGTTCTATTTGATCAGCGTAGATGTTTGAATGTTTTAAAAATAGATCAACCATGAGTGCCCATTAATGTGAATCTGTGTCCTTGTAATTCAGACATTTTTACTAATGGAATAACGCGCAATCTGGCGCACCCCAAGAAAAGCTTGATGGGCCTCTACACTAAGCGGACAATGGAGAAGTACAACAATGTGATGATCAAGAACGTTGTCAAACTGTGTCAGATCCAGGACCATCATGCTATCCTGGAGGTAACAGCTTATGTGAAACACTTATACCTATTTCACACAGTGGTTACCTGCAAAAAAATACAAGGCAATGTTTACATGACCTCCTTTCAAACAGCCCCTTATTTACAATTTTTTTGCAGTTATACCCCTTTTATACATCACATCAAATGTATTTATAACACACTTTTTACATCAGCAGATGTCACAAAGTGCTTACACAGAAACCCAGCCTAAAACAGCAAGCAATGCCGATATAGAGGCACGGTGTCTAGGAAAAAGTGGTTGGGTGCAGGGTGCATCGCGTGCATAGGGTGCAATAAATCAGTACTTCAGGAGTAAATGTCAGTTGGCTGGCTATTCATAGCCGAATATTCAGAGATCGAGACAGCATGTGTGGTAGAGAGAGAAAGAGAGAGTCAGAGAGAGAGAGAGAGAGAGAGTCTCTCTCTCTCTACCGCACCTGCAGTCTCGACCTCTGAATGCACGGCTATGAAAAGCCAACTAACATTTACTCCTGAGGGGCACACCTGTTGCACCCTCTACAACCATTTGACCCTGCTGATCTTCTATGAACGTTTTAACATCTTGAAGAACAACTGGCCTTAATGGCCATGTACTCTTATAATCTCCAACCGCCATAGCCAGAAGAGGACTGGGCACCCTGTTAGGGCTGCGAATGTTCAACTGAGATAGGAACAGTAGCACACCTGAACTTGGTTAAAATAATTGTTTAATTCAAAAGTTAATAAATGGCAAATACAATTTCCGTATATACGGGTTCAATGTTTCATCACGCAGGATAAGACAGAGAACTGACTTGTTCCTGACAAAGATAGTATATTATACTCGTGACAGAGATTAGTTCCCGCTTCCGAGCCGGCCTGTCAGAGTAGAGACTGGGCGTGGTTTAGACTCACCCAGCCTATCGTTGGTGTTGGCACATAAGCTGGTCCCAGCCCCTTTGCGCTCTCTGGTGTCCTGTCGCTGTTGCTGTGTAGATTACGCTCCCTCACCCCAGAGACTGGGGTCAGACAGTTTTATAACATTGTCTGAGATATCTGCACCTGTATACAATGTCCACTGTTCTCGCTCAAGGCTAACTACAGCTTCCCAGCACTCTTATCTGAGCTAACTGTTACTTCCAGCACACACACACAGACACCCAGACACCCAGGCCAACAGTTTGTCAATATCCAATCACATTTAATACAGTTGCTAATCACGTTTGTTATAGTATTCAATCACATATAATACAGTTGCTAATATTCAATCACGTGTGTTATAGTATTGGGTTATAGTGCATGACTCAGATCCTCACATATGTTCTTCGTGTGTATAGTTTATCTGTTATTGTCCATTGTACACCACAGTCAGCAGTCTCATGATTCACCCCCTCCTGTGTCTCTCTAAGATTAGCACAGTCTCGGTCACACAGTACAGTAAAGCGCCCTTTTTAACACACACACATTTCAGGCTGCTGTTCATATCTTAGCTCAGATACATTTGTTGCATACACACATATTTCACACAGTACAGCGCTCTCTTTAACACACACACATTTCAGGCTGCTATTCATGGTTAGGCCCTGAGCACTGGTAAGAGTGAGAACAATGGAAAATGCAGGTTCACAAGAGTCAGCAATTCAAACTTTAATGCATAAGAAGCCCTACTAGCTTATAGTTAGTTAAGCATGTCAAAAAACCTTATAAAAACCCCACAATCCCCCGTTTGACACCTAAAAGGTGTCAACATAGACATTTTTGATTAACATAGACATTTTTGATTAACATAGACATTTTTGATTCCCCCGTTTGACACCTGTAAGTTGTCACAACCAATAAACATTCCATCCCTTTTTCCATATACTAGGTGGGCTCGTTACCACCCAGGAACTTATAACCTTCTTAGGGAGAACAGTGTTATTCATAAACCTCTTTTACAGCAAACCATGGGTCATCCTCAGTCAACCCCCTCTGTTCATTGGTCTCGGCATCCTCCCCACTAGCTGCAAGCAGGGGCATCATGCCAGAGGCCTTAGCAGCATCTGCAATAGATTTCTTGACACAAGGTAAAATGCAAGCAGCGCAACATAGTAGTATAAAAAACACGACTACTAGGGTCAGAAATCCAGTGACACATTATATCGTGACATCACATTCTTACATTTATTACCTAAAGTAAACTGAGCCTTTGTTCACAGGAAATAAAACGTTGTTGAAAAAAGTACAGAAAGTTCGGTCGCCATCTTAATCCCTTCTCTTACATGTAAACCATTAGCAACCGAGTCTAACTCCATTACTTACAATGGGTAAAGTACCAACCAGAATTCCCTTCAATTGCCTTCAAACATCATCAAACTCAGAGACTTTGTAATTAACCGTGTTACCTCAATATTTTGAGTCTTATTGCTCTTTTCCACATTACATACCTGAATTAACAGAGCAAAATGATGAGACGGAAAAACGTTCGTTTTCAGAACTAGTCATTCTCCAAGAATAAAGAAGAAATCTCCAAGACCTCACGATCTCACTGACGTCGGCAGTAATTAAATACATATATTAAATGTATAAAATAACAAACAAAATAAAACATCAGAAATATGACCATACATATGTTATCAACTTGTTATCAACAAAAAAATAATTATTTTCAAATAAATCTAATTTGACTTATAAACACAGTAGGCCTAAATATTTCCTAACGATATCACAACTTAAATAAAGCCTACTTACTCCTCAATTGGATCAAGGACATCTTGGTAATTATTTTCATCATCTCTAAGGAAACTATCAGGGGCAAAATCGCTTCTGCTGCTTGTAAAGAAACTAACAAATGAATGTCTGTGTCGTCGCGGAGCTCTCAAATACCGTGCCAGTCTCTTACTCTATGAACGGTCACTGCTATCCGGATTCCTTGGGACATCCTTACCCTGAACCCTAAACCCGAAACTAACACTAAACCATTGTATATTTATATTTGATAGAGGTAGAGACATCCCAAGGATCACAAATAACACGGACCCTCTGGGAAAGCCTATTTGACTGAAAGCCGTGGACACAACTCTTATTGGTTGTCTGATGTAGGCTACTGGAACTGGTAACAACACAGTCTGTGATTCGCTAACAACATTTAGATCTCTATATAGCGAGATAAGATAACATACCATGCAGATTACCTGTAGATTGGACATAATCTTTTCTAGGCCATTAGCGATAACAGTAAATACACAAGCCGTAGGCTACACTCGGAGGCTACTTTGGAATGTCGGCTTGCACGGGGAAAATGGTAAATTCATCACATTTATGGTTGAGATTTAATTAATATAAATATCAACTATGCACCTTATGACTTTCATTGACCTCTTAAGGATCCGCCCCTTTTCTTTCAATTTTCGCCTAAAATTACTTTCCCAAATCTAACTGCCTGTACTGTAGCTCAGGCCCTGAAGCAAGGATATGCATATTCTTGGTCCCATTTGAAAGGAAACACTTCAAAGTTTGTAGAAATGTGAAAGGAATGTAAGAGAATATAACACAATAGATCTGGTAAAAGATAATACAAAGAAAAAAACAACCGTTCTTTTGTCTTTTTTTGTACCATAATCTTTGAAATGCAAGAGAAAGGCTATAATGTATTATTCCAGCCCAGGTGCAATTTGGATTTTGGCCACTAGATGGCAGCAGTGTATGTGCAAAGTTTTAGACTAATCCAATGAACCATTGCATTTCTGTTCAAAATGTTGTATCAAGACTGCCCAAATGTGCCTAATTTGTTTATTAACAACAAGATTGCCTTTAAAATGATATAAGACACATGAATGTCTGAGGAATTTTAATTATGAGATTTCTGGTTTTTGAATTTGGCGCCCTGCACTTGGACTGGCTGTTGTCATATTGGTCCCGTTACCGGGACTGCAGCCTTAACCCGCAGGCATCACGCAGACGTTAGTAAGGCATTGGTATGATGACATGTTAGCTAACGTTACACGCAGGCTTCACGCAGACCTTAGTAAGGCAGCCACACAGTGGTACGGTTGCCTAGGCTTAAATAATGCAGACGTTAGTAAGGCAGCCACACGGGCAGCCACACAGTGGTACAGTTGCCTAGACTTAATTATGTCTGTTATCACCCCCCATACCCCATCCTACATCGGCCGGTCTAGCATGTATACATTGGGCAGACGTAGGCGAGATGTATGTGTGCTGTAACCCTTGATGGGCTATCAGCAGGACAATAGACTCTTGCCAAGTTTAGGGACTTTAAATGTATTGATGGATGTTTGCGAGGCATGACACTTCACATATCTCTTTGTATTTCCCACCAAATGCATTGTTTTCTAACCACATACTGATGGATCTGTAACAAATTACTATAGGAATAAATATCACTGAATGACAGAAATATTGGAATAAAGTATTTGAAGGCAACAAATTGTTGCTTACTGAAACACCCAAAGTCATCCAATTGTTATAATATGATTTGAAACAATAGACTACCCATGTGTGGTCAACTATTTCAGCACAGTTTTGCGCTGCTCTGAGACAAGCATGGGGACTGGTCTTGATAAATCAATCCGATTTTTATTTTCACTGAATCTCCATTTGGGTGTGAAATTAGGGTGTGGAAATGTTAGAATTATTTTGCTCTTCACTCGCAGTCACTTAGTAGCTTAGGCCTACTCCCGACAGTCACGTTGTACAGGGCAATATTTTCCTAACGGAAATCCTGAGGCCTACATAGGCTAATGTAAAATGCATTTTCGTTTTTCTGAGAATAGAAACACCATAATTTTAATAAATGTAAGCAAAATTTCTAACAGTTTAAACAGCACAGCAAATGCAATAATAATTTACAAACAAATTATAATCAATCCCATATGGTCTGTTCTAACAAAAAAGGTTTTAAAGTTTCTAGTACAGCCATTATTAAAAACAGTCAAATGCATTCGTGAATTCAATCGCTTTAGCCGACATGTTGCGCTATATTCATTGTTTAGTTATTCAAGGCTCCCTTTGTTATTTCGTTTTATAACTAGAATGCTTGACTGTATTTAAAGACATGGATGACTTGTATGCTGTGTGATGACATGCACAAATTAATGAATGATTGATTGATATACAGTATTCTGAAGTAAGCCTTTATGCCAATAAGTACGTTATGCTAAAACAGCTACAGTAAACAGGACTCTTAGCCTACAACTCCATGTAATTTCAATAACTTAGATTCTCAGAGATGCCCTCTGGTGGTCAAACTAACATTAATGGCAACAATGGCTGACAGTAAAATATTATGACGTCATGCACTCAAACTTGCCATACCATTCCGTAGCATCGGTATGACGCAACTTTTAAAGGAAGAACCACTGTAGGAGGGCCAAGCATAGGAAATAGCCATTTCAGTAGTTTAGTTAGAATAGGGTCCAGTATGCAGCTGGAAGGTTTAAATGCCATTACTATTTTTGTGAATGTGTCAAGAGATACAGAATTAAAAAATGTCTCCATTGATCCTAGGTCCTGGCAGTTCTGTGCTTGGAGAAATATGCAGATTCAAAGAGGAGTCTGTAATTTGCTTTCTAATGATCATGATCTTTTCATCAAAGAAGTTCATGAATTCATCACTGCTGAAGTGAGAGCCATCCTCTCTTAGGGAATACTGCTTTTAGTTAGCTTTGCAACAGTATAAAACTTTTTGGGGAGATTGTTCTTATTCGCATCAATTAGGTTGGAAAAATAGGATGATCGAGCAGCTAGTCGCAAAATTTCCAGTTTGGTGGAGGGCCATTTCTGTTCCAATTTTTTGGAAGCTTGTTTCAGGGCTCAGGTATTTTTTGTATTCCAGGTCGGTAATTTCTTGTGACAAATGTTTTTTGTTTTTAGGGGTGCGACTACATCTAGGGTATTACACAAGATTACATTTAGATCCTCAGTTAGGTGGTAAACCGATTTTTGTACTCCGACGTCCTTGGGTAGGTGGATGGAGTCTGGAAGGGCATCTAGGAATCTTTGTGTTGTCTGAGAATTTATAGTGCGGCTTTTGATAATCCTTGGTTGGGGTCTGAGCAGATTATTTGTTGCGATTGCAACCAAATCCTGGTCCGATAGTCCAGAATTATGAGAGAAAACATTTAGATCCACAATATGTATTCCACGGGACAAAACTAGATCCAGGATATGACTGTGGCAATGCGTAGGTCCGGAGACATGTTGGGGAAAAAACCCACTGAGTCGACGAAGGCTCCAAAAGTCTTTTGGAGTGGGTCTGTGGACTTTTCCACCAAATAATGTGAATATTATCTGCCATGACTACAAGGTCCGATAGGAATGTAGGGAACTCAGTGAGGAACGCTGTATACGGCCTTAGTAGGCTTGTAAATAGAGCTATAACAAGTGATTGAGTAGGCTGCGTAGATTTCATGACTAGAAGCTCAAAAGACAAAAACGTAGTCATTTTCTTTTTTGTAAATTTACATTTATCTACAAACGTATATATTTTGGGAGGTACAGAAAACAGTTTTCAACCAGCGATTGAGTTGTGAGACTTTGTTGTAGAGCTCATCACTACCCCTAAATGGGAGAGGGCCAGAGACAATTACTTGATGCCAACTCATCTTTCTTGCTAATTTACACTCTGAAGCTATGTTGTGCTTAGCAGTGGCGATTTTAGCATGTAAATCTTGGAGGGGCAAACTCCCCCCAACTGTATTTTTATACATGCCAGCAAAGCCACAACACAACACTTAACAATACATTCATTGCACTATAACGGTGACAAGCGGTGCCCACAAACGTTTAGGGCCTACATAAAGCTGTCCCAACAGCAGAGCTTTCTTTCCAGCACCATGGAGTGAATCCTTACCACCGCTACACCTGGCTATCAGCGGAGCCTTGTCTGGCAGTGAAACAGTTCATTCAGCCTCGTTTACTGCATTTAAAAAAAAAAACATAGCTGATATGGCTGACCATATCTCCCTGGCATATTACATTATTTATGCAGAAGCGTATAAGACATTGTTAGACTCACTTTGTTGTGCGCGGCGGTCCTTCTCGGGAAAATTTTGTCATCAAAGAAAAAGGTTTACAATTCCGTGTCGGATGACCGTTCAAAACATATTTTCCCAGTCTGACTTCCCAGTTGCAATGCTTGCGGTTAGCCACTGTCACCGATTCTTTAAAAACAACTCATTGTTGAATTTGCTATACGTTTTATCTATATTTTCTCTTCATTATTTCTCTTCATATGACAAGGATTAAAAATAATTTGCCAGTAGACTTGATTCGTGATGATGACTGCTCGCTAAGATTGTGAAATTAAGATGTTGACATGATCAATCCAATCAAAGCTACTGTACATATAATGTGATTTGATGTAATTTCTGTGGCCAATGACCTTGACCCTTCTTGGAAGGGCACTTGTAATATAACACTAGGACCCAAAGGGCTGAAATGTTGGATGTCTACCCTTACAAGGACTGCAGCTAGGCGATTGCACAAGGTCCCCATGAGTGACAGAATACTGAGCCAATCACTGCGCAATGCTCCTATTTTCTGCTGGCCCGCCCCACCACCACAGATAGCACTGAGCTAGACTGAAACACCTGCATTTTGGAACTGCCTTACTCGAGAAAACAAAAAAGAAACCATGGTTGTATGCTGCTTTATTAACTAAATTATATATTTATTTTTTTACATTGTTTGCAAACTGATACGTGACACGTAATAATGCCAAAATACCCCCACCAATTTTTTTTGTATATATATTATAATTATTTTAACTTTTTTTTGTACAAAAAAAATAACAAATGTGTGTCTCAAAACAGGTGGGGCAGAGCCATGAATGACTAGTCGCCACTGGTGCTTAGTGACCTCTGACTGTTTTATCCTAACATTATTGGTGCCGACGTGGATAACAATATCCCTGTACTCTCTACACTCGCCAGTTTTAGCATTAACCGGCACCCTCTTCAGATTAGCCTTAAAGTCTAATCTGTCTGTGTATGAAAGGGGTATTACTGTCACGCTCGCTATCCTCAAACTCCCTGTCATAAATCGACCGAGGCGCAGCGTGCATGTAGTTCCACATCTTTTAATGAAAGTGAAACCAAAACAACCAAAAAAACAAACTGGTAAACAGCAACGAACGTGACGCAAACCGAGGTGCACACAAACACACGGAAAATAATTACCCACAAAACACAGGTGGGAAAAGGCTACCTAAGTATGGTTCTCAATCAGAGACAACGATAGACAGCTTCCTCTGATTGAGAACCACACCCGGCCAAACACATAGAAATAGAAAATCATAGAACATAGACTGTCCACCCAAATCACACCCTGAGCAAACCAAAATAGAGACATAAAACGCTCTCTACGGTCAGGGCGTGTCAATTACTTTATAGACACACAGACACACTTAGATTTTAGTCATTTAGCATACACTCTTATCCAGAGAAACTTACAGTAGTGAGTGCATTCATTTTCATTCTGGTCCCCAGTGGGAATCGAACCCACAACCCTGGCGTTGCAAGCACCATGCTCTACCAACTGACACACACACACACACACACACACACACACACACACACACACACACACACACACACACACACACACACACACACACACACACACACACACACACACACACACACACACACACACACACACACACACACACACACACACACACACACACACACACACACACAATTGATCCAGTGCCATCAAATCTACTCTGTCCGCCAGGTTGGCTTTGGTCCAGGCCTGGGGCTCCAGGAGGCTTTGAAGTACCTGAACCCCAGGGGCAAGTTGTTTGGCCTGGACGTCTCAGAGTACATGCACAAGGTGTGCCGGGAGCGTCTGGGCCCTCAGCTGGCCTCGGGGAAGGTCCACCTGCTCCAGGGCAGGGTGGAGTGTATTCCCCTCCCGGACCACTGCATTGACAGAGTCTTCCACTCCAACTGCCATCTCTACTGGCCGGACATGGCCATCGCCACCGCCGAACTGCTCCGTGTCATGAGGCCAGGTTAGTGGAAGCACGGCACACACATGCATATGCCACAGGCACACACAAGATGCAATTCTTTATTGCAAACAGTAGAGGGCAATGTGAGTGCAGTCAGAGCCATACTATACAAGCTGTATAACAACATGCACTAAACGTTTACTGCATCTCCACGGCACTGCATATCTATAGAGTTATCACAGCAGCCTATACAGGAAGACAGTATTGCAGTGCACAGAACCTGTTGTTGTTGTATCTCTCTGTATGATGGTTACCATAGAAATAGAAGGATAGTTCTAATGAATACAACCACCTCCTTTTCTTCCTTCCCGGTAGGAGCGAGAATGTTGGCAACGTGTGACCTGGTCTTCCTGCGTCATGGGATGACGCAGGGCTTCTTCAAAGGTGTGATGGTGGATCCTGAGCCCTACATGCAGGCCCTGAGGGCTGTGGGCTTCCTGGGGGTCAGCATGGAGGACCTGATGGACGAGGGAAAGAGCTTCCAGGTCATCTATGCTACCTCTCCACCTCCCTCCACCACCGAGACTCAGAACAGTTAGGAACACGGATGTTTTTGATGGATATAACAGCATATTGTATCATAAAAATGAATGTTACTTCCAAGGAGAGTATGTCTGTTCATACTCAATGTTTTATATTGAGCACTTGTATGTTACTGTGATGATTGGTTGTCAGAAATAAAGTATTTACCTGTCATTCACTTTGCATGGGAGGGTTATACACAGTACAAGCCTTGACTAGTAAGGTTTTTTGGTGACCACAGAGTGCCTAGTGTTAAATAGCAGGTTTACAGTATAGACATATTGAGGATTTTGTTATAGGTGACAAATGCACGCATGTTCAGCAATCCATTTGATTATAATTTTCACTTATTTGCATATGACAGATTTCTGTCAATAAAAAGCAATCAATCAATCATTCAAACAGGGTCTCACAGTCCCTTCTCCAAATAGACTACATTTGAAGGAAACAAAAAGATCAAGACATTAGAATATGTGGGTGAGCTATTTTATCTATCTGAAGCCAAGACAAGACCTTGGTTTTCAAATGCAATGGTTGTATTAGAGCGCTTTTTCTGACCTCCAGCAGAGCGTTTGGCACCACTCAGTGGGCCATAGAAATAGCGAGATAAAAGTTCAAAGGAAAGGAGGAAAGACTAAGAGAGTGGTTGAGTCTGGTCCTTGGTTGTTTACCAGAGTTCTTTGTTCAGACTGTTCGTCTAGAGCATGGTTCTAACAACATTAAAATGGCTGCCTAGCTCTAGTTTGTCATAGAGGGTAATGTTTACCAATGGTCTATGTAAACCATATAATTAATAGGCATTGAAATGTACGTGTGTGCATTGTTGTGTATGTTTTCCACATCCATCCCACTGGTCACCGATGTCAGTTCAACATTTAGTTTTGATTTACATTTGGTTGAGTTGTCAACTAAAATGAATTCAACATGAAATTAACAAGAATTGTCACCATGTCAATGGATTTAGGTTAGAAGTTGTGTGAAAAAAAATACAAAATTCCCTTTTTGCAAATCCAATCAGTTTTCCACATTGATTCAACGTCACCACAATGAATTTCTTTGTTGAAATGATGCAGGAAACAACGTTGATTCAACCAGTTTTTGCCAAGCGGGATTGTCTGTCTACAGGACAATGAACTCCATTAATGGTCAAACTGAATATTTATATTAGGTATTGGACGTACCTGCGCTGGAGGACTGCAATTTCCCTCTCCCTCTCCTTCAACACATCCATAGCAGCACAGGCTGAAAATATAAAAGGGCCTCCCGCGTGGTGCAGCGGTCTAAGGCACTGCATCGTAGTGCTAGAGACATCACTACAGACCCGGGTTCGATCCTGGGCTGTGTCATAGCTGGCCGTGACCGGGAGATCCATGAGGCGGCGCACAATTGACCCAGCGTTGGTCCAGCGATGTCCTTGTCCCATCGCGCTGTGACTGACCGGGCGCCTGCACGCTGACTTTGGTCGACAGTTGTGTTTCCTCCGACACATTGGTGTGGCTGGCTTCCGGGTTAAGTGAGCAGTGCGGCTTGGCAGGGTCGTGTTTCGGAGGACGCATGGCTATCAACCTTTGCCTCTCCTGAGTCCGTACGGGGGTTGCAGCAATGGGACAAGACTGTAACTACCAATTGGGGAGAAAAAAAGGGGTAATATGCAATTTCTCAAGTGGGGAAGGGAAAATTTAAATTGGTTGCTATCAGCAGAGAGGTTTGGAACAGTCTTTGTTATTGGTCTGTTAACTAATCCCACTAAAACTCCATCCCACCAAAACAGGCTCTTTTCAAAAAGCTCTTTTCACAAATTCACAGTATTATTCCAAGCTCATAGTGTGGAATATATATAAAACACAGGAAAATCACATATTTGACTGCGCTGTGCCTTTAAAGTCTGGCAGTTCTTAATCTGCCAGAAAAACAAGTAACAAACATTATTAAAACATTTCTGCTTAATTTGACCCAGATGTGATTGAACCAGAGTTTAATGTGTCAGTATTCATTAGGGGTTGAATCCTGACTGACCGATTTTCACTTAGTCCTGTATTGATGTCAATGGGAGATTGACACTTAGAAGCATGTCCTTTGCACCAATCACACTTAAGCTCACAACTTCCAAGAATAACTTCTGAATACCTCTTACTAACAACCTACCACCTACGAGGGTGAAATCCAGAAGTTACTTTAAATGACTTGCCCTGAACTCTAAATCTGAACCAAACACAAATAATGTTATCACAGAGATTTGTAGTGAATAACTTAATGTGTAACTCTAAAGATCCTTCCTTGGCTACACTTACAGTATCAAGTTAACAATTGGTGTACTGTATGAACTGTTTGTGAGCTTCACACCTGCAAAGCATCTAACGGTCAACGTGACAATGTCACAGCCTGAGGAGACTCACCAAAGGTGTCTCTAGTTAAAAGAGTGGTGGGCTCGATTGGCTGATGCTATGAAAAAAAACATGTTTTAAGTCAGCTGTTAAATCAGTGCTTTTAAACCGGGACAGTTGTTGCTCAATATGCGATAATGTGACTAGAATGATGTTGGAAACAACAGCCTATTCTGGGACATAGACATGTCTTATATGGGTAGAAAGCTCACATTCTTGTTAATATAACTGCAGTGTCCAATTTACAGTAGCTATTACAACAAAAAATACCATGCTACTGTTGAGGATAGTGCACAACAACAAAACACTTTTATCAACAGCAACTGGTTTGATATATTCACTTCTGAAGGTAAATAATGTACTTACATTCAGTAATCTTGCTCGGATTTGTCATCCTGAGGGTCCTAGAGATAAAATGTAGAGTCATTTTGTTTGAAAAATATATATTTTTATATTCAAATATAGGAACTGGGTTCTACAGTTTAACCCCCTGTTGTCTATGGCTCCACACCCCCCAGCCAAGTTCTTTATTTGGTCAGTCATCTCCTGGGTGATCATACCAGGCTGATTATGACAGCATTACAGCTTTGGAGCATTACAGGTCTGAGTAACCTCACCGATGTCTACACGTTAAAGCTCTACTTCATAGCTAGCAAAACACTTAACATGTTCATGTATACACATTGTATAACTTGCTCACATCCGGCTCTGTGGCTTTTCTCTCAGAGCTCAGGAGTCTGGCCTCCTTCAGAAGAGCTCAGAGCTTTTTCAAAACAAAATCAAATCAAATGTTATTTGTCACTTGCACCGAATACAACAGGTGTAGACCTTACTGTGAAATGTTTACTTACAAGCCCTTAACCAACAATGCAGTTGGTTATACAAAGTGGGGGGTGGGGGGGGGTGGGTGGGGGGGGCGGGTCAATGTATGGTTTGGAGGTAGAAGCTGTTAAGGAGCCTTTTGGACCTAGACTTGGCGCTCCAGTACCGCTTGCCGTGCGGTAGCAGAGAGAACAGTCCATGACTTGGGCGACTGGAGTCTTTGATAATTTGTTGGGCCTTCCACTGACACTGCCTAGTATATAGGTCCTGGATGGCAGGAAGCTTGGCTCCAGTGATCAAATAAAATTAGATTTTATTTGTCACATGCGCAGAATACAACAGGTGTAGACCTTACAGTGAAATGCTTACTTACAAGCCCTTAACCAACAATGCTGTTTAAAAAAAAATATATATATAAAAAAATATATAAGAAATTAAAGTAACAAATAATTAAATAGCAGCAGTAAAACAACAATAGCGAGGCTTTATACAGGGGGTACCGGTACAGCGTCGATGTGCAGAAACACTGGTTATTCGAGGTAATTGAGGTAATATGTACATGTAGGTAGAGTTATTAAAGTGCCTATGCATAGAAAATAAATAGAGAGTAGCAACAGAGTAAAAGGGGAGGGGGAGGGCAATGCAAATAGTCTGGGTAGACATTTGATTAGATGTTCAGTAGTCTTATGGCTTGGGGGTAGAAGCTGTTTGGAAGCCTCTTGGACCTAGACTTGGCACTCCGGTACAGTCTATGACTAGGGTGGCTGGAGTCTTTGACAATTTTTAGGGTCTTCCTCTGACACCACCTGGTATAAAGGTCCTGGATTCAATCTTAGTCCTGTATTGACGCTTTGCCTGTTTGATGGTTTGTCTGAGGGATTAGCGGGATTTCTTATAAGTGTCCAGAATAGTGTCCCGCTCCTTGAAAGCGGCAGCTCTAGCCTTTAGCTCGGTGTGGATGTTGCCTATAATCCATGGCTTCTGGTTGGGATATGTACGCATGGTCACTGTGGGGACAACGTCATCGATGCACTCATTGATGAAGCCGATGACTAAGGTGGTATACTCCTCAATGCCATTAAATGAATCCCGGAACATATTCCAGTCTGTGCTAGCAAAACAGTCCTGCAGTGTAGCATCCGTGTCATCTGACCACTTCCGTGTTGAGCGAGTCACTGGTAGTTCCTGCTTTAGTTTTTGCTTGTAATCAGGAATCAGGAGGATAGAATTATGGTCAGGTTTGCCAAATGGAGGGCGGGGGAGAGGTTTGTATGCGTCTCTGTGTGTGGAGTAAAGGTGGTCTAGAGTTTTTTTCCTCTTGTTGCACATGTGACATGCTGGTAGAAATTAGGTCAAACTGATTCAAGTTTGCCTGCATTAAAGTCCCTGGCCACTAGGAGAGCCGCTTCTAGAGAAGCATTTTCTTGTTTGCTTAGGGCCTTATACAGCTCATTGAGTGAGGTTATAGTGCCAGCATCGGTTTGTGGTGGTAAATAGAAGGCTACGAATAATATAGATGAAAATAATCTTGGTAGATAGTGTCAGTCTGTACACGTAATACCACAGAGACAGAAAAAAAGATCATCAAATGGTAGCGTCTAGAGGATTGGATTAATATGCTACCCTTATGAAATTGAAGTCATCAGTCTAAATGACAATAGCTTGTGAAAAGCACTGTGTGTTTGAGGTCCGCTATCTGGAGAAGTGCCTCATTCTTCTCCTTAAGAACTTTGCTGTAACACTGTTCCAGCTTTTCTCCTTTCACTATAATGATACAGTAAGAGAGATTTGACATTAGCTCTCTTTAACTCTTGATTAAAACTTCTTGTGAATAGGGGGGCGCTGTTTTCACTTTGGAAAAAATCGTGCCCAAATTAAACAGCCTCGTACTCTGTTCTGGATCATACAATATGCAAATTATTATTACTATTGGATAGAAAACACTCTGAAGTTTCTAAAACTGTTTGAATTATATCTGTGAGTAAAACAGAACTCATTTGGCAGCAAACTTCCATACAGGAAGTGAAAAATCTGAAAACGAGGCTCTGTGTCAGGGCCTGCCTATTCAACTGGATTTTATTTATGGATCTGTATGCACTTCATACGCCTTCCACTAGATGTCAACAGGCAGTAGAAGGTTGAATGGGGTGTCTAGCTTGATGTGAGGCCGA
Source organism: Salvelinus namaycush (assembly GCF_016432855.1). Taxonomy (NCBI): domain Eukaryota; kingdom Metazoa; phylum Chordata; class Actinopteri; order Salmoniformes; family Salmonidae; genus Salvelinus; species Salvelinus namaycush. The sequence goes on along the minus strand of NC_052313.1, from coordinate 40,989,732 downwards.
ATAAGAGCTTTTGGAGTGGCAGGTCCGGTCTTTTGTCAGTTTTCGACGGCGCGCAGGGGAACCTCACATTGTCTTCTGAAAAGCGTTCGGTATACACTACGAATTGCTCCGGCTCTCATTTTATTTGATACATATGATAATAACATCATAAAGATGGATTTTCAACTGAGTTTGACCAGTTTATTCGAAGTTTATTGGGAATTTTGGAATTTTTCGTTCCATGCGCCAAGAGATGAAGGACACGTGCGCTCCACAATGCTAGCCAAAGTTGCTAATTCGACAGAAGAAATGGACATTCTAAAACCAAACAACGATTTATTCTGGACCTAGGACTCCTTGCACAACATTCTGATGGAAGATCAGCAAAAGTAAGACAACATTTATGATGTTATTTCGTATTTCTGTGTAATATGTTGACTCCAACACGGCGGAGAATAGGTGAGCGCTGTCTCACAATAATGCTTGTGGTAAAGTTATTTTTTTAAATCTAACACAGCGGTTGCATTAAGAACCAGTGTATCTTTCATTTGCCATACAACAAGTATTTTTATGTAAAGTTTATGATGAGTTCTTTGGTTAGATTAGGTGAGTGTCCAAAATATCTCCGGACATTCTGGTGAATTGTTGCTACGTATTCACAATGTATAACCACGATTTGCAGCTCTAAATATGCACATTTTCGAACAAAACATAAATGTATTGTATAACATGATGTTATAAGACTGTCATCTGATGAAGTTGTCCAAAGGTTAGTGATTCATTTTATATCTATTGCTGGTTTTTGCGAAAGCTATGTTGGCGGTGAATAAATGTTTTTGTGTGTTTGGCTATTGTGGTAAGCTAATATAATTCTATATTGTGTTTTCGCTGTAAAACACTTAAAAAAATCGGAAATATTGGCTGGATTCACAAGATGTTTATCTTTCATTTGCTGTACACCATGTATTTTTCATAAATGTTTTATGATGAGTATTTATGTATTTCACGTTGCTCTCTGTAATTATTCTGGCTGCTTTGGTGCTATTTGTGATGGTGGCTGCAATGTAAAACTATGATTTATACCTCAAATAAGCGACATTTTCGTACAAAACATAAATGTATTGTATAACATGATGTTATAAGACTGTCATCTGATGAAGTTGTTCAAGGTTAGTGATTAATTTTATCTCTTTTTCTGGGTTTTGTGAAAGCTACCTATGCGGTGGAAACATGGTGAAAACATGCCGTTGTGTGTTTGGCTATTGTGGTTAGCTAACATAAATACATATTGTGTTTCCGCTGTAAAACATTTTAAAAATCGGAAATGATGGCTGGATTCACAAGATGTTTATCTTTCATTTGCTGTATTGGACTTGTGATTTCATGAAATTATATTATATGATATCCCTGTGGCGCTAGGCTAGGCTATGCTAGTCAGCTTTTTTGGTGAGGAGGATCCCGGATCCGGGAGAGAGAAGCGGTAGAGGTTTTAAAGGTCACAAAGAAGCTGTATTAACATACTGATGTTACTGAAAATGCCTGACAGTGAAAACTCACACAGGTGGTACTTGAATTTGACCTGAGACAAAAAAACAAAAAAAAAGATTTAAAAAAAAAATACATGATTTGCACTAGTGCTGAACAACATGAAGAGTAAACAAAAACAACAACTTTCACTCACAAAGAAAGCACTGTGACTATGATTATAACAGTTATGAATACATATTGCTAGCACATTAAGGACTATTGCCATCACAGCTACAACGTTAATAAATTCCCAAATGAGCGCTGTGATTAGTTCTTATCTGCAGGGCCTGAGCACCCTGGAGGTCATGGACAGACCTGGGCAGGGATTCTGCAATCCGGGGGTAGAGCAGGGCTTCTTCCAGGACATGACGGTATGGGAAAACCATTAAAGTGTGGAAAACTGGTCGGCCTACTCCACACACAGCGACGTAGGTGTCGTGAGAAATAGGTGGTCCAGGAGTGATCGGATACGATTGGTGGCTGGTGTCCATTCCTTGGGCAGTGTGGCAACCTAGAAACATACACACCCAGCCAAAAACACATTCCAGGGTGGAGGCAGCCCCAGAGAAGACACCAATTCAACTTCAAATAAATCAAACAGCGTAGGTTTCAAAACATTGTGCAGCTGAAGTTGAGCACGATAGACAACTAGGCCTACTGGGCAATGGTAGCCTATTAACTGTAGGCTAGTCGGCTTAGTATAGTCAGTAGCCTATAGTGGTTGAAATTCTCTCTATTTAAGTCTTCCTTAAATAGAGAGAATTTCATGGTAATTTTGTCATTCAGTCATCATAGATAAATAATAGTACTAGGCATATATGTCCACATAATAGACTACACATACAAGAGCGATGACAAACCATTCTAGTTAATAGGCACCCACAAGAAACCACAATGGCTCAAATTGTATCACTGCACATACACTTTACATCTGCAACACCCGGAGACAGCATTGCTTATGCAGTATCAGAAAGCGTATTTATACATAAACTATGCTGCAATACTGACATCAACAAAGAGTAAAAGCCAACTTAAGCTTGCTCCGAAAATGAGTTCCACAGGCTACAAGTGAAGACAGACACATCGTGGACGTGTCCTTATCCAATTCCGAGATACATATTAAAGATATTGGAAGAACTGTGAACTGATGGATAGTTCACAGGTCAAAAGCAGAGAGACATGCTGTAGCGTTTAGTCAATTATATAAAAAAGTGATCTAGTACAATGTTGCAACTTGCATGGGGCACATAACTGTCGGTTTCACGTAATTGACCGTTAATTAACAAACACATTAACATCTCTTGGATTCCACACATGCAGTGATGCAGACCTTTGGAAAGCAGACCACTGATGCAGACCTTTGGAACATCAACATTTTAAAAAGTCTAATAAATCCATGTAATATAGCCTACACATTCAAGCAGTTAAATAAAAGTTACATTTAAAATGAAATGAACTTGATAATGCCTCGAAATTCACGGCGACATCCCCTTTGTGTGGCCGTAATGCACCCTAAAAATAATTCATGCCATTTGCAGCCAGGCCTTGTGCCCTTGTCACTGAGTGCTGCACCTCTCACTCACATGGCTCTCCATCACGTGATAGGGTCTTTCTCACAGGCTACAAGTGAAGACAAAGACATCTTGGACGAACTGCGCGTGTCCTTATCCAATTCCGAGATGCATATTGAAGATATTGGAAGAACTGTACTGTACACATTTACTTTTCGTCAGCCAACAAGATGAGTAGGCCTAACTAACATCAAAAGCACTAGTCTATGTCAATCTACTATCCCCCATAGTACAAAAGTTGACCTATTCTATTCTGTGTGAAAAATGAATATTCCAAACATAGTCTGGGACAGTTGGGGATACGATAGATCCTGAATTAATACAACCACTAGCATCAAAAAAATGACAGATCAGAATATTTAGATTAAAATGTTGATAAACTATTAGGAAATTTCTTCACATTATGAGCGCATCAATGCACACATGGCAGTAGGCTATAAGCGCGAATGTTCCAATAGCGGGAAAACACCTTCATTATTGTTTCTTGCCTTATGCTGAGCATCATTCACAAGTGATAATATATAATTCACAAGTGATAGGCTAATATTGTCACCCAACAGATTATTAAGTATTTTTTTTTTTAAAAGAGACCACTGCAAAATTATCAGTTTCTCTGGTTTTACTATTTATAGGTACAGTTGAAGTCGGAAGTTTACATACACTTATGTTGGAGTCATTAAAACTCGTTTTTCAACCACTCCACAAATTTCTTGTTAACAAACTAGTTTTGGCAAGTCGGTTAGGACATCTACTTTATGCATGACACAAGTCATTTTTCCAACAATTGTTGACAGACAGATTATTTCAATTATAATTCACTGTATCACAATTCCAGTGGGTCAGAAGTTTGCATACACTAAGTTGACCGAGCCTTTAAACAGCTTGGAAAATTCCAGAAAATGATGTCATGGCTTTAGAAGCTTCTGATAGGCTAATTGACATAATTTGTGTCAATTGGAAGTGTACCTGTGGATGTATTTCAAGGCCTACCTTCAAACTCAGTGCCTCTTTGCTTGACATCATGGGAAAAACAAAAGAAATGAGCGAAGAAAAAAAATGTGGACCTCCACAAGTCTGGTTCATCCTTGGGAGCAATTTCCAAATGCCTGAAGGTACCACGTTCATCTGTACAAAAAATAGTATGCAAGTATAAACACCATGGGACCACACAGCCGTCATACCACTCAGGAAGGAGACGCGTTCTGTCTCCTAGAGATTAACGTACTTTGGTGCAAAAAGTGAAAATCAATCCCAGAACAACAGCAAAGGACCTTGTGAAGATGCTGGAGGAAACGGGTACACAACTATCTTTATCCACAGTAAAACGAGTCCTATATCGACATAACCTGAAAGGCCACTCAGCAAGGAAGAAGCCACTGCTCCAAAACCGCCATAAAAAAGCCAGACTACAGTTTGCAACTGCACATGGGGACGAAGATCGTACTTTTTGGAGAAACGTCCTCTGGTCTGATGAAACAAAAATAGAACTGTTTGGCCATAATGACCATCGTTATGTTTGGAGGAAAAATGGGGAGGCTTGCAAGCCGAAGAACAACATCCCAACCGTGAAGCACAGGGGTGGTAGCATCATGTTGTGGGGGTGCTTTGCTGCAGGAGGGACTGGTGCACTTCACAAAATAGATGGCATCATGAAGATGGAAAATTACGTGGATATATTGAAGCAACATCTCAAGACATCAGTCAGGAAGTTAAAGCTTGGTCGCAAATGGGTCTTCCAAATGGACAATGACCCCAAGCATACTTCCAAAGTTGTGGCAAAATGGCTTAAGGAAAACAAAGTCAAGGTATTGGAGTGGCAATCACAAAGCCCTGACCTCAATCCTATAGAAAATGTGTGGGCAGAACTGAAAAAGCGTGTGCAAGCAAGGAGGCCCTCAAACCCGACTCAGTTACACCAGCTCTGTCAGTAGGAATGGGCCAAAATTCACCCAACTTATTGTGGGAAGCTTGTGGAAGGCTATCAGAAACATTTGACCTAAATTGAACAATTTAAAGGCAATGCTACCAAATACTAGTTGAGTGTATGTAAACTTCTGACCCATGTGAGGAAAGAAATAAAAGCTGAAATAAATCATTCTCTACTATTATTCTGGCATTTCACATTCTTAAAATAAAGTGGTGATCCTAACTGACCTAAGACAGGGAATTAAATGTCAGAAATTGTGAAAAACTGAGTTTAAATGTATTTGGCTAAGGTGTATGTAAACTTCCAAATTCAACTGTATGTGTTTGGGTAAAATGAAAATGTTTGTTTTATTCGTCCTGCTAGGTAACCTAAACTGGGACATGCTTAAACCACCTGACCAAGTCCTAAAGCAATGGGACTCCCTAAATCTTTCTCAGATTATTACCAATCCCACAAGGTATGACTCCAAACACCCAGAAAAGACTACTCTCTTCAATGTTATCCTCACAAATAATCCTGATAGGTATCAGTCTGGTGTTTTCTGCAATGACCTTAGTGATCACTGTTTTACAGCCTGTGTTGGTAATGGCTGCTCAGTGAAACGACCTGTCCTGATTTGTCATAGACTCTTGCTAAAAACTTTAATGAGCAAGCCTTCCTTCATGACCTGGCCTCCGTATATTGGTATAGAATAAGCTTGATCCCCTCTGTCGGTTCGACCGTGATCTTGCAGAGTTACTCCACCTCAAGAATTGCATTTGGCGAAAATCTCGGCACATGCATACTCAGGCTGACTGGCTCTCGTTCAGGCAAACAATAAATAAGTGCACTCAAGCTATCCGGTAGGCCAAAGTTAGTTACTTTAAAGAGCAGTTCTCTCTCTGTGGGTCTAACCCCAAGAAGTTCTGGAAAACGGTTAAAGACCTGGAGAATAAACCCTCCTCCTCACAGCTGCCCATGTCCCTTAAAGTTAATGATGTGGTTGTTGAGCTTTTTAATCACCACTTCATTAAGTCAGGATTCCTATTTGACTCAGCCATGCCTCCTTGCCTGTCCAACATTTTCTCATCTCCCACCCCTTCTAATGCGACTAGCCCGATGCTCCTCCCTCTTTTTCCCCTGCCCCGCTACAAAGTTTCTCCCTGCAGGCGGTCACTGAGTCCGAGGTGCTTACGGATTTCCTTAAACTTGACTCCCCAAAAACTTCTGGGTCAGACTGTTTAGAACCTTCTTCACTAAGGTTGCTGCCCCTATAATCGCCAAGCCTATCTCTGACCTTTTTAACCTCTCTTCTCTCTGGGGAGGTTCCCATTGCTTGGAAGGCAGCCACGGTTCGTCCTTTATTTAAAAGGGGAGATCAAGCTCATCCTAACTGTTACAGGTCTATTTCTATTTTTCCCTGTTTATCAAAAGTTTTGGAAAAACTAGTCAATAATCAACTGACTGGCTTTCTTGATGTCTATAGTATTTTCTCTGGTATGCAATCTGGTTTCCGCTCAGGTTATGGATGTGTCACTGCGACCTTAAAGGTCCTCAATGATGTTTGCACTTGATTGTAAACAATGTTGTGCTGCTATTTTTATTGACTTGGCCAAAGCTGTTGATACAGTAGACCAGTCCATTCTTGTGGGCCGGCTAAGGAGCATTGGTGTCTCTGAGGGGTCTTTGGCCTGGTTTACTAACTACCTCACTCAAAGAGTGCAGTGTATATTGTCAGAACATCTGCTGTCTCAGCCACTGCCTGTCACCAACGGTGAAATAGCAGCCATTACGAACGTAATCGCTCCTCTTTCACCCCAGCTTCCAAACTAACCCTGATTCAGATGACCATCCTATTCATGCTAGATTACGGAGACGTAATTTATAGATCGGCAGGTAAGGGTGCTCGAGCGGCTAGATTTTCTTTACCATTCGGCCATCAGATTTTCCACAAATGCTCCTTATAGGACAGACACATCACTGCACTCTATACTCTTCTGTAGACTGGTCATCTCTGTATATCCGTCGCAAGACCCACTGGTTAATGCTTATTTATAAAACACTCTTAGGGCTTAGTCCCCCCTAATTGAGATATCTACTGCAGCCCTCATCCTCCACATACAACACCCGTTCTGCCAGTCACATTCTGTTAAAGGTCCCCAAAGCACACATCCCTGGGTCGCTTGTCTTTTCAGTTTGCTGCAGCTAGCGACTGGAACGGGCTGCAACAAACACTCAAACTGGACAGTTTTATCTCAATTTCTTCATTCAAAGACTCAATCATGGACACTCTTACTGACAGTTGTGGCTGCTTTGCGTGATGTATTGTCTCTATCTTCTTGCCCTTTGTGCTGTTGTCTGTGCCCAATCATTTTTGTACCATGTTTTCTGCTGCTATCATGTTGTGTTGGTACCATGTTGTTGTCATGTTGTGTTGCTACCATGCTGTGTTATGTGTTGCTGCCATGCTATGTTGTTGTCTTAGGTCTCTCTTTATGTAGTGTTGTGTTGTCTCTCTTGTCGTGATGTGTGTTTTGTCCTATATTTTTATTAAATGTATTTTGAATCCCAGCCCCCATCCCCGCATTAGGCCTTTTGCCAGGCCGTCATTGTAAATAAGAATGAGTTCTTAATTGACATTGCTCGTTAAATAAAGGTTACATTTTTTTTAAATGTAAAGAATCATGCACCTGTCTCGAAACAGGGGCAGCGTGAAAAAATACATCTTCTGTGCACTTAAATAGCAAATGGAGGATGCTTTTCCTGTGGTTTTTTCATGCCAGCCAAGTAGGCTATAGTCCTGTTGTAAAGATAAGCAATTTGCTTAATATTAGAAAAGTAAATAAATAAATATATTAGGCCTAGCCTATAGAAAGCTGATGGGAGTTGCAATCTACTGCAGAGATAGCCTGCAGAGTTCTATCTTACTATCCAGGTCTGTACCAAAACAATTTGAGCTTCTACTCCTAAAAATTCACCTTTCCAGAAACAAGTCTCTCACCGTTGCCGCTTGCTATAGACCACCCTCTGCTCCCAGCTGTGCCCTGGACACCATATGTGAATTGATTGCCCCCCATCTATCTTCTGAGCTTGTGCTGCTAGGTGACCTAAACTGGGACATGCTTAACACCCCGGCCATCCTACAATCTAAGCTTGATGCCCTTAAACTCACACAAATTATCAATGAACCTACCAGGCACAACCCCAAATCCGTAAACATGGGCACCCTCATAGATATTATCCTAACTAACTCGCCCTCCAAATACATCTCTGCTGTTTTCAACCAAGATCTCAGTGATCACTGCCTCATTGCCTGCATCCGTAATGGGTCTGCGGTCAAACGACCACCCCTCATCACTGTCAAACGCTCCCTAAAACACTTCAGCGAACAGGCCTTTCTAATCGACCTGGAATGACAATGTATCCTGGAATGACATTGACCTCATCCCATCAGTAGAGGATGCCTGGTTATTCTTTAAAAGTGCCTTCCTCACCATCTTAAATAAGCATGCTCCATTCAAAAAATGTTGAACCAGGAATAGATATAGCCCTTGGTTCACTCCAGACCTGTCTGCCCTTGACCAGCACAAAAACATCCTGTGGCGTTCTGCATTAGCATCGAATAGCCCCCATGATATGCAACTTTTCAGGGAAGTTAGGAACCAATATACACAGGCAGTTAGGAAAGCTAAGGCTAGCTTTTTCAAACAGAAATTTGCATCCTGTAGTACAAACTCAAAACAGTTCTGGGACACTGTAAAGTCCATGGAGAATAAGAGCACCTCTTCCCAGCTGCCCACTGCACTGAGGCTAGGAAACACTGTCACTACCGATAAATCAACAATAATTGTGAATTTCAATAAGCATTTGTCTACGGCTACCCCTACCCCGGTCAACAGCCCTGAGCACCCCACAGCAACTCGCACCAACCTCCCCCACTTCTCTCCCCTACAAATCAGCCGGGCTAGACAATCTGGACCCTCTCTTTCTAAAATGATCTGCCGAAATTGTTGCAACCCCTATTACTAGCCTGTTCAACCTCTCTTTCGTATCGTCTGAGATTCCCATAGATTGGAAAGCTGCCGCGGTCATCCCCCTCTTCAAAGGGGGAGACACTCTAGACCCAAACTGCTACAGACCTATATCTATTCTACCCTGCCTTTCTAAGGTCTTTGAAAGCCAAGTCAACAAACAGATTACCGACCATTTCGGATCTCACCGTACCTTCTCCGCTATGCAATCTGGTTTCAGAGCTGGTCATGGGTGCACCTCAGCCACGCTCAAGGTCCTAAACGATATCATAACTGCCATCGATAAGAGACATTACTGTGCAGCCGTATTCATCGACCTGGCTAAGGCTTTCGACTCAGTCAATCACAACATTCTTATTGGCAGACTCAACAGCCTTGGTTTCTCAAATGATTGCCTCGCTTGGTTGACCAACTACTTCTCCGATAGAGTTCAGTATGTCAAATCGGAGGGCCTGTTGTCCGGACCTCTGGAAATCTCTATGGGGGTGCCACAGGGTTCAATTCTCGAGCCAACTCTCTTCTCTGTATACATCAATGATGTCGCTCTCGCTGCTGGTGATTCTTTGATCCACCTCTATGCAGACGACACCATTCTGTATACCTCTGGCCCTTCGTTGGACATTGTGTTAACTAACCTCCAGATGAGCTTCAATGCCATACAACTCTCCTTCCGTGGCCTCCAACTGCTCTTAAATGCATGCTCTTCAATCGATCGCTGCCTGCACCTGCCCGCCCGTCCAGCATCACTACTCTGGACGGTTCTGACTTAGAATATGTGGACAACTACAAATTCCTAGGTGTCTGGTTAGACTGTAAACTCTCCTTCCAGACTCACATTAAACATCTCCATTTCAAAATTAAATTTAGAATTGGCTTCCTATTTCGCAACAAAGCATCCTTCACTCATGCTGCCAAACATACCCTCGTAAAACTGACCATCCTACCGATCCTCGACTTCGGCGATGTCATTTACAAAATAGCCTCCAACACTCTACTCAACAAATTGGATGCAGTCTATCACAGTGCCATCCGTTTTGTCACCTAAGTCCCATACACTACCCACCACTGCGACCTGTATGCTCTCATTGGCTGGCCCTCGCTTCATACTCGTCGCCAAACCCACTGGCTCCAGGTCATCTACAAGTCTCTGCTAGGTAAAGCGCCACCTTATGTCAGCTCACTGGTCACCATAGCAGCACCCACCCGTAGGACGCGTTCCAGCAGGTATATCTCACTGGTCACCCCCAAAGCCAATTCTTTCTTTGGCCGCCTCTCCTTCCAGTCCTCTGCTGCCAATGACTGGAACGAACTGCAAAAATCTCTGAAGTTGGAGACTCTTACCTCCCTCACTAGCTTTAAGCACCAGCTGCCAGAGCAGCTCACAGATCACTGCACATAACTCATCTGTAAATAGCCCATCCAATCTACCTCATCCCCATACTGCATTTATTTATCTTGCTCCTTTGCACCCCAGTATCTCAACTTGCACATTCATCTTCTGCACATCCTACCATTCCAGTGTTTAATTGCTATATTGTAATTACTTTGCCACCACGGCCTATTTATTGCCTTACCTCTCTTATCCTACCTCACTTGCACATGCTGTATATAGATTTTTGTACTGTATTATTGACTGTATGTTTGTTTATTCCATGTGTGACTGTGCTGTTGTATGTGTCGAACTGCTTTGCTTTATCTTGGCCAGGTCACAGTTGCAAATGAGAATTTGTTCTCAACTAGCCTACCTGGTTAAATAAAGGTGATTTTTTTTACCGTGATTAGACGGTCACATGGAATTTGACTGCCTTCATGACCGCCAGGTGTGACGGTAATACAGTCACCGCAACAGCCCTAGGCACAGCACACAATGGCTAATATAGCACACTGTTTTACAGGTCTACTGTCGAACATATTGTAAAGCAGTTCAGTAAAAAATTATTTTATGGAACTGCTTTACATTTATATTACTTTATATAAAAAGTATTTTATGGAACTGCTTTACATAACTTGCCACAATAGCCCTGTATCTGAAGATTTCTTCTATATATAAGGCTACTGAAAATGTAAGACATACTTGTGTCCCAAACTTACATTGGATCCCTGTCAGATTCCCATCACCTAAGAGCCTCATGCGCACCTACAAGTTCCTCCATGGCTTGCCCCCTCTGACCTGCTCTATGCACACACCCCCTCCTGCGGTCTCTGTTCCTCAGACTTGGACTTCTCACCCTTCATATACAAAAGCTATGAGTGTGACAAAATTGCATGCGACTTTGTAGTAGTGAGGAAACACATTGAGGATCAAGTTAGTCGATACCATACAGGCTTATAGTAGCCAAATCAGACCTTGTAGGTGTTTAATTTGAGCCACCCCAAACACCGTCCAGTTTCTCTTCGCACAAATACTTCACTGAACACCAGAACAGTCACATTAAAACATAGGTATATTTAATTTCAACTGTATAATGCATACATATGATTAGTTTAAATAATTATTCTGAAAACAATAAGTGGTGCTGAATTTCAAATGAAATCATTTACATACATTTTTTTTTATTTGATTTCATTGACCAATGACTGTAGAAAAAAATAAAAATATCACCAGACAATTCCCAATGGCATTATTTATTTTTGTGAGTGTGATTGATTCCATCCCTTCCAGCTATTTGCCATTAAATAATATATAAAAAATAAGACAATAAATACAGCTGGACATAAAATAAGATGAGTACATAGACGAGCACTGATATCACTAGTCTTCATATATCAGTTTTCCTGATCAGTTAAACACCCTTGTACACACCGAGGACACATGGAAGTTGCAAAGACAGGCCCGTGTTGCTGTAGGATCGGGCAAGTACGTTTTGTATGTGGAGTCTGAGTGGGAGGGGTTCTATTTCATTAAAATGGCCAGATAGAGGGAACAAGCCTTCTGCCTTTCGTCCTGGCGGTGAACACTACTTTCTGTTTGTGGGATTATGCTAGATACAAGCCCAGAGGTCTAGGAATACAGGACAGGAGTATAGCTGAGGGGGTGTGCTAGGGCCTCAGGCCCAAAGCCCTCATTGGCCTCCAGTAGATACCAACCAACCACACCGACAGACACAGAGCAACAACCAGAACTTGACCGGCGACACAGTACAAAAATAGGTCAATAAGCGAATGAAAATCGCATTTATACAAGCGAATTTCCCCTCCTAAATTGTTGTTTCTGTTAAAAGAATTGTGCTATGATAAGTGCTCTCCCTGACACAGTTACCGTAGCAACAGCGAATGTCTGAGAAAAAAGGGGAAAAAAAGGTCAGACACCACATTTACTAAACATAGAATTTACCTGCTCAGCATTCAAGTAAACCACAAAGTCATACAGAACACATGATGGTAACACTTCAAACAGACGGTCACTTTCAGACAAAAAGTAACTGAAAACAACCCATTGTTCTCAGGTTTCACCGATACCTGAATAAGTGAATTTCAGTGAACCTTAAAACCTGAACAACCAAAAACAAGGCAAAAATAGGTCCTCTTCCAGAGCCAAAAGCATGTGTTCGTTAGTACTCGGATTAAGTGCGTCTCCCACCTGCTCTAAAACAAAAATAGTTTATTTTTCCTCTAACATATTCCTTCGAGACAATTTGTTTTTGGTGCAGCCTTTGCACACAGTCAGTCAGTACAGTGATTCCTCTGGAATAATATGTACATATTGAACAGTTTGTACAGTGGCCAGAGGGTGGCACTATGACTACAGCAAAGGATAGAGGATTCAGCAGGGTTTGGGGGGCAAGGGGCTAGAAGTGAGTGAGGAGGAAAAATGAAGAAGATATTGCTCACACACACACACACACACACGATGAACTGGCCCCGCTCTTTCCCTTCATCTATCACAACTTGCCATGTCATGCATAGACAGAGACACACACCAACCAATACAAACAACCACAAACCAAAGCACCCCTGTCCAAACACACGTTAGTTTGTCCATGTGTGCCTCATACAGAAGGTTGTGTTGGCGATCAGTGGAACCAGCAAGCCAGTCACAGGTGCGTGGGGGGGGGGGGGGTTCTATGCAGAACAGTTTTAAGCGGTTTACTGTGTCCACGGAGCATGAACCAATAAGAGAGCTAGTATTACAGGTACACCAAACCCTCTTCGCTGACAGTGGGGGGAGAGAGGGGTATTTTCATATGAGAATTCAGTGAATACTGAAAAAGATTGACAAGATAAAAATACAGCAGATGGAACTCAGGCCAGAACAGGAGCAGGGCCAGTGGTCGGCCAGCAATGAGTCCTGAGAGGAGAGCCAGTGTCAGTTCCCTGCCGCCATGCCACGTCCCGGTTCCAGAACCACAGCCAGGAACCAAACCACAGAGGTCCAGGTGTGGTGGGGGCACAGCGGGGGGCGGGGCAGCGGCCCACAGGGGTCATGTTACGTTAACCTCCATCACATGGTCGTCAGTAACAGGCAGCACCAGCACCTGCCGCCCCTGGCTCCAATAGAACACCTGTCCTGGACTGAAGGGCTCCAGGCGGGGCATGGGTAGACCCCTCTGCTGCTCCCGCTGCTGCTCCCCACTGCCCACCGAGTGGACGCTGCCCCGGCTACGGATGCTGGCCGTGTCGCCCTGGTCGTCCAGACCTTTGTCCAGCAGGGACATGGTGTCGTTCTCTAAGCAGCTGTCTGTGAGCGGCCAGAGAGAGAGGGAGACGAGTGCATGTGACCGAGTACAACACATGCTGTAATAACGCCTATAAGCAAATAATCTAAACAGCGTGTAAGAGGTCGACAAAGACGGCACAAAATATAAACTACCATTTTGTTAAGTAATGGGAGACATGCCTACGGACTCAGTTTAAGTACCGTTCTGCAGCTGTGGGTTACATACCTGTGTCCGGCTGAATGGCTGGGACGGCACTGTGGGGCAGGTACTTGAACACTTTGATGTTGGGGAAGGGCAGGTGCCCGGCGAACAGGGGCATGACCTCCATCTGAACCCTGTGTGTGGCGCTGGCAGCCACGGGCATGGACACCACCCCCGAGCTCTTGCCACACACCGCCCAGTTACTGCTGTTGTCCACTACTGCAGACAACACACACCGGGGTAGACAGGTAAATAACGGACATGGACACACACACACACACACACACACACACACACACACACACACACACACACACACACACACACACACACACACACACACACACACACACACACACACACACACACACACACACTCCCGTGTCCTACCTTCATACATGAGCTTGGTGGTCCTCAGGCCCTCTATTTCTGTAGACTCCTCCTCCTCCCCTTCAGTCTCGCTGGGCTCCGCCTGCCGTGTGATGGATACCTCGAGGCCACAGAGGGCGCCGGTGCGACAGTGCTGGTCGCCAGACGGCGGCAAGATCTCGGCCTTCAAGCTGTAAAGGGTCTGGGGAAGAGGGGTTAGCAGAGTCCACGGTTAGCAACATCGAGCGAAGTTCGACAACCAGAACGCCGTTTGTTTGTGATGAGAACAGGGCTGTGTTCATTCGTTTTGCAATGGAAAACAAAAAACTGATGTGTTTTTCTTCCATGTGATGCCTAATGATGGGGACCCAGAGGTGGGTCTGGAGTATACGCACAGAGACCCGGTCCAGCTGGAACTCGTAGCGGTAGGGTTTGAAGGATGTGTGTGCGTCCGAGGCGGAGACGGGCGCGAAGCTGGCGGAGAATGCACACTGCAGGCACAGCGGGAGGTGTTTGACCCAACGCATCTCCCACAGGCAGAACACGGACTGCTGACAGCACACCGTCTGAGGCAAAGAGGATCAGATGAGTGAGTGACAGATGAGTGAGTGACAGATGAAGTGTGTGCACGGTCAGTTACTCACCTGTTGTGTTTTAGCATTGAGTGAGAGCAGCTCCACCGGGATTGTGGGCTGGCGCTCTGTGAGGACCGGGTCCGCCAGGTGGAAGTTTGTGTCGGACACGTTCTGGAGACACACCTGTATGTACTTCCTGTGTGACCAGTCAGATCAATGTTTAGATTCTCAACGTCACCATAGATTCCTTACTAAATGACTGAGCAGACACGTCATTGAATAGACACCGAGGGCGCCGATTTTTTTGTTTGAGCATTTCAAATCCTGTAGACGAGAAGGTATATTACCCAACGCAAGTTTCAAATACTGCAATTGGAATTTGCATTGCGTGCATCACTCAGTAAATAAATAAAAAAAAGTTCAAATTTAATCATGCTGTATTTCTTTGCACACATCTGTGACTATGCGTGACAAAAATGTTTCCCCATACAGTAAAAGCAGGTGGAGTGTGTGTGTCCTACCTTTTCCCAGCAGAGAGTATTGAGTGCTTGGCTTTGAAAGGGACATAGAAGGTTAGGGATATGAGCGTGGAGTAGATGGACCAGGGACAGTCGATGGAGACCTATGGAGAGAGAAAGAGAACACACAGGGCTGTAAACATCTGTTAGGCATGGTCATGTTCATTAGGGCACAGCGTAACAAAACACTTTCAAACATTTTGAGGCGGAATACTCATTGGACAAATCCAGGTAGTCCCTCCGTTTCAGTCTGTTGTCTTCCGTTGGGTGCCTAATGAACATGACCCTAAAAGATGACAAAGGTGGTCCTGGGGTTAACTCTATAGGCTAGGAGGACAAACGGTCTTCTAACCTTCTGGTCGATGTTGATCATGCCACTGTCTGCGTGGCTGTGGCTCTTGGGCCGGTGGCGGACCTCGCCGTTGGTGAGATGCTCGATGTCGGGCTTGAAGGGCGTGGGGGGGATGTGGCACAGCACCTCCAGCTGGAACTCCAGGGTGTGGTAGGGAGGGGTGGGGGGAAGGGAAATGCTGGTCACCTTCTCCGATGACTGGACGGAAAGAGCACGCTCCCCCACGCGCTCTGCAAAGAGATGGAGAGAGGGTGCGAGAGAGAGAGAGAACAGAAAATAGTTAGCATCAGCATTAGTAGGGAAAGGCAGTCAGCATGGAAAGCTAAAGGTGTCTCCCCCTATGGACCGAGGGACTGATCTCCATGGTAACCCCCAGACCTGCCTGGGCTAATATTAGTGATTGGAAGCATTGGCTAGTTAAACAAAAGGTGTGGATTGCAGTCTCTCCTCGTCTATAGACTACTTTCAATGTAACGAGGAAAATTTGTTCATTTGGATGAACTATCCCTTTAACCTCTCTGACCCTTGACCCAGAGTGGATGGAAGAAAGGCTGACCTCCCGTGCTGGACAGGATGGTAGCAGAGCAGCAGCTGGAGTGGAGGATGGGCATGGAGTCTGTATTGCTAAGCTGCAGTGCGTCACCCTTCTTCACACTGTAGTGGCCTGTTGCTATGGTGAACTTCACCTTCTGGGGAATGCCTGCCAACAGGTTGTCTGGAGGGCAAACACAGATACACACGGTTACACAGTCACAAATGTAAAAAGACAAGGATGACCCAGTCCAACAGGCAGTGATTAGCATCCACTGTTTATGGCAAAAGAGGGGGACAGAGGGCCAGACAGACGGACCTGAGAGGGGCTCGATGGTGAGCTGAGGCTCCTGGGAGTAGACCTCGTACTGCACCACAGGGTAGATGTGAGACTGGACAAACTGGACTCTCCCCACGCTCCCGCACAGCTGACGTAACGTGTATGAGCCCGGCTCTCCAGTCTAGAGAAAAGGGTGAGAGTGGAGAGAGGGGGAAGAGAAAAAGAGAAACCGACAAGGAGGGATAAAGTAACACTTGACCTCTAATCGACAGCGTTCCCCATTCTGTTTTAATGGAGAGGAGGCAAGGAGATTACAGATTTCTTTAGACAAATTGAAAATGAGTCATGGGGTGGACTTGGCTTCGAGACATGACTATTGATGACATTATAGGAGGCTGAAAAAAAACGTACCGGGGCCGTGAACAAGATGCTGTTGTCGCCGGGCTGCAGCGTTATGTCGCGTGCCCTCAGCATCTGGGCCCCGTCGTCCACGGCAACCGCTGCCGGGAGGGCCCCGGCGGTGGGCGTGTCCAGGGAGGCTGAGCTGTCATGGCGCCGCAGCAGCAGGTGCATGTTCTTACACACCACCCCCGTGGAGTTGAGCGAGCTGTCCGACGGGCTGCGGTCCTGCATTTCGTAAAGCTCCAGTGCGGGGGGTAGCGGAGCGCCCAACCCGGCCCCAGCTAGGGGGCTTCCATGGGGGAACAGGACCACTCCGTCCCCCTGGCCTTGTGGTCCCTGGCCTGTCCTCCTCTGGGTGCTGCCCGCCCGGCCCCTCGCCCCGCCCTGCTCCAGGCTGAAGTGGAGAGTGGCAGCCAGCTGCTCCACCTGCACGGCCACAGGCATCAGGCAGCGCACGCGCAGCTCCAGCTGCAGGGCGGCACCCACGTGCACCACGGCGCCAGGCGGGCTGAACTGCATCTGGCGCAGCTGGGCGAATGCCGCCATGCTCAGAGCCACAGTCTGGTCTGGAGAGACGAGAGGAGGAAGAGGGGGATGAGAGAGGGAAGTGACAGAGGGCATGGCATTACATGGACACATTGTGAAGTCAGAGTTATGTTGGTCTAGCCTGGGTGCCAGTCTTTCTCCTTATGGAATTGTCAGGCTTGACAATGACAATGGAGCAATCAAAAGCACAAACAGATCTGGGGACCAGGCTAATGTTGATCAGTCTTGGGAGAAAAACTAGCCACTATTTACATGTTTGACCAGTTTAGTTGGCAAGTCTCTCAGAAGTTGAGACAACCAGACAAGGATCCTTGAATTTTTCATTGTGCAATTAGAAGCTTTCAACTTTCTTCCTGCATCAATGAGAACAAACAACTGGCTGTTCCTGCCATGTCTCGAGTGTACGTGGTGTGTGTGTGTGTGTGTGCTCACCTGAGGGTGCCGGGGGCTGGCTGGCAAAGGTAAGGATCTCCTGGCAGAAGTGCCTCCTCTCCTCCTCTGTCAGGTTGGCGTCGCCCGCCAGCAAAGCACTGGTCTGCAGGTAGCTGGCACAGTGAGTCAAGGAAAGTTGAACTAGAAGATAGCCAGGTGTCTGTATCTTGACTATTTCAATGCAATGGGAGAGTGAAAGGAGAGAGAGCCTTCAGAAAGGATTCCCTACCGAGCATGCGGATTGGATAGGGGTAAAATAGTAGCCAACCTTCCTTTGTGGTCATTATTCATCTAGCGACCCATGATGGAAATCTTTAGTGCACCCACTCATTTAACGGATGACCTCTCAAACAAGTGATAGCACAGAAGGCTGGGTTGTGTTCAGCAGACACAAAATGGGGGAAAGAAATAATACTCTGAAACGCTATGAACCAGGGAGGTACTATCTTTCCAATAGGAGTCCCACGTTTTTGTTTTCCATTGAAAAAACGTTGCTACGGTTGGCCCTATTGAACATGACCCTGGGTCATATAGAATGTACACCAATGAAGACATTGTCCGTGTTAAGAGCATCTAAACCGTGATGTATTATGGGTAAATTGTGGCTGACTGACCTACAAATAACATTGAGTAGTTATTTATGATGCAAGGTGATTCGTAGTCAGTCTCGATTAGCCTTTAAAATTGGTTGCAATGTCCAATACGCCCACTGAGACTGATTGACATTGGGTCATATACACTAGGCACAGAACAGAAAGAAAACAGAAGGAAACAGGCAGGGACTACCTGAACTTGTCCAATGGCAAACACTTGTTTTGTTTTGCAACAGTGTGCTATAATGAATACGACCCTGTAGTGAGGTGGTCAATGTGTAAACTCTTTGTCAAATCATGAGGTCAGTGATCTTCAAGTCATAAAGTCAGAGCTCTAGAAAGGAGGCCTGAAAGAGGCTCGAGTTTCCGAGTTGGAATTCCGAGTTGGATCACCATTCAAAGCGATTTTCCCCCAGTCGGAGCTTGTTACCCCCCTTGAGTTCCCAGTTTTTTTTAAACGTAGCATTTTAGAAGGATACTCTTCGGTCTGCTGCAAGAGCTTCTGACACTCGGCCATCTGCTTCCTGGTATGAGTCACCTGCAGGCTCCACCCCTCTGCCACGTAGGACCTCAGAGAGTCATCAAGGAAGCCCTCTGCTCTCTCCGGGACACCTTTCTTCCTACGCACACACAAACCACACACAGTTAACACCGTTTTTATTCGTTTAGCATCAATCAATTAGAGCAACCCTATAGTCTTTCATTCAGTAGACATTAGCACATTTAGCTGACCGGGGCTAATCATTTTTCCCAGCAACCTTCATCGTTTGAAAACTTACAATACGTATACTACATTTAATCGAAATGATTCCCTCACTGGAAACACAATTCAGAGATAGAGAGTGATAGGGCAGAGAGAACACAGAAAAAGATAGAAAGAGAGAAAGGCTTACATGTAAAACTCAGCTAGACTCTTTCCAATGAGCCGGGATGAGCGCATCCTGCCGATGGTTCTGTACATCTCCATAGCAGCATGAGACAGCTCCTGAAAAGAAGGAGGGAGGGAGAGAGGGTAAGAGAGCAGGATAGAGGGGGAGAGAGAGAGAGAGAGAGGGAGGGAGAGAAGGATCATCAGAGGACAAAGATGGCATTCACTAAATAAGAATGTTTAGCTCTGTGATGGCTTTCTGCCCCAGTGCCTAAAGAGAGCGGGCCTGGTTTGCAACGGGGCCCAATGAACTAGATACCAAAACTATAAACAGAGGCACTCTGTCTAGGAAGTGTCCCACGCACACACATAACATGATGAAGCATAATCAAGGCTCTTAACAAGGACCACTGTAACTGGCTACACCATTATCCACTTAATCATCATGGCACTTACCAGATAGTGTTTTTCAAACGCCTCCACAGACGATAAGGCCTCATTGAGTTTTTTGTAAGGGCTCTGCAGGCTGTTGACTGGAAGAGAGAACACAGGAGAGACACTTAGACTATCTCTAAAGACCATTTCAGCTTTTTCCTTAGCGCAAAGAACTTCCAAGTCCTCACAATGATGTGTTTGTGTTGACAGTAAAAGTAACCCACTTCAACCTCAAACAGAGTCATCTGCACAACAGAGGGCTAAGCGGTTTTGACATGGCACACAACACAGCACAACCATTATCAAATGACACCATCCAACATTATCCAATGCTCAGGTACTCCTACTTTATAACTAAGGGCCTATTGTGAACCAAATGGGTCTCTAGCACACCTGTGTTAGCCAGCTGAGCTAAAGCCTATGGCATTAGTGTGTGTGTATATAATACCCGTCTCTGGTCTCTCTTCCCCCAGGCCAGCCAGAAGGTCTACGGTGCGGTTTAGGTCCTCGGAGGTGGGGCCCTTCTCGGCCACCAGGCCACACAGGTAGCCCAGAGACTTTAGCTGGGAACGCAACAACACACGCGTCACAACATACATAAGGCCACAATGACAAGCTGGAAATGGAGTCTTACGACGATCACCAGAAAGTGTGTTATCAGAGTTTCTTGACCACGTAAAACTCCTTGGGCCAGTTCCGCAGACACAGATTAAGCCTAGTCTTGGACTAAGAAGCACTTTTAATGATGATCCTCCATTGAGCATACTTCCAGAAAACAAGCCCCTTGTGACTTTAGAACAGTGTAGGTCCTCAGGGCAGGGGCTAACACAGTGTACCTGCAGTGGTGTGTGTTAGAATCAGAGGTGCAGTACGTACAGTGCATTCGGAAAGTATTCAGACCCCTTGACTTTTTCAACATTTTGTTACGTGACAGCCTTATTCTAAAATGTATTAAATCATTTTTTACCCAATAAATCTACACACAATAACCCATAACGACAAAGCAAAAACAGCTTTTAGAAATGATTGCAAATTCATTCAAAATAAACAAACTGAAACACCTAACTTACCTACAGTTGAAGTCAGAAGTTTACATACACCTTAGCCAAATACATTTAAACTCAGTTTTCACAATTCCTGACATTTAATACTAGGAAGAATTCCTTGTCTTAGGTCAGTTAGTATCACCACTTTATTTTAAGAATGTGAAATGTCAGAATAATAGTGGAGAAAACTATTTATTTCAGCTTTTATTTCTTTCATCAAGTTTACATACACTCAACTAGTATTTGGTAGCATTGCCTTTAAATTGGGTCAAACATTTCCGGGTAGCCCTCCACAAGCTTCTCACAATAAGTTGGGTGAATTTTGGCCCATTCCTCCTGACAGAGCTGGTGTAACTGAGTCAGGTTTGTAGGCCTCCTTGCTCGCACACGCTTTTTCAGTTCTGCTCACAAATATTCTATAGGATTGAGGTCAGGGCTTTGTGATGGCCACTCCAATACCTTGACTTTCTTGTCCTTAAGTCATTTTGGAAATATGCTTGGGGTCATTGTCCATTTGGAAGACCCATTTGCGACCAAGCTTTAACTTCCTGACTGATGCCTTGAGATGCTGCTTCAATATTTCCACATAATTTCCATCCTCATGATGCCATCTATTTTGTGAAGTGCACCAGTCCCTCTTGCAGCAAAGTACCATCACAACATGATGCTGCCACCCCCCTGCATCATGGTTGGGAAGGTGTTCTTCGGCTTGCAAGCGTCCCTCTTTCCTTCAGACATAATGATGGTCATTATCGCCAAACAGTTCTATTTTTGTTTCATCAGACCAGAGGACATTTCTCCAAAAAGTACGATCTTTGTCCCCATGTGCAGTTGCAAACCATAGTCTGGCTTTTTTATGGCGGTTTTGGAGCAGTGGCTTCTTCCTTGCTGAGCGGCCTTTCAGGTTATGTCGATATAGGACTCGTTTTACTGTGGATATAGATACTTTTGTACCCATTTCCTCCAGCATCTTCACAAGGTCCTTTGCTGTTGTTCTGGGATTGATTTGCACTTTTCGCACCAAAGTACGTTCATCTCTAGGAGACAGAACGCGTCTCCTTCCTGAGTGGTATGACGGCTGCTTGGTCCCATGGTGTTCATACTTGCGTACTATTGTTTGTACAGATGAACGTGGTACCTTCAGGCGTTTGGAAATTGCTCATAAGGATGAACCAGACTTGTGGAGGTCTACAATTTGTTTTCTGAGGTCTTGGATGATTTCTTTTGATTTTCCCATGATGTCAAGCAGAGAGGCACTGGGTTTGAATGTAGGCCTTGAAATACATCCACAGGTACACCTCCAATTGACTCAAATTATGTCAATTAGCCTATCAGAAGCTTCTAAAGCCATGACAATTTTCTGGAATTTTCCAAGCTGTTTAAAGGCACGGTCAACTTAGTGTATGTAAACTTCTGACCCACTGGAATTGTGATACAGTGAATTATAAGTGAAATAATCTGTCTGTAAACAATTGTTGGACAAATTACTTGTGTCATGCACAAAGTAGATGTCCTAACCGACTTCCCAAAACCATAGTTTGTTAACAAGATATTTGTGGAGTGGTTGAAAAACAAGTTAACGACTCCAACCTAAGTGTATGTAAACTTCCGACTTCAACTGTATGTATTCAGACCCTTTGCTATGAGACTCGAAATATATTTATTTTAACCTTTATTTAACTAGGCAAGTCAGTTAAGAACAAATTCTTATTTACAATGACGGCCTACCCTTGCCAAACCCTAACGACGCTGGGCCAATTGTGCACCGCCCTATGGGACTCCCAATCACGGCCGGTTGTGATACAGTCTGGAATCGAACCAGGTTCTATAGTGACGCCTCTAGCACTGAGATGCAGTGCCTTAGAACGCTGCGCCACTCAGGAGCCCAGGTGCATCCTGTTTCCATTGATCATCCTAGGAGATGTTTCTACAACTTGATTGGAGTCCATCTGTGGTAAATTCAATTGATTGGACATGATTTGGAAAGGCACACACCTATCTATATAAGGTCCCACAGCTGACAGTGCATGTCAGAGCAAAGAGGTTGAAGGAATTGTCCGTAGAGCTCCGAGACAGGAGTGTGTCAAGGCATAGATCTGGGGAAGGTTACCAAAAAAAGCACACTGTGGTCTCCATCATTCTTAAATGGAAGAAGTTTGGAACCACCAAGACTCTTCATAGAGCTGGCCGCCAAGCCAAACTGAGAAATCGGGGGAGAAGGGCCTTGGTCAGGGAGGTGACCAAGAACCCAATGGTCACTGACAGAGCTCCAGAGTTCTTCTGTGGAGATGGGAGAATCTTCCAGAAGGACAACCATCTCTGCAGGACTCCACCAATCAGGTCTTTCTGGTAGAATGGTCAGACAGAAGCTACTCCTCAGTAAAAGGCACATGACAGCCCGCTTGGAGTTTGACAAAAGGCACCTAAAGACTCAAGACAATGAGAAACAAGATTCTCTGGTCTGATGAAACCAAGATGGAACTCTTTGGCCTGAATGCCAAGGGTCACGCCTGGAGGAAACCTGGCATCATCCCTACGGTGAAGCATGGAGGTGGCAGCATCATGCTGTGGGGATGTTTTTCAGCAGCAGGGCTTGGGAGACTAGTCAGGATAGAGGGAAAGATGAACGGAGCAAAGTACAGAGAGATCCTCGATGAAAACCTGCTCCAGAGCGATCAGGACCTCAGACAAGAGCGAAGGTTCACCTTCCAACAGGAAAACAACCCTAAGCACACAGCCAAGACAACGCATGAGTGGCTTCGGGACCAGTCTCTGAATGTCCGGAGTAGCCCAGCCAGAGCCCGGACTTAAACCCGAACTAACATCTCCGGTAAAGACCTGAAAATAGCTGTGCAGCAACGCTCCCCTCCAACCTGACAGAGCTTGAGAGGATCTGCAGAGAAGAATAGGAGAAACTTCCCAAATAGAGGTGTGCCAATTTTGTAGCGTCATACCCAAGAAGACTATGCTGTAATCGCTGCCAAAGGTGTTCAACAAAGTACTGAGTAAAGGATCTGAATACTTACAATACCAGTCAAAAGTTTGGACACACCTAATCATTCAAGGGTTTTTCTTTATTTTTTACATTGTAAATTTATAGTCAAGAACTCAAAACAGCTTTGCACACTCTTGGCATTCTCTCAACCAGCTTTACCTGGAATGCTTTTCCAACAGTCTTGAAATTTCCGACATATGCTGAGCACCTGTTGGCTGCTTTTCCTTCACTCTGCAGTCCAACTCATCCCAAACCATCTCAATTGGGTTGAGGTCGGGGGATTGTGGAGGCCAGGTCATCTGATGCAGCACTCCATCACTCTCCTTCTTGGTCAAATAGCCCTTACACAGGATGGTGTGAAAATTTCTAAAAACCTGTTTTTGCTTTGTCATTATGTAGATTGATGAGCATTTTTTATTTAATCAATTTTAAAATAAGGCTGTGCCGTAACAAAATGTGGAAAAAGTCAAGGGGTCTGAATACTTTCCCGAATGCACTTTATATGTAGGTAGGGTACCTTCTCTGTGGCGTAGGTCCACAGGCCGACAGTGTGGGAGCAGTTGGCCTCTAGCTGGGCGCGGTCGCAGCAGCCCTCGATCCTGTGCAACACTTCCAGACAGCTGAGGAACACCCAGCAGTCCAACGCCCCCTGGACCACAGACACCTACACACACAGGATGAGGCTCTCTAGATTTACATTTTATATACTTTTTTGAATCCACAAACCTTCTCCATCTGCGTCCCACACACACAGATACACAGCTCATGCACAAACTAAAGCCAATATATAACACCAAAATTGATGTTTCCAACCAAACTCTTTTTGGCAGGAGGCAACAGAGTTATACAATGGTAGGGGAAACACTGGAGTGTGCATGGCCAGAATCAGAGTGTTTGAGGGGATCGGTTTGAGCAAGATGAGGTGCACTGCAGAATAGTTCATCTTCATCACATAATGAGTAGTAATTTGGGACCGAAGGTGAGTCGTATGTCAGCAGTTTGGCCCAGTCTGACTGCAATACAGTACTCAAAAACGCACTATACCTCGAGCAGGCGCAGCTCCTGGACACAATTGTGCAGCAGCTCCAGGGCTCGCTGGGTGACCTCCCAGGGCCTCTGGAGAAAGATGAGCAAGGTGCACTGGCGGGAGAACAGGTAGCTGCGCAGGTCCAGCAGGCTGGCCTCGGAGCGCTGGATCAGCTCGCGCTTCTCCATGTCGATGGGCCGCCGCAGGAGCAGCCCGCTCCAGCGCTTCACCGGGGCACAGAACGAGCCCAGCCAGTTGGCCCCGTCTGAAAGACACAACATAGAAAGAGACACAACAGACATGGCCACAAGAATAAGATGTTGCCCTGAGAAGTACAGTAAACATACACACAAATAGGCCTATAGTAAAGGTAGGGAGGGCTCTACGCTGACCTCTTTACAAGGAGCACGTGTGCACCTAAGTTGAAAAATGTAGGCGTACACGAAAAACATTTTGAAGCACAATTAAATATTTCGGGGGGTAATAAAGCTGGAATCCTTCATTTTTCTTAGCACACTGGTGCTGCTAAATAACAATTCCAGGTCACACAGCTAAATATTTAGGCGCATATGCAAGTAAAATGGTCGCACTGTAGAGCCATGTTAGGGGTAGTAAACACTCTACCTCCAGCCCCAAAGTTGAGGACATACTGAGTGAAGAGAGCGTCCAGCTCGTCATACTGGACCAGAGCATCCTCAAACTGCTGCAGCATCTCAAACACAAAGGCCAACTCCTCCTGCACAACACACACACCCCCATTGGTTAAATAGCTTACAACTGCTTCCCCTGTAGTAGAGCATGGATGATTGACAGGTGGTGGGAGTGACCCACCTGCACCATGAAGTAGTCGCAAAAGCTCCAGCCGGGCTCGGTGCGTTTCTCGCGGAGCGTGCGCATGTCATCCTCGAAGCGGCCCAGGTTCTTGGTGAAGGACATGAGCAGCAAGGTGCGCAGCTTGGTCAGGAAGGAGCTCCACGAATCCTGGGACCGAGACGACTCCTTCAGAGGGTCAGACAGAACCACACACCTGAACCATGTGGAGGGGAGAGAGAGTGGGGGGAGGTGGTGTTAGAGAGAAAAGTCCTCCTGGAGAGCCACACTCCTGCAGGCTTTTGCTCCATCCCTCATCTAGCACATCTGATTATACTAAATGAGTTGCTCAGGTCCTTGATAAAATGAATCTGGTGTGTTACACAACAGAAATGGATCAGAAGGCAGCATGCCCAGTAGATCTCCAGGAGGAGGGTCCCTTGGTAGACAAAATAGCTCAGATTCTGTTCTAACAAGAGATCAGAGCGGTGATGTTTCCGACCTGTCGCTCTGCTTGTTGCAGAAGTCGTTGCGGATCTTGTCTACGATGGAGGTGCGCGGCAGGATGTTGGTCTTGTTCTTCTTCTTGGCTTCGCTCTCCACCACCACGATGAGCCAGTCCACCGAGCCGTGCAGCCGCAGAGTGCTCTGCCACCGCAGCATGTCATCCTTCACCGACGCCTTGTACATCTCTGTGTCCTGAGACACACACACACACACACACACACACACACACACACACACACACACACACACACACACACACACACACACACACACAGAGTACACAAAACATTAATAAACACCTGCTCTTTCTATGACAGACTGACCAGGTGAAAGCTATGAATCCCTATTGATGTCACTTGTTAAATCCACTTCAATCAGTGCAGATGAAGGGGAGGAGACAGGTTAAAGAAGGATTTTTAAGCCTTGAGACAATTGAGACATGGATTGTGTGCCATTCAGAGGGTGAATGGGCAAGACAAAAGATTTAAGTGCCTTTGAACAGGGTATGGTAGTAGGTGCCAGGCGCACCGGTTTGTGTCAAGAACTGCAACACTGCTGGCTCAACAATATCGTGTGTGTATCAAGAATGGTCCACCACCCAAAGGATATCCAGCCAACTTGACACAACTGTGGGAAGCATTAGAGTCAACATGGGCCAGCATCCCTGTGGAACGCTTTCGACACCTTGTAGATTCCATGCTACGGATGCAAACTGACCCTCATTAAGCGGTCAACAAACAGTAAAACATTTTCCAAACAGTAAAATGACGTGCCCCCCAAAAAATGCTATCAGATCTGTATATAATGACGAGATGCTTATGTTCCCGCCCTAACAATGTGAGTCACCCCAAGGCGGGAAGGCAGGCGACAAGCTTAGGCCCGAAATAAGCCCATAGAAACGAATTGGACTTGTTTTGGACAGATTTAGGCTAGAGTGAAACCTCTCGCTTCGCCTCTTCCTCTATGATACGATGCATGCATAACAAGGACCGGCCATTTTTCATTAAGAGCTTAACGGAAACATGCAACAATAGCACGCCTATCATCTTAAGGTCAAAAGGCTATAGCCTATTATTGAACATGCAACTCCTGTAATGGAACAGCCAATAAAACGTCATTTTCAAACATTTGCCAAAATGCAATTAGTGGAAAACACAGTTCAAAACAGCGCAACTAATGTTCCATATGTGACAGAGATGAAAAGGCTACTTTGAAGCAAGGTAAGACATGCCTCATTATTTGAAGTAAAGTAAAATGTTCAGGTTTCAAACAATTATACTGCCTCAAGCTCACATTGCAAAGTGGTGGGTGACGGGCTGATAGTCAATAGTAGACAGGCTATAGCCCATGCATCCGAATGGCGAATGGGAGGCGCCCTTTACATGTTGAGATTTAGAAATAAAAATAGCATTAATACACCCATATGAGACAAACACACAAACAGCTATTGGAGCTCTTGTGAATCATAATACGGTGTTGAATGTTATGATACCAACAACGCCGGTCTGTCCAATATGCTCTTACTAAATCAAATAGTGACTAGCTGACTACTCACACAACAGTCTGTCCAGTATATGTGCAGGAA
The DNA here is from genome assembly GCF_016432855.1 of Salvelinus namaycush. Classification (NCBI taxonomy): domain Eukaryota; kingdom Metazoa; phylum Chordata; class Actinopteri; order Salmoniformes; family Salmonidae; genus Salvelinus; species Salvelinus namaycush. The sequence goes on along the minus strand of NC_052313.1, from coordinate 40,961,988 downwards.
GGGAAAGGTGAGCAGGGCTCTGTTTCCATCCTTAGGAAGTAGCTCCTCTTTGAACTGAACAAAGTTGGCCTCGAGGTGAATCATCTTTGGTGCGCGTCCGTAGGACCTTCAGATGAGGAGACATTGGCATTGAAAACAAAGGAACTTAAAACAGTCAGCCACACACTCAAACACGTACACACACAACTTTGCACTAACCACACAGTTGCGCATGCCTGCACACACACATCTGATAGCGAAGTGCAAACATCCCAATAGCTCACCTCCTCCACTCCATGGGCTCCTTGGGTAACTGCTGTGCCAGAGAGGTGTAGAGGGAAGTGAACAGGCTCTGGTCGCCAGCACCTGTGTGTCGGGGTTGAGAGACAGAGTAGTGAAGAAGAGAGAAAGGGAGAGCAGACAGGTACTCTGTGCTTCCAACCAGCATCTTATTCCATTTTCAGGGATCAACGAGATCTGTGAGTCATTTGTTTCGTTACATTTTATTAGCTAGCCATCTAGTTAGGTCTCACTGCACACCTTAGGCTACATCACCCAGAGCAACAGTCTGAGTTTGCAACATAACAGCACTATTTGTGTTTTGAGATCATAGCGAACTACACTAGCTAGCTAGAAAATATGTTCTTGAAAGTACGTCCTGTCAGGGTCTTTTCTAGGTTGCCTCTTCAACCTCAGGAGGCTGAAGAAATTTGGCTTGTCCCCGAAAACACTCACAAAATTTTACAGATGCACAATCGAGAGCATCCTGTCGGGCTGTATCGCCGCCTGGTACGGCAACTGCTCCACCCACAACCGTAGGGCTCTCCAGACGGTAGTGAGGTCTGCACAACACATCACCGGGGGCAAACTACCTGCCCTCCAGGACACCTACACCACCCGATGTCACAGGAAGGTCAAAAAGATCATCAAGGACAACAACCACCCGAGCCACTGCCTGTTCGCCACGCTATCATCCAGAAGGCGAGGTCAGTACAGGTGCATCAAAGCTGGGACCGAGAGACTGAAAAACAGCTTCTATCTCAAGGCCATCAGACTGTTAAACAGCCATTACTAACATCAAGTGGCTGCTGCCAACATACTGACTCAAATCTCTAGCCACTTTAATAATTAAAAATTGGATGTAATAAATATATCACTAGTCACTTTAAACAATTCCACTTTATATAATGTTTACATACCCTACATTACTCATCTCATATGTATATACTGTACTCCATACCATCTACTGCATCTTGTCTATGCCATTCGGCCATCGCTCATCCATATATTTATATGTACATATTCTTATTCATTCCTTTACACTGTGTGTAAAAGGTAGTTGTTGTGAAAATGTTAGATTACTTGTTAGATATTACTGCATGGTCAGGACTAGAAGCACAAGCATTCCGCTACACTCGCATTAACATCTGCTAACCATGTGTATGTGACCAATACAATTTGAACTTGTCATTGATACATTGACAGACCTCTACTTGTAGCTCTTCTTATACAGGCCTCGTTTGATTAGTAGCTTGTTAACTAGCTAGCTAAAAAAAGCACGAGCCGACTTTGTAAAATAAGACAGTGAGGGGATGCCGAAATGCTGCATAAGGAATAGGCTATTTTGTTGGCTAGTTAGCTACTAACTGTAACCAAGCTAGCAAGCTATGCCCTTTTCAAAATTGTCAATGTAGGACTTCTGAAACAATCTTTATAAAACTGTATACGGTAGCTGGCTAGCCTGCCGGTTAGACAAAATAGATTATCTGCAGCGGCCACTGCATTGGTTGAGGTGTCACTCAGATTCACACCGCACAGCAACCACTGAGGTATACTGTAGCTAGCTACAGTAGCTAGCTAGCCAAGCAAGCTAACATTGCTAGCTAGCTAACGTTAACGAGACAACTCAAAGGTTAACTAACATGTCACAATCGGCTTGTTTTCCATTGTGTAGATTATTGGCGTTTCTTCATGGGTCTCCATGGATTCCGAGAGTCAACATTAGTCCTCCATTTGAAAGTGAACAATATCACTAGTGTTGTTATCAGAGCTGTACATTTCTGTTTGTATCGTATTTGGGCCTTTTTCCTTTTAATTTCCTGTATGTCCCTGACAATATGACGACATCCGGCACAAAGTCAACGAGAATAATGCCGCGTTCATGACTTCATGATTTGACCTCGTTTTTCTTCCCGAGTTCCCAGTTGTCTTAAAAGCACCATAACTATTATGTGTGCGTGCGTGCGTGTGGCAAATGTGTGCCTGTGTGTGTGTGTGTGTTGGAGTGTCAATATAAGTATGTGTGCATAGTCAGAACGAGTTTGTGCAAAAGGGGTAAATGCAGATATTCTGAGTAGCTATTTGTTTAACTATACTGAACAAAAATATAACACAACATGCAACAATTTCTACGATTTTACTGAGTTACAGTTCATATAAGGAAATCAGTCAATTGAAACAAATTCATTATGCCTTAATCTATGGATTTTACATGACTGGGAATACAGAAATGCATATGTTGGTCACAAATACCTAAAAAAAAAATGGGCCTCACTATGGGCATTCAAATAGCCATCGATAAAATGCAATTGTGTTCGTTGTTCGTGGCTTATGCCTGCCCATACCATAACCCCACCGCCACCATAGGGTACTCTGTTCACAATGTTGACATCAGCAAACCACTCGTCCACACAACGCCATACACATAGTTTGCAGTTGAACGTACTGCCAAATTCTGTAAAACGACAATGTTAAAAAAATATAAAAAATTACATTTATTTCACTAGGCAAGTCAGTTAAAAACAAATTCTTATTTACAATGACGGCCTACACCGGCCAAACCTGGACGACGCTGGGCCAATTGCGCGCTGCACTATGAGACTCCCAATCACGGCCGGTTGTGATACAGCCTGGATATGTAGGTGGCCTATCATAGAGAAATGAACATTAAATTATCTGGCAACAGCTCTGGTGGACATTCCAGCAGTCAGCATGACAATTGCATGCTCCCTCAAAACTTGAGACATCTGTGGCATTGTGTTGTATGACAAAACTGCAAAAAACTGCACTAAGAGGGATGTAAACACTTTTGTGCGTATGGAACATTTCTGGGATCTTTTATTTCAGCTCATGAAACATGGGACCAACACTTTGTATGTTGCGTTTCTATTTTTGGTCAGTGTATTTAGCAATGTTGTTACTTGGGGATAGAAGCTTGGGTAGAAGCTGTCCAGTATTTACACGTGTTTTGTAGAAGGTAGGATTGGGGGGCAAGTGTTTAAACTGTGCAGTATTTAGCAATGATAATAAGAGTCTTGTAGCCGCCATTGTGCGCGTGTGTGTGTGTGTGCGCGTGTGTGTGTGTGTGTGTGTGTGTGTGTGTGTGTGTGTGTGTGTGTGTGTGTGTGTGTGTGTGTGTGTGTGTGTGTGTGTGTGTGTGTGTGTGTGTGTGTGTGTGTGTGTGTGTGTGTGTGTGTGTGTGTGTGTGTGTGTGTGTGTGTGTGTAAGGTGCGGAGAGTCAGTGCAGGTGGTCAGTCCAGTTCAAGTGTTAAGCAGTTTGATGGTTTGTAGATAGAAACTTTCGCTAAGCCTTTTGGTATCAGACCTCATGTTCCAATACCGTCTGCCCGATGGTAAGGGAGTGAACATCTTGTGTGTGGGATCCTTGATGATACTGCTGGACTTCCTCAATATACAGAATATACAGTATGTCCTGGATGACTGGCAGCACAGCCTCAGTGATGTACTGGGCCATCTTGATCTTGACATGTTCCCTCTGCTTCCTGAAGTCAACAATCAACTCCTTTATTTTGCTGATGTTGAGGGAAAGGTTGTTGTCCTGGCACCACAATGCCTGTTCACTTATCTCCTCCCTATAGGCTGATTCATCATTGTTGGTTATCAGGGCTATAACCGTTGTGTGGTCAGAAAACTTGATGATGGAGTTGGTGTCGTGTAAAGCCATGCAGTCATGGGTGAACAGGGAGTACAGCAGAGGGCGGAGGACACACCCCTGCACCTGTGTTAAGAGTCAGTGTGGAGTAGGTGTTGTTGCCAATCCTCACAGCCTGTGGTTTGCTCGTCAGGAATTCCAGGATCCAGTTGCAGTGGGTGGTGTCCAGACCCACGGTGTCTGAGTTTGGTGTTGAGCTTGGAGGGAACAATAGTGTTCAATGCTGAACTGTAATCAATGAACAGTCAAATTGGAGTGGGTCCAGTGTGCCTGGTATGCTAGCCTTGATGTGAGCCATGATCAGTATCTCGAAGCACTTCATGATGACCAAGATGAGTGTGACGGGGTGATAGTCATTTGGGCATGTCACCTTGTTTTTGATGGGCACTGGGATGATTGTGGTCTCCTTGAAGAAGGTGGGGACTACGGCTTGGGACAGGGACAGTTTGAAGATGTCAGAGAAGACACCAGCCAGCTGGTCAGCACACACTCTGAGGATGCAGCCAGGGATGCCATCTGGGTTTGGGCTGACGGCTTTGTGAGTATTCACTCTTTTGAGAGTTTTTCCTCACGTCAGCCTCAGCGTGTGAAAGGACCTGGTCATCCGGAGCAACGAGAGTCTTCCAGATTGGCTCGGTATTGTTTGCCTTGAAGCGAGCAAAGAATGTGTTAATATAACTGCAGTGTCCAATTTACACTAGCTATTACAACAAAAAATACCATGCTATTGTTTGAGGATAGTGCACAACAAAACACTTTTATCATGGCAACTGGTTTGATACATTCACCTCTGAAGGTAAATCATGTACTTACATTCAGTAATCTTGCTCCGATTTGTCATCCTGAGGATTCTAGAGATAAAATGTAGAGTAGTTTTGTTTGAAAAAAATCTATTTTTATATTCAAATATAGGAACTGGGTTCTACAGTTTAACCCCACTGTTGTCTCTGGCTCCACACCCCCCAGCCAAGTTCTTTATTTTGATGCATCTCCTGTATGATGGCCTAGTCAGTCAAAAGAGAAATGGGTGATCATACCAGGCTGATTATAACAGCATGACAACTTTGGAGCATTACAGGTCTGAGTAACCTCACCGATGTCTACACGTTAAAGCTCTACTTCATAGCTAGCAAAACACTTAACACATTGTATAACCTGCTCACATCCGGCTCTGTGGCTTTTCTCTCAGAGCTCAGGAGTCTGGCCTCCTTCAGAAGAGCCCAGAGCTTTTTCAAATCAAAATCAAATCAAATGTTATTTGTCACTTGCGCCGAATACAACAGGTGTAGACATTACCATGAAATGTTTACTTTACAAGCCCTTAACCAACAATGCAGTTCAAGAAATAGAGTTAAGAAAATATTTACTAAATAAACTAAAGTAAAAAATAAAATAAAAAGTAAAAAATAAAGTAACAATAACGAGGCTATTAAACAGCGAGTAGCAGCAGTGTAATACAAAGTGTGTGTGTGGGGGGGGTGGTGGTCAATGTAAATAGTCCAGGTGGCCATTTGATTAATTGTTCAGTAGTCTTATGGTTTGGAGGTAGATGGTGTTAAGGAGCCTTTTGGACCTAGACTTGGCGATCCAGTACCGCTTGCCGTGCGGTAGCAGAGAGAACAGTCCATGACTTGGGCGACAGGAGTCTTTGACAATTTTTTGGGCCTTCCTCTGACACTACCTAGTATATAAACTCAGCAAAAAAAGAAACGTCCTCTCACTGTCAACTGCGTTTATTTTCAGCAAACTTAACATGTATAAATGTTTGTATGAACATAACAAGATTCAACAACTGAGACATAAACTGAACAAGTTACAAAGACATGTGACTAACAGAAATTGAATAATGTGTCCCTGAACAAAAAATCTAAAGTAACACCAGATGCATTTTGAGTACTGCAGTGCATCTCCTCCTCATGGACTGCACCAGATTTGCCAGTTCTTGCAGTGAGATGTTACCCCACTGTCACACCCTGGCCTTAGTTATCTTTGTTTTCATTATTATTTTAGTTAGGTCAGGGTGTGACATGGGGAAGTTTGTGTGTTTTTGTATTGTCTAGGGTGTTGTATGGTTTAGGGGGTTTAGTAGAGTAGATGGTTTAGTGTTCAGTGTAGGTGTCTAGGAAAGTCTATGGTTGCCTGAATTGGGTCTCAATTAGAGACAGCTGGTTATGGTTGTCTCTGATTGGGAGCCATATTTAAGGCAACCATAGGCTTTAGCTGTTTTGTGGGTAATTGTCTATGTGTAGTGTTTGTGTCAGCACTATTTGTATTTATAGCTTCACGGTCGTCTGTTTGTTGTTTTGTTTCATTTTTTCCTTCTTATAATAAAGAGAAGATGTATTTTTCACGCGCTGCGCCTTGGTCCTCTCTCTCTCCTATAGACGATCGTGACAGAATTACCCACCAACATCGGACCAAGCAGCGTAAATCAAGGCAGAGTGGCTGGAAGCCCGAGAGGCTCCCCCAAAAATTTCTTGGGGGAGGGCACACGGGGAGTGTGGCTGGGTCAAGTGGGAGAATTGAGCCAGTTCCCCGTGCTTACCATCAGGAGCAGTTGGCTAAACTAAGGTATGAGTCGGAGAATGTGGAGGAGTTATTGGACAGATTGGAGGAAAGTGAAAGGATGGGAGATTATGAGACATTTGAGGAGTTATTGGTGTTATTGGAGGAGAGCGAAGAGAGAGAGATGTTGATATGGGGGAGCATACAACCAGGTAAGGTTGGGAAGCCTCCTGTGCGTCTCCCGAGCCCTGTACGCACTGTTCCTTCTCCCCGCACTCTTCCTGAGGTGCGTGCCCTCAGCCCGGTACCACCAGTAACGGTACCACGCACCAGGCCTATAGTGCGCCTCGAGAGTCCAGTGTGCCCTGTTCCTCCTCCACGTACTAGCCCTATGGTGCGTGTCTCTAGTCCGGTACCACGCACCAAGCTTCCTGTGTGTCAACAGAGCCCTGTTCCTCCTCCACGCACTAACCCTGTGGTGCGTGTCTCCAGCCCATTACCACCAGTGCCTACACCACGCACCAAGCCTCCTGTGTGTCTCCAGGGTCCAGTATGCCCTGTTCCTCCTCCCCGCACTAGCCCTGAGATGCGTGTCCCCAGCCCGGTACCACCAGTTCCGGCACCACGCACTAGGCCTAATGTGCGTCTCCAGGGTCCAGTATGCCCTGTTCCTCCTCCCCGCACTAGCCCTGAGATGCGTGTCCCCAGCCCGGTACCACCAGTTCCGGCACCACGCACTAGGCCAAATGTGCGTCTCCAGGGTCCAGTATGCACTGTTCCTTCTCCCCGTACTCGCCCTGATGTGCGTGCCCTCAGCCCGGTACCACCAGTGCCGGTACCACGCACCAGGCCTATAGTACGCTTTGAGAGTTCAGTGTGCCCTGTTGTTGTTCCCCGCACTAGCCTGAAGGTGCGTGTCCTTAGCCCGGTGCCTCCAGTTCCGGCACCACGCACCAGGCCTACAGTGCGCCTCATCCGGCCAGAGCCATCCGTCTCCCCAGCGCCATCTGAGCCATCCATCTCCCCAGCGCCATCTGAGCCATCCGTCTCCCCAGCGCCATCTGAGCCATCCGTCTCCCCAGCGCCATCTGAGCCATCCGTCTCCCCAGCGCCATCTGAGCCATCCGTCTCCCCAGCGCCATCTGAGCCATCCGTCTGCCCAGTGCCGTCTGAGCCATCCGTCTGTCCCGAGCCATTAGAGCCGCCCGTCTGTCCCGAGCCGTCAGAGCCGTTAGTCAGTCAGGAGCCGCTAGAGCCATTCGTCAGTCAGGATCTGCCAGAGCCGCCAACCAGACAGGATCTGCCAGAGCCGCCAACCAGACAGGATCTGCCAGAGCCGCCAACCAGACAGGATCTGCCAGAGCCGCCAACCAGAAAGGATCTGCCAGAGCCGCCAACCAGACAGGATCTGCCAGATCCGTCAGCCAGCCATGAGCAGCCAGATCCGTCAGCCAGCCATGAGCAGCCAGATCCGTCAGCCAGCCATGAGCAGCCAGATCCGTCAGCCAGCCATGAGCAGCCAGATCCGTCAGCCAGCCATGAGCAGCCAGATCCGTCAGCCAGCCATGAGCAGCCAGATCCGTCAGCCAGCCATGAGCCGTCCAGCCAGGATTCGCCAGAGCCGTCCAGCCAGGATTCGCCAGAGCCGTCCAGCCAGGATTCGCCAGAGCCGTCCAGCCAGGATTCGCCAGAGCCAGCCAGCCAGGATCCGCCAGCCAGCCAGGATCCGCCAGAGCCAGCCAGCCAGGATCCGCCATTCAGTCCGGTGCTGCCCTTCAGTCCGGTGCTGTCCCTCAGTCCGGAGCTGCCGTCCCTCAGTCCGGAGCTGCCCCTTATCCTGGTGCTGCCCCTTATCCTGGTGCTGCCCCTTATCCTGGTGCTGCCCCTTATCCTGGTGCTGCCCCTTATCCTGGTGCTGCCCCCTAGTCCGGTACTGCCCCTTAGTCCGGTGCTGCCCCTTAGTCCGGTGCTGCCACTTAGTCCGGTGCTGCCCCTTATTCCAGTGGGGTTAAGAAAGCGGGTAGTGACTATGGTGGGGTGGGGACCACGACCAGTGCCAGAGCCGCCACCGTGGACAGACGCCCACCCAGACCCTCCCCTAGACTTTATGCTGGTGCGCCCGGAGTTCGCACCTTAAGGGGGGGGTTATGTCACACCCTGGCCTTAGTTATCTTTGTTTTCATTATTATTTTAGTTAGGTCAGGGTGTGACATGGGGAAGTTTGTGTGTTTTTGTATTGTCTAGGGCAGGGGTGTCAAACTCATTCCACGGAGGGCCTAGTGTCTGCAGGTTTTTGGTTTTTCCTTTCAATAAAGCCCTAGACAACCAGGTGTGGGGAGTTCCTAACTAATTAGTGATGTTAATTCATCAATCAAGTACAAGGGAGGAGCGAAAACCCGCAGACACTCGGCCCCCCGTGGAATGAGTTTGACACCTGTGGTCTAGGGTGTTGTATGGTTTAGGGGGTTTAGTAGAGTAGATGGTTTAGTGTTCAGTGTAGGTGTCTGGGAAAGTCTATGGTTGCCTGAATTGGGTCTCAATTAGAGACAGCTGGTTATGGTTGTCTCTGATTGGGAGCCATATTTAAGGCAACCATAGGCTTTAGCTGTTTTGTGGGTAATTGTCTATGTGTAGTGTTTGTGTCAGCACTATTTGTATTTATAGCTTCACGGTCGTCTGTTTGTTGTTTTGTTTCATTATAATAAATAAATAAAGAGAAGATGTATTTTTCACGCGCTGCGCCTTGGTCCTCTCTCTCTCCTATAGACGATCGTGACACCCACTCTTCCACCAAGGCACCTGCAAATTCCCAGACATATCTGGGGGGAATGGCCATAGCCCTCACCCTCCGATCCAACTGGTCCCATACGAGCTCAATGGGATTGAGATCTGGGCTCTTCGCTGGCCATGGCAGAACACTGATATTCCTGTCTTGCAGGAAATCATGCACAGAACGAGCAGTATGGCTGGTGGCATTGTCATGCTGGAGGGTTATGCCAGGATGAGCCTGCAGGAAGGGTACCACATGAGGGAGAAGGATGTCTTCCCTGTAATGCACAGCGTTGAGATTGCCTGCAATGACAACAAGCTCAATCCGATGATGCTGTGACACACCGCCCCAGACTATGACGGACCCTCAACCTTCAAATCGATCCCGCTCCAGAGTACAGGCCTCGGTGTAACGCTTATTCCTTCGATGATAAACTCAAATCCGACCATCACCCCTGGTGAGACAAAACCGCGACTCGTCAGTGAAGAGCACTTTTTGCCAGTCCTGTCTGGTCCAGCGACGGTGGGTTTGTGCCCATAGGCGACATTGTTGCTGTCGTGGAAATATTGAATCAAATATTTCTCAGATACCGGAACATGTAAAATCAAAATAGACTTTATTACAAAAGTAACAGAAGCCGAGCAATTCCATGTAACAACGGAAATCTCTTGGTACAGACCGCAGGCTTTATAGGTTTCCACCTTCAGATAACACACATGGTCACTCCCCTCTATGTAGATGATTAACACCCCTTGGCCTCTCGCCACCATTATCTTAAATGTCTGCGCAGGAGTGAAGGTTTCCCGCGAGAGAGTAACGGTTAATGTGATTGGATGTTAATTATTTGACTAGGCTACCTGTATTTGACATCGTGTTGTTATTTCGCTGAACACTAGATTATTTAATTTGATGTTTGGCAGTGAAACGAGGCTACTCAGGCGAGAAAAAGAACTCACCCAAATGTATAGCCCCATTGGAAAATATAACTGTACTGTTTGAAAATGTGAAGAAAAGAAAAACATGTGATTCGCATTTTTATTTGGCGTACCCCAGACTGCATTGTGCATACCCCTGGGGGTACGTGTACCCCACACCTGCTCTAGGGCTACTACCAAACCAGCCCTACTGTTTAAGTGAGTACTTATCTCTACACGTTAATTGACATTTACTATGAAATAAAAGAAGCCAAACATCTAACTGATGGGGATTTTAGATTTTTCTACTCCAGTTTAAAGAAATACGATTATTTTAGAGGAATGTGACTTGTATTCACACTATTTCACAATGATTAACATTGTGTTAACACCATTTCACAAGGTTTTCTGAAAAAAAACATACCTCTTCACCATTCACTAATCAATCACTTCTATAGTTCAGATTAAATAATTTGGTGTGATGAACCAATAACAAAGGGAGAAATGCAGAGAAGCAATTTGACCATAAGTATTTAGATTGTCATTACTGATACACCTATTAACTAAATGTGAGAACTCTGGCCTTGTGGGCAGGTTTTGAGTGGTCATTGGGCTATAGGTTTTTGCTTGATTTGGCAACACTGTATGCGCCGAAAATCCTCGTGCTGCTTCACATGAAGGTGACATATCTGAGCATACATTTGCACAATAGTCAGTAGTAGGCTACAAGGCACGGAAAATCAAACATTGTATGAGGCGTTATACGTGTCTATACCTTGACTGTAACATGTAATATTCAACTAACAACTGTTAAGGCAAAGCCGCAATATAGTAATTATTGTAAGAATCGAACCGCTCATGCAACGAGAACCAGACTGTTAGGGGAAACCTCAGCACAAACGTTTTTGGGAGACTGGTGTGGAGGAAGGTGGTACAATGTGTAGCTACAGGGCAGACTGCCAGACTGCTATGGAAGGTTGAGTGGAAGCTTATGTGAAATGACTAGCTAGTGTAGTCCAGGGGATGTAATGGCAGATTGGTAAATCACTGGTAATAGGCTGACCACTCCGCTCGCGTTGCCAAAATAATTTTAGAAATCTATGTTGTTCAATTATTGCACCCACACTGCTTGCGGCGCCAACGAGCGTCTGCGTTGCCAAGGGCATTGGTTTATAGAAGCAGGTACCCACGTGCCATCTCCTCATTGGTTATACCCACGTGGGTGATTGAAAGACTAACTCTTTTGCCTGTTGTCCTAGTAATAGTATGAAAGTGTAGATGCCAATCGCCATATAAATTCAAAGATGAAAAAGCCTGGAAGGAGAAGAGATGACTAGAAACGATTCGGTTGACCGTTTTATTTGTGGATTAATTGTCGGAGTAGAGGACCTTGTGCATTTCAGGTAAAATAACAACTCAATGTTTATATCCCAGGACAAATTAGCTAGCTAAATAGGACAAATTAGCTAGCAAGTGCAAGCTAACTAGCTAAATTGCCATACATGTTTAATGCCTTTCGACCTGTCCCCAAATCAATTTCATTGGTTCAGAGTTTGTTTTGATATTTGAACCTGCGTGTCGTGATCGCATCTGGTGTAGGGGGACAAAATAAATGTATGCACGATAGCGCACGACGGCGCACGTGCGCAGCCGGTTTGGGTTCCGTGTAAGTGTAATATCTTGCGTGGAAGTATACTCACTGGCTGTTTGCAGCCTGGAGCAGCTAGCCGCATGGCCAGCCCTTCTTGAGTGTTCCACTTGCTGTGTGCGGTTTATCTGTATCTACGCCCGTGCTTTGTCATACTTGTGTTTTGTTAGCGTTACGTTACGACTCTGTGTGCGTCCATTAGTATGGTGGCTCTTGCTGCCACAAACTGTAATTTACATTACACAACTTTCCGACTGGCTTGTTCTATGTGTGTGTTGTGAATTGCTTTATCATGCTTCTCTGCTAATTACCCTGCAGGGTTTTTTTTCTCTCGTTCTTTCCCCTGCAGAGTGTAAGAGTATCATGGTGGGCTTTCCACTATGTTGAGACATTAACTTTGGAGTTCCTTAATGGAGTTACTCCATCATATGGTGCTGCTTGGATATTAATCCGGCTAGGTAATATTGCAGTTGGCAAAAAACAAATAAATCAAATCCATTACCTGGTTGCTGTTTTCTTTTTGTGTGCCGGCTTTTCCCACACTGGTCTTCCCTGTTTTTTGCAGAGGTACTGGGTAATTTATCCCTCACCGGGCTACAAGCGAGTCATGACAGAAGTGTTGGACCCCTGCTCCGTGGCCTTGTTGGCATGGCTGATATATGGCTTCCCTTTGTGACAGGTGTGATGGTGTCATCCCCCTGGGGATCTGCATACCATGTGTATGCACTGCCTGGGTTTGAGCCATGCGGAGAGGGTGCTGGAGTGCCCTAATGGATGCCTGTTTGTGTGGTGTTCTCAAAATACCTGCACCTGGCGTGATTGGAGGCCATGCGTGAGTGGGTCGGTCAGGCTGAGGGCGAGCTCCCTCCCTCAGGAGTGGTGCACCATCGAGCTGTTAGTCCCTCTACTGGGCCCAGTACCCCTCCCAGGAAGCGTGGCCGGAGCCACTGCAGGTAGAGCCCATCTGCTGCCAGTCCTGGACGGGGGCAGGAGTCGGACCGCTTGGACCACCTTGAGCGGAGGGCGCATGCCCTGCGTCAGGAGGTTGATAGCTTCAATGGCGACGACAGCTGTTCCCTGTTGGCCAGTGATAGGCTGTTCCTTGGGACGATGCTGACACTGTTCACCACCGTGAGCTGGGCTACCAGGCTGACAAGTCATCCGAAGCCGGCAGCGTGGCTTCATCTCCCCCAGCGGCTCGAGAGGCTATGAGGAGCCTACTCACTCAGGTAGCCTCTGCACTGGATATCAAACTGGCGGACAGTGATGACTCTCCATCTGTCCCCATCTCTGCTGAGTTCAGCGAGGCCTTGCAGGAGAGCTGGGCCTTTGTCAGGGGGCGCTTCCGACTCACAGAAGAGACTGGACCATGGAGTTATGTTGCGGGGGTAGAGTCACTCGGCCTCTGGGAGTACCCGACCATGGACACCATGATAGCTGCCCTGGAACTCCCGGACTGGGAGATTATAGAGTGGAACCCGCAACTGAATCCGGGACCCTCCAGAGTCTTTGATCTGGACTTGAAAGCCACATATGGGTCCATCTGCTCACCAACGCGGCCATGCTGCTGCAGGCCTACCTGCAGGCCTACCTGCAGACTCTGTTGCCCCGGCTGCGGGAGGGCGCAGAGGAGCTCTTTCTGGAAGTGATGAAGGTGTCTTGACGGCTTTCCCTGCTCCAGAGGGATGTGGCCCGCGCCAACAGACGGGCCATGGCGCAGGTGGTTACCTCTCAGTGCCATCTCTGGCTGGCCCAATCCCGTCTACCAGCTGCTCTCCAGAGCACATTTGCCACTCTTAGTAAGAACTTTTCAGAAGTTATTCTTGGAAGTTGTGAGCTTAAGTATGATGGGTGCAAAGGATTTACTTCTAAGTTTCCTTGAATGAAAATACTATTGTGATATCATTAAATTACGTTTGCATAACTGCTTGTGCAAAGGTTTTTAAATGCGTAATTTTTGCACATCAAGTGCAAGTTGTCTCTCAGCCAAGAACAGCGAGAGAATGAGGCCGACTTCTCCAAAGAACTAGATGTGGTCAAGGTCTGGAAATGAAGGGTGGAGGAAATGGACAAAAAATATGTAAGCAAGGTTGGCAGTCTCCCTCAAACACATGCAATTATGATAATGCCCTTTTAGTGTAAGAGCTGTTTGAAAATAGCGTTCCTAACCTCTCTGCCAATCAGTGGTGACCCGTCATTCAGGGCAGGGGCTCTCACATTTTTTTTGTTGTTGGTGGGGTTGCCTCTTTTGCATAATATTTTCACATTAATACGTGTAACATATCAGTTTGTAAAAAAAAAAAGTTAATAACATTGAGTTATTAAAGCCTCCATACAAACATGGTCTTGTTTTTGCTTTCTTAAGGCAGCTCCAAAATGCAGGCGTTTCAGCCTAGCTCAGTGCTTTCTGTGGTGGTGGGGCAGCCAGCGGAAAATACGGAGCGTAGGGGTTGGTAATGTTCTCTAGTTGCGCCGTGATTGGCTCAGTGTTCTGTCACTCATGGGGACACCACATCGCTGCCAAATCTATGGGTAGAGCTTGAAAATGCATGCCCCTTCGGTGCTGCCACGTTAGAGGTGCCCATCCAAGAAGGCTCAGGGTCATTGGCCGAAGATAAAATGACATCAAATCTACAGTAGCTTTGATTGGACTGATCATGTCAACGTCATACTTTCAAAATCTTAGCTAGCTGTCATCATCATGAATCAAGTCGACAATCTACTGGCAAATCATTTTTAATCCTTGTCATATGAAGATAAATTATAGATAAAAAGTATCGGTGCTCATCGGCCATTAGACATAAACATTACACAACAAGTTGGAAATCGCAAATTCAACAATGAGTGGTTTGGAAGGAATCAGTAGCTAACTGCAAGCATTGCAAAGCAATCACTAGCCTGCTATTCAGTGGAGTGGGTGTGTGGTCCCAATCCTCGGTTTAAGGTTCTCTTTTCCAAGCTTAAAATGATAGACATTCAACATTGGCAATGCTTTCAATCCAGCATGATTTCTGCCATGCTCAAAACGACTGTTAACTCAGAACTTGGAAATCTGACTTCAGTGAGTTCAAGACACCTGGGAACTCAGGAAAGGTTATCCAACTCGGAATTGTAAGTCGGGAACTCGGGCCTCTTTCTAGAGCTACCTGAAGATCACTGACTTCATCATGATTCGAGATTGTTTTTTCCCCCCCCAGTTCCCAGTTGTCTTGAATGCACCATAAATCCAGAGAATGCCAGACTTTGATGACAAAGTTAATGACAAAATTTGCCCACGAAGGACCACGGCGCCACCTTCCTGTTCAAGTGAGCACAGGACAACAAGGTGAGTCCAAAAAGGTATTGTATGCTGCTGCATAAATGATGTAATATGCCAGGGAGATATGTATACTGCTAAGAAAGTAATACTAAGTGTATGTTGTGTGGTAAGTTGTTAGTAGCCCATGTGCCTCACCCTAATAATTTGGTCTATTTCCCCCTCTTAATTTCACCTACTGTTCTGACTTTGTGGTGCACATGTAGCCTATAACCTGTTTTTAAAGAAATGAAATCATTGAATATTGTAAGAGCTTTCATTGTCTGCTTATATGCCCCCTTTATTTATCCTACGGTTCTGACTTGGTGTACAAGGAGAACACTGTACAAGCGACCCATGTTTTGAATTCTGTCACTGTACATTTCAAAAGTGCTGAACAAAAAGTAATATTGACTACGTCCATCCTAGCTCGCTCATTAATGTCTTAATCCAAATTACGGATTGCCTCTTATCCTCTTGTCGTCCCCTTATGCCATAGTTTGTACATCTCAATTGTCAGTAGAAACTACATTTGTTTAAGCAAGTCAGCCATATCAGCTATGTTTTTGTAAAAGGCAGTAAATGAGGCTGAATGAACTGTTTTGCTGTCAGACAAGGCTCCACTTATAGCCAGGTGTAGCAGTGGTAAGGTGTTGGGACAGCTTTATTTAGGCCCTAACAGTCTGTGGGTACCGTTTGTCACCGTTCTAGTGCAATTAATGTATTGTTCAGTGTTGTAGTGGCTTTGCTGGCATGCAACCCCCCCCCCCACAAAAAAAGGTGTTAGCCCCACCATGCTAAAATTGCCACTGCAGCCAATAACTGCAAATTGTCATTTTTCCACTCTGACACTCCTAGCAAAATTCTTGCTTGAGAAATTGCCCTTTGCTAAGAAACAATTTTTTTTGTTTTCAATTAAAATGGTGAAAAATAATCACAGTTAGGTACTTAATTGTTACCCAGAAGTGATTTGATAGTCAGATAAAAGAGGCTGCATTGAACCTTTTAAAGTTGCAATTTAATGTCTAGAATGAAGCCTGTGCTGCTATAGATGTGTTGAAGGAGAGGGAGAGGGAAATGGCAATCCTCCACCGCAGGTACGTCCAATAACTAAAATAAATATTCAGTTTGACCATTAATGGAGTTCATTGTACTGTAGACAGACAATCCCGCTTGGCAAAAACTGGTTGAATCAACGTTGTTTCCTACATCATTTCAACAAAGAAATTCAATGTGGTGAATCAATGTGGAAAACTGATTGGATTTGCAAAAAGGAAATTTCATCTTTTTTTCACCCAACTTTTAACCTAAATCCAATGACATGGTGACATTTCATGTTGAATTCAGGTTAGTTGACAACTCAACCAAAAGTAAATCAAAACTAAATGTTGAACTGACATCGGTGACCAGTGGGATGGATATGGAAAACATACACAACAATACACACACGTACATTTCAATGCATATTAATTATATGGTTTACTTAGACCATTGTTAAACATTATCCTCTGTGGCACACGAGAGCTAGGCAGCCATTTTAATGTTAGAACTATGTCTAGATGAACTGTCTGAGCTAATCAGAAAACACTATTTAGGCATGGATCTTCTGCTGCTTTTCCCCCAGGCTCACACAGAATGTCCAGCAAATCCTACCCGGTGTCATGCTATCACCTGGTGCCCAAATCCCACCTGGTGCCCACAGACTCTGAGGCCAACACCACTGCTCACCACCCAGGGGACTGTGCCCTGGAAGGCATCTCTCACATGCCCCTGCCAGAGCCCAACTCCTCCCTGGGGCTTCTGTCCAGCTGTGGCTGATCATGGACTAACAGCTCCATCGGTGTTGGATATGCTAGTTCTGTTCACTCTACTGAACCCAGCTGTGGCATCAGCAGCAACTGTAGCAGCAGCAGCTCCTGCTCTGCCCCCCAGCAACACTGACACCACCCAGGGGTGACACTGCCCGTGGCTAACTTAGCAGGGAGCCTATCAGGGCACAGCCACTAACTATATGTGCCCTGAATACAGAACAAAAAAACTGGTAAACAACCAAGGACCAGACTTGTACTGTGTATAACCCTCCCATGCAAAGTGAATGACAGGTAAATACTTTTTTTCTGACAACCAATCATCACAGTAACATACAAGTGCTCAATATAAAACCTTGAGTATGAACAGACGTACTCTCCTTGGAAGTAACATTTGTTTTTATGATACAATATGCTGTTATATCCATCAAACACATCCAGAGTGTACATACAGGACGTGTTCCTAACTGTTCTGAGTCTCGGTGGTGGAGGGAGGTGGAGAGGTAGCATAGATGACCTGGAAGCTCTTTCCCTCGTCCATCAGGTCCTCCATGCTGACCCCCAGGAAGCCCACAGCCCTCAGGGCCTGCATGTAGGGCTCAGGCTCCACCATCACACCTTTGAAGAAGCCCTGCGTCATGCCATGACGCAGGAAGCCCAGGTCACACGTTGCCAACATCCTCGCTCCTACCGGGAAGGAAGAAAAGGAGGTGGTTGTATTCATTAGAACTATCCTTCTATTTCTATGGTAACCATCATACAGAGAGATACAACAACAACAGGTTCTGTGCACTGCAATACTGTCTTCCTGTATAGGCTGCTGTGATAACTCTATAGATATGCAGTGCCGTAGAGATGCAGTAAACGTTTAGTGCATGTTGTTATACAGCTTGTATAGTATGGCTCTGATTGCACTCACATTGCCCTCTACTGTTTGCAATAAAGAATTGCATCTTGTGTGTGCCTGTGGCATATGCATGTGTGTGCCGTGCTTCCACTAACCTGGCCTCATGACACGGAGCAGTTCGGCGGTGGCGATGGCCATGTCCGGCCAGTAGAGATGGCAGTTGGAGTGGAAGACTCTGTCAATGCAGTGGTCCGGGAGGAGAATACACTCCACCCTGCCCTGGAGCAGGTGGACCTTCCCTGAGGCCAGCTGAGGGCCCAGACGCTCCCGGGACACCTTGTGCATGTACTCTGAGACGTCCAGGCCGAACAGCCTGCCCCTGCGGGTCCGTCGGGTACTTCAAAGCCTCCTGGAGCCCCAGGCCTGGACCAAAGCCAACCTGGAGGACTGAGTAGATTTGATCGCACTGGATCAAGTGTGTGCGAGTGTGTGTGCGTGCGTGCGATCTGTTGGTAAAGCATGGTGCTTGCAACGCCAGGGTTGTGGGTTCAACCCCTTTGGGGGACCAGTATGAAAATGTATCCACTCACTACTGTCTGGATAAGAGTGTCTGCTAAATTACTCGTGTGTGTGTGTGTGTGTGTGTGTGTGTGTGTGTGTGTGTGTGTGTGTGTGTGTGTGTGTGTGTGTGTGTGTGTGTGTGTGTGTGTGTGTGTGTGTGTGTGTGTGTGTGTGTGTGTGTGTGTGTGTGTGTGTGTGTGTGTGTGTGAAATAAAGTAATACCCCTTTCATACACAGACAGAAATCCCATCTTCTTTCTACTTGCTTTTTGTTTATCTGAACGGGGTATGTTGTAAAAAACAAGGTATATTAAATCCCACCTCGAGACCGAGCCATGAAACCTGCATTTTCACAGACCCTGTAACCAAAATACAGGTATTGGGTCTAGGTGAATGGTCCTCAACTTTTTTTGCAGGTAAATTCATTAACACTTCCATTATTTACATGTCCCAAATTTGAATTGCACCCCTCCCAATTTGCCAGTTACCGACTGATACATATAAAATGGCAAGAAAGTGGTACATAAGGGTTTGAAAGGGGGTCATGTAAACATTGCTTTGCATTTTTTTACAGGTAACCACATCTGTGTGAAATAGGTATAAGTGTATCACATAAGCTGCTACCTCCAGGATAGCATGATGGGCCTGGATCTGACACAGTTTGACAACGTTCTTGATCATCACATTGTTGTACTTCTCCATTGTCCGCTTAGTGTAGAGGCCCATCAAGCTTTTGTTGGGGTGCGCCAGATTGCGCGTTATTCCATTAGTAAAAATGGCCGATACACATGGTGAAACAAGTGCCAAAATGAATGACAGTTGAAGAACACACGTGATACGTTCACATTAACGGGCACTAATGGCTGAACTATTTTCAAAACATCTACGCTGATCAAATAGAACATGAGTTGGAACTGGTTGTTATAAATTATACTGAAATGTTGTGTTAAAAATGTAGCAGGGGCTGAATACTACCAATAAATCGCCCTGGACATATCTGACACACCGGCCCACCAGAGGCAAATGGGCCAGTCCACTAAACTATTTTGAGCCAGTGTTTTAAATGGGATAGCTGCCCATTAGCCAAATTATAATTTTTTGCAAAAAATCCTAACATTTGTTAAGTCGCTCTGTATAAGAGCGTCTGCTAAATGACTTAAATGTAAAATGTAAATGTTAAGAGGCCTGTTTTTTTTGGCACGAACTACTATTTCTGTTTTCTGGGCTGCAGTTTTGGATTTTGAGAAGCTTTTGAATTGTTTTTCCAGTTATGATGCTGTTATTACTAAGAAACAGACAGGAATATAATATCATATAATATAAATATAAATTAAACACATTACCTGGAAAGAAAGGAATATCTCTCAGTAGATCATTATACTTTCTATATTTACTCATAATGCTGTGGAAGTATTTATCCTACAGGGATAAAACACCAGAGGGTAAGTAAGTCATTAAAGTCAATAATTACACAGAAATAAAACATTTGAAGCAAAAGCTTTTTGACAAGATTTCTTCATAAAGTTTTTGTTCACAGACATAGTGAGTAATTCTAATGTAGTCTACAAATGTTTGATTGAAATGGGAACAATGAATGATTCACTTGCTCAGACATTGATTGAATAAATACACTTATCAGGTAATATCTCACATCTACACTGCTATTCTACACAGAGTTCCTAGTTTTGGGAATAAAAGGAAACTGACCTGATTGGTTTGAGGGGATCTGGGTTCAGTTCAATATGGAATCCCTCGTAGTAGCAGATCAGAGAAGACCGAACTAACACATAAAACAGAATCCTGGTTTGTCTGACTTACTGTCCTGTGAATGTCCTGTAGCATTCTTTAAAAACGTGTATCAACTCTCTATCTCTGATTGTGCAGTCTCTTAAAGTCACATTCGGACAATGAAAATGTCTTCACATTATGTTCCTCCAATATGATAATATTGTAACAGTCAAATTAGCATTGAAAGACAGCTTGTAGTACCCTCCGTTTGCCTCAACAGTCCTTGACTAATGAATAGCAGCAATACCCTGGTGCCATTTTCAACTCCGTTACATACATTGTATAGGTTGCGATTAATCTATATGATTAGACATTTACTGATGATATACACTGCTCAAAAAAATAAAGGGAACACTTAAACAACACAATGTAACTCCAAGTCAATCACACTTCTGTGAAATCAAACTGTCCACTTAGGAAGCAACACTGATTGACAATAAATTTCACATGCTGTTGTGCAAATGGAATAGACAAAAGGTGGAAATTATAGGCAATTAGCAAGACACCCCCAATAAAGGAGTGGTTCTGCAGGTGGTGACCACAGACCACTTCTCAGTTCCTATGCTTCCTGGCTGATGTTTTGGTCACTTTTGAATGCTGGCGGTGCTTTCACTCTAGTGGTAGCATGAGATGGAGTCTACAACCCACACAAGTGGCTCAGGTAGTGCAGCTCATCCAGGATGGCACATCAATGCGAGCTGTGGCAAGAAGGTTTGCTGTGTCTTTCAGCGTAGTGTCCAGGGCATGGAGGCGCTACCAGGAGACAGGCCAGTACATCAGGAGACGTGGAGGAGGCCGTAGTAGGGCAACAACCCAGCAGCAGGACCGCTACCTCCGCCTTTGTGCAAGGAGGAGCACTGCCAGAGCCCTGCAAAATGACCTCCAGCAGGCCACAAATGTGCATGTGTCTGCTCAAACGGTCAGAAACAGACTCCATGAGGGTGGTATGAGGGCCCGACGTCCACAGGTGGGGGTTGTGCTTACAGCCTGCTGGAGGTCACTTGTATAAGAACGCAAATACCTGCGTTCTTATACAAGTTCAAGTAACTCAGTTTCAATGTTTTCTCTGTTCCAAACACAACCCAGGTAGCATATGAGAACATAACAAAAGACATGACACAGTTTGTTCATTTCCAGGCTAACCTACTGTTTATTTAATGCAAATTACAGTATCAGGTAACTATTTCTCTGAACCAAGTCACATAGAGACAGAAATATTTACAGGGAGAGGGGACATTAAGCATACCTTCACAGAACAAAAGGTTTATATTCAAAATGAAATCAAAACTTCAGTCACAGAGGCATTCAAGTAGTAGTAATGTTAGTTTTTTTCTGTTGTAAAGTCTTAATTTCTGAATATAACCCAGTCCCTTTTCCTTTAATTTTTATATATATATTTTTTTAAACATTGTGTTTTGTACATATATTATCCTTAAAGTCACAAGAAGTGGTCACATTGTTTGTTTTACAGGCCAAATGATTGGATAGCAACACATTTACGGATGCAAATATTACAAGCAAGCATACAAATATATGCTTTAAAAAATGTAATAAAAAAACATGAAGGATCGGTGCTACATGACATCTCTCCCAGAGTGCTGTTGAGAATGTGGACACACAAATCCTACAGACAAATTGTTTATTGCCATAGTTGAGAAAGTAATACTGAATACGATAAGACTTCCCCCCCCAAACCATGTGGGGTTGTACGTGCATCGCTCATAAAACCATAAAAACACATTTTAAAACCCACCCCAAACCTTCCTGGAAAGAGAATGTATTTTTAAAGTGTCTGAGAAAATCAATGCTACAACTCCCCCAACCCACCACCATCAAAGGGGATCCCAAAGTCAAAGACACATAGCCAATCGTACAAAAAGAAACAGTGACGAGGTGGAGGGGTGATGTGATGAGTGTGGTCTGTGTGAAGCCTGGCTTTGCAGTGAATTGTGGAACATGAACGATCAGAGAGGTGGAAAGGGGAAGTCAACAGCACTCCGCGAAGGAATAGGGTGAAGCTGCCCTGTACGCTGGTCTCGAGTCAGTTTTGTGTTTTCACACTATGATTAGGATTTCGGGAGGCCAAGCTGATCCTAGATCTGTGCGTAAGGGCAATTTCACAACAGAGCCTCCAGGTAGGACCATAGAGGGAGGAGACCTGGGGAAGAGAGGAGTGAACGAGTGGAAGCAAAGGCACTCCAACCTATAGATACACTATACATTACTGGTTATCCTTACAATGATACAGCCGGCACCTACTGTACAGTCGAGATTGAACTATATGGCTGGAGGAGAAAAACAAAGCTGATCTACAGTTTGACTATACAATAACTTTTAACCTGAATGTTTTTTTCTTTTGTATTCTTCTTTATACCATTCATTTTTGTTTTGTTTTTGCTCGTTAACAGTTCTTGGGTCTGCCTACTTACATACCATACATACCACAGGAAGACACGCACACGTAAGCCAGTTTGGTGAGGAGCATCTACTTACATAAATACATACACATTTGTGTGTACTTCTTGTATAGGTCTTCAAAGTGTTGAGGGATGGGATGGAAGGACTTTCAGTTGCAAAAGGAGAGCAGGAAAGGGTGAAGTCAGAATGAGGAAGAACTTCCAACAGTGGTTTAAAATGACATGGGGGCTGCGTCTGAAATGACACCCTATTCCCTACTACTTTTGCCCAGAGCTATGTGGACTGTGGTCAAAAGCAGTGCACTAAATTATAGGGAACATTCGGACACAGAATGGTAACAAAGAAAGATTGTGATGAAATGCAGCACAATCAACAGCATACGCCCTCATCCAAGCATCCTTCATAGCCAGTCCCCGAAACCCACCCCACCCTAACAAGAAATGGAACAATACCAGGCATTACTAGTCATAATGTCTATCTGACAAGCAGCAGGAAAAGTAAAACAGAGGTCGTGGTCTTCATTGAAATCACATGAAAGACCAGCAGAATATCTTGCTCTTAGGTCTGTTCTGGCAAAGCTTTGTCGGTACGGCATTACCCTTAGGGGAAAAACGGGGTAAAACTCATTTCTGCACCGCTTCTGGGGACGAACCCAAAAAACATGCGGAGGTGCGAGACAACTGTTGCCTTACGAGCAGAATCACAAAATGGTGCTGCATACAGTAGCAGAATTGTGATTTCTGAAGCGGGAGAGAGAGAGAGTAGCTGACACAATTCTACAATATATCAACTGTGTATGTGTACATTGAACACAGACAGATATCGAGGTCAACCATTAAAAGTCACAATGTCATCAAGGTCCTCAGATGTATATGTATGAATGGGTGGGATGGGGTCGACAGGGGCCCCAAGGGGCCACAGTCTGAACGTAAGGCTGTTGCAGGAGGCATGTAGAGGCCTCCCCTACACAGAGAGTGGGTGACTATACCTAGCGTAAGAAAAAAAGAAGATTGTCTATGGAAACAAACACGTCAGAGTACTTTTGTATACTTATTTAGCTATACATGATCTCTACACTAAACACACCCGCACTCAGTCCCCTCCTCTTCAAAGCACAGAAAGATGAAGTGCAGCTCTGAGAACATATCACGGTTGTCCTTTTTGTACAAATAAATAAACAAACATTAACACGATGGGAGAGGGTGGAGGTGGTAGGGGAATAACGAAGTTCCGATTCGGTTTTCCTTGCGTTCATCTTTATCGGGTGTCAGTTTTCTTGCTTTGCTTTATTAGTTGTTTGGTGTGCAGCCATGCCACTGTTGTTGTCCAGGAGCTGGGGCATGGGCAGCGGGCAGACGGGTCAGGAAGAGGGCTCAGGTGGAGGCGTTGGAGGCGGAGGCAGCGTTGGTGGTATGGCCACGGTCTCCGCTGTTGGCATCTGGAAATGGAAGCAGTACGTTACACTACTCGCCTTTAATGAGGAGAGCTCTGGGCCCTTATTCACAAAGCGTCTCAGAGTAACAGAGCTGATCTGGGATCAGGTCCACCCTTTCCATATCATGTTATTCATTATTTTCTAAAGGGGAAATCTGGTCCTAAATCAGCACTCTAGACGCTATACTCTGGGACGCATTGTGAACACGGGCCCTGGTTAGTACTGAGAAGAGACTAGCCAGGAGTACTGAGAGGGAGGACAGAGGAGGAGAGAGAGAGGTTCCCAATCCTCCACTGACCCCTAGCCCCTGCCACAAGAACCCTAGTTTACACCTATCCAACCCTGTCAGATATACAAACGTGTCTAGGGGTTGATTTAGGAATGGCAATAGTGGGAGAGGCAGGGTGAGAGAGACACGAGAGGCAGGGTGAGAGAGAGACAGAGAGGCAGGGTGAGAGAGAGACAGAGAGGCAGGGTGAGAGAGAGACAGGGTGAGAGAGACACGAGAGACAGGGTGAGAGAGAGACAGAGAGACAGGGTGAGAGAGACACGAGAGACAGGGTGAGAGAGAGACAGAGAGGCAGGGTGAGAGAGAGAGACAGAGAGGCAGGGTGAGAGAGAGAGACAGAGACACAGGGTGAGAGAGAAAGAGAAAGACAGGGGGGTGGGGGGTGTACTGACCTGAGGGTGCGGAGGCATTGGTAGGGGTGAAGGCCCCGGGCTGATTCCGGGCGTGGGCGGGGATGAGGATGGAGGCTAGGGAGGGGTTACTGGACAACTCTGGAAGCAGAGAAGAAAAAAACACCACGTTAGACACAATCACCTATAGACAGAGAGCACATCTTAGATTTACAACTACAGACCCGACTATCACCACCATCCTACCGGAGTCACAGCATGCATTGATGACCACATCGTAATCAATCACCATCCTCAACTTCAGTAAGTCACATTCTGTGTCTATGGACAAAATTTGCATACGCCCAAAGTTTACACTTGCACACTCCCCATCATGGATTTAAAAGAGTTGGATTGGTGTAAATAGTGACTAGAGGGTGTTTCCAACAATGTCACATCCACGACAAGAAGTGTGAAAGTGCACACTTTGTGAGAAGGGTGGAGAGTCAGGATACAACCACATCTACCAGTTACAACCACAGAGCCAACTACCCAAATACAGTTACCTATAGACACACATTCTACCATTTGGCCTACAACCACAGATCCAACTACCCAAATACAGTTACCTATAGACACACATTCTACAATTTGGCCTACAACTACAGGCCCAACTTTCACATTCACCATCATAGCATATTTAGCCTTTATTTTAGCAGGGCCATTGAGACCAAGCTCTCTTTTACAAGGGAGACCTGCATTACAAAGCAGCAAGGAATAGTGACACAATTACATCAATCATAGTCACAGCATTAATTCGCTGTGATCAAATTTCAATCTTAACCACAATTATCTGATGGATTAATAGTCACATTCCCCATTATCAACCACCACGCTAATCAGGAGTCAAATTTATAGAAATATAATTACTAGAACAGACATTCCTATTCAAGTCAAAGTTCTGTGATGAGAAGACTGGCATCCATATTTAGTGGTCCCATGAGTGTTCCAGTCAAATTTGCAGTCGTCTGAGGGGCTTTGTCCATTCTAGTAATTCTGTAGGAGATACAGAGCTGTGTCTGAGCTCCATCCATACCCTGTGTGGAGAAGTTGAAGAGCAGGGGCTTCTCGCGCCCGTTGGGCAGCTTGAGGTTGGGGTCCCGGAGCTCGTCGAAAAAGGTGTGGGCACAGGCCTCCAGGGGCGTGAAGCGCGCTGTGGGCGTGTACTCCAGCAGCCGCGAGCACAGAGCGATGGCCTCAGGGGGCGTGCGCGGCCGGAACACCTGAGAGCCAATCACACAAGGCTGAAACCGGTCAATGACATAGGTTAGAGGTGACACGTCGGCTAAAGCTCCTGGGTGAAGATTACCCTAGGTACAGATCTAGGATCAGCTTCCCCCAATCCTAACCTTAAGCATTAGTGGGGAATATGCAAAACTGACCAAAGATCAGCGTCCAGAGACATCTTCACCCTACACCTGCTAAACCAATGACAGCTAAATATTATACAGTGCCTGTGCAAAATCCCAATTAATTTTTAATTAAAAAAGAAATCTAAGGCTGCAAAATGTGAAAACTGTGCAAGGGTGAAGACTTTCACTAGGCACTGTATATACACACGACACTACAAGTGGAATGACAGGGTTTTAAAATCTTGCTCCTTGCTCCTTTAAACAACTTTACAAAGCCTTACATACACTATACATATACACTAATATATATATATATGGTTCTTACATCTGGTGTTTTTTTGCCTATGAATGTTTTCTGAAGCATTTATAGACTTATAAAAGCTTCATTAAACCTTTGAAGTGACTGTTTAAAGTGGGACCTAAAATGTCTTGTAGATTCACTTTTATTCAGACACCAACAGGCCAGAGGACAGTGCAGTGCAGTACTACACCACCAGAGGGAGTGTAAACATATCTTAAAGGCGCTACATGGTCAATCCCGATCTCTGCATTGGCCGTGCAGCGTTTAAGGTGATATGGCCTCTGCAGAAGTCAGGGCATTCATACTTCTTGCGCTTCACCGAGCAGCCCAAAGCTGTTTTGAAGGAAGAAGTGAGTTTGTGTTTATACAGGACCTCCCGCCTTCACCTACCGTCAACCAATCATGTCAATGCGGAGCCATACGGAGCCCTCCGCATTGTTACAGAATTTGAGAGGCGCAAAGAGATACAGAGCTCAACTTGGCCACACCACCCACACGTCACCTCCGACCACATTTTCAGATCAAGCATAAATTGTCTCTTGCAGAGGAGAGAGCTGGTGTAAAACCGTGGGTCAAATATTGCGGTCCCAATAACCTCCCTACCTGTATCCCTTCCCCTTGGCCCTAACATGCTGACCAAACCGCAGGCGTACGCCATAGCGCGCAAGTTCATTTTGTTCACCCACACCAGAAGCGATCAGGACACGCAGGTTTAAATATCAAAACAAACTCTGAACCAATTATATTAATTTGGGGACAGGTCAAAAAGCATTAATCATGTACGGCAATTTAGCTAGCTAATTTGTCCTGGTATATAAACATTAAGTTGTTATTTTACCTGAAATGCACAAGGTCCTCACAGATAAAACGGTAAACCGAATACGTTTCTCGTCATCTCTCCTCCTTCCTTCAGGCTTCTTTGGACTTTATATGACAGTTGGCAACCAACTTTACAGCATTACTACAACCGACCGGAGTGTGGACCTAAGTTCATTTTTCAATCACCCACGTGGGTATATGCTCCTAAAAACCAATGAGCATGTAACCCTTCGATGTGTGCAGATTTGTAAAGGTGGAATAATTATCCAACCCTTCAGATGTGGAAACACTCAAGGGTTAGAGCCTACGGGGAGAGCAATCGTCAGCGAATTTGGACCAGCTGTCCGTTTTGTCACCAATGTGGTGAGGTACATTGTGAGTCCTGCACCCAACTGAGCACATGCTGTTCAACCTGCAGATTCTAAAATGAGCTCTGTGTGAGTGTTTGTGTGTACACTGCTGTTCCTCTGCTTGCCCCTGGGGCTGGTGACTGTGTGAAAGTGTTTAACATGCTTATCTCAAGAACACTGGAGTTCACTGATGCATGTGTGAGATTTGAAGACGGGGAGAATCTGAACTTCCTCTTAAATTACATTTTCACTCAGCGACAGAGAAACTCAGATGTAGGCAACTGAGATTTTAAAATAGTAAAAAACGGTTCCTGTACCTGTTGACTCACCTTAGTCCATGGGTGTGCCTTGATCTGAGGGAACTTAAACTCAGTGTAGTTGGGATTCATCTCTCTGATCTGTTCCCGAGTGGGAGTGCCGAGAACCTGGGGAGACACGGAGACAGAGGAACCGTTTTCCCATCGATATGTACAACTATGTACATTTGAAGTATCAGGTGTGTACTTAGTACTTGTATGGCAAAACGGAAGTTAATCACTTATTACATTAGTTACATTACCACCAGGGTTGTTCTCAATTCAGAATTTTGGAATTGACTCCCATTCAATTCATCAGTTGAAATTCTAATTGGACTGGCCACACCCCACAGGATGTAGAATTTGAGTGGCAGGAAATATAATTTAACTCAAAGAAATTCCACTCAGTCATAGAACATGGGAGATTCATTGAATCTGACAGGTCACACAGACACCAAAGAATACATTGGTTTTCTCTGGAAACAATGTTCATACTCTTAACCTTAGTGCTTAAAATAGCCAATTATATTTCCACCACCCATTTCATTTCTTTGGCTTCTTTTTGAAGGCTCTAGGGTCAACTTGAGGGATAAACTGGGAAATGTAGTACTTAAAAAAATTTAAGTGATTAATGACATATAAAAAAAAAAACATTTTAAGAGTGTCCTGAAAATACATTTTTTCATCAATATTTTATATGCGAGTATATATGATGTTTTATGTACAATATGTACACTGAACAAAAATATAAAATGCAACATGCTAAAATTTCAAAGATTTGAGTGAGTTACAGTTCATATAAGGAAATAAGTCATTTTAAATGAATAAATTAGGCCCTAATCTATCGATTTCACATGGCTGGGAATACAGATATGCATCTGTTGTTTACAGATACCTTAAAAGAAAAGGTAGGGACGTGGATCAGAAAACCAGTCAGTATCTGATGTGACCACCATTTAACTTATGCACACATCTCATGCACAAATCTCCTTCGCATAGTTGGCTTTTGACTGTGGCCTGTGGAATGTTGTCCTACTCCTCTACAATGGCTGTGCGAAGTTGCTGGATATTGGCAGGAACTGGAAAGAGCTGTTGTACAGGTTGATCCAGAGCATCCCAAACATGCTCAATAGGTGACATGTCTGGTGAGTATGCAGTCCATGGAAGACCTGGGACATTTTCAGCTTCCAAGACTTGTGTACAGATCCTTGCGACATGGGGCCATGCCTTATGCTGAAACATGAGGTGATGGCGGCGGATGAATGGCACGACAATGGGCCTCAGGATCTCGTCACGGTATCTCTGTGCATTCGTTTGGTTGACGGTCCGGCTTACCGTCCATCCGGCTTACCGTCCGTCTGTCCGGCTTACCGTCCGTCTGTTGACATTTGAAGGCAGGTGTTTTTACCTTGATGATCTCCACCAGCTGATCCACCCCACTGTCGCCGGGAAAAATGGGTTGCCCTAGCAACAGTTCTGCTAGAACGCAGCCAGCGGACCATACATCTGCAGAGGATGGAGAAATACTGTGAGGACTCACACACAGACTCGCGCACCCACACATACACACTAGTAGTGGGAGTGTACATATGCTGGATGTATAGTTGGTGTAACGTGTAGGTAGTCAGTGTAAGGTGTTAGTAATGGGATGTGTAGTCAGTGTAAGGTGTTAGTAATGGGAGGTGTAGTCAGCATAATGTGTTAGTAGTGGGAGGTGTAGTCAGCATAATGTGTTAGTAATGGGAGGTGTAGTCAGCGTAGTGTGTTAGTAGTGGGAGGTGTAGTCAGCATAATGTGTTAGTAGTGGGAGGTGTAGTCAGCATAATGTGTTAGTAGTGGGAGGTGTAGTCAGTGTAAGGTGTTAGTAATGGGAGGTGTAGTCAGCGTAATGTGTTAGTAATGGGAGGTGTAGTCAGCATAAGGTGTTAGTAGTGGGAGGTGTAGTCAGTGTAAGGTGTTAGTAATGGGAGGTGTAGTCAGCATAAGGTGTTAGTAGTGGGAGGTGTAGTCAGCGTAGTGTGTTAGTAGTGGGAGGTGTAGTCAGTGTAATGTGTTAGCAGTGGGAGGTGTAGTCAGCATAATGTGTTAGTAGTGGGAGGTGTAGTCAGTGTAAGGTGTTAGTAGTGGAAGCGTACCTATGCTGGAGGTGTAGTCAGTGGCCCCAAAGATGAGCTCGGGGGCTCTGTAGTACCGTGAGCAGATGTAGGACACATTGGGCTCACCACGGACCAGCTGCTTCGCACTGCCAAAGATAACCAAGGATGAAGGAAGGAAGGAAGGAAGGAAGGAAGGAAGGAAGGAAGGAAGGAAGGAAGGAAGGAAAGATGGTGGGTAAGGACGGTCAAAAGGAGGATTTGAGACTTCAAACTGCTCTTTCTTTTATGTATACCAGTTAGTAGTTTGCTCTATTCCTCTCAAAGGAAAAAAGGATGGAGGAAGCAAGGTAACGAAGCTAGTAATGTTCTCAGACACATCTTCAGACACAGCCCTAACCTAGTCCATCTCATAAAAAAATTCTTACTAGAACTCAGGCCCAGACCACAGCAAATTGCTGTTGTGTAAGCCTGAGGGGCTTTGTCCATTCTAGTAATTATATTTCTATGAGCTGGGCTAGGTTGGGTCTTTGTTCCTCCATCAATATGGCTTTCAATGTTCCAGCCCACCTGCCAAAGTCACAGAGCTTGAGCACGGCTGTCTCCGGGTCCAACAGAAGGTTCTGGGGCTTGATGTCTCGATGGCAGATCCCAAAGGAATGGATGTAGGCCAAGCTCCGGAAGAGCTGGTACATGTACATCTGCAGAGAGAAATGTGGACACACACAACTTAGTACATGCTCTAAGCTAGCTACACATAATGACATGAGTGGTAGACCTATAGAGTAGAGGCAATTCCTGTTCCCTTGTATTCAATGGGCTAAAAATAACAGCGTGCCAGTGTCCAAATCCCCCAGAAGCCTCAGCCAGCGGTCCCTGGCTCTGACTCCAGTCCAGCCCTTTGTTTATGCCACTACTTCCACTTCCTTAAGTGGCAAGTTGGAAAGGCAGAGACGGCGGGGGCGCTATAATAAGGCCGCTGATGCCATCTCAACTGGCCGCTACATGATGACGCAGGACAGCATGGTGAGGAGGACGGGAGGGAAATGCCGAAAGGAGTCTGTCTGCCTGCCCAAACACACAACCATCCCACCACCACTCATTGCGCGAGACTATTCTGTTGGTTCTACAGTACCAGGCAAACATTTTTATTTGTACCCCTTTCCCCCCCCCAATTTCGTGATATCCAATTGGCTTGTCCCATCGCTGCAACTCCCGTACGGACTCGGGAGAGGCAAAGGTCCAGAGCCATGCGTTCTCCAAAACACGACCCCACCAAGCTGCACTGCTTCTTGACACACTGCTCGCTTAACCCGGAAGCCAGGCGCACCAATGTGTCGGAAGAAACACCCTACAGCTGGCGACCGAAGTCAGCATGCACGAAATTGGCCCGCCACAATGAGTCGCTAGAGCGCGATGGGACAAGGACATCCCGGCTGGCCAACACGCTGGGCCAATTGTGCGCCGCGTAATGGGTCACAGCCTGGGATCGAACCCGTGTCTGTAGTGATGCCTCTAGCTCTGCGATGCAGTGCCATAAACCGCTGCGCCAGTCGGCAGGCCCTGTACCGAGCAAACTAAATCAAGAACAGCTCAAGTATTTGACGTTTGTAATTGACCCAGGTCACCCACATATTGCATCTAAAGCAGTGTTTCTCAACTCCAGTCCCCAAACAGTACACATTTTTATTAAAAGGCCTGGACAAGAACATCGGATTCAACTTGTCAATTAATCATCAAGCCCTCGATGAGTTGAATCGGGTGTTTTTGTCCGGGGCTACAACAAAAATGTGTGCTGTTGGGTGCTCGACCTGAGTTGAGAAACACTGATCTAAAAAGAAACATACAGAGAGTAGTATCTTGATGAAGCGATAGACTTGAGGGGGTCTTACCTTCACATAGACCATGGGGAGGGTCTGCTTGGCTCGGCTGTAGTGTCTAGCCACTCTGTACACAGTCTCAGGAACGTAGTCCAAAACCAGGTTGAGATACACCTCATCCTTCTGTAACACACACGCAGAGACATTTAGAGTATGGGTCAGACTTGTGACAGTTGGCTGAGGAGGTTAGAAGCATGTATGAATTCCTTTGGAGTGATCACAATGTAACATGGTTCTTGTTCATTAGGCACCAAATGGAAGAAAACGGACTGAAACGTTGAAGGGCTACCAATAAGAAAGGCAAATTTTCGTTTTCCATTGCAAAACATATTTTCCATCGTGTGCCTAATGAACACGACCCAGGGCTCGCTGGATGACTAAGCAGACCAGACAGACAGTGAGAGAGAGAGAGAAAAAATAAGAAAAACGGTTACTGTATGATCTGGCAGAGACACGTAAGCTAGACTTAACATCAAGGGAGTCAGATGGTTGTTTTTTTTGGCAGGGCAACAGAGGAACAGATGACTGTTCTAGTTAGGTAAATGGGATATCACACTTTGTCTACGAATCCGTCCCAGCAGATGTCTTTAATGAACCACTAAAATATTAAGAATGATCACATAACACTGAGTGTACAAAACATTAAGAACAGCGTCCTAATATTGAGTTGCATGCCCTCCACCCAGCCTTCCCGTTTGCCCTCAGAACAGCCGCAATTCGTCGGGGCATGGACTCTACAAGGTGTCGAAAGCGTTCCACAGGTATGCTGGCCCATGTTGACTCCAATGCTTCCCACAGTCGTGGCAAGTTGGCTGGATGTTCTTTGGGTGTTGGACCATTCTTGATACACACAGGAAACTGTTGAGCATGAAAAACCCAGCAGTGTTGCAGTTCTTGACACAAACCGGTGCGCCTGGCACCTACTATCATACCCTGTTCAAATCCCCCATTTGTCTTGCCCATTCGCCCTCTGAATGGCACAATCCATGTCTCAATTGTCTCAAGGCTTAAAAATCCTTCTTCAACCTGTCTCCTTCCCTTCATCTACACTGATTGAAGTGGATTTAACAAATGACATCAATAAGGGATCACAGCTTTCACCTGGTTAGTCTATGCCATGAAAATAACAGGTGTTCTAAATGTTTTGTGTATATGTTTTAACTGTATATCATCTGTTCCTACCACACAGGAAATTAAAAAGGCCAAGTCAGGCTTAGAGGTGTTTGATCCCTGTGCCTTATTAAGTCTTCTCAAGACACACACAGTCACAGTCGCACACACACACAAACACTTCCTGATAGAGCCATGCTCTAAAATAAGCCTCACACAAAGGATGACTCACTCTCCTGCCTTTCTCACTACGGCAACAGCAGCCCCTATATTACACCTCTGATTGGCTCATCGGCTCACACAAAAGGCAGGTGATTGGATCCTTCTCTTGTTCCCTCCTGACCATGTAAATAACTGATTGGTTTGACAGCAACAGGTAGTGACTGCTTGACTGCTCAGTGCTCTGCCCCAAGTAACAGTGTGTGTGTGTCCGTCTATTTTATGCATTTGCCAGTATTCGCTGAATGAACTCAGAAAAACATAGGTTATCTGTAAATCATGTGGTAGGCTATGATGTTGGGCTGGAAAAATATGGCACAAATGTCATAACAATTTGTGATTTTTTAGATGGGGTATGTCGTTTATGTGCCAATTTGTGCCATGGCTGCATGTGTCTGCATGTTGTTTTCCAGAGTCTCACTACAAGCCTTGTATATGCTTATAAATGACACAAAGCTGTGCTTCACCAATCAAGAGAAAAGGCAAATCTGTTTCAACCAGACCACTTAGGACCCTGATTAACCATTAGATGGTGGGAATTAAACAGTATACAAGTAGCAATTCTGTGTATTTTCCGCAATGGTACAGTTAAGCAATAACGCCCGAGGGGGTGTGGTATAAGGGCTGTTCTTAGGCACAACGCAACGTGGAGCCCTTAGCCATGGTATATTGGCAATATACCACTAACTACCGAGGTGCCTTATTGCTATTATGAACTGGTCACCAATGTAATTAGAGCAGTAAAATTACATGAAATAGCACGGCTTTCAGCCAACCAGCTTTCAGAGCTCAAACCACCCAGTTAAAAAATATATAATAATCTGTTGCATGCCCTAATGAGCACCACCCTCTCCATGGAACGACAGTGACTCCCCTTCCACAGCAGACAGTCTCATGTGTCTATGAAGTCACAGTCAGAAGAGGGGAAAGGGCAAGCAGGGACGCAGATCAGTGTACAGACCTCCAGACACTAGGTCCTGGTGTTCGGTCTGGCTGGGGCTAAAGGGTCACATCTCAACAGTGTAAAGTGGCTTCCTCTCCTAGTCCACACCCAAAATAATTCCCTAATAACTGTATACATGTTTTCTCCCATCACAAGAGGAGGCGAGGAGATGAAGCCCCTTGAGAAGCACCCATGGTCAGCCAGAGAGACGTAATACCGTCACTGGGCAAGGCAGGGCAGAATAGGAGCCGGCTCTTCTAAGGTAGAGCAGCAGCCTTTAGTCTGGTAACATAGCAGGCTCCGTTTCCCTCTGGCCCACATCCATAGGCCAGACACCCAGTGTCAGCATGCCCACCACTGTGCCAGGCTGCAGGATCACATCACATTAAACACACACTACAGGTCATAGTGGCAGACTGACTGTGTCACTTTATCTATGCAAATAGACCTACACTGCACACCATCATAGGCCACAATGTCAGTCTGTCTAGCCACAATGACACAAATATAAATGCACCACATGCCTTTTTTCTTTTTAACAGGTTTTAATGCCACAACCCTAATGTCCCCTTGTTCACGTATATTCCAACTAGGGCTGTCCCCCCCAAAAAAAGAAATATTGGTTGATCAAGAGTTGTCTGTTCCAATCGATGGGTCGAAATTTTAAAATGTGTATTTTTCCATATATTGACACATCCTATTTGTTTTAATCAAATCAAATATATTCACTGAGCTTGTCTGATGCTTTAAGCACACTGTTTGATTAAATAATTAAGACACACAAATGACTAGAGGGAGTTCGACCAGCAATTGATTTGATTGTGCCGGGCCAGGCTCAGACTTGGTGTGCTGTGTAAAAAAAAAAAGAAGCAGTAACTGTCTCTCTCTCCTCCCTGCTGCAGTGACCACCACTGAATATCAAAGTGTTTATCGTATTGTCCGTGTTGCTGAAGCTGCAATATAATTACAGCCATTTCTGACTGTAAAGTTATGTTACCAAAATCTGTCATTTGTTTAGGAAGAACATTCCCTATTCCCTCAACCCTTGCTCTCTTTACGTGACACATGTATGTATTGCATGCACTTGAACAAAGACCTATTGGCATGGGACTAGTATTACTAGAGAACATTGGTTATGTAATTATAACTCCAGAATGTCCGTCATTCCAGAGGACGATATGGGCGGGATTAGATTTTTTCAAAACTGCCCGCTGTAATCTTTTATTTTTATAAATACATGGACAGTTATGACAGAAGCCTGGAGGTTTTTATTCTAGGCATGAATATATAATATTTCAATATGTCCAGGTGATAGGGCCACACTGATAACTCGAGACTGGTTCCCAAGTATTTAAACCATACCAAACCATCAATAGGATATTTTAGCGATCCGCAGTACGTCCTAAATGTAATTGTTACTCTCCTGCCATGTAAAAATTACTAACATGGCAGATTTGGACGGGACTAAAATTACAGATGTGGTGTTTTGTGATCGTGCACATAATTACATTACCCGACCTCCCCCAGTAAAACTAATCCTGTCTGAATTGGGCACAATGGGGCCTGATTTATAGCATATCATAATCACATCAATACATTGGTCATAAACTCTGAACACCGTAACAGCGAAACGGATGCAGACGACACCCCAACCCGAGCACTCCATTCTGCCACCTCAGGTTCTCTTGGCCCTCCCACTCAGCCCAGTCCAAGCTCTTCTCAGTCCTGGCACCCCAACAGTGGAACCAGCTTCCCCCTGAAGGTAGGACAGCAGAGTCCGTGCCCATCTTCTGAAAACATCTGAAACCCTACCTCTTCAAACAGTATCTTAAATAATCCTTCTCCTCACCTCGACCCCCCCCCCCCAAAAAAAACTATTATACACTTAACCAGCACTTGACCCCCCCAACCCCCCTTCCAGCTCTTACTCTGATAGCTACGTTGAGGAAAAATGTACTTTCTATTCCTGTGATATGTGGTTGCCCCACCTAGCTATCTTAAGATGAATGCACTAGCTATAAGTCCCTCTGGATAAGTGTCTGCTAAATTACTAAAATGTACATTACATGGCAAATAAACTCGAAACAGGGGAATGTTTACTGGTTGCTGAGGAGGTAAAGGGCAATTCAGATGTGTGGAATAAATTTGACTAGTTGTGAATAACACTGGAGATCAAGAAAAAGAAGGTAAGGAGCAAGCGCTGCGTGGATATTATGTGTGCCAAACAGATGCTGTATAGAATACAATATAATTTTTCTGACCGTTTGGAACAATGTAAACAGTAAATAAAGTCTGTTGTAGCGTTTTTTTGTTAGGCCTTTATTACAGCAAAGACTAAAAACAGTCGCATTCATTCGTGAATGCAATTTCCAAAATAGAACGTTTTATTTATTGTTTAACCTTTCACGAGTATCAACCCCGTATCCGGGATCACCCCCCACCCCCCCCACACTGATTAGCATCGCTAGCATAGCTTCACAAGTAAATAGTAGCATCTAAATATCATTAAATCACAAGTCCAAGACACCAGATGAAAGATACAGATCTTGTGAATAAACCCATCATTTCTGTTTTTTAAAATGTTTTACAGGGAAGACACAATATGTAAATCTATTAGCTAACCACGTTAGCAAAATACACCATCTTTCTTTGTCCACCATTTTCTCTCTCCACCACTAGCTATCACCAATTCGGCTAAACTAAGATATTGATAGCAACAAACCAAGAAAAAAACTCATCAGATGACAGTCTGATAACATATTTATGGTATAGGATAGGTGTTGTTAGAAAAAAGTGCATATTTCAGGTAGAAATCACAGTTTACAATTGCACCGACCATCACAAATCGACTAGAATTACTAGATAGAGCAACGTGTATGACCAATTTACTCATCATAAAACATTTCATAAAAATAGACAAAGCATAGCAATGGAAAGACACAGTTCTTGTGATTTCAGACCATATTTCAGATTTTCTAAGCGTTTTTCAGCGAAAACACAATAAATCGATAAGTTAGCATACCACATGTACAAACGTTAGTAGAGCATGAATTCAAGGCAAAGGGAGCTATAACGTTATCATCGCCAAAATATATTAATTTTTTCACTAACCTTCTCAGAATTCTTCCGATGACACTCCTGTAACATCATTTTACAACATACATATACAGTTTGTTCGAAAAGGTGCATATTTAGCCATACAAAACCGTGGTTACACAATAAAAATACTAGGAAATCAAGCCTCAATATGTCTGACGTCATCTATCAGAGTGATCTAGTTTAATTGAAAGCTAATCATATACTTGACTAAAAAATACAGGGTTGACAGGAATCGAAAGACAAATTAGTTCTTAATGCAACCGCTGACTTACATTTTTAAAATTATCCTTACTTTTCAATACAGGGTTCGCCAAGTGACGCGATAACAAACAAAATGGCGAAATATGCGTTTAAAATATTTCGACAGAACAACGATTTATCATATTAAATATTGCTTACTTTGAGCTGTTCTTCCATCAGATTCTTGGGCAATGTATTCTTTCTTGGGTTTAATCTTCTTTTGGTCGAAAGATGTCCTTTGTCCGTCTAAATGCCCGCTAACGTTCGACCGGGACCCCGAAATGTGCCCGGTGCTTCACATAGAAATGCATCAAAATCGCACTAAACGGATATAAATTGCTATAAAACGGTTTAAATTAACTACCTTATGATGTTTCTAAGTCCTATATCGAATTAAATTACAGACGGATACATTTTACGTTGATAACCGAGCCTTTGAAAATGGCATCCGGAGGTGTCTTCCTGCGTAAAGGCGAGCGTCGAAAGGGGGGCTACCCTCACTCCTTGGTCCTTTATAACCTCTGAGAGCTACGCAGAAGGCCCATTCCACTTCTCATTGGTTACTGACATCCAGGGGAAGGCGGGTGCAGTTCGTGTCGTTCCATAGGATATACACAGACTTTTAAAACTGATCTGAAATCAGAGCTTCGCTCTCAGACCTTTCACTGTCTGTCATGGATTTCGCTGTAGAAAGAGTTCTGGGTCACCCACAGACATCATTCCAACTTTGTATGAAACTAGAAAGTGTTTTCTATCCAATAGAATTAATAATATGCATATTGTACGAGCAAGAATTGAGTACTAGGCAGTTTAATTTGGAGACGACAAAATGCTAATTCGGAACAGCACCCCCTGTAGTCGCAAGAAGTTAAGCTAATTATTTAAGGCTCGCTTTATTTAATTTGACTAAAATGCTTGACTGCAATTCAAATCATGAATGACTCGTATGCTGTGTGATGACATGAACAATGAATGACTGATTGATAGATACAGTAGACTATAAAAGTATTGAAATATAGGCCTAAGTAAGTTACGATATTAAGACTAAACAGGAGGCGCTTTTAGGCCAACAGCTCAGTCACTGGTGGTTATACAAGGCTGCTATACTATGCCTTCCAATGATAATGACATTACTTATGATCATAATAATAACAATAAGGAGATCAAGAAAAAGGAGCCGTATAAATAGTTTTGACAATTTGGAAACAGTGTAAAAACTAAATGAATGATAATGTCAGAGGGGATGTTCTAACAAAAGAAAAGTGTAAAGCCTTTCTTACAGCAAAGATTAAAATCAGCCGAAATTGTTTACTTGACATGTTGCGTGAGCACGGAATCAGTAGGCTATTAAACACTCAAACAGGTAACAAAAGCAGGACATGTCTTATTTCTGCAGATATATTGATGATTTATAAAGCCAGGCACATTTAAGAGTTAGGCTATTGATTATAGACCTAATTAAGTTGGGGTTTCTTCTCTCCTCACCTTTCTTAGACAATAAGGCAAGGGCTGTTGTCTCATCTCATTCTGCTGCTGCCTCAAACGCATTGTTCTCAACACCAATATGCTGGTTAACTTTGCTATTATGCACATATAAACATGGTCTAGGAAAAAGGCACCAATTCAACAGCCCATTGTTGTGTTTCTGAACCGCGGACAGCGACCACTATCCAACGCGGGAGAAAGCGCATGTTATAAAATATTATTTTTATTAGTGTTGCACCATTGTTATTATGTAATATAACCATATACAATTTCAGGAGCATGTCTTAGAGTGATGGACCGTGCCATCACCATGACCTCCACAATGGATCAGTCAACTTCAGACAGGTGAGAAATCAGTGTCTTGTACACCATGATATATACAGTACCAATCAAAAGTTTCAGAACACCTACTCAAGGGTTTGAATTTTCTACATTGTAGAATAATAGTGAATAATGTAGTATCCCACAAAAAAGTGTTAAACAATTCAAAATATATTTTATATTTGAGATTCTTCAAAGTAGCCACCCTTTGCCTTGATGAGAGCTGTACATACTCTTGCCATTCTCTCAACCAGCTTCATGAGGTAGTCACCTGGGATGCATTTCAATTAACAGCTGTGCCTTGTTAAAAGTTATTTTGTGGAATTTCTTTCCTTCTTAATGCATTTGAGCAAATCAGTTGTGTTGTGACAAGGTAGGGGTGGTATACAGAAAATAGCCCTATTTGGTAAAAGACCAAGTCCATATTATAGCAAGAACAGCTCCAATAAGCAAATATAAAACGACAGTGCATCATTTCTTTAAGACATGAAGGTCAGTCAATACAGAACATTTCAAGTACAGATGCAAAAAGATGCAAAAAGCATTGAGCGCTATGATGAAACTGACTCTCATGAGAACTGCCACAGGAAAGGAAGACAGAGTTACCTCTGATGCAGAAGAAGATCAGCCTCAAATATCAGCAATTAACTGCACCTCAGTTTGAAGCATTTATTTGGGCTGCAGAGTTCAAGTAACAGACATCGCAACATCAACTGTTCAGAGGAGACGTGAATCAGGCCTTCATGTTCGAATTGCTGCAAAGAAACCACTACTGAAGGACTCCAAAAAGAAGAAGAGACTTGCTTGGGCCAAGAAAGATTTTTGGTTCCAACCGCCGTGTCTTTGTGAGAAGCAGAGTAGGTGAACGGATGATCTCTGCATGTGTGGTGCCCATCGTGAAGCATAGAGGTGGTGGTGTGATGGTGCTTTGCTGGTGACACAGCCTTATTTATTTAGAATTCAAGGCACACTTAACCAGCATGGCTCCCACAGCATTCTGCAGCAATACGCCATCCCATCTGCTTTGCGCTTAATGGGACTATCATTTGTTTTTCAAGAGGACAATGACCCGAAACACACCTCCAGGCTATGTCAGGGTTATTTGACCAAGGAGGAGAGTGATGGAGTGCTGCATGACCTGGACTCTACAAATCACCCAACCTCAACCCAATTGAGATGCTTTGGGATGAGTTGGACCACAGAGTGAAGGAAAAGCAACCAACAAGTGCTCAGCATGTGAGAACTTCAAGACAGTTGAAAAAGCATTCAAATAAAAATGTATTGGTCACATACACATAGTTAGCAGATGTTAATGTGAGTGTAGCGAAATGCTTGTGCTTCTAGTTCCGACAGTGCAGTAACACCCTAACAAGTAATCTAACAATTTCACAACTAC
Source organism: Salvelinus namaycush (assembly GCF_016432855.1). Lineage (NCBI taxonomy): Eukaryota > Metazoa > Chordata > Actinopteri > Salmoniformes > Salmonidae > Salvelinus > Salvelinus namaycush. The sequence goes on along the minus strand of NC_052313.1, from coordinate 40,921,487 downwards.
CTAATACACACAAATGTAAAGGGATGAATCAGAATATGTACATAGAAATATATGGATGAGCGATGGCCGAGCGGCATAGGCAAGATGCAATAGATAATATAAAATACAGTAATTACACATATGAGATGAGTAAGGTAAGATATGGAAACATTATTAAAGTGGTATTTTTTAAAGTGACTAGTGATCCATTTATTAAAGTGGCTAACGATTTGAGTCTATGTAGGCAGCAACCGCTCTGTGTTAGTGATGGCTGTTTAACAGTCTGATGGCCTTGAAATAAGCTGTTTTCAGTCTCTCGGTCCCAGCTTTGATGCACCTGCACTGACCTCGCATTCTGGATGGTAGCGGGGTGAACAGGTAGCGGGGTGAACAGGCAGTGGCTCGGGTGGTTGTTGTCCTTGATGATCTTTTTGGTCTTCCTGTGACATCGGGTGCTATAGTTTGCCCCCGGTGATGTGTTGTGCAGACCGCACCACCTTCTGGATGATAGCGGGGTGAACAGGCAGTGGCTCGGGTGGTTGTTGTCCTTGATGATCTTTATGGCCCTTCCTGTGACATCGGGTGGTGTAGGTGTCCTGGAGGGCAGGTAGTTTGCCCCCAGTGATGCGTTGTGCAGACCTCACTACCCTCTGGAGACATTGACATTGAGTGAGAGGGTGTTTTCCTGACACCACACTCCGAGTGCCCTCACCTCCTCCCTGTAGGCTGTCTCGTCGTCGTTGGTAATCAAGCCCACTACTGTTGTGTCGTCTTCAAACTTGATGATTGAGTTGGAGGCGTGCATGGCTACGCAGTCATGGGTGAACAGGGAGTACAGGAGGGGGCTGAGCACGCACCCTTGTGGGCCCCAGTGTTGAAGATCAGCGAAGTTGAGATGTTGTTTCCTACCTTCACCACCTGGGGCCGGCCCGTCAGAAAATCCAATCCTTTCTAAAGACAAAGGAATTGTCCGGTTGGAATATTATTGAAGATTTAGGTTAAAAACATCCTAAAGATTGATTCTATACATCGTTTGACATGTTTCTACAAACTGTAACATAACTTTTTTGACTTTTCGTCTGGACTAAGTGCCAGCGCCTCTTGAATTTGGATTTGTGAACTAAACGCGCGAACAAAAAGGAGGTATTTGGACATAAATGGTCTTTATCGAACAAAACAAACATTTATTGTGGAACTGGGATTCCTGGGAGTGCATTCCGATGAAGATCATCAACGGTAAGTGAATATTTATAATGCTATTTCTGACTTCTGTTGACTCCACAACATGGCGGGTATCTGTATGGCTTGTTTTGGTGCCTCAGCGCTGTACTCAGATTATTGCATGGTGTGCTTTGTCTGTAAAGCTTTTTTGAAATCTGACACAGCGGTTGCATAAAGGAGAAGTATATCTTTAAATCCATGTATGACACTTGTATTTTCATCAACATTTATGATGAGTATTTCTGTTAACTTCTTCTCAATAGGGGGTGCTATTTGCACTTTGTAATAATTTCGTTCCCAAATTAAACTGCCTCGTACTCAATTCTTGCTCGTACAATATGCATATTATTATTACTATTGGATAGAAAACACTCTCTAGTTTCTAAAACCGTTTGAATTATATCTGTGAGTGAAACAGAACAGGAGTTGGAGCACTTTTCCTATGAGGATGTGAGAATGCTGAAATCTGCAAGCTGTTTCCAGGTCAGTTTATTAATTTGCCTGTCTTCTATTGGTTGAGATGCACTGCATACGTCTTCCCCTGGGTGTCAGCGAATAGTGAGAGTTGAAATGGGGTTGCTAGGCAGAACTGAGAGGTTATAAATAGCCTGGGAACAAAGTGTACGGCCTTTGTTCACTTCGCTCTGACGCAGGAAGGACATCTGGCTGTGGCTCTAGAACGCTCCGGTTATAGGCCTTAGATATATCCGGTCATATTTTTATTCGTTATAGGTGTTAAAGACATCATAAGGTAGTTAATTTAAACCGACTTATAGCAGTTTATATCAGTTTATTGCGATTTTCTGGAATTTCTTTGTCACGCGCTATCACGAGTTGGACACCTCTCCGGCACATAGCTAGCGTTAGCTGCTATTTCTACAGGAGAAGAGGACATCTTTCAACCAAAAGACGATTGTTCTGGAGAAAGGACACCTTGCCCAAGATTCTGATGAAAGCTCGTCAAATAGTAAGAAGTCTTTATGCTGTTAATTCGTATTTATGTTGAAAAATGTTAAACAATAATTCCGCCATGAATTTCGGTGCGGTCTCGCTTTAGCGCACGCTGTATGTAGTAGTAACGTTAATTTTAAAAATCTAACACAGCGGTTGCATTAAGAACTAATGTATCTTTCATTTGCTGTCCAACCTGTATTTTTTAGTCAAGTTTATGATTAGTTATCGATTAGATTAGGTGCCTCTCCAAGATGGCGCCGGACAGATTGCTTGAAGTTTGCCTACTAATCACATTGTATAACCACGATTTGTGCCGCTACATATGCACATTTTCGAACAAACCCTATATGCATTGTGTAATATGATGTTACAGGACTGTCATCTGAAGAAGTTTATGAAGGTTAGTCAAAAATTATATATCTTTTGCTTGTTTGTTACGATCGCTAACCTTTGCTGCTGGTAAATGGCTTGTGTTTCTGGCTATTGTGGTAAGCTAATATAATGCTATATTGTGTTTTCGCTGTAAAACACTTAAAAAATCTGAAATATTGGCTGGATTCACAAGATCTTGGTCTTTCATTTGCTGTACGCTGTGTATTTTTCAGAAATGTTTTATGATGAGTATTTAGGTAATTCACGTTGCTCTCTGTAGTTATTCTAGTCGCTTTGGTGAGTGTTGTGATGGTGGCTGCAATGGTAAACTATGATTTATACCTGAAATATGCACATTTTTCTAACAAAACATATGCTATACAATAAATATGTTATCAGACTGTCATCTGATGAAGTTGTTTCTTGGTTAGTGGCTATTTATATCTTTATTTGGTCGAATTTGTGATAGCTACCTATGCAGGAAAAAAATGGTGGAGTAAAAAAAGTGGTGTCTTTTGCTAACGTGGTTAGCTAATAGATTTACATAGTGTCTTCCCTGTAAAACATTTTAAAAATCAGAAATGATGGCTGGATTCACAAGATGTGTATCTTTCATCTGGTGTCTTGGACTTGTGATTTAATGATATTTAGATGCTAGTATTTACTTGTGACGCTATGCTAGGCTATGCTAGTCAGCTTTTTTACTGATGGGGGTGCTCCCGGATCCGGGATTGGGAGGAATTAGAGGTTAATTGATGTGGCTCTCTGCAAAATCACCAGATGTTTTGGAAGCAAAATATTACTGAACATAACAAGCCAATGTAAACTGAGATTTTTGGATATAAATATGAACTTTATCGAACAAAACATATATGTATTGTGTAACATGAAGTCCTATGAGTGTCATCTGATGAAGATCATCAGAAGGTTAGTGATTCATTTTATTTCTATTTCTGCTTTTTGTGACTCCTCTCTTTGGCTGGAAAAATGGCTGTGTTTTTCTGTGACTAGGTGCTGACCTAACATAATCGCATGGTATGCTTTCGTTGTAAAGCCTTTTTGAAATCTGACACTGTGGTGGGATTAACAAGTTTATATTTAAAATGGTGTATAATACTTGTATGTTTGAGGAATTTTAATTATAAGATTTCTGTTGTTTGAATTTGGCGCCCTGCACTTTCACTGGCTGTTGTCATATCGATCCCGTTAACGGGATTTCATCCATAAGAATTAAGCAATGGCTTTTTTTTGGCCACTATTCCGTAAAGCCCAGCTCTGTGGAGTGTATGGCTTAAAGTGGTCCTATGGACAGATACTCCAATCTCCACTGCAGAGCTTTGCAGCTCCTTCAGGGTTATCTTTGTTGCCTCTGATTAATGCCCTCCTTGCCTGGTCCATGAGTATTGGTGGGCGGCCCTCTCTTGGCAGGTTTGTTGTGGTGCCATATTCTTACATTTTTTAAATCATGGATTTAAATGGTGCTCCGTGGGATGTTCAAAGTTTCGGATATCTTTTTATAACCCAACCCTGATCTGTACTTCTCCACAACTTTGTCCCTGACCTGTTTGGAGAGCTCCTTGGTCTTCATGATGCCACTTGCTTAGTGGTATTGCAGACTCTGGGGCCTTTCAGAACAGGTGTATATATATATACTGAGATAATGTGACAGATCATGTGACACTTAAATAAAGTCCACCTGTGTGCAAACTAACTAATTATGTGACTTCTGAAGGTAACAGGTTGCAACAGATCTTATTTAGGGGCTTCATAGCGAAGGCGGTGAATACATATGCACGCACCACTTTTCACTTTTTTTTAGTTGAATCTTTGAAACAAGTTTTCATTTCAATTCACCAATTTAGACTATTTTGTGTATGTTCATTACATGAAATCCAAATAAAAATTCATTTAAATTACAGTTTGTAAAGCAGCAAAATAGGACAAACGCCAAGGGGGATGAATCATTTTGCAAGGCACTGTAGGTATTCCTCTTGTCCAGATGGGATATGGCAGTGTGCAGTGTGATGGCGATTGCATCGTCTGTGGACCTGTTGGGGCGGTATGCAAACTGAAGTGGGTCTAGGGTGGCAGTCCTTGACTAGTCTCAAAACACTTCATGATGACAGAAGTGAGTGCTACGGGGCGAAAGTCATTTAGTTCAGTCTAGTTCAATCTTTGCCTTCTTGGGTACAGGAACAATGGTGGCCATCTTGAAGCATGTGGGGACAGCAGACTGGGATAGGGAGTGATTGAAAATGTCCGTAAACACACCAGCCAGCTGGTCTTCGCATGCTCTGAGGACGCGGCTAGGGATGCTGTCTGGACCAGCAGCCTTGCGATGGTTAACACGTTTAAATGTCTTACTCACGTCGGCCACGGAGGAGAGGGGGGGCCCGCAGTCCTTGGTAGCAGGCTGCGTCGGTGGCACTGTATTATCCTCAAAGCGGGCAAAGAAGGTGTTTAGTTTGTCTGGAAGCAAGACGGTGTCTGTGACGTGGCTGGTTTTCTTTTTGTAGTCAGTAATTGCCTGTAGACCCTGCCACAAACGTCTCGTGTCTGAGCAGTTGAATTGCGACCACACTGTCACTACACCGACATTTCACTTGTTTGATTGCCTTGCGGAGGGAATAACTAGTGTTAATATTCTGCAATATTCCTAGTCATCTTTCCATGGTTGAATGCGGTGGTTTGCACTTTCAGCTTTGCGCAAATGCCGCCATCTATCCACAGTTTCTGGCTAAGCTAGGTTTTAGTCACAGTGGGTACAACATCTCTAATGCACTTCCTAATAAACTCACTCACCGAGTCAGCGTATAAATCAATGTTATTCTCCGAGGCTTCTCAAAATATTTCCCAGTCCGCGTGATCAAAACAATCTTGACGCGTGGATTCCGATTGGTCAGACCAGCTTTGAATGGTTCTAGTCAACAGTACATCCTGTTTTGAGTTCCTGCCTATAGGACGGTAGGAGCAAAATGGAGTCGTGGTCAGATTTGCCAAAGGGAGGTCGGGGGAGGGCCTTGTATGCATCGCGGAAGTTAAAGTAGCAGTGATCCAGTGTATTGCCCGTGCAAGTGCTACAGTCAATGTGCTGATAGAATTTAGGTAGCCTTGTTCTCAAATTAGATTTGATAAAATCCCCAGTTACAATAAACACAGCCTCAGGATATATGGTTTGCAGGTTACATAGAGTCCAGTGAATTTCCTTGAGGGATGTCGTGTTATCTGCTTGGGGGAGATATACACGGCTGTGACTATAATCGAAGAGAATTCTCTTAGGAGATAATGTGGTCAGCATTTGATTGTAAGGAATTCCAGGTCAGCTGAAGAAAAGGACTTGAGTTCATGTATGTTGTTATGATTACACCATGAGTCGTTAATCATGAAGCATACACACCTACCCTTCTTCCCAGAGAGTTGTTTATGTGGGAGCAACGCATGACGAAACCCGGTGGCTGTACTGACTCCGACAACATATCCCGAGAGAGCCATGTTTCCGTGAAACAGAGAATGTTAAAATCTCTGTTGTCACTCTGGAAGGCAACCCTTGACCTAATTTCGTCCACCTTGTTGTCTAGAAAAGGGACATTGGTGAGTGGGGTTGCACATTTTGGGGAATATTCAGAGATGGAAGCTTCCCGTGGGAAATTAATATTAATACCATTTAAATGTTGATGTTTTTTTGCATTGGATATATTTACCAAATCATTTGGAGACAAACCTTTTACCTTATCATAAGTAGACATAATTACAAATGATTAAATCCTTCCAATAGAAATAAAACAATTTAGTTACAAATTGTACTTTAAATGAGTTGACTCTTCACATGGGATGATTTCACTGAACAACAAAATGGAATATTGAATGATCCCCAATGATCCATCGCATCTCCCCAAAAAGTTTTCAACATATTATCTGTAAAATGATCGTCTAGAAACTAAAGCTTTGGTTGTCTTTCTCTCAGGCTTGTCTTCTCCCTGGACCTCCTCAATGTCCACCTCTTGAACATCAGACTCTGAGGCCTCATCTTCACTGTCACTTTCCAAACTTGTTGAGGATGGCTTGTTGTCAGGCCCACAAAGCCTAAAATTTTCCTGAATGGCCACCAATTTTTCAACCCTTGTATTGGTCAGCCTATTGCGTGCTTTGGTGTGTGTGTTCCCAAACAAGGACCAGTTGCACTCTGAGGCGGCTGATGTTGGTGGGATTTGGCGGATGATGGAGGCAGCAGGGGAAAGAGCCTCAGAGCCTCAGATCCACAAAGTCCCATCCACCAGGTGGCTGATGAGATATGTTGGCACGACTGCCATATTGCATCTCCATCCCAAAGCCCTTGCTTGGAAGTGTACTTCGCCAGACTGCCAAGAACCTTGTCCTCATCCAGGCCAAGGTGGCGAGACACCATAGTGATGACACCATAGGCCTTGTTGATCTCTGCACCAGGCAGGACGCTCTTGCCAGCATACTTGGGGTCCAACATGTACGGTGCGGTGTGTATGGGCTTCAGGCAGAAGTCTTCACGCTTTTTGATGTATTTCAGAACTGCAGTTTCCTCTGCTTGGAGCAACAGTGAAGTGGGGAGGGCAGTACGGATTTCTTCTCTTACATCTGCAAGCAGAGTCTGAACATCAGACAGGAGGGCATTGTCTCTCTCAATCCATGCAATGGCTACTGCCATAGGTTTCAGGAGTTTCTGGCTGCTTACCACTCTCTCCCAAAATACATCATCCAGGAGGATTCTCTTGATGGGGCTGTCCATATCGGCAGACTAATATGGCCATTTCTTGGAGAGACTCCTTCCCCTCCAGGAGACTGTCAAACATGACACGACCACCCCAGCGGGTGTTGCTGGGCAGCTTCAATGTGGTGCTCTTATTCTTCTCACTTTGCTTGGTGAGGTAGATTGTTGCTTTAACTTGATGACCCTTCACATACCTAACCATTTCCTTGGCTCTCTTGTGGAGTGTATCCATTGTTTTCAGTGCCATGATCTCCTTGAGGAGCAGATTCAATGCAAGAGAAGCACAGCCATGATGTGATGTGAGGGTAGGACTGCTCCACTTTAGACCAAGCAGCCTTCATGTTCGCAGCATTGTCTGTCACCAGTGCAAATACCTTCTGTGGTCCAAGGTCATTGATGACTGCCTTCAGCTCATCTGCAATGTAGAGACCAGTGTGTCTGTTGTCCCTTGTGTCTGTGCTCTTGTAGAATACTGGTTGAGCGGTGGAGATGTAGTTCATTATTCATTGCCCATGAACATTCGACCACCCATCAGAGATGATTGCAATACAGGCTGCTTTCTCTATGATTTGCTTGACCTTCACTCGAACTCTGCATCCAGCAAATGAGTCGATCAAGCATGTCTGGTTGGAGTGGTGTATGCTTGGCAAAGAACATTCAGAAATCCCTTCCAACACACTGCCTGTGAGCATCAGAGGTGAACCAGTTACATTCATAGCTTGAGCAAGACATTCAGCATTTCTCTGACTACATTCCTCCATTGAGTCAAAAACAATTCTAATTCCAGGAGGACCATGAGCTGTTGCTATCGATAAGGTGTCGGATTCATCATTTTCACCTCGAACAGAATTCTGCATCTTGTTGCATTCTTCATATATAGCTTGGCACAGTATTTGCAAATGTACACAGCTCTTCCTTCTACATTAGCTGCAGTGAAACGTCTCCACACATCAGATAGTGCGCCCGTGGCATTTTCCTGTGAAGATTAGAATAACATTTAAAATAAATTTAAAATAAAACACAATTCCATGTACATATAAATAATTAAGCAGTTAGATTAAACAACTCCTTTGTAAGAAAGTTTATAAAAAATGTAACCTGTATGGAAACAGGTGAATTAACAGTCCTCAGTTAGCAGGCTCAAGCAAGCTAAAACCCACATGGTAGCAAAACCTAACTAGCAGAAATTGTTAAAAAGTTAGAAATGATTTGAACACTTTGCTGTAGGCTACTATTTACTAGTTAACAAAAAAATAATGTATGTCAAAATATATTCACCCCACCCAGTATTGTAATCAAAACTTACCAGAAAGCAGTCCTTGGCTCAGATAGTGTAGTAATCGGGGCTCAATAGCATCTCATTAGTGTGCAAGATCTTGAGAATCAGCTGCACATGTGATGGAAGAATGCACTGTGCATGCAGAGGGTTGCAATTTCATTGAATTGGGGACAGTTTAAGCAAAATATGCCACAAGACCTAGAATTGCCTTGTGTAACCCACAAAAAAGGTTCACTGTTATAAGTTAACTTTTTTCATGAATTTAAGCAAAATTCCCGGGCTTAACCTCCCATCAAAAATGTACGGAAATTTACTGGAAAGTGTCCGACCCTTTGCAACCCTATTGGCGAGTAACATACTCAGAAGCGGTGGGTGGTGTGCATGGCTTCGAAGTCTGAGCAGGAGGCTGCTCCGTCTACCTCTTCTATGAAGACATTGTTTTGGGCCGGCCTATAGGATTAGATCCAATGGCCTGGGTGGTGGTCCGAACAAAGGATCCACTTTGGGAAAATCGTATTCCTGGTCGTAATGTTGGTAAGTTGACGTCGCTCTTCTATCCAATAGTTCTTCCCGGCTGTATGTAATAGCCCAGAAAATCTTAAAATGTTAACAATGTAAGAAATAATACATTAAAAAAACAAAATACTGCATAGTTCCCTAAGGACTCGAAGTGAGGCGACCATCTCAGTCGGCGCCATTCCAGGCAAGTACCTCATGAAGCTGTTTGTGAGAATGCCAAGAGTGTGTAAAGCTGTCATCAAGGCAAAGGGTGGCTACTTTGAGGAATCTAAAATATATTTTGATTTGTTTAACACTTTTTTGGTTACTACATGATTCCATATGTGTTATTTCATAGTTTTGATGTCTTCACTATTATTCCACAATGTAGAAAATAGTAAAATAAAGAAAAACCCTTGAATGAGGTGTCCAAACCTTTGACTGGTACTCTTTTATATATATATACACACACACACCTTCTTTTTTTTTGTTACTACTTGACTAAAGAAATCTTGGTCGACCAACAGCTTATTGAACAAATAATTGACCAGTTTATTAAATGGGGTCAGCACTAATCCCAACAATATAAGAGTATAAACCTAAACAGCTTAACTTAATATGAAAATATTCACAACGGAAAGCCTAAGAATGTAAGTGGTAGAAACAGAAGTTCAGGAGCAACATTTAGCCTAGCCAGTGTCAAACAAAAACTTGTTGAATAGGGTATCCATCACCTGCAACAACACACAGACTGACATATGAGCAGCAACCACCCACCTTGTCTCCACTGGAATAGAAGAAGTAGCGCAAACGCACTATGTTGCAGTGGTCCAGTTTCCTCATGATCTGCAGCTCCCGGTTCTGAGACGAGATGAGACAGAGAAACATTGATCAAATCTGACAACCAGTGAGCATTAGACAAGTTAAACAGGCTAGAGAAGCTAGCTTCACACTGAGCTAGCTGCACTCTCCCAGAATAAACTTTGCTCTGATTCTGGACCAGTCAGACACTCTCTCTTAAATGAGTCTTAAATGACTTTTGAGGGTCATCTGAGATGGGATTAGAGAAAAGGCTGTTGAGAGCGCAAGAGAGGAAGCGAGCGAGAGTGAGAGAGAGAGGGGGGTCGAGCGAGCGAGGGGAAGCGCGCGTGCGAGGGGAAGCGAGCGAAAGAGAAAGCGAGAGCGAGAAAGAGGAAGCAAGAAAGCGAGAGAAAGCGAGCGAGAGAGGAAGCGAGCGAGCGAGCGAGAGAGGAAGCGAGCGAGAGAGGAAGCGAGCGAGCGAGAGAGAGGAAGCGAGCGAGCGAGGAAGCGAGCAAGCGAGCGAGAAAGAGAAGAAGCGAGCGAGCGAGAAAGAGAAGAAGCGAGCGAGCGAGAAAGAGAAGAAGCGAGCGAGCGAGAAAGAAGAAGCGAGCGAGCGAGAAAGAGAAGAAGCGAGCGAGCGAGAAAGAAGAAGCGAGCGAGCGAGAAAGATAAGAAGCGAGCGAGCGAGAAAGATAAGAAGCGAGCGAGCGAGAAAGAGAAGAAGCGAGCGAGCGAGAAAGAGAAGAAGCGAGCGAGCGAGAAAGAGAAGAAGCGAGCGAGCGAGAAAGAGAAGAAGCGAGCGAGCGAGAAAGAGAAGAAGCGAGCGAGCGAGAAAGAGAAGAAGCGAGCGAGCGAGAAAGAGAAGAAGCGAGCGAGCGAGAAAGAGAAGAAGCGAGCGAGCGAGAAAGAGAAGAAGCGAGCGAGCGAGAAAGAGAAGAAGCGAGCGAGCGAGAAAGAGAGGAAGCGAGCGAGAAAGAGAGGAAGCGAGCGAGAAAGAGAGGAAGCGAGCGAGAAAGAGAGGAAGCGAGCGAGCGAGAAAGAGAGGAAGCGAGCGAGAAAGCGAGGAAGCGAGCGAGAAAAAGAAGAAGCGAGCGAGAAAAAGAAGAAGCGAGCGAGCGAGAAAGAGAAGAAGCGAGCGAGCGAGAAAGAGAGGAAGCGAGCAAGAGAGGAAGCGAGCGAGCGAGAAAGAGAGGAAGCGAGCGAGCGAGAAAGAGAGGAAGCGAGCGAGCGAGAAAGAGGAAGCGAGCGAGCGAGAAAGAGGAAGCGAGCGAGCGAGAAAGAGAGGAAGGGAGCGAGCGAAAGAGAGGAAGGGAGCGAGCGAGCGAGAGAAGAAGGGAGCGAGCAAAAGAGAGAAGAAGGGAGCGAGCAAAAGAGAGAAGAAGGGAGCGAGCGAGCGAGCGGGAGGAAGGGAGCGAGCGGAAGGGAGCGAGCGAGAGGAAGGGAGCGAGCGAGAGGAAGGGAGCGAGCGAGAGGAAGGGAGCGAGCGAGAGGAAGGGAGCGAGCGAGCGAGGGAGGAAGGGAGCGAGCAAGAGAGAGAAAGCGAGAGAGGAAGCGAGCGTGCGAGCGAGAGAGGAAGCGAGCGTGCGAGCGAGAGAGGAAGCGAGCGTGCGAGCGAGAGAGGAAGCGAGCGTGCGAGCGAGAGAGGAAGCGAGCGTGCGAGCGAGAGAGGAAGCGAGCGAGAGAGGAAGCGAGCGAGAGAGGAAGCGAGCGAGAGAGGAAGCGAGCGAGAGAGGAAGCGAGCGAGAGAGGAAGCGAGCGTGCGAGGAAGCGAGCGTGCGAGCGAGAGAGGAAGCGAGCGAGCGAGAGAGGAAGCGAGCGAGCGAGAGAGGAAGCGAGCGAGCGAGAGAGGAAGCGAGCGAGCGAGAGAGGAAGCGAGCGAGCGAGAAAGGAAGCGAGCGAGCGAGAGAGGAAGCGAGAGAGAGGAAGCGAGCGAGAGAGGAAGCGAGCGAGAGAGGAAGCGAGCGAGAGAGGAAGCGAGCGAGAGAGGAAGCGAGCGAGAGAGGAAGCGAGCGAGAGAGGAAGCGAGCGTGCGAGGAAGCGAGCGTGCGAGGAAGCGAGCGTGCGAGCGAGAGAGGAAGCGAGCGTGCGAGCGAGGAAGCGAGCGTGCGAGCGAGAGAGGAAGCGAGCGTGCGAGCGAGAGAGAGGAAGCGAGCGTGCGAGCGAGAGAGAGGAAGCGAGCGTGCGAGCGAGAGAGAGGAAGCGAGCGAGAGAGGTTCAACACCTGGTTGGTTAAATCAGGTGTGCTAGTATTAAAATAGATCAAACAAGTGGAATGGCAAGGGGTACTCGAGGAGAGATTTGGGAAACAGCTAAAACACAACCATGTGTGTCCATCACACAGCTAGTGAAACGTTCAAGATAAGAAACTGAGAATAGCTAGGCTGAGTTTGGCACCCTGTCACTGTCTTAAATTAGAAGCCCACACATGGTTAATTTAGGCCAGCTACAACTATCATAGATCGTTGTAAAACAGTGACAGCCATACCTGAATGGGGGTCAAATCATGTCAGTGATATCTGAACAGGGAGCAAATTACCCACAGAGACACATTATAAGCTATTTCAAACACTGACACTGTGCAGCCATTGCAGCACTTGTTTATTAACACAGTTAAAGGAAATCCATGGGTTGAGTTTCCTTTAGAAGAGAAGAAGAGATGAACTATTCATCAACTCAATGCTTGAGCTGAAGCTGGACTAGGGAGGGACGAGACTCCGCATTGTTTCAGCTCCAACAGGAAGGGCCGTGTTCTCATGAGACATGACATCACTGGGGACTAGGGCATCATGCACAGGCAGACTGCCAGGATGATTAACCAAACGCCTATCAGTGTGGTACGGCAGGCTACGATCACCATGACAGAGCAGTCTCACAGCGGTAAGTGACCTGACAAACCTAGTGTTTTCAGTCGAATGACAGTAGAAATGTGAGCCCATTTAATGTGAGACTCCAGTTAGGGATCTAGTTTCAGTGACGTCATACTGACAGCGACTCAATGACCTCAAGACAAAGAACCGTCGTTACTCAAAAACACACGGTGCAACAAGAACTCATAAAAATACAAATAAATACTCTGATGTACTCGCCTCTGCAGTGAAATGGTCTCACCTTGAACCTTTTGTCCTGCAGAACCTTCTTGATGGCTATTAGCTCCCCGGAGTCACACAGTTTAGCCTGGTAGACCACGCCGAACGAGCCGTTACCGATGACCTTAGTGTCTGTATAGCTGACCTCCTGCGGCCGGTCGGGGCCCTGGCCTGGGGTCGCTACAACTGTGGTCACCTTACTGCCGTCTTTGTCTCCTGAGAGAAAGAAAGATAATAAGCAATGTCACACAAGAGACGCAGTATAGGACAACTCATTCAGCTGCACAGCCTTTACACCAAGAAGCTCCTGTAACATTTCTCATCCTTTCTCGTCACTGCATCTCCAGACGTAGGCTCAGACTGAAGCCTGTAAGCCAGAAATTAGAAGCTGTACTAACCCACTTTTTAGCTATGAGTAATTTCCTAGGAGCAGGGCTACCCATGTTAACGGGCACTGGCAAACACCGTAATGACGACAGCCTGAAAGTACAGTAGAAGGATAAAAGGTATAGTCGTAAAGGTTGTGGTGAAAATGAGGATGTAGTTTTAGTTAAGATAATGTGTGGGTGGGTGCACTGCAAACGGCTAAGCACTTTCCTAGTACTGTTCCTATTTTGAAGCAGCGCTGCAGGCACCAAATGTTTCCCCACATAACAGCTCCAATTCAACAACTGCACATCGCCATCGCAACTTTTGACAACATGAAAATAAAAGTCTACTGGAGGTGTGAGTTGACAGACCAAGACGAACACTAACAGCCGGTCCCAAATCACTCTTTACCCATCCCGCTTGGCCCTAAGCCTTCATTGTTTGCAGATTGTAAGGGCTCTTCTAACCTACTGTTATGGCTGGCACCTGGCCGTGGACCTCAACACAAACTCAAAGAGCACCAGACAATACTAGATTGCACTGCTTTAGGACCGCACATTTTTTGACTTGTAAACTCGGACAAAACAGAGATGCTAGTTCCAGATCCCAAGAAACAAAGAACTATTCTGTTGGATCTGACAATTAATCTTGATGGTTGTACAGTCGTCTCAAATAAAACTGTGAAGGACATTGGCGTTACTCTGGACCCTGATCTCTCTTTTGATGATCATATCAAGACTGTTTCAAGGACAGCTTTTTTCCATCTACGTAACATTGCAAAAATCAGAAACTTTCTGTCCAAAAATGATGCAGAAAAGTTAATCCATGTTTTTGTCACTTCTAGATTAAACTACTGCAATGCTCTACTTTCCGACTACCGGTTAGTGCTAAACATGGCTGCTAGAATCTTGACTAAAACCCCCAAATTCTATCATATTACTCCAGTGCTAGCCTCTACACTGGCTTTCTGTAAAGGCTAGGGCAGATTTCAAGGTTTTACTGCTAACCTACAAAGCATTACATGGGTTTGCTACTACCCATCTCTCCGATTTGGTCCTGCCGTACATACCTACACATACGCTACGGTCACTGGAGGCAGGGCCTTCTCCTATAGAGCTCCATTTTTATGGAATGGTCTGCCTATCCATGTGAGAGATGCAGACTCAGTCTCAACCTTTAAGTCTTTATTGAAGACTCATCTCTTCAGTAGGTCCTATGATTGAGTGTAGTCTGGCCCAGGGGTGTGAAGGTGAACGGAAAGGCACTGGAGTAACGAACCGCCCTTGCCGTCTCTGCCTGCCCGGTTCCCTTCTCTCCACCGGGATTCTCTGCCTCTAACCCTATTACGGGGGCTGAGTCACTGGCTTACTGGTGCTCTTCCATCCCGTCCCTAGGAGGGGTGCGTCACTTGAGTGGGTTGAGTCATTGACGTGATCTTCCTGTCCGGATTTCCCCCCATGCTGTGGGGAGATCTTCGTGGGCTATACTCAGCCTTGTCTCAGGGTAGTACGTTGGTGGTTTGAAGATATCCCTCTAGTGGTGTGGGGGCTGTGCTTTGGCAAAGTGGGTGTGGTTATATCCTGTCCGGGGGTATCGTCGGACGGGACCACAGTGTCCCCCGACCCCCCGTCTCAGCCTCCAGTATTTATGCTGCAATAGTTTGTGTCGGGGGGCTATGATCAGTCTGTTATGTCTGGAGAATTTCTCTTTTCTTATCCGGTGTCCTGTGTGAATTGAAGTATGCTCCCCCTAATTCTCTCTCTCTCTCCCTCCTCCCCTACCGAAGGACCTGAGCCCTGGGACAATGCCTCAGGACTACCTGGCCTGATGACTCCTTGCTGTCCCCAGTCCACCTGGTTGTGCTGCTGCTCCAGTTTCAACTGTTCTGCCTGCGGCTATGGAACCCTGAACTGTTCACCGGACGTGTTACCTTGTCCCGGACCTGCTGTTTTCGACTCTCTCGCTCGCTACCGCACCTGCTGTCTCCAACTCTGAATGCTCAGCTATGAAAAGCCAACAGACATTTACTCCTGAGCTGCTGACCTGTTGTACCCTCTACAACCACTGTGGTAATTATTATTATTATTAGAGCCTGCTGGTAATCTATGAACATTTCAACATCTTGGCCATATACTGTTATAATCTCAACCCAGCACAGCCAGAAGAGGACTGGCCACCCCTCAGAGTCTGGTTCCGCTCTAGGTTTCTTTCTGGGTTCCTGCCTTTCTAGGGAGTTTTTCCTAGCCACCGTGCTTTTACATCTGCATTGTTTGCTGTTTGGGTTTTAGGCTGGGTTTCTGTATAGCACTTTGTGACATCGTCTGATGTAAGAAGGGCTTTATAAATACAAATTGATTGATTGATTAAGCTTTAACAATAGCAGTGCCAGAACCTGTCAATCCCTAAAGTACAAACTACTCTTCTACGAACTAAAATGTGGTTGAACGCTCCAAGAAGTGCATCATCATGATGAAGTCTACCACAACGCTGTTTCTGGAAATTGACAAGCCAAAACGACATTATACAGCCTAAAATCAAGTTTATTTTATATAGCCCTTCGTACATCAGCTAATATCTCGAAGTGCTGTACAGAAACCCAGCCTAAAACCCCAAACAGCAAGCAATGCAGGTGTAGAAGCACGGTGGCTAGGAAAAACTCCCTAGAAAGGCCAAAACCTAGGAAGAAACCTAGAGAGGAACCAGGCTATGAGGGGTGGCCAGTCTATGAGGGGCGGTTCGTTGCTCCAGAGCCTTTCCGTTCACCTTCACACTCCTGGGCCAGACTACACTCAATCATATGACCCACTGAAGAGATAAGTCTTCAGTAAAGACTTAAAGGTTGAGACCGAGTCTGCGTCTCTCACATGGGTAGGCAGACCATTCCATAAAAATGGAGATCTATAGGAGAAAGCCCTGCCTCCAGCTGTTTGCTTAGAAATTCTAGGGACAATTAGGAGGCCTGCGTCTTGTGACCGTAGCGTACGTGTAGGTATGTACGGCAGGACCAACTCGGAAAGACAGGTAGGAGCAAGCCCATGTAACGCTTTATAGGTTAACAGTAAAACCTTGAAATCAGCCCTTGCCTTAACAGGAAGCCAGTGTAGGGAAGCTAGCACTGGAGTAATATGATCAAATTTCTTGGTTCTAGTCAGGATTCTAGCAGCCGTATTTAGCACTAACTGAAGTTTATTTAGTCCTTTATCCGGGTAGCCGGAAAGTAAAGCATTGCACTAGTCTAACCTAGAAGTAACAAAAGCATGGATTAATTTTTCTGCATCATTTTTGGACAGAAAATTTCTGCTTTTTGCAATGTTACATAGATGGAAAAAAGCTGTCCTTGAAACAGTCTTGATATGTTCGTCAAGAGAGATCAGGGTCCAGAGTAACGCCGAGGTCCTTCACAGTTTTATTTGAGACGACTTTACAACCATCAAGATTAATTGTCAGATTTAACAGAAGATCTCTTTGTTTCTTGGGACCTAGAACAAGCATCTCTGTTTTGTCCGAGTTTAAAAGTAGAAAGTTTTCAGCCATCCACTTCCTTATGTCTGAAACACAGGCTTCTAGCGAGGGAAATTTTGGGGCTTCACCATGTTTCATTGAAATGTACAGCTGCATGTCATCCGCATAGCAGTGAAAGTTAACATTATGTTTTAGAATGACATCCCCAAGAGGTAAAATATATAGTGAAAACAATAGTGGTCCTAAAACGGAACCTTGAGGAACACCGAAATGTACAGTTGATTTGTCAGAGGACAAACCATTCACAGAGACAAACTGATATCTTTCCGACAGATAAGATCTAAACCAGGCCAGAACTTGTCCGTGTAGACCAATTTGGGTTTCCAGTCTCTCCAAAAGAATGTGGTGATCGATGGTATAAAAGGCAGCACTAAGGTCTAGTAGCACGAGGACAGATGCAGAGCCTCGGTCTGACGCCATTAAAAGGTAATTTACCACCTTCACAAGTGCAGTCTCAGTGCTATGATGGGGTCTAAAACCAGACTGAAGCATTTCGTATACATTGTTTGTCTTCAGGAAGGCAGTGAGTTGCTGCGCAACAGCTTTTTCAAAATTTTTTGAGAGGAATGGAAGATTTGATATAGGCCGATAGTTTTTTATATTTTCTGGGTCAAGGTTTGGCTTTTTCAAGAGAGGCTTTATTACTGCCACTTTTAGTGAGTTTGGTACACATCCGGTGGTTAGAGAGCCGTTTATTATGTTCAACATAGGAGGGCCAAGCACATGAAGCAGCTCTTTCAGTAGTTTAGTTGGAATAGGATCCAGTATGCAGCTTGAAGGTTTAGAGGCCATGATTATTTTCATAATTGTGTCAAGAGATATAGTACTAAAACACTTAAGTGTCTCTCTTGATCCTAGGTCCTGGCAGAGTTGTGCAGACTCAGGACAGCTGAGCTTTGGAGGAATACGCCGATTTAAAGAGGAGTCCATAATTTGCTTTCTAATGATCATGATCTTTTCCTCAAAGAAGTTCATGAATTTATTACTGCTGAAGTGAAAGCCATCCTCACTTGGGGAATGCTGCTTTTTAGTTAGCTTTGCAACAGTATCAAAAATAAATTTTGGATTGTTCTTATTTTCCTCAATTAAGTTGGAAAAGTAGGATGATCGAGCAGCAGTGAGGGCTCTTCGATACTGCACGGTACTGTCTTTCCAAGTTAGTCGGAAGACCTCCAGTTTGGTGTGGCGCCATTTCCGTTCCAATTTTCTGGAAGCTTGCTTCAGAGCTCGGGTATTTTCTGTATACCAGGGAGCTAGTTTCTTATGACAAATGTTTTTAGTTTTTAAGGGTGCAACTGCATCTAGGGTATTGCGCAAGGTTAAATTGAGTTCCTCAGTTAGGTGGTTAACTGATTTTTGTCCTCTGACGTCCTTGGGTAGGCAGAAGGAGTCTGGAAGGGCATCAAGGAATCTTTGTGTTGTCTGAGAATTTATAGCACGACTTTTGATGCTCCTTGGTTGGGGTCTGAGCAGATTATTTGTTGCGATTGCAAACGCAATAAAATGGTGGTCCGATAGTCCAGGATTATGAGGAAAAACATTAAGATCTACAACATTTATTCCATGGGACAAAACTAGGTCCAGAGTATGACTGTGGCAGTGAGTAGGTCCAGAGACATGTTGGACAAAACCCACTGAGTCGATGATGGCTCCAAAAGCCTTTTGGAGTGGGTCTGTGGATTTTTCCATATGAATATTAAAATCACCAAAAATTGGAATATTATCTGCTATGACTACAAGGTCCGATAGGAATTCAGGGAACTCAGTGAGGAACGCTGTATATGGCCCAGGAGGCCTGTAAACAGTAGCTATAAAAAGTGATTGAGTAGGCTGCATAGATTTCATGACTAGAAGCTCAAAAGACGAAAACATAATTTTTGTTTTTGTAAATTGAAATTTGCTATCGTAAATGTTAGCAACACCTCCGCCTTTGCGGGATGCACGGGGGATATGGTCACTAGTGTAACCAGGAGGTGAGGCCTCATTTAACACAGTAAATTCATCAGGCTTAAGCCATGTTTCAGTCAGGCCAATCACATCAAGATTATGATCAGTGATTAGTTCATTGACTATAACTGCCTTTGAAGTGAGGGATCTAACATTAAGTAGCCCTATTTTGAGATGTGAGGTATCACAATCTCTTTCAATAATGGCAGGAATGGAGGAGGTCTTTATCCTAATGAGATGGCTAAGGCGAACACCGCCATGTTTATTTTTGCCCAACCTAGGTCGAGGCACAGACACAGACTCAATGGGGATAGCTGAGCTGACTAAACTGACTATGCTAGTGGCAGACTCCACTAAGCTGGCAGGCTGGCTAACAGCCTGCTGCCTGGCCTGCACCCTATTTCGTTGTGGAGCTAGAGGAGTTAGAGCCCTGTCTATGTTGGTAGATAAGATGAGAGCACCCCTCCAGCTAGGATGGAGTCCGTCACTCCTCAGCAGGTCAGGCTTGGTCCTGTTTGTGGGTGAGTCCCAGAAAGAGGGCCAATTATCTACAAATTCTATCTTTTGGGAGGGGCAGAAAACAGTTTTCAACCAGCGATTGAGTTGACTCTGCTGTAGGGCTCATCACTCCCCCTAACTGGGAGGGGGCCAGAGACAATTACTCGATGCCGACACATCTTTCTAGCTGATTTACACTCTGAAGCTATGTTGCACTTGGTGACCTCTGACTGTTTCATCCTAACATCGTTGGTGCCGACGTGGATAACAATATCTCTATACTCTCTACACTCGCCAGTTTTAGCTTTAGCCAGCACCATCTTCATATTAGCCTTAACGTCGGTAGCCCTGCCCCCTGGTAAACAGTGTATGATCGCTGGGTGATTCGTTTTAAGTCTAATACTGCGGGTAATGGAGTCGCCAATGACTAGGGTTTTCAATTTGTCAGAGCTAATGGTGGGAAGCTTCGCGTCTCTGACCCCGTAACGGGAGGAGTAGAGACAAGAGAA
This sequence comes from Salvelinus namaycush, assembly GCF_016432855.1. Classification (NCBI taxonomy): domain Eukaryota; kingdom Metazoa; phylum Chordata; class Actinopteri; order Salmoniformes; family Salmonidae; genus Salvelinus; species Salvelinus namaycush. The sequence goes on along the minus strand of NC_052313.1, from coordinate 40,901,711 downwards.
GACTCGGCCTCAGACTCCGACTCGCTACTTAATGGGGAAAACCGGTTGAAAGTTTCTGTCGGCTGAATAAGCGACACCAGTTGAGCATTCCTACAGCATTTCCCTCCAGAAGCCATGAGAAAGTTGTCCGGCTGCGGGGACTGTGTGGGGGGATTTATACTACTATCTGTACTTACTGGTGGCACAGACGCTGTTTCATCCTTTCCTACACTGAAATTACCCTTGCCTAACGATTGCGTCTGAAGCTGGGCTTGCAGCACAGCTATCCTCGTCATAAGGCGATCGTGCTCCTGTATATTATGAGTACAGCGACTGCAATTAGAAGGCATCATGTTAATGTTACTACTTAGCTTCGCCTGTTGAAGGTGCTGACGAACCATGTCCAGATAAAGCGTCCGGAGTGAAAAAGTTGAATGAGGGAAAAAAGTTGAGGGAAAAACTAAAAATATAAACGGTAATTAAAAAGTAAAAAGTAAAAAACGTAAAGTTGTCAGCTAGCAAAGTAAGGTTGGCAACAAAACGCACAGCAACACGTCTGCAAGTTCAAGAGGAAGTGACGACAATGGAACAGCGGGTTCAAGGCTGTAATCGCTGCTAGCAAACTCCACCAGCATGCCCCATCAAATCAAATCGTATTAGTCACAGGCGCCGAATACAACAGGTAGCCCTTACAATGAAATGCTTAATTATGAGCCCCTAACCAACAATGCAGTTTAAAAAAATACAGATAAGAATAAGAGATAAAAGTAACAAGTAATTCAAGAGCAGCAGTGAAATAACTATAGCGAGACTATATACAGGGTGGGGGGTAAAGATACAGAGTCAGTGTGTGGGGGAACCAATTATTTGGAGGTAATATGTACATGTAGGTAGATTTATTAAAGTGACTATGAATAGATTACACCACTGCTACTCTCTGTTGTCAAGAGGGGGTGGGGGGGGGGGGCACTGCAAATAGTCTGGGTAGCCATTTGATTAGATGTTCAGGAGTCTTATGGCTTGGGGGTAGAAGCTGTTTAGAAGCCTCTTGGACCTAGACTTGGCGCTCCGGTACCGCTTGCCGTGCGGTAGCAGAGAGAACAATCTGACTAGGGTGGCTGGAGTCTGACAATTTTTGGGGCCTTTCTCTGACACCGCCTGGTATAGAGGTCCTGGATGTAAGAAAGCTTGATGTAGTGGGCCGTTCGCACTACCCTCTGTAGTGCCTTGCGGTCGGAGGCCGAGCAGTTGTCATACCAGGCAGTAGGCATGCAATAGTCATGCCACATTCCAATTGGCATGAAGAGAATGAAAGACACCAGTGGTGAAGTATTCCGTAAAGTGAATGATATGACGAAGGAGTTTGGTCTTGAAACATAATGAATGAAAAAACAGATCTCACAAGAACAGCTGGAGCTCTGTCCATGAGTGACTTCACAGAGTCCCCCTGCATAGGAATTAGCAACATGAGAAATGGAGAAGATCCATTATTACCATTGAGCCTTTCTACGCCACTGTTTGCAAGGAAGACACACAAAAGCCTAATTGTTTTCTTTGGCTAAATGTTTTAATGAAAATCCCTACCCTGACCGCTGCATCACACTTTGGGCAGCTGTGCAATAATCCTCTAGTCACACACTGGAACGTCAATCCATTGGCTGCTCTCTCTCAGCTTAGCACTGCATGAAGAGATTGGGTCTGATAGACTGGCCAATTGGATTCCTACCACAGAAATACAATTACTAGAACAGACATTCCTAAGTCCTGTTCTGCGATGAGTATTGAGTAAAATTGCACTGGTCTGATGGGTCTTTAACCCTCCGAGTAATTATATTTCTGTGGACCTGCCCCTGACTCCTGAACAACTCTTTAATTATTTGTTATTCTTCTCTCTTAATTGTTTTAGGTATTTTCTTAAAATGGAAGAATTGCATTATGGGCTCTAAAAGCACAGAAACAATGTCCCCTGCATGTATACTTCGTATTTTGGCCAATTTAGTACGACATCCGGGAACTTTTGGCATACTAACTATATCTATACTATGACTAATAAGCATACTATATATTCAATTCACGTCACAAATAGTACGGTTAGTATGAGTATTCGAACACAGTTAGGCTAGCCTACAAAGAAAAGATGGTGCCGAAGAACATGGCTGACATTTTACATTCTCCCAACCAATTGTGCCATTTTGTAAATCTTTTTGTGTAACTTATTTTTTAACTTATTGTGTACATAATGTTGCTGCTACTACTGTCTCTTATGACCGGAAAGAACCTCGGGACATCAGAAAAGCGATTACTCACTGCGGACTGGAAGAAACTTTTTCCTTTAACGAGCGATGAGAAGGATATCCTGCTTTCCCTGGAACAGGCCCAGATCCACGCCTTTTGCGTGAAGAAAAGACGCCGGAAAAGTGGTTGCAGATCGGGCATCCTTCTGAAAATCTGGAGGCGAGCAAGTAAACTCCCACTGCCTTCCATTCTTCTTGCTAATCATTGGACAATAAAATGGACGACCTACGATTAAGATTATCCTACCAACGGGACATTAAAAACTAACATTTATGTTTCACCGAGACGTGGCTGAACGAAGATAAAAACAATATGGGAGCTAGCAGGATTTTCCATGCACCAGCAGAACAGAGACCTCTGGTAAGACGAGGGGTGGGGGTGTGTGTCTTTTTGTGAATAACAGCTGGTGCGCGAAGTCTAATATTAAAGAAGTCTCGGGGTATTGCTCGCCTGAGGTAGAGTACCTTATAATAAGCTGTAGACTGCACTATCTGTATTATTCGTAGCCGTCTATTTACCACCACAAAAACAAAGCTGGCACTAAGACTGCTCTCAACCAACTCTATAAAGTCAAAAGCAAAAAAGAAAATGCTCACCCAGAAGCGGCGCTCCGGGGACGTTAATGCAGGCAAACTGAAATCAGTTTTACAAAAAAAATATATAAAATCGTAGACCACCTTTACTCCACACAGAAAGATGCATACAAAGCTCTCCCCCGCCCTCCATTTGGCAAATCTGACCATAATTCTATCCTCCTGATTCCTGCTTACAAGCAAAAACTAAAGCAGAAAGTACCAGTGACTCACTCAATACGGAAGTGGTCAGATGACGCGGATGCTACACTACAGGACTGTTTTGCTAGCACAGACTGGAATATGTTCCGGGATTCATCCAATGGCATTGAGAAATACACCACCTCAGTCATCGGCTTCATCAATAAGTGCGTCGATGACGTCGTCCCCACAGTGGCTGTACGTACATATCCCAACCAGAAGCCATGGATTACAGGCAACAGCAGCTTAAGCTTAAGCTTGAGCTTAAGGCTAGAGTTGGAGACTAATCTGGATGCTTATAAGAAATCCCGCTATGCCCTCAGACGAACCATCAAACAAGCAAAGCGTCAATACAGGATTAAGATTGAATCTTACTACACCGGCTCTGATGCGTGTCGGATGTGGCAGGGCTTGAAAACTATTTACGGGCTACAAAAAGGAAACCCAGACGCAAGCTGCCGAGTAACGTGAGCCTACCAGACGAGCTAAATGCCTTTTATGCGCACTTCGAGGCAAGCAGCACTGAAGCATGCACGAGAGCACTAGCTGTTCTGGATGACTATGTGATAACTCTCTCGGTAGCTGATGTGAACAAAACCTTTAAACAGGTCAACATTCACAAAGCTGCTGGGCAAGACGGATTACCAGGGCGTGTACTCAAAGCATGCGCGGACCAACTGTCAAGTGTCTTCACTGACATTTTCAACCTCTCCCTGACTATGTAATACCTACACGTTTGAAGCAGACCACCATAGTCCCTGTGCCCAAGGACGTGAAGGTAACCTGCCTAAATGATTACCGCCCCATGGCACTCACGTCAGTAGCCATGAAGTGATTTGAAAGGCTGGTATTGGCTCACATGAACAGCATCCTCCCGGACACCCTAGACCCACTCCAATTCGCATACCGCTCCAACAGATCCACAGATGACACAATCTCAATCGCACTCCACACTAAAGGTCGACCGATTAATCGACATGGCCGATTAATTAAGGCCGATTTCAAGTTTTCATAACAATCCGTAATCGGCATTTTTGGACGTCGATTATGGCCGATTACATTGCAATCCACGAGGAGACTGCGTGGCAGGATGACCACCTGTAACGGGAGTGCAGCAAGGAGCCAAGGTAAGATGCTAGCTAGCATTAAGGGCTTGTAAGTAACCATTTCACGGTCAAGTCTACACTTGTATTCAGGCGCATGTGACAAATAACATTTTATTTTATTTGATCACATGACCAGATCCATTAGTTCAATGATCTACTGCAGGGCTCTCCAACCCTGTTCCTGGGGAGCTACCTTCCTGTAGGTTCGCTCTCCAACACTCAGTTAATCAACCAGCTAATTATTAGAATCAGGTGCACTAGATTAGGGTTGGAGCAAAAAACCTACAGGATGGTAGCTCTCTAAGAACAGGGTTGGAGAGCCCTGGTCTACTGACAGCCCAACCCTCCCTTCATTCCTATAAGGGACTGACTGACTGGCCCCTAACACTGACGGCTTCCCATTTCCTAAGTCAGGGCTAGGATGTGGGTTATGGAGGGTCAGCCCCACAGAAAACATGGAAAGAATTGACCAGATAGAGCTCTGTACCATTTCTGAACAAAGGGTTTAGTATTATTGCTCTGTCAACAGGTTTACACCCCTTGTTGTGGGACACCCTTAAGGCTTAGATTGGAAAGGTTTAGTTTAGACTGTCTTAAATCCAGAGAGAAAAAATACCTCTTGCTGAACAGACAGAGATACTGCCTGACTGACAGTCAGACAGTTACAGGACTGTCTCAAAGTGTCACAGGATTTTTTTGCCATATTATGTTGATACCTTCAGATGAATGTTATCCCCCATTAATCACCATTGGGGTTAATACTACGAAAATATTATGTTTGAAATTGTTATGTTACTGATACACTTTCCATAGAATGCCCAACATTCTGCTATGAACTACACATGAAAGCCAGGCATCTTACAACTTTTAATTTGAAATTTTTCAGAGTTGTGTAATGGAAAGGTAATGCGAAACCTCTTGGATTGCAGAACTCATGTAATGTGTTCCCGGTAGTACCGAGTCCTGAGCACAGATACCTACATTTTCCTCGCACATTCCAGAGCCTGGCTGGTGGTGAGCCATTTCCCCTCCCTACAGGGACCAGAGGCTCGGCCCACGTCAACATCAAAGCCTTTCATTTCCTTCTGTACACTGACTCACTATCATCATAACATCACACTGGCTACCATTATCAACACTGAGTCGATACACTACCCAGATGCACATTATCAAATGTACGCAGGGAGGAATGCAAGCAGAGAACCATTCACACAGACTTGCAGGCGACGCAAACAAGCGGACACAGACAACACATGATGCTCTTAGGTTGGAAATGATAGAGATCTGGTTTCAGAGACACAGCTGTCATATGGTCACTCAGTTCTTGAAAACAAGCTTCGCAATCAAAACGGTCCTCCTCACACAAATACAGGGTTGGGGAATAAATGATTACATGTAATCTGACTACGAAACAACTAACCAGCTTCGTTACCAGCTAAAATATTGTAATCAGATTAGACACTTGAAAAACTAGATTACTTCTTGGATTAAATTCAGAAAGTATGTTTGTGAAAAAATATACTATCGCACCTTTGTTTTCTCAATGACATTAAATTCAGCGTTGAAACAAGGCCCAAGTCAGACACCACTATGATGACACACCAAATACATTTGATAGATCATTTTTGTCTTCTTCTAATGCCTAATGGAAAGTAATCCAAAAATAACTGAAAGTGATCAGATTACATTACCGAGTTTAGGTAATCCAAAAAATTACATTACTGATTACAATTTTGGACATGTAACTAGTAACTAACAGATTACATTTAGAAAGTAACCTACCCAACCCTGCATACACAGTACTGCCATTGACTGCAGTATAGATTTCATTTAAAAAAATCTTTATAAGGGCAGGCGATAAAAGCTAAATACTTTTTTTGTTCTTGGCCAGCTGCTTTGGAAACTCCTCAGAGGGGGCAGGATGCAGAGCGAGTAACTAAGCAAGCGAGCGAGTCACAAGCTGTTCTAGGTTTGCAGTTGCGTCATGATGCTGCTAATACCAGTTCTTCATATCTGGGGCCACATTCCCAGCCGCCACGTTCAGCAGACAGACTGAGACCGATGCGTTCACACAGACAGACAAATGCGATTACGATTGGAGCGCAGGCCTGCAGGGCCTGAGCACTATATGATTAGCTGTTATATTACAAGGGTCTACCTTCTGCACGCACTGTAGCAGGGCAGTACACTTGGGGAGAAAGTGAAGCCCATCGCACACAACAGCTTATCCACGAGGAATAATGTGTCACTTCAACGTGGCGAGGGGATGAATGCAATGAGGGTTTGATTTGCTTGAGCAATCCTGTAAAGGAAAGGCTTGTGTTTTTGTGTCTTAGCCCAATACTGCCAAAAGCTGGTGTGTGTGTGTGTGTGAAGAGAACTGAAACAAGTTAGTGATACTACTGTAGGTGTGGGTATGTGAGTATTCAACGTTGCCTTACAGCATGTTTGATTAGGGCCTCTAGATCAAAAGCTGTTCCTCGGAGAACAAGGTGAGCAGAGTGACGAGGAGCCTGATACTGGCTCAGCACTTTGCTATGTGATGAGTCAGAGCAGAGCCTGTGACAACACAGGCACATTTCCCACCCACCCTCCCTCTCTGACACACACACAACCTTTTTCATACACCTTTACTTTTTTTAAAGAAAGTATTGCCATTATCATCCAATTCCCTAAACTTTTTTCAGTTTAGCTGTGAGAGATGGGTGGAACCAGACTTTTTTTGCCGTCATTCAGAATGTTGATGAGCAATACTCATAAGCTATCAACTGGCAGAAATGTATAGAAATTATGAATTTCAGCTTTTTTTTTATGAGAATGTGTCTTAACACATTGGCATTCCTTCTCCAACACAAACCACAACCAGGAGAGGACATATCCTAACGCTGCTTGATTTGTAGGTTGCCATAGTGCCTCTGCCACGGTGAGTCAGCACGTGATTCCCTCTGATAAGGTGCGGTTCAGCACAACGGGGAGGGAAAGAGCACCCGTGCCACTAAGTACAGTGTTGTAAGCGGAGGATGCTTCACTGTTGCTACATACACACACTCGGCCCAAAATACTGCCCTGTAGGTGAGGCCAATCCCGTGAAATAAACACAGACATAACCCACACACTGAGACCAAGGGCTTAACACCTGAGGGATGTAACGCAGTAACTGCTCCCCAAAATAATTCCCAAACCCTTTTCTTTGACATTGTGTAATGTGCATATTCAGCTATACTTTGCTTATGGCTACATTAGCTGATGTCAAGACTATCATGTGCACGAGTCAAATATATGTATGCCGGTGGCACAACCGCCAATAAGGACATAGATTTATTTGAGGTTCCTTACCAGCGGAGTTAATCCCAAAGGCCAACGGGAGAAGCCCTGATGCCGGAGCAGCAGTAGCTCAGCCACAGGAAGAAAACAGGACACCAGAGGAGACGCACAACCCACTGAACTGGTCACAAGACCCTTGGCATGTTCGTGACAGTCGGGCCGTAGTAAGCCTGCTGAGAATAAACAGCAAATGTAATCCTATTTTTCATTGAGGGGAGTGAGTCGGTGCAGTCCAATTCGTATTAAAAAACTTAACACTAAATTGGTCCTTTGACCAATCACATCAGGTTTTTTCACATCAGATCTTTTTCAGAGCTGACCATCAGAAATGTGCTGCCTGTGTAAACGCAGCTCAAGGCATGTCAACTGACCTTCATTACCATGTTTAATGTTCAGTAGGACACCATAGCAAACAAATGAACATTTGTATTTCTAATTGGGCAGGTCCAGGAAGTTCCTCCCGCTTTAGGGAAAGGGGATACCTAGTCAGTTGCACAACTGAATGCGTTCAACAAAAATGTGTCTTCCGCATTTAATCCAACCCCTCTGAAATTAGAGAAGTGAGGGGGGCTGCCTTAATCTACATTCACGTCATCGGCGCCCGGGAGCAGTTGTTGTTGGGGGTTAACTGCCTTGCTCAAGAGCAGAACAGCAGATATTTCCACCTTGCCGGCTCTGGGATTCCAAAACGAGCGATTTTTCAGATACTGGCACAACGCTCTTAACCGCTAGGCTACCTGCTGCCAAGATTAGGGTTTACTCCGTTTTCAACTGTTTGGTGCCTACTGAACGTTTCCCTTGGAAATGATGGAGAGCATATCTAATTATGATCAATGCCGCCACCTCACCCACCCGCATATCACCCAGTCATCCGTCCATGCTCACATACTCAGCCTTCACGTCCTCCTTCTCCTCCTCCCCCCAGCTGGATATTACATCTTGATGCTTTCTTCTCCAGATCCCTATTTCCATTTCCTCCTGGCTAGTACACAATAGACTATGTAATACACCACTAGGGGGCAAAGCCTTCTCCGAATACAAATGAGGGCTAAAAAGGTAATCTTATGGTGAGCTATTTCCCAACATCTTTGTCCAGGTTCTTTAATTTGTACATCAGCAAACAAGCAAGCGAACACCAAGGCATAGCTTGACATTAACGCTTGTCCTCTTGTCCGGGACAAGTAAAAATATAGATTTTTGTAAAAAATATATATATAAATCACAATATCAAACAATTACTCCGATCAGAATAATATTCAAATCAATTTTTCATATTAAAAATGTCTACATTTTAAAGTGTAGGTGATATGCATATCGGCTAGTCTAATGTCCAAAACGATGCTGATACGAGGAAGGCGGCAGAAAATGTAGGCAAACTTTAATGAGACTTTTAATAACATAAATATAAGTTAAGCGCCAGTCATGTTTGACAAATATAATGAAGGATAATTAACATTAATGTCTCAAGGCTTGATTAATATGCTATTGAAACCAGCATTTCTCATGTTCCATTGGTTTTCAAATCAACTTTATTTTGTTGTCCAGCAGCCAAAGGCATAATTCTAGTCATATTAGTAACCCATGCTAGTTGACGCATCTTTAAAACTCCCCTATTTCTTAATTTCTAAAGGATATTTTCATCTCTGTCACATTAAACAGATTGTCTCAAAAGCGTACCGCACGCAGTGTTTCCCCCATATTGCATTTTGGAACATTCATGCATAGCCTACAGCCATGTGCGCATTGTTGAGCTTATAATATGAAGTAATAAATATTTATCAACATTTTAAGCTAAACGGTCTGACCTGCTGCATCAGCCTCATTGCTGTTTATAAAAAATATATGTGCAGTGGTCCCATAACTGTCCCAGAGTCTGTTTTGGACTGTAGACATGTTTTTTCATCGTCCCAGGGATGACGGGACGCTCTTAATTTCGAGCCCTGTAGGGAATTATTTCATAAAAACATAAGTACTTGGTTGTCATTGTAATGTTGCAATATTTTATAGGCTACCAAGGGGGGCCAACCATCCTCCAGGAGAGCCTTAAAAAAGCCAATAGGCAGTGTGTTGCCTATATTTTTGTCTGATTCTCTATGGTAAAAAATATGTTTAGTATTTTGTAAAGAGGACAAGTGACTTGATCTTTTGGACAAGAAAAAAAATGATCTGTCCTAGGACAATTGGCTAAAAAGTTTATGTCAAGACTTGTAAGTCTACACTGATGTGAGAGAAAAAAAGATCATAGCCCACTGTCATCTTATGTGCACACATAAACAGGATGACTCTCCAAAGATGGGAACTTGGTTTTGGCCTATTTATAATGTAATTAAGTCGATGTGTTGAAACGAGACAGTTATTTGCTCTCCAAGGGTTGACCAGGCTTTTCTGTAGACAGACATTTTAAAAAGCACTAGCAGGTCAGGACTGACTGGCTGGAGTCATATGACCAACCATGGATATCTTCAGAGACGTAGGCAGACACCAGATGCTGCGGACCAATCAGAAAGTCCCGGTGCTGCCCCCATTTTCTGGGGTCTGCTGATGCTGCACGGCAGAGCAGGGGCCAGCAGCTCTCCATCCGCTGAGCAACTTGTCAATTATTGAGCTGAACAAAGTGCTGATGAGCTGTGTGACCTGGCTGGCTGTGTGTGAAGCTCCAATAGTAGTAGTAGTCAGAACTGGCCTCATTTACCAGATGTTGAAGCTTTACTAGAAGTAGACCTATGCAGCTAAAGCATCCAGTATAGAGAATTTAGATGAAGATCAATTAATTTGGTGAAAGGCTGATGCTCCTATGTGCCAGTTATTATTTTGATGAACCAAGCAATCTTATATTGACATTAGATGTGAGTATAATGAAATGGAGCTACAATGGAATCCTACAGAAAAGTTAAGCAACGTTTTAGGTTTTTATCCCACTTTCACAAACCCTTTGGCAAAGACCAATGATACTGTGGGTCACACCTGACCCAACAGTCTAGCAAAACCGACCTGCAGTACGTACTGTAGGCTCTCCAATCCAGTGGACAGTCCTCTCTTTAAGTCTACTGGTCTGGATTAATTCTGCAGCCCCGGGGCTTCATCTGACCTAACCCTGCTCGATACCCGAGAGAGCTCGATCAACACTACCAATGGTGTGTCTGCCTCAGAGCTGCAGGGTGGGGAATGAGTGGATTGGACATGACAGTGTTCCCCTAGGCATGCCCTATCAGCTCTTTCACCAATCCATTGTTTTGGTACTCCCAAAAATCAAGGGGTCAATCTCTAGAGTAGAGGTAAGGCTCAAATGCAGTGATCACTCAGCTTACACACTGAGCACTACAAGCAAAGATACTTTCGCATCTAGGCTATTTTATGGTCGTTAATAATATGATCAGTGATCATTTGGAAAGCTCCAATGATATCTTACCATCCATTTACATTTTGTATGATCACGTTTCTCAATAATCCCAGACATAATGCTAATAACGTCATGCAAAATACCAGACGGTGGCTCTAAGAGCACTGGTTGGGTCTAGGTGACAACGGTTAACTAAGCAAATGACTTAGACAGTGAATGGGAGAGTAACGTTACTGTCTGAAAATATGTGTGGACCCATATGGCATTTCAGTATTAAATGTGAATTAGGCTAGGCCTAGTCCACTCCAATATATCAATAATGTACCCTTGTCTCATAATAGCAGCAGCAGAGTATTATGACAAAAAAAGCACAGAGAACATTTCAGATTTTTCGTTGTCGTAAACTAGCGTTTAGCTCTATGGTCATACTTACTGCTGACTTTCATACTGCCAAATGCTGAGGGCTGCGGCACTGTCTTGCAGCTCTCCGCAAAGGAGGTGGTTCTGGGCCGGCCCGACATATTCCAATCCAAGATATCCCTGCTTCGTTTTCAGTCGAATCGTACTTTTTTTCCAGTACTATTAGTGTTTTGACTTTCCCGTTCTATTAGTCTTCGATTTAAAAGAAAATCGGTAGCCAATTCCACGATAAAGGTCTGCTTCTTCTTATATCGTTGTAGCACGAGCTAGCCAGCCAGCTAGCTCGCTCGCTAGCAAACTAATTTCGAACCGGTCAGCTGTGTCAGGTCTCGAGCTGTCGTCCAGCCACATTCAGCAAGAATCTGTCATTCCTTTTATTTTGTATGTTCTTTTCACTTACCTAGGCTAACGTTATAAAGGCATTCTATAAAATAACGGCCTGAGTCAGTACATTTAAAAAAAGAAACCGTAAACAGGAATAGGCTACATACAGTGGCATGAACGATAGGTCTGCTTACGTTGAATGATTCCGCAAATAAAACAATATTAGGTCCAATAGCAAATCTTCATATTCTTATATGGAGACTAAAGGATCCGACAGCACCAGCCATGGCGGCTCCCAGTCTCAGACCGACCAACATTCAAATCGGACACAAATGAACAAAATTCACGATTTTAGGCCGAAAGAAACGCACGGACGTTTCTGTGACAACTTCGCCCCCATAAACACGGAAGCAATTGTCGATAGTCCTTGCTGGCTGACGGCGACGTGAAAGACTATCGCAAATGTATTTTTTTGTTGAAAATAGTCATGATACAGCTCCACTAAATCTGAAATTCTCTTTAGATTCCTTCTTTCTCTGTCTGCTACTTCTCTTTGTCAGACTACGACCAAAACAACGCAAATTACTTAAACTATTGAGTGGGTGAATCTCTTTTCACGATTTCCACTAGATAGCACAGCCACAAAGTCAAGCGCCACTATTGTAAAGATTCATGAAAAGAAAACATACATTTTTTTCTTAATTTCAGGCCATGATTAGGCCATACGGTTGGGATTAAAAACACATTTTAAGAAAATACATTTTAGAAATGGGCGGGGTTTATGACTTTGTGACTGTGGTAACTAGTGACGACCCTCTACGCAAATCTTGAACTACGGGAATATCGAATTGTGCACGCTCAATCAGACGCGAGGAGGTCACGTCGACCAATCCAAAGCGAATCCATACGAAATTTGTGTAGAGAACGCAAGCCCATTGAGCGCGTTTATGTCTGTAGTCTACTGCCGCTACTGTCAAGAAAAAATGTATTTAAAGGTATTTCGACATACCACATAATGGTGCAGTAGAGTGTATTCATGGGTGCCAAGGAAAGCCAGGCTTAGCCAAATATTTGACAAATAAAACAAATTTAAAAAACATTCCCTTTCGTTTCTCGCTTTCTTTTAATAATGTTCCGTCAATTCGCAAGTGTCTGATTCTCACCAGAGAAAGCGTCCAAGCGAGCGAAACAGCTCCCTTCTGTTTCAGTATGTGTTCCTTCGGAAAGTATTCAGACCCCTTGACTTTTTCCAAAATTTGTTACATTACAGCCTTATTCTACAATTGATTAAATCGTTTTTTCCATCATCAATCTACACAATACTCCACAATGACAAAGCAAACAATTTGTTTTTAGAAATGTTTGCTAATTTATTAAAAATAAAAAAGTGAAATATCACATTTACATAAGTATTCAGACCCTTTACTCAGTACTTTGTTGATGCTCCGTTGGCAGCGATTACAGCATAGTGTCTTCTTGGGTATGACGCTACATGCTTCGCTGCAGATCCTCTCAAGCTCTGTCAGGTTGGATGGGGAGATGTTCGATCTGGCTGAAGTCCGGGCTCTGGCTGGGTCACTCAAGGACATTCAGAGACTTGTCCTGAAGCCACTCCTGCGTTGTCTACGCTTTGTGCTAAGGGTCATTGTCCTGTTGGAAGGTGAACCTTCGCCCCAGTTTGAGGCCCTGAGCGCCCTGGAGAAGGTTTTCATCAAGGATCTCTCTGTACTTTGCTCCGTTCATCTTTGCCTCGATCCTGACTAGTCTCCCAGTCCCTGACGCTGAACAACATCCCACACCATGATGCTGCCACCACCATGCTTCACTGTAGGGATGGTGCCAGGTTTCCTCCAGACGTGACGCTTGGCATTCAGGCCAAAGAGTTCAAACTTGGTTTCATCAGACCAGAGAATCTTGTTTCTCATGGTCTGAGAGTCTGTCGGGGCCTTTTGGCTAACTCCAAGAGGGCTGTCGTGCCTTTTACTGAGGAGTACATTCCGTCTAGCCACTCAACCATAAAGGCCTGATTGGTGCAGTGCTGCAGAGATGGTTGTCCTTCTAGAAGGTTCTCCCATCTCCACAGAGGAACTCTAGAACTCTGGCAGAGTGACCATCGGGTTCTTGGTCACCTCCCTGACCAAGGCCCTTCTCTCCCTATTGCTCAGTTTGGCCGGGCAGCCAGCTCTAGGAAGAGTCTTGATGGTTCCAAACTTCTTCCATTTAAGAATGATGGAGTCCACTGTGTTCTTGGGGACCTTCAATGCTGTAGAAGTTTTTTGGTACCCTTCCCCAGATCATGGCTTGGTTTTTGCTCTGACATGCACTGACAGGTGTGTGCCTTTCAAAATCATGTCCAATCAATTGAATTTACCACAGGTAGACTCCAATCAAGTTGTAGAAACATCTCAAGGATGATCAATGGATACAGAATATTCCTGAGCTCAATTTCGAGTCTCAAAGCAAAGGGTCGGAATACTTAATAAGGTATGTCTGTTTTTTTTTTATTGCGAAAATTTCTAAAAACTTGTTTTCGCTTTGTCATTATGGGGTATTGTGTGTTGATTGCTGAGTAAAAAAAAAAAATCTAATTTAGAAAAAGGCTGTAACGTAACAAAATGTGGAAAATACTCTCTGAAGGCACTGTATCTGATGCTGTCTGGACCAAAAGAGTATGATTGATGCCAGCAAGCATTTGGCCTCCCTTGATAAAATAATTAGCCAATCAGCATTGAGCTGAGCTCAACTGTGGGTTGTCCTGGTGCAGAAAAACGCCCCCCAAGAGAGGCCAGTTTGGATTTGGCTTTACACCAATAAATCGGCCATTTCCTAAGCCATGGATGGAGATGGGGAGTTGGACTTAATTCTCTGTACAGGCCAATGATTGTGATGGTGATTCTGATCTAACCATGAATTAATATGTTTTGCCACTGGCCTGAGACAATTGAAGTTCAATATGTGGCCTACATGTAGCCTAGTTAGCTAATTTAGCAGGTTCATTGTTGCCCTTGCGAGAAAGTTAGGCTAGCAAGCATTTTAGCTAGATAGCCTATGACAACGAAAACTAAAAGTGTACTGTATGACAGAGCCATAGATCGTTTTGCCAACATGAAAGAGGAGGATAGCATTGGTGTTCAACTAGTTTATAAGTAGGGTGTTTTTACTTGCGCACACACACAGAGAAATAAATCAGTACCATGGACTACCACATGATATTTAGCTAAATTGATTGGACCAGTTGCGACCCGTCATTCAGGGCAGAGCCCCACCTGTTTAGCTATAAGATAAATATTTTAAAAAACATGTCATTAATACATTTCACATATCAGTTCGCGAACAGTGTAAAAAAAACAAAAGAACTTTGAGTTAATAAAGCCGCATACAAACATGGTCTTTTTTTTGCTTTCTTGAGTAAAGCAGCTCCAAAATGCAGGCGTTTTAGCCTAGCTCAGTGCTTTCTGTGGTGATGGGACAGCCAACGGAAAATACGGAGCGTAGGGGTTGATAATGTTCTCTAGTTGCGCCGTAATTGGCTCAGTGTTCTGTCACTCATGGGGACACTACGTCACAGCAAGCCCCCTGGTTGCTGCCATAGACTTACATTAGAAGTGCCCATCCAAGAAGACTCAAGGTCATTAGCCACAGATAAAATTACATCAGATCACGTTATGTCTACCATAGCTTTGATTGGACTGATCATGTCAACATCATACTTTCAAAATCTTAGCTAGCAAGCTAGCAGTAATCATCATGCATCAAGTCGGCAATCTACTGGCAAATTGTTTTCAAACCTTGTCATATGAAGAGAAATTATATATAAAGCGTATCGGGGTGCTCATTGGTCATACACATTACACAACAAGTTGGAAATGGTCAATTCAACAATTAGTGCTAAGGCACCACTGCAGCCCCCGGTTCGATCCCAGGCTATGTCACAGCCGACTGTGACCGGGAGACCCATGAGGCGGCGCACAATTAGCCCAGCATCGTCCGGGTTAGGGGAGGGTTTGGCCGGCCGGGATGTCCTTGTCTCATTGTGCTCTAGCAACTCCCAGGTAGGCTACAACCAGGTAGGCTACATGAAGGATGTAGACATGAAGAGTGATGGTGCACCAGCCAGACTGCGCTAGTGGAAGGATGTTTCTGTACTACATCATTCTTTAAATACCTTGTAGTCTGAAAGATAATCCAGAAGTAAACTGTGTAGTTTATTACCCAGATATATTCATTCATCCATTCATTGTTCATTCTGGTGTGAGTAGACCCTGAATTACTTCAGGTAAGCTTAGTATGAGTAACAGGCAGGTTGATGGGTTTCCTCTTTGCGTCCTCTTCAAGGATGACAGATGTGGGACACATTACAGTTTAATGGAAAATCTTAAGGGAGAGAAATGTTCCTATCATTATGCTACAGATTATAATGGCATGGGACACAGGCTAGCTAGACCATTTATGGTGGCATCTGGACTTGGACAACAGGATCATTTAAACTAGAAGAAATATTAGATTTAGAAGCGTGATTTTATTTAGTTATCCAATGTGTAATAGGCCCTATGAAAACAATTACGTACATTCCCACTGACCAAGAAATCCAGTCGATCTAAGATTCAAGTGCTGTAAACGCACATGCTCATAACCCACAGCAGCAGTGGGCTATATTTATGTCTGTCTCTAAGGCTGGCTCTTGGCGATCATAATTCAGCACAAAAAGTCTGCATCCATAATGGGAGCAGTCAGGGTAAATGGATGTAGCTGTTGCCTTCATAGCAACACAGTGCCTCCAGCTATCATCATCAACACATCTCTCTTTAAACTCCCCCCGCAATTTTTTTTTATTTTTATAAAAAGTTCTCTCACCCACCTTTAGCTAAATGTGTTGAAAAGCTAATGGCTAATTGCTAAGCTCTGGTCACAATGACATGTCATCATTTTAGAAACCTTTTTGAAATAAAAGTCAAGGTATTCCATCAAGCAAAACACTTGAGGAAATTAATATGAGGGTTTTCTGATGTTCAGGACACGACTAATGGAACGCAGAAAGTCTTGAATTCATGAATTAAAAAAAATTCCCCAGTAAATTTTCACAAGCAACATTTGTATCTAAAATGTATTTTCCTGCAATATTGCTTGTATATTTCGTAACGTCACATTTCTATTTGATAGATATATGGAAACTGACACCTTAACCAAACAAAGAATCATTGTCCGGAGTATGGCAGAAAATCTAAAACAAAATTGATGGCTCTACAATGTTCTATAATGATTTTGATTTCGGGCAAGTTATGTCAGTGTTCAATGGGACAGTGTATATTGAGACAAGGTTGATTGATGCTCTAAGACACACTATTTCAATAAAGTGTTCAATAAGTGGTAGATTTGCTGTATTTTAGTTGTTGGCTTGCCGAGAGACTATTGTGTTGCCAGGTGTTGCAGATGCAGATGAGACTGAGTTTGAGTGAGGAGGCTCTTCTCCACAGTAACTAGGTGCTTAGCTCCATGTGTGTAGGTAATTGAGTGGGATTCCTGCTGAGTCATTATGGAGCCTGGGCAGCAACGAGTTCCATAAATCATATTCCATCAACATTTTTAAATGCCAGGAGGATCTCCAATCCCAACCGGGAGTACTGCAAAATCCACAGAGGGAAACTCTGCCAAGAATTTTATAGCCTAATAAAATCATGGGTGGGCACCTGCTTTTAAGTGGTGCTGATTAGACCTACTCTATATTTTCACTTGGGTGGACTGCTGCAGTAAAGTCAGGCCTGGTAGGTCTACTCATTATAGTGTTTTTACATTTACAGAGCTGCTGAAGCGTAGCCCACTGGGCACAGACTTCAATTCAACGTCTATTCCACGTTGGTTCAACATAATTTCATTGAATTGACGTGGAATCAACGTTGTTTCAACCAGTGTGTGCCCAGTGGGAGGTGTCATTCAGTGAAACAACTAGGCTTTACATAGACAGGCCTTGGTATTTATGCAGTGGCAGGACCTGAGGAATACTTTCCCAGCATGCCATGCAGACTCTTTGTGAGGCTGTTCAATACAGTCAAAGCATAGTTGCTACCAGGGGCTCAACTTTGGTTTTAGAAGTGGGGGGGGACATTTTATTATTATTTTTAAAATAATATCCCTGACCGCTCGGAGGCGTCTGCATGGTCCTAAAGTACACCGCAGCCTCGTTTTGTATCACATTCCAATTATAAAACTGGGGGGGACAGAAATGCAATTTCAGAATGTGGGGGGGGGACATGTCCCGCCCCCAGTGAAAGTTTTGCCCCAGGTTGCTACAATCCTTTCTCCTGCAATGTCTGTGTGCTCCTCATTCCTCTTTCCCTCTGTATCTTGTCAGAGAATATTAATTATGTAATTTGGGAAACTCATAACAAAGCACCGTAATGACAGGTTCTTTTCACAGAGTCGTACAGCTAATTTACCATTGGTTCATGTTCAAGGACAAGAATAAGAACCCAAGTCAACACAAGGTACATTCTTTTTCAGGTGCTATGATCTTTTTTTCTCTTGATTGATCCAGAAAGACTGGAGGACATATGCTAGAGACATGGCTCTTCTTGACACTGCGCGTGGAGATGTAGTTTTTGTTAAACAATAGGAAAAACCTCCTCTTCTTATAACTCACAAGATCAAACCATTGACAGGTAAAGGGTCTGGATCTGACAACACGTGGTCTGTCGAGCTGCAACTTTACAGTGGTGGTGTCATGACTCCTTTACACCACAAGAGGGCATTATTTACTCAGCTTTCCATTCATTGAAGTCCTGGATACAACATAAGAGGAAACGTGATAGGCTACTACAGTTCTGGGAATTACAACGTTACTCAGACGACAGCAATATGATCCAATTCACACACCTGTCAATATAACACGTTGTAATCCCTACTGCCTCTGATCTGGCGGACTCACTAAAGACAAATACTGCATTTGAAAATGATGTCTGAGTGTTGGAGTGTGCCCGTCTGTCCGTAAAGAAAAAAAAGTTAATCATGCTGTCAGGTTTGCTTAATATAAGGAAATTGATGTATAGCATTAACTTTTTTATTTTGAAGTATGGCAATTGAGTACTTTTTTTCACCACTGTACTTAAGAACTTATACTTTTAGACTTCTACTCAAGTAGTATTTTACTGGGTGACTTATACTTTACTTGAGTAATTTTTTATTAAAGGTACAGTATCTTTACTTTTTTTAATCAATTATGACAATTGAGTACTTGTTCCACCACTGATTTTACACATTAAGTTTAAAATGTCACGTAACATGTCCCGCCCACTGTAGTCAGCACATTCTCATATATGCAGTTCTACACATTCATAGTGCTGTCTTATCTATAGAAACTCATAGATAGATGACCTCAGGTATCTTTATGAGCCATACCATCTTCAACTATCTTCCCACGCAGCTGCCTCCCAGTTGAACACTACTGAAAAAAAGTGCCCAGATAGATGTACTGTACTTCAGCCCAGACACAAATGTGACAGTATTGCTTTGGAATGCATAAATGAAGCAATTCAACTCCATAATGAGATAACAGTTCCCTGATATCAGAATTCTACAGTTCCAGGAGTTGATTAACGTTAATGGTGAGAGCCTTCGATGGGTAGTTTTACAGAAGAAGCAAGGTGTTATTTTTCATTTATACAGTTGTCTTTGGACTTCCCTTGGCCACCTGCGACTTCTATCCTCACCCCTTCAAATTAGAAGACATGGGGATTTTTTTTTCACTCACCTATAAGTATATCGCAATAGAGACGTGTCATCATACAACTGGCACTGCCACTTCAGTTCTGTAGGGTTGAAGAGTGCAAGCCGGGCACAGAGAAATTGAGATTTTTGCAAGCGCATTCAGAGCAATCTCTTTATCCGCAGGATTACTTTACCACCCAATTAAGAGCCGTTTAAGAACACGGTAAAGGGATGGCCACGGTATCAGATTATGAATGCTTCATTTGTTGTTGTTGTCGTCGTCTTACATGTTCATCAACAATATCGAAGACAAAATAACTTAACTGAAATACAGTCATGTGAAAAAGTAAATACACCCTTTGGAAAGTGGTCTTTTAATTAATTAATTTTGTACATATTTGTACACATGGATATTTTTGCAAAATTCCAACCACATTCATTGATAAAGGTAACCCAATTTAACAAATCACACAAAAACGTTTACTTTGAAAGTGTTAGGCAATTAAAATAAACAAAAATGGAATTTCCATATGCAGAAAAAATGTGTACACCCCTACCTAAAATGGCTAAAATTAGGATCAGGTGCACCAAAACAGGTGACAATGATTAGGAAATCATTAGAGAGTACCTTGGGAGGGTCAAGCCTTCCGTAAAGATTAGAAACTTGGTCTAGTTTGGTCTTAACCATATGGGTGTGTGGTAACACATCATGCAAAGATCAAAATACCTATCCGAGGCCCTCAGAAGAAAGATTATTGATGCCTGTGTGTCACGTCCGTCATAATGATTGGACCAAGGCGCAGCGTGGTATGTTTCCATCCTTTTATTTAGAAGAGAAAACTCAAAGGGAAAACAATAACGCGAATAAACGAAACATGACGCTCAACACTAGTGCTCACAGGCAACTAGAAGACATGGGGAATTTTGGGGAAATGGGGAAATGGCTACCTAAATATGATCCCCAATCAGAGACAACGACAAAAAGCTCTCTATGGTCAGGACATGACACTGTGAGTCTGGGAGGGTTTACAAATCAATTTCTAAGCAATTCGAAGTACATCGTTCCACTATCTGACAGATCATCTACAAATGGAGAAAATTCCAGACGACACCTGAGTAAAGACCAAAACTACTGGAACAATGTGCTCTGGACAGATGAGTCAAAGGTAGAGTCGTTGGCCGCAATGCTAAATGCCATCTTTGGCAAAAAATAAACACTGCCTTTGAACAGAAGAACATCAAACCAACTGTAAAGCATGGAGGCGGTGGCGTTATGGTTTGGAGCTGCTTTGCTGCCTGAGGGCCAACTTTAACGCAACCTGGACACAGAAATAGAATAAAATGAAACAAAAACAATATCATGAAATACTACACTTTTTTTTATGAATGAAAGTACATCATGCTAAATTCTTCACATTGGAATAATTATTGCCACGGGTATGAACAGCTAGATGTGGCTAGATGTTCTTTGCCATTCTGTCATCAGATTTGCCACCGATGCTCTTTTATAGGACACATCACTGCAGTCTATACTCTTCTGTAGACTGGTCATCTCTGCATAACTGTCGCAAGACCCACTGGTTGATGTTTATTTATAAAACCCTCTCAGGCCTCCCTCCCCCCTATCTGAGATATCTATTGTAGCCCTCATCCTCCACATACAACACCTGTTCTGCCAGTCACATTTTGTTAAAGGTCCCCAAAGCACACATCCCTGGGTCGCTCTTCTTTTTAGTTCGCTGCAGCTAGTGACTGGAACCAGCTGCAACAAACACTCAAACTGGACAGTTTTATCTCAATCTCTTCGCTCAAAGACTCAATCATGGACACTCTTACTGACAGTGGCTGCTTTGCGTGATGTATTGTCTCTACCTTCTTGCCCTTTGAGCTGTTGCCTGTGCCCAATAATGTTTGTACCCTGTTTTGTGCTACTACCATGTTGTGTTGTTGCCATGTGTTGCTGTCATGTGTTGCTGCCATGCTATGTTGTTGTCTTAGGTCTCTCTTTATGTAGTGTTGTCGTGATGTGTGTTTTGTCCTATATTTTTATTTATTTTTAATCCCAGGCCCCCGTCCCCGCAGGAGGCCTTTTGCCTTTTGGTAGGCCGTCATTGTAAATAAGAATTTGTTCTTAAAAATGACTTACCTAGTTAAATAAAGGTTCATAACATTTAAAAAAAAAAAAAAAAAAAAAAAGCATTATCTTATGTATCCAGTTAACAGAACAGTACTCATATCATTGATACACTGTATGTATAAAATAAACAGAATATATAAATATTCATTTCAATTTATTCAAATAAATGATCAAACAAACATTTAATTCACAGTACAAGCTCTGGATTAGTCTCTTTGAACAAGAAATCACATTAACATACACATCTTTCCCCTTGGTTAGTAACAACAAAAATGGTTGTTTTGTGAGGTAAGGGAAGGCATTAATGCATGGTGTGTAAATGTGACAGAGACTACTGTATATTAGGACTGCATGTGGCGAGCAGCCAAAGTGTCAACAGAAGTATGACGATTAAAGGGTAACTTAAGAAGAGAGGTGATTTAAAACAAGCATGAAACACATTCTGTGTTTCTGAATCTATATTGTAAAGAAAATCAATTTTACATACAATTCATTCATCCCTTCATGTTAACACAGAAACTACAAACTGAGGATGTACATGAAAATACATTTGATGAGTGCTCTACAACAAAATCAGTACTCCATAAGCTTCAGTTAGATGTTTAAAACACTACGGCTCGAAATATCAACAATAAACTGTGGTTAATATACGTTACAATCAGTCCTTGAGGAATCCTACATCTCATGTTGAAAGTGGCACTGTATTGTAGGTGAACAGCTCAGTGTCAGTGTTTATCGTGTTTGGCACAGGAGAAGTTGGGTTAGTCAGGTCAGTTGGGGAGTCATGGAAACTGTCCATCATCCAGTATGTGTGTCAGTGAACTCGAGGTCCTTTCACTTTCTTCTATCCCAGGAGCACTCTCTGCAGCCTGTCGGCCGACACGCACTTCTCGTCCTCCGACTCAGCGTCGCTCTGCGGGTTGGAGCTGCAGGGAGAGGTGCATTCTGGGGAGCACAGGTAGTGCATGAAGGGTAGCCGATACTTCCCGCAGAAGTCCACAAACTTGATGTGCCTCACACACGAGTCAAAGTACACACCTGAGAGGAAGAAGTAGCACAACAATATGAGAGCAATAGAAATATCTCAAGGTGTGATTTTATTTACAAAGAATGTTTTATTTGAATTTTTCCTCAAATTATTGAGGAGGACCAGCCTTCTCTTCCTCCCTGGACGAGCCTCCTCTGATCCACTCACAAATACTAGTACATAAGTATGTAACTTAAACCTGTCCCCTCTCCTCCACTTACCGGTACATTTAGGGTTGGGACACTTGCTGGCCAGGTCCAGGTAGTGCACCAGGTTTCCAGGCAGGTCATTGGGGTGGTAGTGCAGGTTGCGGGACTTGATGGTCCGTCCGGCCAGCTCCAACAGGGAGGGAGGGTCGTAAGTCATGTCCTTGATGAAGCGGACCACCAGGGGGTTGCCGCGGAGACTGAGCTCCTGCAGGTGCACCAGGCTGAGGATCTCCCGTGGTAGGTAGGTAAGTAGGTTGTTATGGAGACTGAGGCAGCGCAGGGAGTAGAGTCTACAAACAGACATATTCAGACATGACCGTTAATCATGGCTTTAGCTCAGCAGGCTAACACAGTCTTATGACACACAGGAGACCTAAGTAAAACAACAACAAAAAACTGTTGGTCACATGAGCAAATTATGTAAAATCAGTGTTTCTCCTATGGGATGGCCCTCACCTTGTGAGTTGGGGGGGTACACTCTGTATCCGGTTGTCACAAAGGACCAAGTATCTGAGACCGCGAAGGTTGGCCAGCTCTGGGGGGATGGAGATGATGAGGTTCCCACCCAAATAAAGCATCTCCAGACTGCATCAGATCAGAGAAAAGTGTTTTTCTTCACACTTGGAATGACAGGGAACATTGCTAAATTAACATACAGATATAGGATCTTAAATTGAACCAGTTTTCTACAGCCCCCCAAAAAATCATGTGGATTATATAATGCACAATGTTCAAAGGTCAAGAATGGCCAAACAGTTTGAGTCTAAATACAGAAGAAGCATGTTGAAATTCCAGGGTTCAAAGATCCCGGAGGACAGGCTGTATTGGACTGAGGGATCTGTTTGTTTTTGGAGAACCGCTGTGATAATTTTACACACACACTACACTCTTGAACACCTCCAGAACACCTGCCAACTTTCTCTAAACAAGCTGACAACAGAAGAAAGAGAGAGGAGATAGAAGGACCGTTCGGAATTTAACTCCAGTGTTTGACAATTTTATGTCAATGGAAGATATACAGAAGAGGTGAGATGATTGTAAAAATAACTCTGTGAAACGTCTTCTCTTTTTTAGAAAGAGATCGAGAGATCGAGAGAGAGAAAGAGAGATCCTATGATAGAAACGTCAAGAGGGAAGGCCTTATGATGCAAAGCACAGCTGCTAACTTAGCTACAATACAGTCTGAAGGATGCTGTGGGCGTCCAATGGACCTTTTCATCTTGTCTTTATTCTATAACTTATTCTCCACTCTGTTCCAAATCCTGAACCCCCATGTTCCTCTCACGGTGCCAGTCCCCTACTGTGGTAAGGCAATATGTCAAATGACCTGATTTTGTAACATGGCACACAGCCAGCCAGACAGGCTAAGCCACACTGATGAGCCGACTCCAAAGAAGTGTGTCAATGCAGCACCAAGATGGAGACTATGACCTCCTGTACCATCATGCAGGACATGATCAGGAACCACATGCTCATGTGGAACCTATCTAGGTGAATACAGCAACAGTATTGATTTTATGCAAACTTATTTGCCCGTTATCTTAACCCTCACCATCTAGTTCCTGAATGCACACTATGAAATTACGGCTGCAGTAATGGAGGCCCAGTCATTTCATTAAGACACCAACAGAGCTTATAATTCTAGCCTACTACTACATAATGGTTATTATGAGCATGCTATTATCAGGTAGGGTGGCAGGTAGCCTAGTGGTTAAGAGTGATGGGCTAGTAAGTGACAGGTTGCTGGTTTGAACCCTTGACCTAGGTATACAATCTGTCGATGAGCCCTTGAGCAAGGCACTTAACCCCAATGGCTCCTATCAGTCGTTCTGGATAAGAGTGTATGCTAAATTACTAAAATATATATGATAAGGGCAACATAACCTTGATATGGCAATTTCTTTATTCACATTTGAGTGTCCCAACGTTGGGTTATTAGAAGCTAAGAGTTTATAAGCTCAGAAGCTTAAAAGCTCATCTAAGTTTCAACAACCTCACTTCGTCATGCATAGCTGTGTACAGATAGTTTGTTAAAACGTTACATGGGGTACTACCGTGTAGGCAGTTAGTTGCATTGTAACAAATACCGTTAGCCTAAATTGTTACCGCTATAATGTATCGGTATTCTTACCTGGTAATATTTTCTATCTCTGCGGGGATAGCTTTGAGTCTGTTACCCCCAAGAGACAGATATTTTAATCGCTGGAGTTTTAGAAACTGAATGGGCACCTCTTCAAACATGTTCCCACTGAAGTTCAATGTGTCTATCTGCATGGACCCAAATTCCTTTGGGAACGAAAATTCGTTCAAACGGTTGTTCTTGGCTATGAGTGTTTTGAGGTTTGACAAACGTTGAATGTCCTCACAGAGAACAGTTAATCCATTGTTGCTTATATCCAGAACTTCCAATTTGGAGAACAGACATACCGAAGCAGGAAACACTGTCAGTCGGTTGTTATACAGGTAGAGTTGTTGGGTCACTCTCCTCCGTTCGTCACCGACAGTGTCCAAATTTAAATTCTCCAGGTTCAGATGGGACATGTCCAAAATGCAACCCCCCTGATCAACTGTTGCAAATAGCTCCATATTCAATACCAATTGCTAGCCAACTAGTTCAAACATATGAATGAATTACAATGTGATTTTACAAAGTATAAGCTCTTTCAGCACTAATCACGACCGTATAAAGCCTCTTTATGCATTCTGCTCATGTGCAAATCCTTTTCCATTAAAGACAGGCACACGCACAGCTGTTACATTTGCATCAAGTTCACATGTAGTCGGTATTATAAGGCTGGTCAAGCTTTGGATTCTCCGCCCCCAGTTTAAATTAACCCGTGCATGCCTGCTTGCTCTGGTGCCACAGGTCTCCATGTCCAGAAATCAAGTTTGCGCGTGTGTGGATGCTTTGTAAATGTTTTCACGCTGAAATATATGGTCAATTAACTTTGCAATAGGAAACCACAGCTCTCATTTCTATTAGCCTATGAGGAACCATATCTAATATTTTGTAATATGCCCTACTAGTTTTAGTGGTAGACCTTATGTCACAAAGGTCTGGAGACATGTGAAATCATAAAATACATGTGCAATGATACAATGACCAATATAAACTGGGTGGTTTGAGCCCTGAATGCTGGTTGATTGGCTGAAAGCCGTGGTATATGAGACAGTATACCACGGGTATGACAAAACATTTATTTTGTACTGTTCTAATTACATTCGTAACCAGTTTATAATAGCAATAAGGCACCTCGGGGGTTTGAGGTATATGGCCAATATACCACGGCTAAGGGCTGTATTCAGGCACTCCGCATTGCGTCGTGGATAAGAACAGTATTTAGCCGTGGTATATTGACCGTATACCACACCCACCCATACCTTATAGCTTAAGTATCCAAAGAACACACGCATGAACACACACATTCAGTCAAAAGTGTATCAGTAAAAATGTGCTTAACCATTCCAGTACGTCTATTAAATGTATTTATTGACATGTATAAAGCTTGCATACCTTTTTGACAGTACAGTAGTGTTAATAATCAACAGGGAGTAAATGTTTTATTGAAAGTCTACTGTAACAGCGAACAACGTGAGCTGGTATTATTCTAAAAGTGAGACAATAAAACATTACAAACAAAAGAAACACAGGCTTTTAAAACTTCAATTAGACCATCCATTTGGCATGGTTTCATAGTGTCAGTCATTGCTCTAAGAGAACGACAGCAGGATGTCCCATAGGTCTTAGTGGAACATTTAAGGCACTGAATACCACACATTATAAAGACATTGAAGTGAGATCCACCACATTCAAATATTGACATGCAGGACATACAGCTCTGAACAAAGGAAGGAAAGCTCAAGTCTAAGCTGTGAACCTACTTTCTAAAAGTTACTACACATACTGTACTTCAGGTATCTTGCATTTGAACTTTGGTTTAAGTAATGCCATCTAAAATGTGTTTTTTAAAGTGGTTGTTTTGGCAGTTTTTCCCAATCCTTGTGCCTAACAAAGTCATCCAATCCAAGCACCTATATCCTGAGAGACCGACATGCGTCAGCTTCCAAAAGAAACGGATTGCAGTGCTGTTGGCAAAGCATGCACAGATGATGTATGTCTCAGACGGGACCAGACAATTATGTATTTCAAACTAGTAGGAGGGACCCATAGCACTGGAGTACTTGTGTTATCAAGTACTATTAGTACTATTAGTTAGTCCATATCTGCAGCATCCTCGAAATATTTCCCCCTGAACATTCTACAATTCATCAACTTTATTGCTGGGTTTGAGGAGACACAGGCGTTATCACAAACTCTCCTCGCAATACAGTACTGTCACTACAGTGATTCAAACAAGCACCGTCTATGTGGTTTGGTAGCCTGGATCCATACTGAATTCTTCAGTTTCACTTCACAATCCAAAAAAGTATCCAGGGTAGTGTTTTGGCATTAGATTCATTTTATGGCGTAATAACTCTACAACCTCATGATAGAAAAGCCATTTGTAAATAGATGAACAACATTACCTCATCAGTGTAGACACGTAAGCCTACAGGTTGAACCCTAGCATCATCGCTTTACCTTGAAAAAGCAGGAAACCCTGCACACATCTAATCATAGATTCTTGTCATATTGTTGGTGCATAGACAAGAAAATAGAGATGGTATACATGTTCTTGTCTAAGACTGAGTGCGGACACTCTTCATTTTCCTTTTCCTAACAGATTGAACCCTGGCACCATCAGATGTTATGGGTCAGTCGGTTTTACTGTATATATTACAGATATGATATGAGTAGTTATACTGCCAGGAAAGTGTAATCGCACTGTTGATGGATTTACAATGGTATTCAGGTACATTTACAACTCAGCCATGTGTTCATCTTTCATGTGATTTACTGGCCCTATAAAATACCCAGGTGTCTGGAAGAGCACCCTGTAAGGTCAAAGCATCTGATTATGCTTTCTCGCTGGATTGCTTATCTCAATCCTCTGTGATGTGGTTGGGTATGTGACGTGGCCACTGTGAAGTCATTTTCTGCGAAAAGTAGTTCTTTACAACTTGTGCTTTCTTTATAGCTCCAATTCCCACACTCTTCTCTTTTCTACAGATGAGCTAATTTGACTGACAGAAACAACAACGAAAACAACAAATTAACTCAAATGAATACAAATATTAACCCACCACTAGGTGATGGGGATTCTTACCAAGGCTTGGGAGTGTTACTCAAATAGGATAACAGTACTGTGTTTGTAGGTACACACAAGTCAACTAGTCTCCCCTCTACACAATAATATTATAATAGACATTGGTACAGTTTTTAAATCTTAATAATTCACATTGTAAAATATAAAAACTAAAAACAAGTGATGCATTTCTTTAGTAACAGTACAAGCTCCAAAGCTTCAGCCAGATAGTGATTGTTGATGGTGGGACTGAAAGAGGGCTCTCTCTCTCTCTCTCTCTCTCTCTCTCTTAAATGTCCTTAGTGCTCACTTTCATCTTCTCCACAGTTTCCTAACAAGAGTTAAAGGAACAAGATTATTGGCTACTGTAGTACAAGTACAGTTATGATACACAGTGTATACAGCATGGGTTCATATCGTTTTTCCCTCTTTAAAATACATTAGCTGCTCTTGATTGAGCTTGCCTGACACAATGGAACCAATGAAATAGTCCCAAATGTGCAAACCCCGCCAATCTGGCACCTCAGGCAGGCACAATCAAATGCGCCTAGTACTAAAAATAAAGCAAAACCTATGTCTGATGTACAGTAAAGATGCAGCTAAAAAGTGAGACATACCTAGAAGCATGGGCATGTAAACTATGACAAATATAGGCTCTGGTTATTACAGTAATTGACTCATAAAGTTCTAAGTACAGGTGTGTGTGTTGTATAAGTACACAGCCTCATTGACCTATACTGTTACTTAAAGGGGCAATCCACAATTAAAACAATAACACTTCTCAAGTGTTTCGGTTAAAAGCTGAGGGATGGGCTGGAGAAATGTACTGTAACCACTCTCAAATTCATAGACAGAGCTATGGGTGTAAGGACCGACCATCCATGATATCAGAATTAAAGTTTTAACCATGTTTTAAGGCGATACAATGTTTGTGTACACTTACTTTTCTCACAAAAATTGGAGTAAAACAAGCTTATATGTTGGGTTCGGATGGATTGTGACAGTTGAACTAAGCTCATGAGGCATTTACAAACTATACTCTTTAAGAATCAATGGGTACATATCCTTAATTTCTAAGTCCAAAAATTGATGTCGCAACTGCAGATTGCCCCTTTAACAAGTAGCAGTGAAACGTCATGTGCTGTTCGTGGTGCCAGACTAACCTGATGTTTGTTGAGCTCAGCCACTCTCCGTGTCCACTCCTCCTCTGTCATCTCCTGGTCAGCACCTTCAGTCTTCTCCACAGCAGGCACCTTATCTGTGCCTGCGGGGAGGGAGAGAGGAATAAAGAGAGAGAGAAAAAGAGAGAGAAAAAAAGAGAGAGAGAATAATAAACAGAGGAGGGGGGACAGAGGAAGCGAGACACAAGCCAATATGGACAGAGATAGAGAGTAGCAAAGAGAGAGATAAAGCGAGGGAACAAACATACATAAATAGAGAGAGTGAGAGAGAAAGAACATAACTAATCTAAGCGCAAAATCCCCTCACACAATGACCCAGATAAGTAAGGGCCTACTATAACGGCAGGTGTGAGACAGCTAGTCTCACCTTCGCAGGTCACAGCTGTGCAGACCCAGTTCCCACAGGCACAGACACAGCGGTTACACTCCACCTGAGTCTCTGCCCCGTCCTCATAGGTCTCATCCTCCAGGGCACACTCTACAGGAAGCAGGAAGTGGATAACAGGAAGTTAATGGACATCACAGGAAATTACATGTTGATCAGTAACAGCACAGTTTTCAAACCCAGAGATGAGAGTGGTCAATTCTTTCGGGAGCGCCTTCCGAAGCAGTCTCAACGGACCAGACCGGGTTTTGGGAAATCAGTAGGAGAAAATTCTTCCTTATTTGTACATTTTCTTTAAATCCTACAGTAGATTCGAGCCAATGTTTGAAGCTGAACATGTCATTACTACAACTTTGTGAAAGTGACAAACTGACACGTTTTCATTTTCGTAAAAAACAACTTTATATCGAAGGAATGCTTTTGATTTGATGACCTGCACATCGTTAGACCCGATGATGTGTTTCTGCGCATAACCTTAGATAGCCTACAAGCGTAATCTGGGATTTTGATTGGAGAAGCAGTTTCTGGACATCTTCATGTATATTTTCTTTGGTAACAGTATTTTATTTATGAACGTGTCTTTTTTGGTGTGTTTTTAAAATGGTCTAATAATCAAATCACTTTTTTTTTTCAACGTAAGGATTGAACATTGGACATAAAAAAACATACCAGGAAGATACTGTATATGGTGTAAGTCTTACTTCTCTCTGGTGGGTTGAAGCCAGGCTTGAAGCAGTTTAGGAACTCATCGAAGCTCAACTTCCAGTCCGTGTTCTCATCTGAGAGCTCGATGAGGGCATCCACACACAGGCTCCTAGTGACCAACAGGAGAGGTGTGGGAATTAACAATAGGGCCAATAAGACACAGGAGGGAAATAGAGTAAAACAGACTACTGTTACCCTCATTTCACTGGAGCTATATACAGCGTTGACAAAACATTATTGAGTTGCACCCCAGCCCCTTTTGCCCTCAGAACAGCCTCAATTCGTAGGTGCATAGACTCTACAAGGTGTCGAATACATTCCACATGGTTGCTGTTGACTACAATGCTTCCCACAGTTTGTGTTAAGTTGGCTGGATGTCCTTTGGGTGGTGGACCATTCTTGATACACACGGGAAACTGTTGAGCGTTGAAAAACCCAGCAGCGTTGCAGTTCTTGACACAAACCGGTGCGCCTGGCACCTACTACCATACCCCATTCAAAAGTATTTCTGTTTTTTTATTTGTAATACATTTGCAAACATTTTTATAAAACGGTTTTGCTTTGTCATTATGTGTAGATTGATGAGGATTTTTTTCATTTCATCCAATTTAGAATAAGGTTGTAACATAACAAAATGTGGAAAAAGGGAAGGGGTTCTGACTACTTTCCGAATGCACTGTAAATGTTCCTCAATGTTCCTTAGACTGGGCCTAAAACAAACCACGCCTAAACCAAACCATGCCTCACTATTTTGTTTTTGGCATCTTTTGAAACTAATACATTGGAATGACAATGACCACAGGAGTAGGCAAGACAGCACAAACAGATCTGGGATCAGGCTAATGCCTGTCCAGTTGCCCTTTAACTCTGGTCTATCTCACAGATGACCCCAGATAGCCAGCCGGCACACATTGGGAGGAAGGTTCCACACATGAATGAGAGTTGATACTGCCCAAATCCCCGTGTCGCTCTCTGCGCTCGCTCCCAGACCCATGATGCATGGGAGAAGGGTATGGTCCCACGGGACAGCCAGTGTTGTGCCACTGAGCCCCAGCCCCATTGCCGCCCACACCCACCACCACTTCCCATCAAAACAAGCCGCCTCACCATAACAGAACTGGCAAAACAGCACTTTCAGCCCCCCCCAAATCACCCGTCCCCCTACCCCAACCCCCGTACACCCTGTCTCGAGGTCACCATGTAAACAACTGTGATATAACAAATCTACATCACTCATCCTAGTCTTATCAATGACATTCTTGATGATTCCATACAGTCACAACTGTAGAAATCTACAGCACACTCACCATGGCTGCAAAGGTGCAGCAGGGTGGTTAGACACTAACAACTGAACAGTTCAACATCAGAGTTAGAAAACTCTTGATAAGGGCAAGAACTGAACAACTGAATTCTACAGAATGTGATTAGCATATATTGATGTATTATACAGGCTGCCATTGCTTCTGTATACGGTAGTTTTATATCAATATGGCAATAACTGATTCACTGAAAGAACTCAATCAAATACCTATTAGCAGTGCAAGCATTAGCTTCATCATGGCCTTTCCATTGCTTTCAATTGCTCCATGTACTCCATGTATTTAATTAAATTAGTGTTAGTCTCAGAAAAATGGATATTTAACTTATTTTGAAGTTACGTCCCTGGTTAGGTGCTGGAAATTAAAACCCTGTTAATTTGCTTAGGGAGCTCATTAAGTGCTGAGCCCCAGTCATAATATGAGAATGTGTTGGTGGAGATAGCTTCTCTTCTCTTCAAGCAGCGATTGAAAACAATGATGGCAAGGTACAGTCACTAGTCTTTTTAGTAAGTACTCTTATTCAACACAGAAATACACCGAGATATAAATACACCGAGATACCAATATGTTGAGAGACAAGCAACCATGACGCTGCTACTACTTGAAGTGAATGCACTGCACTAAGCAAATATCAGTAAGTAACACTATAAGTAACACTATATTATATGTCTAAACATTCCCACGGACTCAAAACGTCTGGAATTTAGTCAGGACCATTATGACATGATTATAAGACATTATAATCGGGTCATACTTGCTCGTGACTTACAGTGCATTATCAATAACCTTTAGAATGCATTATAACTGCAGGCTTTACGTGAAGTGTTACCCGATTATGGTCTGGGCTCAGTGAGAATCGACCAGTGGGCGCAGCTCATCTGAGCTGGTCTGTGACGAGTGACAACTGTGCGCTACTGACTCTGGGCCAGTGGTCGGGGCTCACCTGAGCAGGCGGTTGTTCTCCTCGTCGGCATATGAGGTAATGTTGATGGCTGTTTCGTTGTGCTGGAGGAACTTAAGGAACTCAGTGGAATCCAGCTGGGAGTCTCCATTGTCATAGTCCTGTAGGAATATTCATTCATACATTTTTATTTTGAGCCTATGAGGATGCAGGAGATGTGTTTTTTTTTTGTGCAGTTCCACTATGATTATTTTTGCTTTATGGAGTATGAAAATAAATGGTGGAGATGACCATCAGAGCTCTATGGGCTTTCTGTGAGAAGTGTTAACCACACAGGCAAACAGTGGGAGATGATATTGACTCTTTGGGGGGCCAGAGCAGGAGAGCTGTTGCATAACTGCTGTTATGTGTTCAAGTGCTGGGCAGTGGGAAGAATGTTAAACAGTCTGTTCTTGCTGTGGGGCCTTTTTTGTGCTGTGAAGCTTGGCCCACAGAACAAACCAAAAAAACGAACTGACAGAGGGGGAGAACTCTGTGAACTTTCAACAGATTCTGTCTCAGTAGAGCTGCTGCAAGTGAAATGTATCATTCTGCTGCTTACGGAGTCATTAAGTAGTCCATACATGCTAACGGATTGTAATCTTAGCCGTTTTATTAAGATGAGGACAGAGGAGGACTTTCTAGAAGTACAGGACTAGAAATAAATACAACTCCATTCCACTTTAAATAATGTGAGCTGTTCGGTACTTTCCCCTGCAGTTTTCCATTATTTTACAGCAATAGTTAAACTATGAAAGTATCATTACCTCTCCACACACACACACAGACACACACAGACACACAACCACACACACACACACACCTAACCACCCACCCACCCACCCAACCCCACAAACACGCACAAGTCCGACCTACCTTGAAGTACTTGAGCAGGGTGTCGGAGAAGTTGGAGCCCTTGGCGAACCAGCCGTCAGGGACCACCTCATTCTGCAGCCACTGGATGACCCGGCTGCGCAACTCGTTCCTGTTGGCCAGGTAGCACACGACTACACAGGCAGAGAGGGAGAGAGTAGAGAGGGTCAGTACTGCAGACAGCTGAATGATTATACAGACTCGCTAATATTTACCGCGTGTTTTTACTGGAACTAAATATGTGAGAGTACTGCTGTTTGTGTGTGTGTGTGTGTGTGTGTGTTAGGGGGGCTGGGTGTGAGTGTGTATGTGTGTGTTTCCCTTGAGCGCATAGCTGTCATGTGAAAGTGTAAAGGAATATCCAACAGTGTATCTTCCACAGTGCATGCAAGGATGGTATAAAATGAACATACTGCTATTATTAATCAATTATTCATTAACCTCTCTGAGACAATGGGCCTCATGACCTTGAGCAGTATACTTACTTGGGCTAGCAGCAACAGCTTTGTCTGTCTTTTTCTCTGAAAGAAATCACAGCACAATCAAAACAACTGCAAACACTTCGCTTAATCTCCTCTTTATTGCAGAATGTTCCTTAGAACACAGAAATAGAACTCCCAGAACAGACGTTCCATTCAAGGTAATGCTCTGTGATGGGAAGACCAGCAGTCATATTGAGTGTACATATGTGTTTCATTGAAATGTGCATGGTCTGAGGGGCTTTGTCCATTCTAGTAATATATTTCTATGCCTTAAGACAACCCGGGGATTCTTTTCAGGGTCCCCTACCTTCACAGTGTCCGTCGTGGTACACCTGGATCTTGAGGCCGGTCAGGCAGGCGTCGCGGTGGAGCTCACAGTGGTTGCGGTACGTCTTACCATTACTGCCACACACAGAGCGCTTGTGAGGTTTGCATTGCTGAAGACAGAGAGAGAGAGAGTACACACGTTTTCAATCTGTGCAGTGAGACATTTGGTCTTTGCCAGGAATGTGTATGTGTGTGTGCATGTGTGTGGGTGTGTGTGTATGCGCGCATGCATGCGCGTAAGTGGATATGTGTTTGTGTGAGCGCGTGCATGCATGCCTGTGTGTGTGTATAGGCTAAGACTCACCTCGATGCACAGGCAGGAAGGTTCCCCTTTCTCTGTCACAGCACACTCCCTGCCAGCCCCACAGAATACATTGGCACACACCTTGGACTTGCTCTTCCCCTCCTACAGGGACACAGAGACACAGAAGACATGGGAGATTATACAGCTGATGCCTTCTACTTGTGTGATGATGTCTATAAACACAAATGAACATCTCCTCCCGCAAAGAAATTGAGATTACATGACACTTCTTACATGCATTCTTCTAATCTACATGATCAGAAAGATACAAGGAAACACTAAGGAAATTCACAAGAATTAACAGTAATAAGTAATAGGGAAGGGTCCTTCTTTACTGCTGTAAGTAAACTACAGAGCGATCTCATTGAAGGTGGGTATCGCCATCTAGTGTTGACTAAAATAGCTAGATTTACAGGTATAACATTCGACCGGAATGCAATCATTTTAGGTTTATTTGAGCAATATGCATTATTATACAGCTCCTGAGTAATGTTAGATTTGGAAAAAGGGTGATTTTACTGGAACCTGGTCTACTTGGCTTGAGTCAGATAACATTGTATTTGTAAAGACTGCACAATTAAATCAATAAAATAATATAATATTATTGACATTGATAATTTTCTGCTGTGATCACAAGTAAGTGACCACATTTTACTCACTGGCGTATAAGACAGACAGACAGACAGACAGACAGACAGACAGACAGACAGACAGACAGACAGACAGACAGACAGACAGACAGACAGACAGACAGACAGACAGACAGACAGACAGACAGACGTAGATAGATAGATAGATAGATAGACAGACAGACAGACAGACATGAAGGCTGTCACTAGATGGCGAAATGCCCTTCACTTCCTAGCGGTAGGGTTTTCTAATGTGTATACCATTACTGTAACACCCTGATCTGGTTCACCTGTCCTTGTGATTGTTTCCACCCCATTATTGTTTCCACCCCTCACTTATTATCTCCGGTGTATATATCCCTGTTTTTCGTGTCTCTCTGTGCCAGTTTATCTTGTTTGCCAAGTCAACCAGCGGTTTTCCTTGCTCCTATTTTTCCCCAGTCTGTTTGTTTTCTAGTCCTCCTGGTTTCGACACTTGCCTGTCCTGACTCCGAACCCGCCTGCCTGACCACTCTGCCTGTTCTGACCACCAGCCTGCCTATCCCCTTGTGCTGTTTTGGACTCAGATCTGGTTTCTGACCCCTGCCTGGCTTGACCTCGAGACTGCCTATCGCCTGGTACTGTTTGGACTCTGACCTGGTTGATGAACTCTCGCCTGTCCCCGACCTGCCTTTGCCTACTCCCTTTGTTATAATAAAAATCGGAGCTCCACCATCTGCCTCCAGTGTCTGCATTTGGGTCTCACCTTGTGCCCTTATAATTACGTTCTGTTTCAGATGTCTTGATATACAGTATGTTACATTTTAAGAAACACTACGTCATTTCAATATATATCGTTTTTTACACTCAAACACATACACAGCAACATTGAGAGAGAGAGAAGTGCGTTGCCCTTTTGTCTGCTATCTAAATCCCCCAGACTGCTTTCCAGACCCTCAGTTGCAGATGGAAGTCTGAACAGCCCGTTGACCTGTGACCTTTCATTCACAGCGAGGGCCGCTAAGCCACAGTGACTTTAGCAAAACAATGTTTCGGCAAATGCCCTCCCACACGCATAGTGACACATGTTCTCTCAGCCAACGCAGTCAGACAAAAGACACCCACATTTTATAGGGCAGATGGTAGACAGACAGACACTGGAATAATATGTCATGGAGTGTCCAGGTGACTGAAGAACACAAACAAACCCACACATACACTACTGTTCAAAAGTTTGGGGTCACTTAGAAATGTCCTTGTTTTTGAAAGAAAAGCTAATTTTTTGTCCATTAAAATAACATAAAAATCATCAGAAATACAGTGTAGACATTGTTAATGTTGTGAATGACTATTGTAGCTGGAAACGGCTGATTTTTTTAAATGGAATATCTACATAGGCGTACAGAGGCCCATTATCATCAACCATCACTCTTGTGTTCCAATGGCACATTGTGTTAGCTAATCCAAGTTTATCATTTTAAAAGGCTAATTGAGCATTAGAAAACCCTGCAATTATGTTAACACAGCTGAAAACTGTTGTTCTGATTAAAGAAGCAATAAAACTGGCCCTATTAAGAGTAGTTGAGTATCTGGAGCATCAGCATTTGTGGGTTTACAGGCTCAAAATGGCCTGAAACTCGTCAGTCTATTCTTGTTCTGAGAAATGAAGGCTATTCCATGAGAGAAATTGCCAAGAAACTGAAGATCTCGTACAACGCTCTGTACTACTCCCTTCACAGAACAGCGCAAACTGTCTCTAACCAGAAAAGAAAGAGGAGTGGGAGACCACGGTGCACAACTGAGGAAGAGGACAAGTACATTAGAGTGTCTAGTTTGAGAAAGCGACACCTCACAAGTCCTCAACTGGCAGCTTCATTAAATAGTACCCGCAAAACACCAGTCTCAACGTCAACAGTGAAGAGGCGACTCCGGAATGCTGGTCTTCTAGGCAGAGTTACAACGAAAAAGCCATATCTCAGACTGGACAATAAAAATAAGATGGGCAAAAGAACACAGACACTGGACAGAGGAATATTGGAAAAAAGTGTTATGGACAGACAAATCTAAGTTTGAGGTGTTCGGATCACAAAGAAGAACATTCGTGAGATGCAGAAAAAATGAAAAGATGCTGGAGGAGTGCATGACGCCATTTGTCAAGCATGGTGGAGGCAATGTGATGGTCTGGGAGTGCTTTGGTGGTGGTAAAGTGGGAGATTTGTACAGGGTAAAAGGGATATTGAAGAAGGAAGGCTATCACTCCATTTTGCAACGCCATGTCATACCCTGTGGATGGAGCTTAATTGGAGCCAATTTCCTCCTACAACAGGACAATGACCCAAAGCACAGCTCCAAACTATGAAACTATGCAAGAACTATTTAGTGAAGAAGCAGTCAGCTGGTATTCTGTCTATAATGGAGTGGCCAGCACAGTCACTGAATCTCAACCCTATTGAGCTGTTGTGGGAGCAGCTTGACCGTATGGTACGTAAGAAGTGCCCATCCATCCAACTTGTGGGAGGTGCTTCAGGAAGCATGGGGTGTAATCTCAGTTTACCTCAACAAATTGACAACTACAATCGCAAAGGTCTGCAAGGCTGTAATTGCTGCAAATGGAGGATTCTTTGACGAAAGCAAAGTTTGTAGGACACAAATATTATTTAAATGAAAAATCATTATTTATAACCTTGTCAACGTCTTGACTATATTTGCTATTCATTTTGCAACTCATTTCATGTATGTTTTCACGGAAAACAAGGACATTTCTAAGTGACCCAAAACTTTGGAACGGTAGTGTATATAACATATGGCACCAATATGTTATTATATTTTCTATGCATATATGAGGGGGTTCCAATGGGGGACCATGTATAGACTGTAGCCTGGTGTCACAGATATGACAGGCATGACTGGGGGTCAGAGAGCACCAGCTGCCTGAGCCTTGTGACCCCCGACCTCTCACCATTGATATTTTGGGGTATTTTATTAGGATCCCCATTAGGGTCCACAAGGCCACAGCTACTCTTCCTGCCAGGCCGCACAGCCCTACACAGCCCTACACAGCCCTACACAGCCCTACTTCCCGGGAAATGATTAGTAACAATCATAAGTACCTGCTGGTATATCACTGCTTGGCTGGCATGTGTTTTGAGATTTTCACAGACAAAAGATATGAAGCCTTGTGTAATCTCTCTCTCTCTATATCCCTCCTTATAGAGACATAATCACTCTTTTATACATAAGCTAAACAATCAAGAGGGTTTGCAGTTTTTTGATTCTATTGGTTCCATTGAGTTAGGCAAGCCCAATCAAACCCAACATTTGAAATTCTCTTGAATACTATTTGAACCTAGGTCTGACCCACACATGCACACACTGGCATTAACAGTATGTGCACACTCTAGCACGCACGCACACACACACACGAACACACACACACACACACACACACACACACACACACACACACACACACACACACACACACACACACACACACTCACACTCACACTCACACTCACACTCACACTCACACACTGTACGATATGCAGGTCAGGCCGAGACCCCCTGTCTCAGGCATGTTATTTTCATTAGTCCACGTGAAGACTTATGTTAGGGTCGGTCCACAGGCCAAGAACTGATGGTAAAAAATACTTCCATCTTCGAGTTGTCTAACAGAGGAGCTGTACAAACATCAACACACACACACACACTTGAACACACACACAGATTTGCATTCTCAGCTGGAGTGTCTGGTCTGGTCTGGACTGACTTCTCTCTCTGTGTGCCCAGAGGGAGATGGATAGCGTGAGTGGAAGACAACAAGAAGAAAGACACTTCAGGGAAACGAGGGCGCAAACATTCCCCTGCAGAGCCAAGATGAGGAATTTGGGAGCATGTCCAACCTGTGACTCTCCCATCCAATCCTAACTTGTTTTATAGGGCAAAGTCAAGACACTGAAAAAAGAAAGCTGTAAGTCAGGGGCATACCAAACCAATCATGGCTTTAATAGCGCTAGAAGAACCAATCAGTTGGGGATAGAGCCTTCCATCTGTTTTCCAAGGAACCTCGTTTCTAAATGACCTACTTATCTGAGTATAACTTAACTCCGGTTAACACCAAATGCGACACTCTCTCATTGACCTAATACCAAAATCCCTCACTTTTTGATATTATTTTTCGTGGACAGATTTTGGGCAGAGTAAATGATCACGCATCGCCTCTTCCTCTCTGGTGTATCCAGTACTGGAGACCCATAACAGAGACGGAAAAGGAAGCGAGACACCCCAATCGCTGTTTTTTTCCCTGTTTTTTTTTCTGGTTCAATGAAAGTCACTGAACTAACCAGACCAGACCCAGCTGCTATTGCATTGGTGTCTATGGGAGACTGACAACTTTTCCCCCAATGGTAAACGGCCTGAGTGAACTATCTTCATTTATCCACCATCTTTGCCCATATGGCTCAAACAGAGGAAGTGAGTGTGAATGGACTGTGAGCAAAACATAACGGGTACACAATTCTACACCACACTGCCTACATGGCTTTCACAATAAAAACCTTCTGGCTCCACCAGCACCTTCTGAGGGGCCTCAGGGGAAGATGTTAGAATGGCTACACAGGTATAACTGTTTCTGCTCTTTATTTCACAGCCGCTTTGGATTTTTTTGGAGGGAGAGGCCTAGAAGGGGCCAGGCAGGAAAGAACACACAGGGAACAGTGATTACTTTAGCAGAGAGACAGACAGCAAACACGGGCCTGGTCTGGTCACTCCACAGGGTGAGGAGAGCAACTGTGTTCTCCAACGGTGGTAAATATTCAAACCAGTGCCAAGACTAAAACTCCATAATTGAGTTTGGGATGTACTGTAGTGTGGATGACCACGACTTACACTAAACTATGGCTAATGACTATACATTGTCAGACAACCAAAAGGTCAATTTATTGGATATATGTTGGATAATGGTATTTTACCGACAGAATGAACTATAAGGCCAACACTGAGTTTCTGTGAGGTTCATACCAGCAACACAGAGAGTTACTAGAGACCCGTAGGTCTCAAACACAGGAAGTGAGTGTGGACGGACTGTGAGCAAAACACAATGAGTGCACAATTCTGCACAACAGTGAGTGATCCCTTTGGAGAGACCTTCCAGCGCCCAGCTGTAGACAAGAAACAGACCTAGTCCCAAAAACAAACAAACACGGTTTTCTTCGATTCAAACAAAGGAAGTGTCACTTTCATCATCCTAATTGGTTGATAAACAACAATGTTAAGGTTTGAGTTATAATAACCTATTACTGTATTTAGGTCATTAAGATGTCATATTGGAAGAAAATACTCTCTCCTTTCTGTTCTGTGTGTGTGTGTGTGTGTGTGTGTGTGTGTGTGTGTGTGTGTGTGTGTGTGTGTGTGTGTGTGTGTGTGTGTGTGTGTGTCTGTGTGTGTGTGTGTGTGTGTGTGTGTCTGTGTGTGTGTGTGTGTGTGCGTATGCATGGACTACTTTGCATGAGTAATGGAAAGATACCGTTCAACGACAAACCAAAGTCACACCCTAGGTGTAACTTCAAGATCCTTCGTCATCAAAGCTTCAAAAGCCTTTACATAAAATGTAATTGCCGATGTCATACTTTTCTTTGAAAGCCAGTAAAAAGGCTGTAGAGGCTGATTATACTCTATGACTAATCTTCCCAGCTGGCTGACTGCTGAGACCTTTAATTCTGAGGTGCTTCCAGAAGAGGAGTGTGTGTAATGTCTATACTTCATAACTCACCAAGACCCAAATCAGAGGGCCCACAGTGGACTGAACATATGAGTCACATTAGTCCTTTGCAATCAGACCAAAAAAGAATCGAGATGGAGGCAGAGGAAATGTTGTTTTTGTACCGTAGCCCTGTCTCATGTAAGGCTATGTCTGTGGCTATTGGGGAAGGGGGCCTTATACATCTAAACAGAAGGACAAACAGCAAAGAAAGGCCTCTTGTCTCCCTGCAGAGAGAATATACAGGTAACTGCCAACGTAGTATCTTAACAGAGCAGAACAGAGCCAGAACAGTTTCAAAGCACCTCAGCATGAATTCTACAAGTATCTGGAACTCTATTGGAGGCATGCGACACCATTCTTCCACGAGAAATTCCACCATTTGGTGTTTTGTTTCCGGTGGTGGAAAACGCTGTGTCAGGCGCCAATCCAGAATCTCCCATAAGTGTTCAATTGGGTTTAGATATGTTGACTGAGACAGCCATGGTGTATGGTTTACATTGTTTTCATGCTCGTCAAACCATTCAGTGACCACTCGTGCCCCGTGGATGGGGGCATTGTCATCTAATGGGGGCATAGCCATGGTAGCCAAAATAATGTTGCCCCTGGCTAGCCGTAAAAAAACTACTATGCCGTCTGGTTGGATAATATAAGGAACTTTAAATGATTTACACTTTTAATGTTGATACTTAAGTATATTTTAGGAATTACATTTTACTTTTGATACCTAAGTATGCTTAAAACCAAATACTTGTTGACTCTTAATTAAGTAGTATTTTACTGGGTGACTTTCACCTTTACTTGAGTCATTGATTATCCTTGATTTTTCCAGCAATTACGTTCCATACAGCACATAACTTGAACTACATGTAATTGCAGAACAACTTCAAACTTGTCTTATCCATCTACATAGGACCATGATTTTAGTTTAAACTACACGCACAAATAAATCAATCAGTTAAGTCGTGCCTTAATAAGTGTGTCTGAAGTGAACAGCATTCTTTCCCTCTATCTCCCAGGTCAGGCCCAAATGAGAGAGCTCACCCAACATACCAGGCATTCCTTTCCAGGTCAAAGGCCTGATTCGGGGGACTGCTCACCCAGACAAACCCTCTGACTTCCAGGGCCATGAACGCGCGCTCCAGCTGTGCTGACCCATTTAGCACTTGCACAGCCCAGCTCTTGCTGCTTAGCCTGCACACACACACACACACACACACACACACACACACACACACACACACACACACACACACACACACACACACACACACACACACACACACACACACACACACACACACACACACACACACACACACACACACACACGTTGTGATAATATCGTATCGAGGGGTCCCTGGGAATTCCCAGGCCAAATACACATGCACGCACAAGGGTCTGAGCTGTGTGTGAAACCATCACCATGTTGAGAAGTAAGCTGCTGGGGGGGTAGGGGTGGAGGGGGTGGGGTCAGAGGGCTCTGATCACGGAGGAGGTGACCCTGTGTGGCCCTGACTTGTAAGAGGACATCTGGCCTGAGGTGGCCCAGCTGGGAGTGAAACTTTGTAAACTCCATATTAGTCTTTATGAGACTTCTTCGGGAAGAAGCAGCTGCTTAACCCCAGGTTTAGTGTTCACTACTTACGAGACAGAGTCGGGATTAGAAGGCACTAGCACAAAGTGATTCTTTGGCATGTGTGACTTGTTAACCTCTCAGTGTTAGACCCTGACTCAGGCATCAGATAGGTCAATAGGTACTAATAATAGTCGCTGTGCCCCCCTAAAATGGTA
Organism: Salvelinus namaycush; assembly: GCF_016432855.1. NCBI lineage: Eukaryota > Metazoa > Chordata > Actinopteri > Salmoniformes > Salmonidae > Salvelinus > Salvelinus namaycush. Next base: position 40,859,214 of record NC_052313.1, on the reverse strand, counting down.
CCTGACAAAGAGAATTGAGTCAACGCATACATATTTCAATATGTAATGAACCCCAGTTCTTTCTAAAGCTGGCAATGAGTTTTGTTCTACTTTCTTGTTTTGTTTTGCGTTCCCAACAAGCAGTATGCTTGCATAAATAAATAAAAACATGGACTCCCTGAACATTTCGTCAGAGCGTCCTGCTCGGACAAAAACATGCGTTTCACATGAAGCTTTACAGAGCTAGGAGGGCGTTAAGGTGGGCAGTGAATTCCTCCCAGGCTTTCTAACCCAAGAACTCACATCCTTTTTCTCCACTCACACATTCGACCTGAGCACAGACAACTCGATTCCGTGTTTTAAAAACTTCTGATACAAATTCTATTTGAAAACGCCCTTTCTGATTCTCCCTCTTTTCTAGTTCTCTTCACAGATCTTCTTGGAAGTTGCGTCTGTAACAGTATAGCTTCCGTCCCTCTCCTCGCCCCTACCTGGGCCTGAACCAGGGACCCTCTGCACACATTGACGACAGCCACCCTCGAAGCATCGTTACCCATTGCTCCACAAAAGCCGCGGCCCTTGCAGAGCAAGCGGAACAACTACTTCAAGGTCTCAGAGCGAGTGACGTCACCGATTGAAACGCTATTAGCGCGCTAACTAGCTAGCCGTTTCACATCGGTTACACGTCTGAATTTGCAGTGTCCTAGCTGCTGCTGTAGAACTTATTCTCTTTATTTGTCTGTCGCTCTAAAAGGAGCATTTAAATAATTCCATGCATTTAAATTAGAATATTGGTAGATGCATTTGCATCATGCATTATGTATTAAAAGCTTTCATTCATGAGATCTTGGAGGGGTTATAAATTCCACAGCATTCCACAGGATCGCATTCATTATTTGATGGTCTCTGACAAATTCAGGAGGGAGGAAGTTCAAATTCATTCATAAATTAATTCATTAATTCATTCACCGTATTAAAAGTGATTGGTTTAGATAGAGCGTCTCGTTCCTAACGGCTGTTTGAACCAATAAAAGCCAAGGTGATGTCATGAGCAAAAAGGCGGGCTCTAACAGCCTAATCAGCCTATAGCCTTATTGTTTCAAGTTCATTCTCATGCTAGGTGAATGTCATTACAGTGCTTCTCTCATCCACCCAAAAGCCTTGTATATACCATCTCCCATAAATCCTTGGGAAGCTCAGTCCATTCAACTCCTCTCCCCCGTCCTCCCACCCTCTTTTCCCGGCTAGTCTCTCGACTAACTCTCATCGCCTATATCACTCTCTCCCACTCTTGTTTCTCACTTCTTCATCCCACTCTCTCTCTCTCCCACCCACTTTCTTCCTCCCTCCTGTCTCAATCTCTTCTTTTTCTGTCTATAACTCATCTCCCTCTACCCCCTCTCTTCCTGGCTAGTCTTGGCTGGTGCTGAGTGGTGTCATGGCAGAACGGGCTTGTTCCTGTGTTGCTCTGTGCAGGCGGAGAGGGTGAGCTAATGGCTGACAGATGTTTAGAGGAGGAGGAGAAGGAGACACACTCTAGGAAAAGGCATGCATTCTTAAGCAGAGCACTGTTCCAATCACACACTCTTGAGGAGGGCCAAGCTAGCACACTTAATAAACGTATAAACTGCCATAAACAGCTATAAACACCTATAGACCATTGTGTTAATACAAGACAACCTTGCTGTAAATAGCCTTTCTGCACTGCAAGGTTGTGTTTATCAGTTGGCGGTTATGCACTCATTTGTGCTGTGTTCCTTATCAGCCGTCCAGGCAACAGCTTCAGTCATCCAGATCACATTTTGAGACTAATTGCCCCCTCTAATAGGGCTAGAAATCGGCTGGTTTTCTCTCTGTCTCCTTCTCTCTCTCCCTTTTTTTCTCTCGCTCTATGAATCTGGGAAACATGCCAGCCAGGGAAAGAGCGAAAACTAGGCAGAGACAAAAGATAAAGAAAGAGAGGGGGAAACCTTAAACTGGCATAAAACACAGTGAAAAACATAAATATTTCCCTTAATGAGCTTCACAAGCTGCTCTGTGTAGGAGAGCAAACAAGCGTTTCCACTGAGGGCATTGAGGATGGCTCTGAAGTAGTGCCAGAAGTCAGGGAATGGGTGCACTGCACCACACCACACGCCTGTCAACCACAACACACACACACACACAATAACCATGTTCACAAAACAAGAAGGAAGAAGGGAGGGAGAGAGAGAGAGGCAGTTGGATCTCCTCATTGTCTAAGGCGCATCTGGCTCCTCAGCCATCACACATGCCTGTCAGATCCCAGCCTGCTCCACTCTGACCCCTAAACCATGAACCCTGGCCTTCAATGTAGGACCGGCCCAAAGGACATACAGCAGTAAATTCAGTCTGGTGAAGGACAAACAGCCACCATGGCTCATATCACCATTATGGGCATCATGGTACTGCCTATAATGCTTGCTTTTAGATTACAGAAGGACTGTGCTACCAGTCAGTAGCTGGTACCTAAAGCTATTTTTCTTTCAGACAACAGTCAAAGGTTATGGAGCTATGCCCTACTTCCAACAACACATTGATTTTCCATTCTGAAATCGATAGAAAATGGCCCTGTCTGGGTATCCTTTTTCAAGGGCCTTTGCAACAAATACAGCTTTTAGTTTGAGAGATTTGACATGTATTCCTCTAGTGCTGTTACATGTTCATGTCCAGGGTTGGATAACTCAGTCCCTCAGGCTGGCTGGGAATGAACTAACAGGGCCTGGGAGGGCATGGATGAAGCAGGACAAACTGTACACAGCTGAGACCATGTTGACACTCCGTGTCCACACTAACAGATTACAACTGAAATGAGGACATCTGAAATACCAACCTAGTTTCTGCTTTTGGAGCAGCATGTTTTAAAAAAACATATTCAATGATACTCATTCACTACTATGGTATTCAAAAAGTCAACATTGCCGTTGCTGTCTGCGCCACAGTATAACCTGGAGGGAAACAGGTAGGAAAGGAGGCTGGCTTTGAAATGAACCTTCAGAAATCTAAACCAACAACTGGAATATCCAGACAGACAGAGCAAAATGATTGAACACAGCAACCACTTTTCCTCTTTCTTCCTTGTCATGACTGCATGTCTTTGGATGTTGAGGTCTAGGGCATGTTCTCTGACTCAGTGTACATGCGCAGCTAGATGAGGATATAGACACACACAGGCACACACACACATACATCCAAATATAGAAGATGTGGCCCCAGGGCTGTAGATGAAAAGACTGACACATCTGTCATCTGCGTTTGTCAACACCTAAGAGCTGCCAAGCTGTGTATTTCACAGCTGTTTAAACAGGTAAAGATGGTTTAAAAAACACACACACAAATACATAGTCTAAAAAAAACACCTGGAGTCTTTCATTGCAGGGAACTGGTAGTGTGTGTGTGTGCGCGCGCGCATGCCTACGTTTGTGCATGTGTGTGTGTGGGCGTGCACGCTTGCCTATCTGCAGTGCTTGTGTGTGTGTGGTTGAGGTGTGACAACAACAAAATTCCAATTGTCTGTTATATTGGTCTATTTTCTCTGAGACCATCAATCACCTCTCTGGCCACCACAGCACAAGACCAGTTCATTAAGAAGTGCCATGAACCTAGCCAGAGCCTCCAACATGTCAACAACACTACACTGGTGGTCAATGACCAAAGTGGCCACCTCTACAAACAAGTGTGAACAACTGTTCCTGCATGGCAACCAATCAGAAGTAGTTTACAGGAAACTACCCCCCCCCCCCAAAAAAAACTCTAAAAAACTATGCTGAAGTGAAGTACATTCAACAGCAGTGATCAGGATTTGCTTGATGTAAATGGCAGGCATACAGCACGTTAATTATCTTCTAATGTTCTCTAAAATATATTACATATCAAGTATGTGTTATAAAGACGTTTCATAGAGATACTGACGGTTTGGAGCTAATTAGAATAGGCTGCTATTTCATTGGCACATAATGTACACACAACATGCACTCGAAGGCACTGGTTTGGTGAATGTTGACATTGCATCTTTGAAGCTGGACAGATGTGCAAGGCTCTGCCTCTTCTTTTCTGAACTCTTTGTCTTCTTTAAATTACTGTGTACACGTACACACATCAGACGGTCCGAAGTTAAATTGACCAATCAGACAAGCACGTTACTGTTGGATTATGTACAATAGCCAAATAATGAAAAAGTATACAGTTGAAAAAAAAGGAAAACATTCGTTTGTCAACAGACTAATCGTCCTCTAGAGCGTATATATTTTTTTACATCTAAATAATAAAAAGCATTTACCTCGGCATGACAGCAAACGACTGCGACTAGTAGACATAAAAGGACACTTCGGAACATCTGCAGAGAAAACAAATAACACAGTGACGGCTTGACAGTCAAAACAAAACTGAAGAAACTTAAGTATTGATGAAAACTAAGATGTTGTCCTTTTTTCCGAAAACTTACCATGTTAGCGGGTGATGACCCAAAGGCAGAGGAAAGACGGCAGTGTTCAGACCGAGACAAAGGAGGATAGGAAAATTAGATTGGCGAAATTTGAGCACCACGAAGGAATTTCCCCCGTCTGTCTCCCCCCTCTCTGACTTGGCCAATAGCGCTCGAGGCACTCGAAGCGGGACTGAGCAACAGCAGCAAGAAGTGAAGTGCTCAAGGATGGACAGATGACGGGGAGAGAGTTGATTCAAAGTTTAATGTTTTCCAAAAATACATGTGCCATCCATGGTTCCTTAGTTGATTTACTGTGTAGGTCTAGCCTACAGTTGAAGTCGGAAGTTTACATACACTAAGGTTGGAGTCATTAAAACTCGTTTTTCAACCACTCCACAAATGTCTTGTTAACAAACTATAGTTTTGGAATATCGGTTAGTACATCTACTTTGTGCATGACACAAGTAATTTTTCCAACAATTGTTTCCAGATTATTTCACTTATAATTCACTGTGTCACAATTCCAGAGGTCAGAAGTGTACATACACTAAGTTGACTGTGCCTTTAAACAGCTTGGGAAATTATAAAATGGCTTTAGAAGCTTCTGATAGTCTAATTGACAATATTTGAGTCAATTGGAGGAGTACCTGTGGATGTATTTCAAGGCCTACCTTCAAACCCAGTGCCTCTTTGCTTGACATCATGGGAAAATCAAAAGAAATCAGCCAAGACCTCAGAAAAACATGTGTACACCTCCACAAGTCTGGTTCATCCTTGGGAGCAATTTCCAAATGCCTGAAGGTACCACGTTCATCTGTACAAACAATAGTACGCAAGTATAAACACCATGGGACCACGCAGTTGTCATACCGTTCAGGAAGGAGACGCGTTCTGTCTCCTAGAGATGAACGTACTTTGGTGCAAAAAGTGAAAATCAATCCCAGAACAACAGCAAAGGACCTTGTGAAGATGCTGGAGGAAACAGGTACAAAAGTATCTATATCCACGGTAAAACGAGTCCTATATCGACATGACCTGAAAGGCCTCTCAGCAAGGAAGAAGCCAGTGCTCCAAAACCTCCATAAAAAAAGCCAGACTATGGTTTGCAGATGCACATGGGGACAAAGATCGTACTTTTTGGAGAAATGTTCTCTGGTCTGATGAAACAAAAATAGCTGTTTGGCTATAATGACCATTGTTATGTTTGGAGGAAAAATGGGAGGCTTGCAAGCTGAAGAACACCATCCCAACCGTGAAGCACGGGGGTGGCAGCATCATGTTGTGGGGGTGCTTTGCTGCAGGAGGGACTGGTGCACTTCACAAAATAGATGGCTTCATGAGGAATGAAAATGATGTGGGTATATTGAAGCAACATCTCAACATCTCAGTCTGGAAGTTTAAGCTTGGTCGCAAATGGGTCTTCCAAATGGACAATGACCCCAAGCATACTCCCAAAGTTGTGGCAAAATGGCTTAAGGACAACAAAGTCAAGGTATTGGAATGGCCATCACAAAGCCCTGGCCTCAATCCTATAGAAAATGTGTTAGCAGAACTGAAAAGCGTATGCGTGCAAGGATGCCTACAAACCTGACTCAGTTACACCAGCTCTGTCAGGAGGAATTGGCCAAAATTCACCAAACATATTGTGGGATGCTTGTGGAAGGCTACCCGAAACGTTTGACCCAAGTTAAACAATTTAAAGGCAGGGCTACCAAATACTAATTGAGGGTATGTAAACTTCTGACCCACTGGGAATGTGATGAAAGAAATAAAAGCTGAAATAAATCAATCTCTCTACTATTTTTCTGTCATTTCACATTCTTAAAAAAAAGTGGTGATCCTAACTGACCTAAGACAGGGAATTTTTACTAGGATTAAATGTCAGGAATTGTGAAAAACTGAGTTTAAGGTGTATGTAAACTTCCGACTTCAACTGTATAGGCCTACCGGTATGGGTTTGATTTCCGACCCATACCCTTCTAGCACAATACCTCAATCCCCCCCTTTGATTTAGTTACACATTTTAGATATCCCGATATTGATAAGAAATTACCATAACAGACACTTTTATTTTAAAGACAGTGGTATTTTAATGGCTAACATAAATAGGAAACAAATAAAAATATTTACAGGCTACACCAAAAGTTTTCATTCATACAAAGTGTCGGGTAAATTGCCACGGTAGATTTGCAGTGGTAAATGAGGAAATACTTGATTTATGTTGTATGGAATGCTTGTCCACTAGATAAATCACCCGTAGTCTGTTAAAAAGGACTAAATAGTTCCGAAGATAATACCAACCAGAGGGTGAACATATCTTAAAGGACTTTGGTTGCAAGAAGGACTGAGGTAACACTTACATAATATTTTAGGGAGCAGTAATGATGTGACCAATAAAGGCTGCAATTGAGATCAGTTTTGTGGGTGAATTTCACACGAAGTGATGGTTTAACAAAACATCAGCTAGCGATAATCTCGTGCCATTGATGGTTAATCTAGTGCCATAGATGGTTGCAATAGGCCCCTTGTTATTTGATTATATTCCAATAATAAAATATATGCCATTTAGCAGACGCGTTTATCCAACGTGTTCTGTAGGCTACCCGTTAGCCTAACCATATAATGAAAGGTGGTGTTGACATGATTTGGGCCATTAGTTGATTGACAGATGTAGTTCTACTAAGTAGAACGATAAACTTTACTCCAGAGTGGATGCTCGCCCATGTTATATGGTTAGGCTATGTATAAATATTTCTTCAGCTATTCAAACCCTCCTGCTGCAGGATTGTTTCCTCCTGCTATGAAACAGGCCAAATTAATATCCGACATCTGTGTGATAAAATTCCACCTGTTTGCGTTTCCATTTCACACACATCTTTAAAGGATAAATACATAGGAGGTCTATACAACATGTTAATTTATATTTGTACATTGTAAAAAAAAATAAGTCAAAGAGGTTAATGGCCTTGTCAAATAACTGGCATGTGCCTCCTGAGTGGCTGCAGTGTTCTAAGGCTGCCAGGTGGCATACACCACTAAGGCGGTAAACTCGGAATCTTCGGGTTGCAGTAACTGGGCGTTAGAGGGAAAAACGATTCACTTCTGGTTGCATATGTGACGAAGTGGATGATTATTATAATAATGCATATAATATATTATACATTTAAATGTACACGTCTATGTAATACAGCCTATATAATTAACATCATTATTATCCATGTATTTTTGTCTATATGGCTGAAGAAAGACTTAGCTCCTCATTACATTTATTCTTAATCTTCATTTTCAAGGCGTTGGCTGCACTTCCCTTCGCAACACACTAACACAAGAATTATAATTCTACATTATAAAATGTTAAAATAATATCTCATCTGGGATTCAAGCCCTGGCCACAAACTGTGACCATTCTCAGGAGCCAGGCTCGCTACACTGTGAGCTAGCTCGTGGGACTGCAAATGCATACTGTGTGCCTTTACTTGTCTAAAAGCAGATTAAAACTGAAGATTTGACTCCAAGTGACCAAGCAGTCCATAGCATAGATTGCACATATCAATTTGGCGTGTGAGGTATGACATTCCTCCTTGTATGTTTATATGATTACATGATGAGCCATGTATTTTTATATGACCACATAATGAGAGTTTCGTAATATAATAATAATATATGCCATTTAGCAGACGCTTTTATCCACAGATTTTATCCAAAGTGACTTACATTCATGTGTGCATTCTTCCTCTACTATTATCCAAAGGGTGTTTTTATATGGCACAGTCTGTGGGTGGTGTACATAAAGGTGTTGCCATTAGGTGGACCTTGTGCAGCATTCCATTAACAGGCTATAGCAAACTCATTTAGACACCATGTAAAGTGATCGGAAAGTACTTTTGGGAAGCACACAGATAGAGAACTTCCAGGTCAAAGGTCATGTCCTGCTTCCTGTGCTGGTCATTTGTCAGGCATGCACATGTAGATTGAGTTGATCTTCTCTTTGTAGCTTCTGTGCCCTCTGCCTACTTTCCTCTCACGCATACCAGGGACCTGAGAACAACAGAGGCTACATATCATCACATACTTTATATTAAACAGACACATCTATAGCTGGCTTTGCAGAACAAACATAATTTGGTATTTTCATTTTAACACCTTTCAAGGCCACGATTCAATCACATAAATTAGTCAGATATCTACCTCGGGCTGGTGTTCTACCACATCCTGTTGAGACATAGTCCTACAACACAAATAGAGTATCAGTGCTGTCACACACACACACAATTAACCCACAATATTCAAAAACACTTAGTAGTTACAAGTAGTTTCAGATTGATATGCAGTCTTAAAGGGAGAGATCACTTCATTCTGTAATGAAACAGCAGGGAAGCATGTCTCGAACCTTCGACCTTCTGGCCCGAAGTCCTGCGCGCTATCGACTGTGCCACAAAAGCATGCTCCTGCGGCAGGGTCGATTTCCGCGCTTATAAAGCCAGGGTCGTTACAATACATTTAAGTAATTTAGCAGACACTCTTATACAGCACAATTTACAGTGGTGAGTGCATACATTTTTCATACTGTCTCCAGCGCAATGCTCTAACAAGTGAGCCACACAAGCTGGTTGCTTTAGTGTTGTAGTACTTGAGACCGGTCTTGAGACCACATATTGAGTGTCTAGGTCTTGTCTTGGTGTTAGATACATTTGTACTCGGTCTTGGACAGTGAGGACTTGTCATTTCTTCAGAGACCAGCCAAGACCAGCGGAGTAAAAAACTCATAACAATCAGCTTCCATTCAGTCAGCGCATAAAAGCGCTTCGCCATGCCAAATATATACACTCCATTCTTGAAACATTAAACGGTATCTTAACAGCCTTAATATATATTATAGACATGTTGGCGAAGTGGTGAAGTGTGTGACAGATTTGTGATTCTGAAAGGACAGCCACCGTAATACCAGCGCAGTCATGTAGGAGAGTGCACTTTTTGTAATACACAAAGGGTTAGTGGTGTAGTGGAGGCTATACGCAAGTAAAGTATAAACCCTATACCAAAATATTTTTCAGTGGACATTGCATATACTCACTTCTTAATTCCTACTAATGCATATCAAACTACTGTAGTGGAGGTATACGATTTATCAATGATGTAGTACAATAGAGAAATCATGCACAAAGTATCCTACACAATCGCAAAGCACTTGAAAAATATTCACACGCGCTGCGCCCACAGCCTAGTTTTAGCGGAATATCATCTGCAGGCGGCAGCAAGAGTGAGTAGCTCTCAACTGGTTTTGGCACAGAATAATGACATCGGTAGTCGGTAGGGTAGGAAAGACGTTTGAGTTTATGATACCTACCAAATAATGGTAAGGCAAAAATGGGTATGCAAAGCAGGTATTGAAAATGTTTAGTCCAAAGTGTTGTTTGTTTACATCAGGGAAGTAGCCGGGCCTGGGTGGAAAGAGGCTCACCACTGGGGAGCCAGGCCCTGACAGGCCCACCCAATCAGATTGGTTTGGTTTAAGCATTGTTGTGAATTTAGACCATCATTTTGAGAGTGAAAATCTGAAATATCTATAGGAAAACTAATTTAAAAAAACATAAGAAATAATATGATTTTTCAGACAGGAGGCCTTTCCTTTGCTGGGCTGGACGTTTAGGAACTTGTGGGCAAACTTAGAGTATAGCCACTTCTCCAGGAATCACTACACCACTGCATAGGGCCGATGGAAAGACAGCAGTCACACACAGCATGATGTTTAAGGTTAAGCAATCCATAAACGTTGACAGAATAAGCCAGGAGGTCCCAATCATAAGAATACAAAAACACCATCATTAAGCATTTCCCAATCGAAATGTACAACTATTACTTCCCATTGGAAAAAACATTTCACATTTAGCACACAAAGTAACCAGTGACCTACAGTTTAAAGTGGAACTGACAGTGTTTTAACTAATTTGCAGATATGAAACAAACAGACAATCATACAGTGCATTCGGAAAATATTCAGACCCCTTGACTTTTTCCACATTTTGTTATGTTAAAGCCTTTTCTAAAAATGTATTAAATGTGTTTTTTCCCTCATCAATCTACACACAATACCCAATAATGGCAAAGCGAAAACAGTTTTGCAAATGTATTAAAAAAAATAGAAATACCTTACTTATATAAGTATTCAGGCCCTTTGCTATGAGACTCGAAATTGAGCTCAGGTGCAATATCCATTGAGCATCATTGAGATGCTTCTACAACTTGATTGGAGTCCAGCTGTGGTAAATACAATTGATTGGACATGATTTGGAAAGGCACACACCTGTCTACATAAGGTCCCACAGTTGACAGTGCATGTCGGAGCAAAAACCAAGCCATGAGGTCGAAGGAATTGTCCGTAGAGCTCCAAGACAGGATTGTGTCGAGGCACAGATCTAGGGAAGTTTACCAAACAATATCTGCAGCATTGAAGATCCCCAAGATCACAGTGGCCTCCATCATTTTTAAATGGAAGACGTTTGGAACCACCAAGACTCTTCCTAGAGCTGGCCGCCCGGCCAAACTGAGCAATCGGGGGAAAAGGGCCTTGGTCAGGGAGGTGGCCAAGAACCCAAAGGTCACTTTGCCAGCGCTTCAGAGTTCCTCTGTGGAGATGTGAGAGCCTTCCAGAAGGACAACCATCTCTGCAGGACTCCACCAATCAGACCTTTATGGTATAGTGACCAGACAGAAGCCACTCCTCAGTAAAAGGCACATGATAGACAACTTGGAGTTTGCCAAAAGGCACCTATAGGATGCAGACTATGAGAACAAGATTCTCTGGTCTGATGAAATCAAGATTGAACTCTTTGGCCTGAATGCCAAGCGTCACGTCTGGAGGAAACCTGACACCATCTCTATGGTGAAGCATGGTGGTAGCAGCATCATGCTGTGGGGATGTTTTTCAGCGGCAGGTAGTGGGAGAGTAGTCAGGATTGAGGGAAAGATGAACAGAGCAAAGTGCAGAGAGATCCTTGATGAAAACCTGCTCCAGAGTCCTCAGGACCTCAGACTGGGATGAAGGTTTACCTTCCTACAGGACAACGACCCTAAGCACACAGCCTAGACAACGTGGGAGTGACTTCGGGACAAGTCTCTGATTGTCCTTGAGTGGCCCAGCCAGAACCCGAAGTTGAACCCGATCAAATATCTCTTGAGTGACCTGAAAATGGCTGTGCAGCATCGCTCCCCATCCAACCTGACAGAGCTTGAGAGGATCTGCAGAGAATGGGAGAAACTCCCCGAGTACAGGTGTGCCAAGCTTGTAGCGTCATTCCCAAGACGACTCGAGGCTGTAATTGTTGACAAAGGTTCTTCAACAAAGTACTAAGTAATGGGTCTGAATACTTAGGTAAATGTGCTATTTCTGTATTTTATTACAGGGTATTGTGTGTAGATTGATGAGGGGAAAAAACGATATAATCCATTTTAAAATAAGGCTGTAACTTAACAAAATGTTTTTTTTAAAGTCAAGGGGTCTGGATACTTTCCGAATGCACTTGAAATATCAGTCAAATATATAAAATTCCCAGTTTATAATACAAAACCAACTTTGTAGGTTTTAAAAATAGGTTATATTTGACTCAACGTTCAACGATGGCATTGTTGGCAGATTAGATGGATGCAGTTCAGTGCATGATTCATATAACTCACCAATACATTTCTTGGTTGTCCAAAATATATTGCTATCAGGTTGTAAATCATAGCTGATCTGGTACAGTGTTTGCTGCCTCCATTCGGGATGCACTGTTTCAGTTTCAAGGACTCAATATTCTGGACAAAAACGGGTGAATGTAACTAAGGCTTGGAATGTCAATACAATCAAACTAGCAAGGGCAATGATCACAAGTCAGTCATAATGTGGCTAATGGGCTAGCTTATCTATTTATGTAGCAATGTAAAATACAGGAGCCTATTATTAGCTAGATAGCTAGGTAGCTGCTAGGAGGATTTCAAGTCATGCTATTGGAGGAGTGGGTAAGTGAATACATTTTTTCCCTCATATAATTTGACCGGTGTCAAATGACCGGTGTCAGTAAACGTAGACAAAAAAAGTAATAGTTAGTCAAGAACGCTCTAGATACCATTTAAACAGCACAACCCGCTCTGCTACGGTGAGTAAAATGGTCAGGGTGAGGTGAACTCTCATTTGTGTCTGGAAGTAGCTAGTTAGCAAGCTAGCCAACTTTAGACAGTTAGCTTGGGTGCTTGCTTGGGACAAGCATGCATAGGCAGGCAAGCTGTAGAAGAACAACGAGGCTACAATTCCCAATCGTTTATCAGTGCAATTTTGACAGCCAACTAGCTGAAAAAGTTTGAGGGTTTATCTAATGTTCCTTTGTTAGATTTTAGCTCATCTTGCTCTGGCTAGCATTAGTTGTTGATCTTGTTGTTGATCTGCATAACTGAGGGAGAAAGAGACTATCTTTCATGGTTGTTTGATCAATAGGAATGTAAAGTTCCCAAATGTAAGAGGACTCCCGTGGTGTTTACATATTTGCAGAAATCCATTCAGGTGTATTTTGTGACTTTTGGCGAATAAGTTCTAATGGATCAAAAGTCCTGCTGTTGCAACTGCCTGAAAACACACAGTCCAGTTCAAAGTGAATGATCCCAGGTCGTGTGGCAAATGTCTTGTTTATATAAAGGCTTACTGTAGACTCCGTTCCTGGACAAGACAGATGTTTCTATTCACTTTAATTTACTGCAGCATCTATTAATTGTCCAAATGCACAGCCACTTTCCCACTTCATATTGCTTTAGAATTTTCACAAATGCCTTAGTATACATAATTCCCAAACATTACAAGAATCTATGAAAACGTGAAAATGACCATATCTATGTGGCCGCTTGTCCAAAAAAATTGTGCTAAGTGTCATTTCTTCCTCGCGGTGTATATGAAAAGATTTGAATAAGATTTCATGTTGCTTAAATGCTGTCAGTTCTGCTTTAAATGCAACAATTTTCCACACACAAGTTATTTTCAAAGAGACAGCAAGTGCCCAGATGATGATTATGATGATCATTTGAAACTTAACTTCCTGTTTAAAGTTATTTTTGACAAGGGAGAAGCTAACAAATGAGCAACAACATCCTCTTTGATAACACCTGCTGTATTCACTGCAAACTGCAAACTAACAAAAGCTAGCTAGACTGTGGGAAAACTACTGCTCGCTATTGCGCAGTGACCTGTTGGTCTTCAAGAAGGCAGAAGTTTACGTAGGTTTTTAAAAAACGTTCCCACCCATTAAGTCAAAATGTGATTGGTTGATTCCACTGTCACTGCAAAATTAGGCCCTGATACAGTTGAATGGCAGATGCCTTTATCTAGCTTCCGATGGCCTAGGATATGTCTGACTTAGCTTGCTAGATTCATCTCCCCAGAGACCAGCTAAGACAAATCCTGATTGGGTCTTTTTCTCTGCAGTGTTAACCCTTTCCTTTCCAATAAAAACTGAAGAGATTACATTAGAATATCACTGAAAATAATAGTGATAGTATAATCATTAGGTATATTATTATAATCATAATTGTTTTAATCCTTAGCCCTTTAATCCTTAGAAGACCCATTGTTCTCCACTGTGTTTGGCTTAGCAATAATGTTGTTCTGAAAAATGAACACAGAAATACTGGACATTTTGAACTCTTATTATGGTGGTAATTTGACAAAACTGCAATCATGGTCTTGAATTGGACTCGCATTTTTCTGGAATCGGCCTTGACTCGGACCCCTTGTCCCCCTCCCGGTCTTGACTGGGTTGCTATACATTACTTTTACCCATTGAATAAGAGACTCACCGCAATTGAAAAAATCCAGGCATTCATTTATAAAATCCAGTTTGAATGTTTTTGTTAACGGTCATATATGATAATGTACTTCTAAAATCCAAACAGGACAAGTATCACCAACCTGTGTATCTTCCATTTGTGAAGGAGGGTGATGACAGCATATGAGAGAATGAGCATGGTCGACAAACCCAGACACGTGATAGACAGTCGAATAAAACCAAGACGTTCTGAAGAACAAGGAAATAAAAAATATTTTGGGGGGGAGGTTTAACTTGTTGCTTAGTGGCAATTCTATTGCTTTATCATGAATGTTACTGGCCTTGTACACAGTCAGGTTTTACAACTGATGTACAACACATTTGGCAGATTGATTGTGATACAGAGTATTTTTCATGGAACCCAAAAGGGTTATACCTGAAACCAAAAACGGTTCTCCTATGGACAACCGAAGAACAATTTTTTTCTAAGAGTGTATGTCACAACAACTGTGTCAAATGTATTGTATATCAGTTGTGTGTAAAGGGCTTCTATGTTTTGAGTATGATGTGCATATAAGATAGATTTAATATCTTAACGCCATCCTGTAACTCACCAAGCTTTATTCCATCTGTTGTCTCATCAGTTCCAGTGGTTCCATTCTCACTATGTTTGGTTTGGTTCGGAGAATATTCACCTGTGTGTCCAATAGGTTGATAAAACTTAATCATAGTGCTGTTTCGTACTCGACAATATGTAATAACAATATCGAGAGACAGTAGAAATCAGCAGAATACAGTGGGTGACATTTTCATCACACAAAAGAGCACGCATCTCTGCAAAAAATCACAGCTAGATTCTGTGCAAGAATTAAGGCAGCTGGCTCCCTGACAGGCTCACTTTCCTGTTGAACTTCTCATCTTTCTTCTCGAATCCGCAGGACATAAAACAATATAAAGTGCCTTGCAAAAGTATATAGACCCTTTGGATTTCTTTACATTTTATCGTGTTACAAAGTGGAAATAAAATTGATTGAGTCGTCATTTCTTTTTAAAGATAAAAAACAATTCATAACTAAAATATAGACTTTGCATAATATGAGTGTAACCTTCAACTTCTTACCCCAGCATGTTGAAAGGACAAACAAAACTGTGAAAAAACCATTGGCCATCATCTCAAAAATAGTACTAAACAATACCCAAGCAGCACCTTATCGTTTCTTGGCTAGTGTTATCTTGACTGTCTTGAAGTATTAAGTGACACATTAAGCCCAAAGAAGCAGCAAAAAAGGAAATGTTTTTCTCACACTTCAGCCAACAGGTCATGAATGCTAATGATTGTATTTACATATCCAGTCCCCCCACCACACACACACTTAACCCTCTCATCGCTCTCATCTTGGTCTTTATTGTAACAGAGAATGTGTTCTCAAGGACTTACCTGGTTAAATAAAGGCACAAGAAAAAATAAACGCAAACACATTAGAAATGTCCATGACTTTCACCACTTGTATTGGTGTAACATTTCACCCAACCTAAACCCTTATATTTCACAGATTCTATGGTACTCTGAATGAGTGTCTGCTTGTGTCAAATACTGTGATAATGCAATACATGTTTGGTTATTACTGTAGGCCAAATATACTCCACAAAGAGCTCGCATTGAGAAGCATGTGTAAAGACAAACAATTTGAAAAGATATCATGTCTCATCACACTGTGACCAATAGGGAGCAGCAGAAAACTGTTTACACACGTTTTCAAAACTGTCTCCTTTTTTCAAAACAATTCCCAAAACTGCACAGACAAAATGCAAAATGTCTCACATCTCCTTCAAAATGTAACACTGCATTCAAAATGCCATAAACACATGTCAGAATGAAGCATTTGCATCATCAAATGGCAAACACTGCTTTCATAATAGTACATTTTTGGATATACCATTTAAACACTGTTGTTCTAAATCTAAAGCTCTTTGGCCTTTCATAGGCTTATATCTACATTTCAATACAATGTTCTACAGTGAAAGTAATCTGCTGAGAGGGGTAACAAGTACACTGTAAACACCAATGCAATGTAGAAACAGAAAATATTTATTAGGCCAAACATTACTCTTGTGTACAGTAGCATACAACAAAACCATAAACATATGTATACCAAAAGTATATTCTTTAGAATACAGTAAAGAACACAATTGTGTGAGTCGGGTCCCGAGGGGGCAGTCCAGGAATTGGTGGGGGGGGGGGGGCAGTCACCAGTTCTAAGCTACGCTTCATCTCTTCTCCGGCCTGGGTCTGGCCACAATACTTCGTCCACATCACAAGATACGTTTTCTCTTGCCAAACATCGAGGGAAGTATCTCCTAGCATGGCATATCCAACCTTGGACAGAGGCAACCTCTATGTCCCCAGATGCGTCCTCCATTGCCTGGAGAAGCGGCATGCAGGCATAGGGTTGGCGATCATACACTTTTCAGCGCCAGGCTGAGAAGAATTCCTCTATGGGATTTAGAAAAGGTGAATATGGGGGTAGGTACAAAACTACAAATTGTGGATGGGTGGCAAACCAGTTTTGGACCAGAACAGCCCAGTGAAAACTAACATTGTCCAATAAAACCACAAATCTAGCAGGCTCCTGATCTGGATCAGGGACAAGCATTGTGTAAATTGCATCCAGAAAAGTGAGCATATGGCCAGTGTTGTACAGACCCAGTGTGGCATTGTGATGGAGGACCCCGTTTTGAGTGATGGCAGCACACATACTTATATTACCCCCACGCTGTCCAGGGACATTGGTAATTGCCCTCTGTCCTATTACATTTTTTCCGCTGCGCCTGGTTTTGGTTGAGGTTGAAGCCAACCTCATCCACATAAATAAATTCATGGCGAATTACATGGGCATCCAGCTCCAATACTCTCTGTAACAGACAAAAGGATATACAGATGAGTAAATATGGTATGTCTGAAGTACTGGAAGTAGTGTTGCATACATACCTCTACAAAGTCATGTTGCATATTCTTGACTTTGTCAGAGTTTCTCTCAAATGGCACCTTGTAAAGTTGTTTCATCGTCACTCGGTGTCGTTGGAGGATGCGTTGTATGGTCGACAGGCTTACAGCATTGATGTTGTTAAATATGGTGTCATTATTCAAGATATGCTCTCTTATCTCTCGAATCCTAATTGCATTGTTGGCCAAAACCATATTTATAATTGCAGTCTCTTGTACATCTGTAAACAAGCGTCCTCGTCCTCCATGATGTCTTTGCCTTTCCACTCTGTACAGAATTCAAACACAGTATGTGTTCAGCATAGGAACTGTAAACAATGTACAAAAGAATGTAGTACAGCATGATAACCAACCTCATTCATTCAATGCAGTGCAGTAAATGGATGGCTTAGAGTTACAAATGTTTATGCAATACTATGCAGTCATACGTATTTTACAGTACATTACTGTAATGCTAAAATAGTCATTAGATAGTTGCATACCTGTTTTCATTTCTGAAGGTTCGAATTATGGACGCCACTGTAAATCGACTCAAGTTGGGCTGGACTCTGGACTAAGATACAGTGGCGTAGCATAGAATACAGTATATACATATGAGATGGGTGATGCAATATGTACACACAATTAAAATGACTAAGATACCGTAGAATAGTATGTGTGTGTGTGTGTGTGTGTGTGTGTGTGTGTGTGTGTGTGTGTGTGTGTGTGTGTGTGTGTGTGTGTGTGTGTGTGTGTGTGTGTGTGTGTGTGTGTGTGTGTGTGTGTGTGTGTGTGTGTGTGTGAGTGATGTGCAAATGTGTCTATGTGCAAGTGGGTGTGTGTGTATATGTGTCCGTGAGTGCTGCGTGATAAGTGCTGCGTGATTATGTGTGTGTGTGTGTGTGAACTAAGTTTGTATCTGGATCGGTCAAACCGTGTTGCCCTCTCATCAGAGATGGCTCTCCTTCCTTCTCTTCTTTGCCCTCCTACTCCTCTTGCTCTCTGTCCATTGTTGGCATCCATTGTTCAAAACAGGTAATCTGACCTTTGACCTATTTATAGGCCTATACTACAGTAAAGCAGTGATTGGTTAGTGATCAGCTATTAGTGTTTGCACATGTGAGGAGTGTGTCTGTGACCTGGTGAATAAGTGTAGCATTTTGATTGGTTGTGTTTGGAAAAGGAAAGCAAGTCACTTCCTGTTAGATTTTTGTGTTTTAGGTAGAGAATTGTGTGTAGTGTTTTGAAAAAAGTGTTTTATGCAATTGACAACTGAATCAAAGGCTGAGAAATAGCTTATGGTTTTGGATATTTGGTGTGTAGTTTTGCACTTTGAGTGAGAGGTTTCAAAAATCGTGTGACATGAAAAGATTTTGTGTGTAAGCAGTTGGAAAAAACTGTAATAATGGAAATTGATGGGAATTTATCAAAAATGTATCACTAGCCACTTTAAACAATGCCACTTAATATAATGTATATGTATATACTGTACTCTATATCATCTACTGCATCTTGCCATCTTTATGTAAAACATGTATCACTAGCCACTTTAAACTATGCCACTTTTATGTTTACATACCCTACATTACTCATCTCATATGTATATACTGTACTCGATACCATCTACTGCCTCTTGCCTATGCCGTTCTGTACCATCACTTATTCATATATCTTTATGTACATATTCTTTATCCCTTTACACTTGTGTGTATAAGGTAGTAGTTGTGGAATTGTTAGGTTAGATTACTCATGGTTATTACTGCATTGTCAGAACTAGAAGCACAAGCATTTCGCTACACTCGCATTAACATCTGCTAACCATGTGTATGTGACAAATAAAATTTGATTTGATTTGATCAGGAAAGTACATGTGAAATTGACCATGTCATTTTACAGATTAATACTTGTTTGCCATTTTTTATTTATTCTCAAATCAGAGCAATTATATTTTACTAATTAATGTTTTACTAATTCCTTTGCCTTTGAATATCGAGGAGACTAAATATGTATTTGCTCTTTATTCATGTGCTACACATGTATCATTCACTTAATTTAGTTGAAAGAGAACGATTAATCAGTAATTGTTATGAATGACTTGCTCAAATCTAGAACCAGACTGCAGTCAGAGAGAGTGTTTCCAGGTTTGAGGTCATGTCCTCCTCACTGTGCTGGTATTGGTCAGGCACGCACATGTAGATTGAGTTGATCTTCTGTTTGTAGCTTCGGTGTCCTCTTTCTACTGTCCTCTCTACACACCAGAGACAAGAGAATGCACAACAACAGATAGGCTACATATCATCACACACTTTCTGTTAAACAGACACATGTTTTTGCGTCATCATCAAACAGGGGATATGGCACATGAATACAGATAGGATCTTATTTTGATCACCCTGTTGTTGCAGGAAATGTCCACAGGTTGACAAAGTGCAGTCAACTTTGTTCTAAGGGCAAAAGTTATCTGATTGGTTTAGGGCAGAACACATCTGATTAGTTTCTTTTTTTTAAATCACAGAAATGTCCTACACAGCTGGACATGCAAACATGTAGTTTATATGAGGTTTAAAAAGGCCTCTAAAGTTTATTTCCACTTTAAAATGGCAGACTTGATTTGCACTAACTAAAAATATAACCAACAAAATGTCCATTAATTATAATCCACACAACAATTCACATTTCCTGCTGCAGGATCATTTTCCTGCTATGAGAAACTGGTAATTTTAACACCTTTCAATCATTAATTAAATAGATCAGTGAGCTACCTTGGGCTGGTGTTTTACCACATCCTGTTGATACATAGTCCTACAAAACAAACAGAGAGCATCAGCGCTGTCACTCACACACACACACACACACACACACACACACACACACACACACACACACACACACACACACACACACACACACACACACACACACATACTATTCTACGGTATCTTAGTCATTTTAATTGTGTGTACATATTGCATCACCCATCTCATATGTATATACTGTATTCTATGCTACGCCACTGTATCTTAGTCCAATACCACTCTGAAATACAGTATATATTCTTAATCCATTCCTTACTTAGATGTACGTGTATTTTGGGTATATGTTGTGAAACTGTTAGATATTACTTGTTAGGTATTACTGCACTGTCGGAGCTAGAAGCACAAGCATTTCGCGACACCCGTAATAAAATCTGCTAAACACGTGTATGTGACCAATACATTTGATTTCACACACACACACACACACACACACACACACACACACACACACACACACACACACACACACACACACACACACACACACACACACACACACACACACACACACACACACACACACACACACACACACACACAGACATATTGGTAGGAATTCCAATAAAACATAAGCTACTGTGCTACTTTAGAGTTTGAAAGCATACTTTACTCTATGCCCAGCCATCATGTTGCTTGGTGTGACTACACTACTACAACAATCTGAGCTGATCAAGAGTTTAGTTTGCTGCTGCTGTGGTGAGACATGTTGTCTTTTCACATTTACATTCAAATTGTTTATCTTTACACATGCTTCTCAATACGAGCTTTATGTGGAGTATATTTGGCCTACAGTAATAACCAAACACTTGTTGCATTATCGCAGTATTTGACACAAGCAGACACTCAGTTAGAGTACCGTAGAATCTGTGAAATGTAAGGGTTTAGGTTTGGTGAAATGTATTACGCACTGATACGAATTGATGAAAGTCGTGGCCTTTTATACTTGCTAATTAAAATACATTCTGTGTGTGTGTGTGTGTGTGTGTGTGTGTGTGTGTGTGTGTGTGTGTGTGTGTGTGTGTGTGTGTGTGTGTGTGTGTGTGTGTGTGTGTGTGTGTGTGTGTGTGTGTGTGTGTGACCCAAGTCTGTATGTGTGATGCAGAAAAGACAAGGAGGCGGCACCTCTTGACCACACCTGACCTTTTATTGGATTTGTTCACAGTTTCAAAAGATGATACTTGCACACAACTATGAGCAAATAGGACTACAAGTTAGTAAAACGTTTATTTTATTTTTACTAAGAATACTTATTTTGATTGTAAAAACAGTAAAAGACTGACTTTGATACTGCTAGGACACTGAGTCCCTCGTCTGTCTCTTGATTATTGGAAATGTACACAGCTTGATAAGAAACTAATATTCCTCTGATATTTACTACTGATATTCCCGATATTCCCTAATATCTCAGATATTCCCTACTGACATTCAGGTGAGCAGGGCAGCAAGGCCGATGACTTTCAGCATAGCTCAATGTTTAACTGGATACCTTGCCAACGTCATGAATTCGTTTTGGATTTCATTTTTAAATGAGAGTTAATCCAAATGAACAGCACCCCATCTGGAGCAGCCCTCAGAAGTGAATGTCTGCCCCGTTCACATTACACACATACTGTATCTGAGCTTTGGGCTAAGTTGATAACCTTGCAGCTTGTAGCATCTTGTCTAGGACAGGGGTTTGAGGGGCCACTGCACTATACTGAGATGGTTTGCATTTGTTTGTTGAACAAGGCTCAATACTCCCCCCTCCGTGGAAGCATTACTTTCCCAACTATATCAACACTCAGAAATGTTTGCTTTACCTCCTCTGACTGGTGATTGTGCTAAATGCCTCTCATAATTTGTTGCAATGTGTTGATGGCGATACTGATTGCTGAATCATTCGGCCTCTGGCAAAATGGCAGGACTTAGTTGGAATGAAAGCACCATTGAAATGTTCATCAGATCTCTGGTCTGGGTCTTGTTCATTAGGGCACACAACGGAACATGTTTTAAAATGTTTTTGCCATGGCAATCGAAACCAAGCCAGTTACAGCACTCCCTTTCAGTTTGTCTGTTTTTGTCCGTTTGCTGCCTGATCAACGCGACCCTGGTGTTTTTCTGAAGTAGGGTGATGGGTAACAGATATGCAAATCTTTGAGGAAGGAAGATAGGAGGGGGATTCTATTTCTATAAACTGTATGTTTGAATAACATGAAATAGAATTGGGATTTAATTCAAATGAACAACATTCGAGCAGTTCCCAGAGCAACAACGCCTTAACAACTGCACCATTTTAAATAGCATTTTTTGTAAAATAATGAAAATAGAAATGAAAGCGACTATTAACATGGAATCAATTGACGCTCGTCAAAAACATTACAGACATTCCTATTTAGACACACAGTTCAACTTTCAACTTCACAATATGATGTTTCAACGTCACAATATGGAAGGGCTCATACGGCCTGAAGACAAAGTATCAGAAAGCATATCCTTGAGGCACTTACAGTGATAAATGTTTCCATATTTCAAAAGCAAGGTTGATTTTTAAGGCCCGTTAATTGTTTCACTTCAGCATTTATGTTCTGCCACTGTCCAGTTAGCAGAATTTGTGTCAATGGGTTTCTGATATGTATAGTCTTCATTTGTAACACAAATGAATCAACTAGATTACCAATACAATTGAAAAGAATACCTCTTCATCATATATTTGTACATATGAACATCGGTAAAGCAAAATGGCATATTGCCTGACAATATGACTCATGGTTGAACTGTGTCGACACCTGACCGACATGATAGACGTTAGTGTGTTGAGGCCCTTAGTTTGACATTTAATTCCAGTTTTGTAATATACATTGCGAACTGAGCACTTTGGCTACGCTGCTTATGGTTGTCACATTTCATGAGATGGAATCAAAAAGTTGTTTTCTTTCAAACTTTGTCAAGGAAGGCCCGTTTTGTGAATATGAGTTTGTTATTTTATTCTCTCTTGTTCAACAATACTTTGTGCTGATAGGGCAAGATCTTTATCATCATGGCGGCTGTGTGTAGAGGAAGGGAAGAAAGTATTTGGCCCACAGTAGTTTCCATGGTTCCCATAGTTATCAATAAAATCTATGTTTATCAAGGTTTGTTGATACATGTTGTGGATTAAAAATGTAAAATGCCAAGATTGATGTCAATTTTCATTTAACCAAGTGGTCCTTTCTTTTTACATTTTTTGATGGCAATTCTATGAGAATGTGATGTTTCACCTCACAGATAAAAAAAAAAGAATCTAATCGACATTTTACAGCTTGCACACATACTGTAGGTCTATTAGGTGAAGTAAATGAGTTGTATATGTGTGAGTAGATGTGAAATTATTGTAATACATACACACACGCTCAAGTGTAATCCTGACAGTACTGCAAACATAACTTGCTCAATATAAATATAACATTTAACATCAAGCTAATCAAGCTAATGGCTAATCAAAAAATGTAAACATCGGAAGCGTTTGGTTTTTGGTTAAACTCTTGATAGAAAATATGTGAATTAAAAAACAGCACGTTTATTGTTAAATAATAACCTCCTCTGTACGATATGAATCCTGCTGAAAATTACCTTTTTTTGTTGTTAGCTTTTAAATAGATTGATAAAAACAGTACAAAAAATGCTGTCTTATAAAATACAAGTTTATCTTTCTTTTAAAACTAAAGGCTCCTTGCACATTGCACAGCATTTTAAACTCTTTTTCCCGAATAACAAGCTGATGTTAACTTCCCTCACAGCGAGAGTTAAGGCTCTGTGAGGCTTTGCTCCCATGCTTTTTCACATTGCTTTCACTTTCATACTGTCAAATCGTCTGACCTTGCCCTGCTGCTGGCTTTGCTTAAACTGCTGAGTGGTCTGGTGTCTGCTATCGTGTCGGTAGCCTCCACGCCGGGGTCCGCGGGGCCCTCGTCCTCGCCGCTTTCCGGTAGGACCCTCACCTCCGCCCCCGTGGTCTGGACGTAGGAAGGCAAAGACTCGTCATACACTTTAGAGACGTTCTCACTTCCCGCCTGGTAAGGTGCGGGCAGCCTGCCTGCCTCCATGCCCACCTCTGTCAAGGGGAAGAAGTGCGATGCGGGTTTGTCCTCCTCCAGCAGCCGGTAGCCCTTGGCCTTCTGGATGGACGACACGGCCATGGAGTGCAGGCTCTTTTCCCCGGTTGGGCTCTGGCCTTCGCCGTCCTGACCGCCCTGGGTCTGGGGCGGCGGCTTGCGGAACACGAAGCGGATCTTCTTCAGGCCCAGGTGGCTGATCTCCACGAAGTTGAGGAAGAGCGAGACGCATGCCACGGCCAACATGAAGATGATGAAGACAGTCTTCTCGGTGGGGCGCGACACGAAGCAGTCCACGGTGTTGGGGCAGGGCCAGCGGCTGCACTGGTACAGCGGCAGGATGCGGAAGCCGTAAAGGAAGTACTGGCCCACCACGAATCCCACCTCGAACAGCGTCTTAAAGATGATGTGGCAGATGTAGGTCCTCAGCAGGGTGCCCTCCAGCCTGAACTTTTTGCTGCCCTTGGTGCTGGTCTCCTTGGTGGTGCGCACGCTACCCTGGTCAGGCGCTAGCGGCAACCTCTCCTCACTCAGCTCCTGCTGGCGGTTCAGCTCGGCCTCCTCGCGCTCCTTGCGCTTCTCCTCCATGTGGACATAGTGCACAGCGTGGCCAACGTACACCAGCGAGGGCGTAGACACAAAGATGATCTGGAGAACCCACAGACGGATGTGCGAGATGGGGAAAGCCTCGTCGTAGCACACGTTCTCGCAACCAGGCTGCTGGGTGTTGCACACGTAATCCGACTGCTCGTCGCCCCACACAAACTCAGCGGCTGTGCCCAGGATGAGGATCCGGAAGATGAAGAGCACTGTGAGCCACACCCTCCCAATCACCGTCGAGTGTTCATTTACTTCCTCTAATATGTTTCCCAAGAAGCTCCAGTCACCCATGATCAACAATCAGCGCTACATATTGAGGGTTGGAGAAGAGAAAAGCAAGTTATAAATCGATCTGACGACAAAGAATCATTGTGTTGCATCCACAGCTCTCTTTTGTCATTTTTCGATCCCCATATAACAATCAAAAATGTTCTTTATAGCTAGCTACACTGTGGCTAAAAACATTTTGTAACTACAGCAATGATGAGCCACTCACTCACTCTTTGTCAAATCCAGAGAGAGCAAACACAAAATCGCTGCGTGCCTCGTTGCCTCACCCCAAATGACTAAAACCAACAGTCCAAATGCACATTTTTGCAACAAACACCATAGCAATAAACACCGTAACTCTCTAAACTCTATATAAATAATCAATCCCAGGTGATATTGTTCCCGAAACACGAATATAATATTGGTGAAAGTTAACAAATGGGCAACTTGCCACAGTGAGAGCTCCAGTGTAGTTGTGTTCCCCTTCTCTTGGCACTCAATGGTGTGATGTGAACTTTTTCCTCTCTCTTTCCCACCTAAGGCCCCCAGTCCGTGTCGCACCACTGAGCAGAAGTGAATGAATTGAGTCTGATGGTTGGTTTTTAGTTTGCTGCTATATTTAAGCTGGGAGCCAGACAGCCTTTATTCGCCGGGCGACGTGTGGTGACGCAGAAGACAATAGGATCATCCAAACACAAATGGGAATGTATGGGACACCGCAGTTGGGAATGATACCAACTCATGTAGTGTACAATATACATGGTGTGTCCCATTGAATGGTTTTATATTAGGGAGGGAAAGGAGGACAGGCAAGGCACATCCTAATGAACTAGCTGCTGACAATAAAGCTGTTTACTGACTTGGTTAGACTGAGACATATAGCAACTGATGTAGATTGTTTATTGGTGAATTAGACGTTTCATGTGGAATGTACTGTGATCAGCAATATATAATCTACTGTACACTGTTCTGAAATGTGTGTTATATTTTGAGAAAGTTGAGATTTTGTTGGTATTGATCAACAATGTTTATTGTAAGGTCAGGTCATCCTTGTTTCTGTGTGCTTTTATAAATGCCTAGGAATGTATGATCTAACATTTTAGCAAAAAAACAGAAGGACTTTGGTTTGCTCATTATCAAAATAAATATTGGTAAACACTTTATTTAAAGCATCCAGGTATAACGCTTTTCCAATTTTGTTCTTGGATTTTAGTCAAAAAGTCAAAGGGGTCAGGCATTGGTTTGGTCAGCTGTAACCCACACAAATAGAAAAGATAAACTGAGATGTGGGCAACATATACTATGAGAACGATATTGTTCTACCGTCTAAACAGTTGATCTTATGATGTTCCCAGGAAACTGTAAGCAGACCAAACGTTATAAAGAGACAAAAGACTTACCACTCATTTGCTAATGTTTATTTATTTGCAATTTGTCTTCCGACCATTTCCACTACTTCTGTGTATATGGATGTTCATCAAGATATCGTACACTCAATGGCTCAAAATGTCCCTCGAAGACAACAATGAACTTTACAGCAGCTATTTCAGATGTACAGATATCTCGGGAGAATATATTTTTTTAAATGTACGGCTTGGCGTAAGTGGGTAATAATAGTGTACCACAGAGTGGCCTCATCAGCCATCTACGCACTCACAATACCCCAGACTCATCCTAATGAATTGTGTCATGTTATCATCAACTTATGATTGACAAACAAGGAGTTACCAGTAATAGGCATTATAAAGCATCATATCTAGCTTTATATCCTGTCTTAACCTCACAAGACCATGGTTTGTTACCCAAATACAGTTACTATGTAATGTAATACAATTGTATCAGAGCTGGAAAGTGCTAAATTACCTATGTCCGTTATTACCATGTTATTGCTCATTTATTCTACGCCGTAGAGTGCTACCAATATTTCTGTATTGCTATTATTGTATTTGTATTTTTTGTTATTGACATCTTTATTTTATTTGTATATATTTAGCATGGCCCCAGTGTTTAAATGAAATGTACACAAACGACCACATTATCTGATGTTATTGTCTGCAGTGTTTAGTCAAAAAATAAGACGTAAGATTGTACATGGGTTACCTAATGGGTTAGATATGGGGGTAACACTTTGGTGTACAGGGGTATAATGCATATGAGTGCATCATAATACATAAACCTTGTATCAAGTACCTTTGAACTGCTTATATTGTGTTAGTAGTCTTATAATGAACCAGGGCTAATATCAGTCATTTTGAAACAGTTGAAAAATTGACACATAGAAAGATGTAACATATTATTAATTGATATAATATTATAACAAGCGATAACACATAACTCCATGCCTTAATCTCTACGGGATCGGTGTCCCTATACCGTGATGGTTGAGCTAACATGCGCTAATGTGATTAGCATGACTGTTGTAAGTAACAGCAAACTTTCCAGGACATAGACATGTCTTATATGGGCAGAAAGCTTAAATTCTTGTTAATCTAACTGCACTGTCCAATTTACAGTAGCTATTACAGTGAAAAAAGACCATGCTATTGTTTGAGGTTAGGGCACAACAACAGAAAACTTATCATGGCAACTGGTTTGATACATTGACCTCTGAAGGTAAAGAATGTACTTACATTCAGTAATCTTGCTCTGATTTGTCATGCTGAATGTAGCATAGTTTTGTTATATTTTGATCAAATAAATAAAAATATTCAAATGTTCTGCAGTTTGAACCCCTGCTGTCTCTGGCTCCACACCCACCCCGCCCGGCCATCTAGATGTGTGAAAGTTA
This sequence comes from Salvelinus namaycush, assembly GCF_016432855.1. Taxonomy (NCBI): domain Eukaryota; kingdom Metazoa; phylum Chordata; class Actinopteri; order Salmoniformes; family Salmonidae; genus Salvelinus; species Salvelinus namaycush. The sequence goes on along the minus strand of NC_052313.1, from coordinate 40,831,476 downwards.
GTGTATATGTCACGGCTGTTGAAAGAGGAGGACCAAGGTACAGCGTGGTCAGCGTACATTTTCCTTTATTGATAAAAATGACGCCGAACAAAACTATAAACAGTACAAAAACAAACCGTGAAGCTAAAGGCAATGTGCCCTAAACAAAGTCAACTTCACACAAAGACAGGTGGAAAAAAGAGCTACCTAAGTATGGTTCTCAATCAGAGACAACGATAGACAGCTGCCTCTGATTGAGAACCACACTCGGCCAAACACAAAGAAATAAAGAAACTAGAATGCCCACCCTAGTCACACCCTGGCCTAACCAAAATAGAGAATAAAAACCTCTCTATGGCCAGGGCGTGACAGTATAAGTGTGTTAAATTAAATGTTGTATTACCATATCATGTTTGTATGTTCTCTATAGTTATGTACTTGGAAATGTATCAATTGACCAATTCAGGAAACATTTTGGCAGACTTGATACAAAATATTGTCTAGTATTGCAATGCTTCACTGGATCAATCTGAAACATTGCGCACACACTGCTGCCATCTAGTGGCCAAAATCTAAATTGTGCCTAAACTGCAATATTATATTATGGCATTTCGCTTGCATTTCAAAGATAATGGAACAACAAAAAATAGATAACGCATGTTTTTTTGTTCGTATTATCTTTTACCGGATCTAATGTGTTGTACTCTCTGTGTTATAGTCTCCTACATTATTTCACATTTCCAAATACTTAAAAGTGTTTCCTTTCAAATGGTATCAAGAATATGCATATCCTTGCTTCAGGTCCTGAGCTACAGGGAGTTAGATTTGGGTACGTCATTTTAGGCAAAAATTGAAAAAAAGGGTACGATCCTTAAGATGTTTTTAAGGAAAGTGTTACAAAAATCGGTTTCAACAGGGCATGTCCTCAGGGTCTTAATTCACGAACCACATCCTCTCTGATGATGCTATTGGATCCACAACAGGATGTACCTTTCATCCAATGAGAAAGCAATCTGCAGATGATACTTCATGTCTCTCATTGGCTGAAGTGCAACAGAGGGCCCTCGGTTATGAGGGGACTTGCTGATGACCCACTTGTTTTTAAGTAGAATACTGCATCTTTTCTTTGCCATAGCTGTAAGTATCCGTTCTATGGATTGCAATATGCCCAAAAAAAGTTCCATCATCCCTCTAGATTGAAAGAGTTTCATTCCAAAACTCTATATATCAATTTTCAGAAATGTTGGTAAATAAGCATTTATTGTTTAAAGAAATTATGAAAGAGATGTGTTTTTTTCACTATATAATCATGGCATAGGGTCGTTCAATGACAAATATGTATTTGTTTAAAAAATATCACAAGATGGTTTCATTTCAAAGAGACAAATAATCATGTTTTTTTTCAAAATGCTATATATCCGCCCCTCTCTCAGAGAAATAAGTAGTACTGCTAGGTTTTACACAGTCAAATGTAACAAATAACAAAACAGTTTTATAAAGAACTGTACAAAAGATACATTGGTGACATCAATATTTAAAAAATATATATTTTTTATTATTCAATACAGTAACATGAGATCTATATGTAAAACATTTACAGTTAACATTTTTGTCATTTAGCAGATGCTCTTATCCAGAGCAACTTACAGTAAGTGCATTCCTCTTAAAAAAGCTTGGTGAGACAATCACATATCACAGTCAAATATACAAGATATGAATATTCCATTCCAGCTAAACTATTTATATACTGTATAGTGTTTAGCAAAAAAAAACATTTTCATAAACATCTAAAATACATTTTACATCCACATGAAGGTAAATGTAACAAATGTAAAAAATTGGTGCATTTCGGGAAATAAGCTCTTCATTATATCCCATTTTATCTGAAGTGTTTGATGACTGACCGGAGGTGGAAAGCATGGGTTAGAGTCTTTGAGCGACTATACAGTTGAAGTCAGAAGTTTACATACACCTTAGCCAAATACATTTAAACTCAGTTTTTCACATTTCCTGACATTTAATCCTAGTAAAAATGCCCCGTCTTAGGTCAGTTAGGATCACCATTTTATTTTAAGAATGTGAAATGTCAGAATAATAGTAGAGAGAATGGTTTCTTTCAGCTTTTATTTCTTTCATCACATTCCCAGTGGGTCAGAAGTTTACATACACTCAATTAGTATTTGGTAGCATTGCCTTTAAATTGTATAACTTGGGTCAAACGTTCCGGGTAGCCTTCCACAAGCTTCCCACCATAAGTTGGGTGAATTTTGGCCCATTCCCCCTGACAGAGCTGGTGTAACCGAGTCAGGTTTGTAGGCCTCCTTGCTCGCACACGCTTTTTCAGTTCTGCCCACAAATCTTCTATAGGATTGAGGTCAGGGCTTTGTGATGGCCACTCCAATATCCTGAGTTTGTTGTCCTTAAGCCATTTTGCCACAACTTTGGAAGTATGCTTGGGGTCATTGTCCATTTCGAAGACCCGTTTGCGACCAAGCTTTAACTTCCTGACTGATGTCTTGATGTTGCTTCAATATATCCCCATAATTGTTCTGCCTCATGATGCCATCTATTTTGTGAAGTGCACCAGTCCCTCCTGCAGCAAAGCACCCCCACAACATGATGCTGCCACCCCCGTGCTTCATGGTTGGGATGGTGTTCTTCGGCTTGCAAGCCTCCCCCTTCTTCCTCCAAACATAACGATGGTCATTATGGCCAAACAGTTCTATTTCTGTTTCATCAGACCAGAGGACATTTCTCCAAAAAGTACGATATTTGTCCCCATGTGCAGTTGCAAACCGTAGTCTGGCTTTTTTATGGCGGTTTTGGAGCAGTGGCTTCTTCCTTGCTGAGAGGCCTTTCAGGTCATGTCGATATAGGACTCGTTTTACTGTGGATTTACTGTGGATATAGAAACATTTCCTCCAGCATCTTCACAAGGTTCTTTGCTGTTATTCTCTGATTGATTTGCACTTTTCACACCAAAGTACGTTCATCTCTTGGAGACAGAATGCATCTCCTTCCTGTGCGGTATGACGGCTCCGTGGTCTCATGGTGTTTATACTTGCAAACTATTATTTGTACTGATGAACGTGGTACCTTCAGGCATTTGGAAATTGCTCCCAAGGTAGGCCTTGAAATATATCCACAGGTACACCCCCAATTGATTCAAATTATGTCAGTTAGCTTATCAGAAGCTTCTAAAGCCATGACATAATTTTCTAGAATTTTCCAAGCTGTTTAAAGGCACAGTCAACTTAGTGTATGTAAACTTCTGACCCACTGGAATTGTGATACAGTGAATTATAAGTGAAATAATATGTCTGTGAACAATTGTTGGAAAAATGACTTGTGTCATGCACACAGTAGATGTCCTAACTGACTTGCCAAAACTATAGTTTGTTAACAAGAAATTTGTGGAGTGGTTGAAAAATGAGTTTTAATGACTCCAACCTAGGTGTATGTAAACTTCCGACTTCAACTGTATAACTGGTCCAACTATATGATATTACAGAATAAAAAGTATAATTCTGTATTTCAAAACATATCAATTCTAAATGTATTTCGTTGAGAAAAATCGGTTGTGTGAGAACACAGGACAGCCAGCAGTAGTGATGCCCTTCAGCACATTGAGGCTGGGGTCATGGAGGCCATAGCACTAGACTGAAGGAAGAGTCAGACCAGACATTAGTGGGTCAAGGAGGACTGCTAGTTCTGACCGTGTGGTTTAGTTAATGTTTCATCTCAGGAACAAAATGAAGCTGCCATTTTTTTTTTACAGCTTTTACATTGTTGTCCCCACATCTTGTGCATCAATAACCAGTCTTCCCCGAACTTTCCCTAAGTGAATTTGAAAGGATATCCAGGTACAGAGACACATGTATACTAACTGGGCTAGTTCTCCGCACTGTACTTGTCTGTTAAGGGCACTACTTGTTGATATTGCCGGCGCTAGCGGCCTAAGCCGAGAGCAGGGCTGTGAATGGCGCAGGGATTTTGCACAAAAGCATGATGTCATGATGGGGCATGCGGGCTCTTTTGAGCAAGGGCGCTGAGGCGTGAGCCCAGATTGTGCCAATGAAGCACCTACTCGTCGCTAAGCGGAGGACCATCCTGCCAACAAAGTTATCTTACGCTTATCTGCCTACCCGCCGTCGCGCCACACGTTTCCTGCTCTTGGAGTTGCGATTTAGCTGACGATCCCAGAATTATGCGACGATTTGGGATAGAGAGGATGCAAGGCATTAGGGGAAATGAAGGCCAGAGGGGACTCTCACGCTAGCATGTAGTAGTTATTTGGAGGAGAAGCATGCTAGTGCGAGTGGGTCTGGCTTTCATTACACCCTATATGGAAATAGGACTGCACAGCCATTTAAACAGGTAGAACAATGCAGATGTGTCTCCCTCTTAGGATATCCCACCTGCATGAATTTATTTAGCAGTACCCAATTCCCAAAGCACTGAGGTTATTTCTTAGAGTTATTTCTTGCACTGTAACAATACGGCTATAAGTATTCTCCTTGATCTTTGGGTGCTGCACAGTGGGTCTCTCCATCTTTCAGTTAGTGAACATCCCAGTCCCACATTGACTTCCCTCATCTCGTTTTCCTGTCATAATCCCATTAATCTCTATTCCAGGATCAGTCGTTTGATGCTACCCAGGCGGGACACTCTCTTCTCGGTTCTCTGTGCATACCAGAGATACCAGCCACAATGAGAAGGATTTGTCCGATTCAGCTCACTTACACTGGAGTGTGGGGGGGTTAGGGAATGGGAATAGAGTGAATGGATGGACGGACTCTTTGCTGCCTTCCAGTGGAAAGCGATATTATAGTTGGAGTGGGACAAAACCAGGGCAGCAATGATACATTACATGTGTAATAAACTGTTATCTCACCCCCTCCATCAAACTTTAATGTGGGTATTTTTTTTGTTTGATGTTATTTGGTGTCATGGAATGCAGTTAAACTGAATGTGCACATATACAGTACCAGTCAAAAGTTTGGACACACCTACTCATTCCAGGACTTTTACTATTTTCTACATTGTAGGATAATAGTAAAGACATCAAAACTATGAGATAATACATATGGAATCATGTAGTAACCAAAAAAGTGTTAAATATATTTTATATTTCAGATTTTTCAAAGTAGCCACACTTTGCCTTGATGACAACTTTGCACAGTTTTGGCATTCTCTCAACCAGCTTCATGAGGTAGTCACCTGGAATGCATTTCAATGCATTGCAAAGTTAATTTGTGGAATTTATTTCCTTCTTAATCTGTTTGATCCAATCAGTTGTGTTGTGACAAGGTACGGGCGGTATACAGAAGATAGCCCTATTTGGTAAAAGACCAAGTCCATATTATATCAAGAACAGCTCAAATAAGCAAAGAGAAACGACAGTCCATCAGTACTTTAAGACATGAAGGTCAGTCAATCCGGAAAACTTCAAGAACTGAACATTTCTTCAAGTGCAGTCGCAAAAACCATCAAGCGCTATTACTGGTCAGGCACCGTGTTATGAGGTGGAGTGCACGGTGTCTCCAGTGCGCTATTCTAGCCCGGTGCGCTCTATTCCAGCTCCTCGCATTGGCCGGGCTAGAATGGGCATCTAGCCAGGAAGGAGGGTGCCGACTCAGCGCTCCTGGTCTCCAGTGTACCTCCTTGGACCAGGATATCCTGCGCCGGCTTTGCGTACTGTGTCTCCGGTGAGTCTGCACAGCCCAGTGCGTCCTGTGCCAGCGCCCTGCAATAAACAAACAACATCCAGCCAGGACGGGTTGTGTCAGCTCTACACTCCAGACCTCCAGTACGCCTCCACAGTCCAGTACGTCCTGTGCCTGCTCCCCGCACTCGCCCTGAGGTGTGTGTCACCAGCCCAGTACCACCAGTGCCGACACCACGCACCAGGCTTCCAGTGCGCCTACAGAGTCCAGTACGTCCTGTTCCTCCTCCCCGCACTCGCCCTGAGGTGCGTGTCCTCAGCCCGGTACCACCAGTTTCGGCACCACGCACCAGGCTTCCAGTGGGCCTCCAGGGTCCAGTACGCCCTGTTCCTACTCCTCGCACTCGCCCTGAGGTGCGTGTCCCCAGCCCGGTACCACCAGTTCCGGCACCACGCACCAGGCCTCCAGTGCGCCTCCAGCGTCCAGTACACCCTGTTCAGTACTGTCACGCCCTGACCTTAGTTATCTTTGTTTTCTTTATTATTTGGTTAGGTCAGGGTGTGACAAGGGTGGTTTGTTTAGTTTTTGTATTGTCTAGGGGTTTTTGAAGGTCTAGGGGTTTTTCTAGTCTAGGTGTTTATATGTCTATGGTTGCCTAGATTGGTTCTCAATCAGAGGCAGCTGTTTATCGTTGTCTCTGATTGGGGACCATATTTAGGTAGCCATATTCCTTGGGTATTTTGTGGGTTGTTATTCTATGTTTAGTTGCCTGTTCTGCACTAGCCATATTGCTTCACGGTTCGTTTTGTTTAGTTCTGTTCAGTGTTCTCTCTTTTATTAAAGAGTTATGTTCGTTTACCACGCTGCGCCTTGGTCTCCTCATTATGACGGCCGTGACAGGAGACTGCTAGAATCAGGCCTTCATGGTCGAATTGCTGCAAAGAAACCACTACTAAAGGACAACAATAATAAGAAAAGACTTGCTTGAGCCAGAAACACGGGCAATGGAGATTAGACCAGTGGAAATCTGTCCTTTGGTATGATGAGTACAAATTTGAGATTTTTGGTTCCAACCGGCGTGTCTTTGTGAGATGCGGAGTAGGTGAACGGATGATCTCCACATGTGTGGTTCCCACCATGAAACATGGAGGAGGAGGTGAGGAGGTGTTGTGCTCATGAGACTGTCTGTGATTTATTTAGAAATTAAGGCACACTTAACCAGCATGGCTACCACAGCATTCTGCAGCGATACGCCATCCCATCTGGTTTGCGCTTAGTGGGATTATAATTTGTTTTTCAACATGACAATGACCCAACACACCTCCAGGCTGTGTAAGGGCTATTTGACGAAGAAGGAAAGTGATGGAGTGTTGCATCAGATGACCTGGCTTCCACAATCACCGGACCTCAACCCAATTGAGATGGTTGGGATGAGTTGGACCACAGAGTGAAGGAAAAGCAGCCATCAAGTGCTCAGCATATATTTGAAGTCGGAAGATGACATACACTTAGGTTGGAGTCATTTTTCAACCACTCCACAAATTTCTTGTTAACAAACTATAGTTTTGGCAAGTTGATTAGGACATCTACTGTGTGCATTGTCAGGTTTTGGCCAGGACTATTCAGGTTTTGGTCACTAGATGCCCCCATTGCGCCTTTTTGAACCTTTTGTTTTTCCCTTGTTCTAGTTATTGTTTTCACCTGTGCCTCATTTCCTTGTAGGTATTTAAACCCTTAGTGTTCCTCAGTTCTTTGCGCTGTGTTTGTATGTTAGCACCCAGCCCCAGCCATGCTGTGACCATTGGTGTCTCTAGTTGGATTTTCCTGAGGTACTCTGGTTTTGTTCTTGTTAATTTTTGATTATTCTTTTGAGGTTTGTTTTTTCCCTGCTGTTCTTACCACTTTGTGGATTTTCTTTGTTTCTTGGAGGATATTCATTTTTTCCTCTTGGCTTTACTTTTGACGTTGTGGATTTATATATATTTTTTTTTTTTTTTTCCTTTATTAAACCACCGTCTCTAGTACTGCTGTGTCTGCCTCATCTTCTGGGTTCTGCCGACTAATAGTGACTGTTTCTCACACCGGGTCCTGACATGCATGACACAAGTAATTCTTCCAAAAATTGTTTACAGACAGATTATTTCAATTATAATTCACTGTATCACAATTCCAGTGGGTCAGAAGTTTACATACACTAAGTTGACTGTGCCTTTAAACAGCTTAGAAAATGCCAGAAAATTATGTAATATCTTTTGAAGCTGCTGATAGGCTGATTGACATCATTTGAGTCAATTGGAGGTGTACCTGTGGATGTATTTCAAGGCCTACCTTCAAATTCAGTGCCTCTTTGCATGACATCATAGGAAAATCAAAAGAAATCAGCCAAGACCTCAGATAATAAATTGTAGACCTCCACAAGTCTGGTTCGTCCTTGGGAGCAATTTCCAAACGCCTGAAGGTACCACATTCATCTGTACAAACAATAGTACGCAAGTATAAACACCATGGGACCACGCAGTCGTCATACCGCTCAGGAAGGAGACGCGTTCTGTCTCATAGAGATGAACGTACTTTGGTGCGAAAAGTGCAAATCAATCCCAGAACAACAGCAAAGGACCTTGTGAAGATGCTGGAGGAAACCGGTACAAAAGTATCTATATCCACAGTAAAACGAGTCCTATATCGACATAACCTGAAAGGTCGCTCAGCAAGGAAGAAGCCACTGCTCCAAAACCGCCATAAAAAAGCCAGACTACGGTTTGCAACTGCACATGGGGACAAAGATCATACTTTTTGGAGAAATGTCCTCTGGTCTGATGAAACAAAAATAGAACTGTTTGGCCATAATGACCATCGTTATGTTTGGAGGAAGAAGGGGGAGGCTTGCAAGCCGAAGAACACCATCCCAACCATGAAGCACGGGGGTGGCAGCATCATGTTGTGGGGGTGCTTTGCTGCAGGAGGGACTGGTGCACTTCACAAAATAGATGGCATCATGAGGTCGGACAATTATGTGGATATATTGAAGCAACATCAAGACATCAGTCAGGAAGTTAAAGCTTGGTCGCAAACGGGTCTTCCAAATGGACAATGACCCCAAGCATACTTCCAAAGTTGTGGCAAAATGGCTTAAGGACAACAAAGTCAAGGTATTGGAGTGGCCATCACAAAGCCCTGACATCAATCCTATAGAACATTTGTGAGCAGAACTGAAAAAGTGTGTGCGAGCAAGGAGGCCTACAAACCTGACTCAGTTACACCAGCTCTGTCAGGAGGAATGGGCCAAAATTCACCCAACTTATGGTGGGATGCTTGTGGAAGGCTACCCGAAACATTTGACCCAAGTTAACCTTTTCTCAACTTTGTAAAAATTTCGTTCCCAAATTAAACTGCCTCGTACTCAATTCTTGCTCATACAATATGCATATTATTATTACTATTGGATATAAAACACTCTCTAGTTTCTAAAACCGTTTGAATTATATCTGTGAGTAAAACAGAACTCAAGTTGGAGCAATTTTCCTGTGAGGAAGTGAGAAATCTGAAATCAGGCAATCTGTTCCAGGGTCGGTTTATTAATTTGCATGTATTCTATTGGTCGACATGCACTGCATACGCCTTCCCCTGGATGTCAGCAAGCAATGAGAATTGGAATGGAGTTACTAGGCAGATCTGAGGACATATAAATGGGCTTGGAACCGGGGGTGCAGCCTTTTCAACATTCGCCATGACGCAAGACAGACCTCAGGATTGCGTTCTGGAATGCTCCCGTTATAGGCCTTAGATATATCCGGCTCTGATTTTATTCGATATAGGTGTTAAAGACATCATAATGTTGTTATTTTAAACCGAGTTATATCAGTTTATATCAGTATATTGCGATTTTCGGATATTTCTTAGTGCTGCGTTATAGTGAGTTGGACACGTCTTAGCCACATGGCTAATGTTTACTGTTAATTCCAAAGTTGAAGGCGACAATCTACAACCGAGCAACGATTCCTCTGGACAAAGGACAACTTGCCCAAGATTCTGATGGGAGCTCATCAAAAAGTAAGAAGTATTTATGATGTTAATTCGTTGTTCTGTTGAAAAATGTAAATCTACTATTCCGCCATTCATTTCGGTGCGGTCTCGCTTTAACGCACGCTGTATGTCGTAGTAACGTTAATTTTAAAAATCTAACACAGCGGTTGCATTAAGAACTAATGTATCTTTCATTTGCTGTCCAACCTGTATTTTTTAGTCAAGTTTATGATTAGTTACTGATTAGATTAGGTGCCTCTCCCAAGATTTCTCCCGACATTTTGTTTGCATTTTGGCTACTATTCATATTGTATAACCACGATTTGTGCCGCTAAATATGCACATTTTCGAACAAACTCTATATGTATTGTGTAATATGATGTTATAGGACTGTCATCTGAAGAAGTTTGAGAAGGTTAGTGAAAAAATGTATATCTTTTGCTGGTTTATTCGTTATCGCTATTGTTGGCTTGAATCAATGCTGTTGTGTGGTTGGCTATTGTAGTAAGCTAATATAATGCTATATTGTGTTTTCGCTGTAAAACACTTAAAAAATCTGAAATATTGGCTGGATTCACAAGATCTTTGTCTTTCATTTGCTGTACGCTGTGTATTTTTCATAAATGTTTTATGATGAGTATTTAGGTAATTCACGTTGGTCTCTGTAGTTATTCTAGTTGCTTTGGTGAGAGTTGTGATGGTGGCTGCAATGTAAAACTATGATTTATACCTGAAATATGCACATTTTTCTAACAAAACATATGCTATACAATAAATATCTTATCAGACTGTCATCTGATGAAGTTGTTTCTTGGTTAGTGACTATTTATATCTTTATTTGGTCGAAATTGTGATAGCTACCTATGCAGGAAAAAAATGGTGGGAAAAAAAAGTTGTGTCTTTTGCTATCGTGGTTAGCTAATAGAAATACATATTGTGTCTTCCCTGTAAAACATTTTAAAAATCAGAAATGATGGCTGGATTCACAAGATGTGTATCTTTCATCTGGTGTCTTGGACTTGTGATTTAATGATATTTAGATGCTAGTATTTACTTGTGACGCTATGCTAGGCTATGCTAGTCAGCTTTTTTACTGATGGGGGTGCTCCCGGATCCGGGATTGTGATGAAGTAGAAGTTAAACAATTTAAAGGCAATGCTACCAAATACTAATTGAGTGTATGTAAACTTCTGACCCACTGGGAATGTGATGAAAGAAATAAAAGCTGAAATAAATCATTCTCTCTACTATTATTCAGACATTTCACATTCTTAAAATATAGTGGTGATCCTAACTGACCTAAGACAGGGAATTTTTACTTGGATTAAATGTCAGGAAATGTGAAAAACTGAGTTTAAATGTATTTGGCTAAGGTGTATGTAAACTTCCGACTTCAACTGTACGTGGGAACTCCTTCCAGGTAAAGCTGGTTGAGAGAATGCCAAGAGTGTGCAAAGCTGTCATCAAGGCAAAGGGAAGCTCCTGATTTGTTGAAGACTTTTTTGGTTACTACATGATTTCATGTGTTATTTCACAGTGTTGATGTCTTCACTATTATTCTACAATGTAGAAAATAGTAAAAATTCAAACCCTTGAATGAGTAGGTGTGTCCAAGCTTTTGACTGGTAATGTATGTCTATAATTTTTTTCATTTGGTGCTCCAATTATGAAAACTGTAGACCATTGAACAACATGGGAGGGAAACAAACAAATATTTCGCTTAAGAAGCAAAAATCCTATATTTTTTGCCATCTTGGTGTTCATCAGAATTAGTGCAAACAGAGAGACAAACAGAAACAAAATTGCATAAAATTAGGACAAAGAGACAAAAGCACCATTGCTGACGTGAACAAGCAACTTGCCTGTGGGACCAGGCAGCCACACTGGTCTACTTTGTACATATCTGGACACAATAAATATTTAGAATACTTGTTGGAAGGTTCAATTGTTTGGCATTGCCACCTCCGTTTTGGCTGCACTTTTCCATTTCCAGGTTCAGCCCCAAAACACAAACAAGACAAAATTATACAAGGGAAAATAAATATCCGGACCCATTGCTAATCTGGTTATTTGCCACTTATACAGTACCAGTCAAAAGTTTGGACACACCTACTCATTCAAGGGTTTTTCTTAATTTGTACTATTTTCTACATTGTAGAACAATAGTGAAGACATCAAAACCATAAAATAACACATATGGAATCATGCAGTAACCAAAAAAGTGTTAAACAAATCAAAATATATTTAGATTCTTCAAAGCAGCCACCCTTTGCCTTGATGACAGCTTTGCACACTCTTGGCATTCTCTCAACAGGCTTCATGAGGAATGCTTTTCCAACGGTCTTGAAGAAGTTCCCACATATGCTGAGCACTTGTTGGCTGCTTTTCCTTCACTCTGCGGTCCAACTCATCCCAAACCATCTCAATCGAGTTGAGGGCAGGTGATTGTGGAGGCCAAGTCATCTGATCCTGCACTCCATCACTCTCCTTCTTGGTCAAATAGCCCCTACATAGCCTGGAGGTATATTTTTGGTAATTGTCCTGTTGAAAAATATATATATATTCCCACTAAGCGCAAACCAGATGGGATGGTGTACTGCTGTAGAATGCTGTGGTAGCCATGCTGGTTAAGTGTGCCTGGAATTCTAAATAAATCACAGACATTGTCACCAGAAAAGCACCCCCACCCCATCACACCTCCTCCTCCATGCTTCAAGGTGGGAACCACACAGGCAGAGATCATACGTTCCACTACTCTGCGTCTCACAAGGACAGGGTTGTTGGAACCAAAAATCTCAAATTTTGACAGATTTCCACCAGTCTAATGGCTATTGCTCGTGTTTCTTGACCCAAGCAAGTCTCTTCTGATTGGTGCCCTTTAGTAGTGGATTTCTTTGCAGCAATTAGACAATGAAGGCCTGATTCACGTAGTCTCCTCTGAACAGTTGATTTTGAGATGTGTTAATTGAACTCTGTGAAGCATATATTTGGGCTGCAATCTGAGGTGTAGTTAATGAACTCTAATGCACTTATCCCCTGCAGTGGAGGTAACTATGGGTCTTCCTTAAAATAAAGAAAAACCCTGGAATTAGTTTTCTTTTTAAGCAAAGTGAAGTAATCTTGCTTGATTTGAATGAAATTGAGCTTCATTGTACTGCGTAATTCAAAATATTATGTGTCTAATAATTGTGGTATCACAGCATTTGACACTCGTTAAATGGCCATTCCTTAATTAAAAAACAACAAAACGGAAACACTTCACACAGGGATGGCCATGGAGAAATGTCACCACTCTCAAAACTACAGATGTCCCAAATGCTTAGTTCCCTGTACATCACAATAGGCCTGCATGGCTACACCTTATCCCTGTTCTATAGTCACCAATGATCCCACCCCTAATCATGCTTCCAAACAACCAGTGTTGGCTATAGATTCCACCCTGTTGGACACAGCCATAACCACACACGCACGCACAGACGCACACACACACACACACACACACACAAACACACACTTACTTAATGGACAAGGGACAAGGCCGTAGAAGAGAGGAGAAAGGGGTGATTGATTGTTCCCTCCATTCTGAGCGGAAGTGAATCCAGAGGTTCCTCTGTGACTGTGTGGGGCTGAAGGGCCAGTGGGAGGGCCAGTGGGAGGAAAGATAGGAAAGATAGTGTGTGTTTAGCAATGAGAAAGACAAGACAAGAGAAGAGAAATAAATACATGAAAGACGGAAGTAGAGAGGATGAAAGAAAGGGTCAAGAAAGAGAGAGAAGTAGACTGTTTTAGAAGAGAGTTAAAGGAGTATCAGAACAACGCTTTTGTTCCACCCCAGGCAACCAGTCAGATATGAGTTCACCCCCAAGTTCCTGTTGCCAGCTGCTGCAACGCAATGTTATCAGCCTGTGCGCATGCAATGGCCATTCCGTTCTGTTTGGACACACGCACGCACACACGCACGCACGCACGCACGCACGCACACACACACACACACACGCTTAATCATTCTCCCAGGCTTACACACACAAACACACCATCTCCCATGGCCAGGATTCTATCAGGTTTCAGATACAAGCTCCCCTCAGCACCACCCATGTGGATGGGACACACTTTGTCAGACGATAACCCTGCCCTGCATGGTGTGGCTATCACACGCCAGGGTTTAACAGCGCTAGGGGTCTTTATAAAAATAGGGTATCAAGAGGTTAGGGTTTATGTCCCACTACACTCTAGATTTATTTCACAGAAAATACATCTGGGCTAAAAGTAACAGTTGAAGATGTCAATGGATGTGAGGGAAGTACCTGGAAATTGTAAGTATTTCTAAAACTTGAGAACTTCTTGTTAAAAGGCCACAGTTCAAAAGATTGTTAGAATACTCATTAACACACACATTTAGCTTCCTGAGAGACATCACAATGGAACTTGGTACGTTTATTTTCCTCAAACTCAAAAATCTATAACTTTGATCTAGATATGTAATCTATACCAAGGTTATGTTCTTTTGCCATTTCATAAATGCTATTTGTGGACATACAAATTGAACATGGTAAATCGGTAGAAACTGAATGACTCTATGAGTCTAGCATGTATGTTATATGCAGTCAGATGGTGAGGTGCCCCACCCAGCAGTGTGAGATCAGGCCAGGGCAGAGGGATGACTGAGAGTCAAGTGTCTAGACCAGGAGACCCAACCCTACAGAATGTACATTTACATTTACATTTAAGTCATTTAGCAGACGCTCTTATCCAGAGCGACTTACAAGTACATACATTCATACTTTTTTGTACTGGTCCCCCGTGGGAATCGAACCCACAACCCTGGCGTTGCAAGCGCCATGCTCTACCAACTGAGCCACACGAGACCGTCAGATGTAGTAGTAGAAGTGGTAGTGTAGTAGTAGTAGTAGTAGCAGTAGTAGCAGTAGTAGTCACAGTAGAATAAGTAGAAGTAGCATTAGCAGTAGTAGTAGCAGTAGTAGTAGTAGTAGTAGCAGTAGTAGCAGTAGTAGTCACAGTAGTAGCAGTAGTAGTAGAAGTAGCATTAGTAGTAGTAGTAGCAGTAGTAGTAGTAGTAGTAGCAGTAGCAGTAGCAGTAGTAGTAGTAAGAGTAGTAGCAGTAGTTGTAGTTTTGATTGGTGTAACGTTAGAAACCACAAGTGTCTATCCAGATAATGAAAAGGCACCCACGAAAGAAAGTTCAAGGGACTTTGTGGCGTGCATGATCATGAGCAGACCCACTGGGCATAATTTGGTTGAATCAATGTTGTTTCCATGTCATTTCAACCAACAACAAAAAAATATGATGATGTTGAATCAATGTGGAAAACACATTGGATTTGCAAAAATTATCAACGTAAGGGCATTCTGCACACATCAACAACAGTCACCCACGAAGCATCATTACCCATCGCTCCACAAAGTCTGCGGCCCTTCAAGGTCTCAGAGAAAGCGACGTCACCGATTGAAAGGCTATTAGCGCGCACCACCGCTAACTAGCTAGCCATTTCACATCCGTTACACATGCTAGCTAGCTACACTGACAGCTGTCAGTGCCCTATTTGTTGATGTGTATCAACTCCACATTGAAATTCCCACACCCAATTAAAAAATAAGTATAAGTAGCCTTTGTCATTCTTCGGAGGTGGAACCTAAACGTGCATTTCCTCTCCGGGAGGGTCCTTTAAAATAGTTTAAATTTCAATAGAGAAGTACAGACATTTAATGATTAGATAAAAGAACCGCCTTCCTTCTTTCTAATCGCATCATCAAATATATTAATACATGTTCACACAAAAAGGATAGTTTAAAAATGACAAATGCACCATATCCTTTGGAGAACTAGCAACATTGCTAAAGCTTAGCTTTGGATGAGTAAACAAGTCCCAGATCTCAGAACTGTTTTTTGACGTCTCCCTCTTTCATGACCTCACCTTACATACAAGTATTTTTAATTGATAACCCAGCTTTGTGTGATTGGATGCCAGATAGGACCTTGTAACACCAAGTTCAAAGGTGTTTGTGCACATAGAACGATCTTATTGCACATTTTTTTTAATCATAAATTATCAAAAGCTTTGACGAAGGCCGTGAGGCCGATACGTAAAGCTTATTAAATATCAGTGATACTGTCAAGAGCCGTGTGCGGTTTCCTTTTTCCTTCAAATCGTAAATTATAAAACATTTTTTTATCTGACATATCTCACATGTGAAGGAACACTTAAAGAGCACCTCTATATGAATAACAATGTTTTTCCTGCAATTCGTATGATATGTTAGAAATTCCGATTCGTATAATATGTTACAAATTTGTAAGTACATAAGATCCCGTTCAATCTTTTTAAATCGTTTAACCACTTTCTACCTAGTTTTAGTCGTTTAAATTCTGACTGGAGTATAATTTCCTCAAAACCAAAAATATATATATATATTTTTTTTTACTCAGACACCTGCAATCCATTCAAAACCTCCCACAACTAACAAAGTTGGGTCGCCACCCACTAGTTGAGAATCGCTGACCTAAAGGGCTTCTGAGAAAGGGCACTGAATATCAACACGTAAAATTGTAGTCACAAAGCCAGTGTAGGCCTGTGGTTTTCTAAACTCTTTTTTTCTATAGTTTCATGACTCTTCAAAAGTCACTATAGTGGATATTGTGTGTGACCGTAGGACTATCCTGTACGCACTTTTCAGGAAAACTTCAAAGGTTTTGCCTTTTTGGTTGGACTAACTGCCAATTCAGAATCATCCAAAGATCAATGAAGAATGAATCCTATCTGAATTCATGTTCATTTCACTGCCAAACTCTTCCTTTAATCTGGAAGAATTCCTAATCATTGCAACTTCACACACTTTATCTTGCATGAGGTAATTCAGCACATTTGTGAGATGAGCATGGATTTGACAGAGTACTGTGAAATTGAAAATTGAGTTGAAAATTTGTCTGGTATTCACTTTTCTCTGCAGTGAGAACGTTCCCGGGCCGTGTCGCCATCGCACAAAGTGCTTTCCCCTCTGTCTCTCTCTATCTCTGTCTCTCGCTTTCTCTCCGTTCTTTCTATTCTTAATAACAGGTTCAGATGTCAGTTCGGGGAAAGGATGACTTGTCTGAAATATCAGCAGAACTTTTGTTGGGCAGAGTCGATAAGAGCGAACCCTTTTGCTGAGTAGGGAAAGCTGCTGTCTTTCTCCCTATTGTTCAGGGAGGTTAAATAAAAGAATGAGAGGTGACACGGGTCCACCAGGGGAGACGGATGCAAACACCAAGGGGTCGAGGGTTTTTTGTCTCTTTTTGTCCTCGAAACAGAGTTTTTATTGGTCAAAGTATTAACCTCCTAAAGAGACACCTATGTCTTTTGTTTGGCCATTGAGAAGCCAAACGGCATGATTGTGCTGACACTGCAACACAACAGTGTTCATTTCGCTAACAAAAATAATGACAAAAATATTAGTCAAACACCTATTTTTCAGTGGCATTTGACAACACTATAACTGACTAAATAGGCACGGAAGAAACTAAAACGAGACGAGACAAAATGAGCTCTGTGACTAAAATCGGACTGCTAAGTACACTGAACTAGTTTTTGGAGAGATTGAGAGCTTTTCAGTGAAAAGCACAATTCATATTAGCAGCACAGATGCACTGCGCAGTTCTGTCAGCAGTGGGAAGGACGCCACACCCGGCACACACAGCCTACATCAGCTGGTGAGCTGCGGGGGAACAAGCGATGAGTGTGGGCAGACAGGCAGACAGACTCCGCTCCGCCTCCGATTATACACAGTCTGACTCGATTCAGACTAGAGGTTTAGTGACTCGACCACATCACTGGGAGAAACAGTCATTAGCTCCCGTTCTACTTTTGGACACCAATGTGGCTGCAGCATCTGTGGAACATTGATAACAATGGCAATGTCACTGAGTGATGGAGGTGCAACCCATATTACTTTGCCAATACTCTGGTGATTGTGCTAATCTCTCTCTCTCTCTTTCTCAGTGTGAGGCTGATAGGGCTAAGCTTTTCTATTTCTGTCTCTCTATACTCCCAGATTACTCCCTGGTACTGGGTGTCTCTCTCTCTCTCTCTCTCTCTCTCTCTCTCTCTCTCTCTCTCTCTCTCTCTCCTCTCCTCTCTCTCTCTCTCTCTCTCTCTCTCTCTCTCTCTCTCTCTCTCTCTCTCTCTCTCTCTCTCTCTCTCTCTCTCTCTCTCTCTCTCTCTCTCTCTCTCTCTCTCTCTCTCTCTCTCTCTCTCTCTCTCTCTCTCTCTCGTGTGTCTGTTTGTTTTGAATCTGATGTTCAATATCTATGTAGCCTGAATTAGGAATTTATATGGCCAGATCATTCTTATATTCTATATGTTTGTCATATTTCTGCTCTCGCAGAAAAATGCAGAAAAATATGTTGGTAGGACAAGGCTATTCATGTTTGTGCACATGGAAGTCAGTGATGTATGTTTACTATAAGTTAATGAGGCAATACAAATGTGATGTGTCTTAAATGAAAGGGCATCTAGTTGGCAAAAATGTCCCATTGTTTGTCATTTTGACAGTAACTAGACTAAATCATTATTCAAATGACAAAAAATGTGACTAAGACTTTATATTTTAGCCCAAAAAACTAAGACTAGACTAAATCGAAAAAACTGTGCCAAAATGAACACTGCAACACAATTTCCAACAAATATGTCACTTATGAATGAGACATCAAATATGCATGTCACATATTGACATATTGTGAAGATTTGACATATAATAATAATATATTCCACTTAGCATATGCTTTTACGACAACACATAATGGTATTCATGGTATTTTCAGTAGTGTAAAGTACTTAAGGAAAAATACTTGAAAGTACTACTTAAGTAGTTTTTTGGGGTGTCTACTCTACTTTACTATTTATATTTTTGACAACTTATAACAATGTGCGTTGAGAGTCAGGAAGCAAGTTCAGGGAGTGAGTGTTTTAATAAACACACCATAATACAAAATAAGAAACACGAACAACGCACAGACATGACACAGGAACAGAAACAATGATGCCTGGGGAAGGAACCAAAGGGTGTGACATATATAGGGAAGGTAATCAGGGAGGTGATGGAGTCCGGGTGAGTCTGATGATGTGCAGGTGTGCGTAACGATGGTGACAGGTGTGCGCCATAACGAGCAGCCTGGTGACCTAGAGGCCGGAGAGGAAGCACACTTGACACAACTTTTACTTCACTACATTCCTAAATAAAAATATATACTTTTTACTTCATACATTTTCCCTGACACCCAAAAGTACTCGTTACATTTTGAATGCTTAGAAGGACATGAAAATGGTCTAATTCATGCACTTATCAAGAGAACATACGTGGTCATCCCTACTGCCTCTGATCTGGCTGACTCTAAACACATGCCATTTTCTGTTAAGGTATCTACTTTTACTCAAGTATGAAATTGGGTACTTTTTCCACCACTGGGTATTTGACCAGCTACTTTTTTTCGCATTTCATGTCCAAATCATAAACTTAGAGCTAGATTCAAACCGCATCGCAGAAGTATAGCAGAAAATCCACGGTATTGCTCGATTTAAATTTGAAGGCAATGTTCCCGCGTTCGCGGAGACTGCATTCACAGTAAACACTGCATATGTCGGCTCAATCAGAAAATTACCTTAGAAAGTTAATAGAGGTCTTCCGCGATACGGATTGAATCCAGCTCTTAATTGAGCTACACAATCAATTTTAGACACTTTGGTATGATTTGGACATGAAACATGAAACATGCTTATATCGGGGATAGAGACTAGCATTGGATTCGTGCCACAGTAAACTAATGTCATTTTGGAATTTGGTTGAACTATCCCTTTAAGAGATTGGGTTGGAATTTGACAATAACGAAGATTAGCGACAGTTGGACAACCCCTGTCATTTTCTATACACTGTGTTAACAAACCTCAAAACGAGCTTCAATGCCATACAACACTCCTTCTGTGGCCTCCAACTGCTCTTAAACTCTAGCAAAACCAAATGCATGCTTTTCAACCGTTCTCTGCCCGCACCGCCTGACTGGCATAACTACTCTGGACGGTTCTGACCTAGAATACGTGGACAACTACAAATACCTAGGTGTCTGGCTAGACTGTAAACTCTCCTTCCAGACTCATATCAAATCTAGAATCGGCTTTCTATTCCGCAACAAAGCCTCCTTCACTCACGCCGCCAAACTTACCCTAGTTAAACTGACTATCCTACCGATCCTCGACTTCGGCGATGTCATCTACAAAATAACTTCCAATACTCTACTCAGCAAATTGGATGTAGTCTATCACAGTGCCATCCGTTTTGTTACCGAAGCGCCTTATACCAAGCCCCATTGACTACCCACCACTGTGACCTGTATGCTCTAGTCGGCTGGCCCTCGCTACATATTCGTCGCCAGATCCACTGGCTCCAGGTCATCTATAAGTCTATGCTAGGTTAAGCTCCGCCTTATCTCAGCTCACTGGTCACGATAACAACACCCACCCGTAGCTCGCGCTCCAGCAGGTATATCTCACTGGTCATCCTCAAAGCCAACACCTCTTTTGGCCGCATTTCCTTCCAGTTCTCTGCTGCCAGTGACTGGAACGAATTGCAAAAATTCGCTGGAGACTTACTGGAGACTTACATTTCCCTCACTAACTTTAAACATCAGCCAAATGAGCAGCTAACCGATCGCTGCAGCTGTACATAGTCCATCTGTAAATAGCCCACCCAATCTACCTACCTCATCCCCATATTGTTTTTATTTACTTTGCTGCTCTTTTGCACACCAGTATCACTACTTATACACCATCATCTGCTCATCATCATCTGCTCATCTATCACTCCAGTGTTAATCTGCTAAATTGTAATTACTTTACTACTATGGCCTATTTATTGCCTTACCTCCTCATGCCATTTGCACACACTGTATATAGACTTTCTTTTTTTCTATTGTGTTATTGACTGTAGGCTTGATTATTCCATGTGTAACTCTGTGTTGTTTCTGTCACACTGCTTTGCTTTATCTTGGCCAGGTCGCAGTTGTAAATGAGAACTTGTTCTCAACTAGCCTACCTAGTTAAAAAAAGGTGAAATAATTGTTTTTTATTTTTTTATTTTTTTAAAGTATTTTGGCTTCATCTATTGTGTAAACCTGCATATTAACTCGTTTTCATCATATAAATCATCCCATTCAGAACTGTCCCGTTTCAGGTACTTTGATTGTTTGATTGAGCTTGGAGGTGCCAGGTGTGCGGGGTTTGCACTTTTGGCACACTTTATTGGTTCCATTGCACTAGGCAAGCTCAATCAAGTGCAGCTAATGTATTGGGGTGGAAAACAAAATACTATTTGAACCCAGGTCTGGACCCACCCCTAGATGAAATATGTACTTAAGTATTACATTAGGTTGCTGAATCTAGTCAGTGTACCCATCCTCACCATATTAGGGTGTCCTCTCTCTCCCCTTTCCCCTTTTATCAAGACATAAGCAAGGCTCTCCCTGACAGGCTCATTTAAGGCAGGCGGTTGCCCTGGCATTGCTCTCACCTACGCTGGGTGGAGTGAGAGAGGGCTAAATAAAGGGAAGGCATTTTATCTGCGTTCTCATGACCAGCAATATAGAGAGGCAATGTGAGAGGTGTCAGGAGTCAGAGAGGTGCTGATGACAAGCGCTAGAGGCCTGGTCACGCTTTCCACTTAAAGTTACAAACCCCATCACCCTAGAGGGAGGGAGGGAGGGAGGGAGGGAGGGAGGGAGGGAGGGAGGGAGGGAGGGAGGGAGGGAGGGAGAAACAGTGGAAGAGAGAGAGAGAAACAGTGGAAGAGAGAGAGAGAAACAGTGGAAGAGAGAGAGAAAAACAGTGGAAGAGAGAGAGAAAAACAGTGGAAGAGAGAGAGAAAAACAGTGGAAGAGAGAGTGAAAGAAACAGTGGAAGAGAGAGAGAAGGAAACAGTGGAAGAGAGAGAGAAAAACAGTGGAAGAGAGAGAGAAAAACAGTGGAAGAGAGAGTGAAAGAAACAGTGGAAGAGAGAGAGAAGGAAACAGTGGAAGAGAGAGAGAAAAACAGTGGAAGAGAGAGAGAAAGAAACAGTGGAAGAGAGAGAGAAAAACAGTGGAAGAGAGAGAGAGAAAGAAACAGTGGAAGAGAGAGAAACAGTGGAAGAGAGCGAGAGACAGTGGAAGAGAGAGACAGTGGAAGAGAGAGAGAGAGAAACAGTGGAAGAGAGCGAGAGACAGTGGAAGAGAGAGAGAGAGACAGTGGAAGAGAGAGAGAGAGAAACAGTGGAAGAGAGAGAGAAACAGTGGAAGAGAGAGAGAGAGAAACAGTGGAAGAGAGAGAGACAGTGGAAGAGAGAGAGAGAGAAACAGTGGAAGAGAGAGAGACAGTGGAAGAGAGCGAGAGAGAGACAGTGGAAGAGAGAGAGACAGTGGAAGAGAGAGAAACAGTGGAAGAGAGAGAGACAGTGGAAGAGAGAGAGACAGTGGAAGAGAGGAGCGAAAGGATAATCACCTAAATGATTATCACCTAATGCATATCACATAAAGTTTTGGCCGCCAACCGACTTCATCAGAAGACGGAACCTAGATGTTTCCCATTTGCTTCAACTGGGTCATTCCATTGTCTCATGCTCCTTAACAGAGCTGTGATTGGTCCAACCCAAATCGGGTTGAGTGGCCAACCGAACTAGGACATGAAAAGATTGAGAAACTGTGAACAGCTTCCTGATACAGGCCTATTCATTCAGATTAAAGGGGCAGTTCCCTCCAAAAATCTAACTTAGATGTTTTCAGACTTTAAATGTGTTCTAATGTAGAGATGAATCCATGTCCTATGCCATCGAATGTGTAGATACAGCTACATGTATATGCCTCAAATTCCAAATAAATGGAAAATGATAAGCACATACTAAAATCTGGAAATTATGTGGCGCTTATCTTTTCCATTCCACAGATGGCATGGGACAGTGTAACTCACACTCTCAAACACACAGATCCCCTGAACGCAGCTCACTTTCCAGCCCACTTTCCAGCTCACACTCTCAAACACATAGATCCCCTGAACGCAGTTCACTCTCCAGAGCCCAATCGCCTGAATTCTGATCACCTGTTCACACACCTGTATGTCATTTACACACACTATTTAGTTCAGTTCTTTGCACCCCATCATTGTGAGGTATTGTTTGTTTTGTTATACGGTCTAGTCGGAGCCCTGTTTTAGTTCTGTATTAGTCCTCCTATGTATCATCGTTTTTGGCCATCCTCACTAACAATGCCTTTTTGCCTATTACCTACCTGTGCTTTTGCCTGACAGGTTTCCTGTCATCAACCTCTTGCCTGATCTCCTGGATTACGTTGTTAGCCTTTTCCCTGTCTGTACTGTTACCTTTTTGGAGTCCCTGTGTATGACCTTCTGCTTGTCCCTGGAAACCAGCACTCTGGCTTCCATCGTATTCATTACAGACAAATACTTGTCTCAACATAAGACCACTTTTGAAATGTCTGAAAACATCTGACCAACTTTGATTTTGGAATGTACTTCCCCTTTAACATAATTGTCAACATTTAAGCACGAAAACAACAATGTCGTCATTGGAAGTCTAAAGTAACGTAACTTCCCCCAGATTTGTGTAGACACTGGTGCCAGGACCTAGCTCCAGACTAGACAATCACCGAGCAGGAATACTCGTGATACCAAGAAAACTGGCTAAATGTGTGCCCTCTCGGACAGATGTTTT
The DNA here is from genome assembly GCF_016432855.1 of Salvelinus namaycush. Classification (NCBI taxonomy): domain Eukaryota; kingdom Metazoa; phylum Chordata; class Actinopteri; order Salmoniformes; family Salmonidae; genus Salvelinus; species Salvelinus namaycush. The sequence goes on along the minus strand of NC_052313.1, from coordinate 40,808,065 downwards.
GTCACAAGTCTGAACCTCACAAAGCTGTTCTTTCTGATTTGGGGTTGGAGAAGAAGGGGTAAATAAAAGGCTGAGCACCGACAGGAGACAAACACTCTCTCTGTGTTGGTTACGATTGAGCTCCTCTGGCCATGCTGATTGGTCTACAATGACTGACATGACAATTGTGAGTCCAACCATGTGCTTGCCTGAAAATTCTCTGTGGTCCTTTGTGAAAGGCACATTTGTTTTTGTAGAAGGAATAATTGTTGTCGAATCATGCCAGAGCTGTAGGCGATCAGTTGAATTTGAACGGATGGAATACTGCAGCTGTCCATGTCAACGCCAGAATGCAGCCTACAGTCTGATTATTTAAAGATGTGTTCCAAAAGGATTCTTCGGCTGTCCCTATAGGAGAACCCTTTCGGGTTCCAGGTAAAACCCTCTGTGAACAGGGTTCTATTCAACAGCTTACAGGCCATTTCTAAAGTTACCACTGTACACTCTTAGAAAAAAAGGTGCTATCTAGAACCTAAAAGGGTTCTTCGGCTGTCCCCATAGGAGAACCCTTTGAAGAACCCTTTTAGGATAGAGGGGGGAGAGAAAAAAAGGGTTATCTTATGTGGACCACCGAATAACACTTTGGAAACCTTTTTTCTAATAGTGTACTTGCTAATAGCTATAAGGCTGTAATGGTATTGCAAACATGCCTTTAAAAGCAATCTGTAAAAACCAGGAAGTCATGGAAAATCAAGTTGTAATTTGGTTACTTGAAAATAGATTGCATGTGCCCCTCTCTTTCTCTCTCTCTGTGTGTGTGTGTGTGTGTGTGTGTGTGTGTGTGTGTGTGTGTGTGTGTGTGTGTGTGTGTGTGTGTGTGTGTGTGTGTGTGTGTGTGTGTGTGTGTGTGTGTGTGTGTGTGTGTGTGTGTGTGTGCGCGCGTGCACTCCTGTATGCGTGTGTGTGGGTCTACATGTATGGTTTAGAGGGAGCAGAGACAAAATGGGAGTTAGTGGCCAATGTAGAATTGCCATTGTGCTCTAATACAATCTGACTTCCCCTCCTGACCTGAGATATTCCTCTCTCTAGAATAGAGAACCAGGCAGGCAAACCGAGGGCATTGTGGGCTGAGAGAGAGAGGAAGGAGGAGGAGAGGAGGAGGAGGAAGGGAGGAGGCTGTGGGAGGGCTGCAGGGTACTGGGTAGGGTAGGAGGATAGGCCACAAGTGATGCCTGGTATTTCTTCCACTGCCCCCATGCTTAAGGCTGCATTTCTGTCCGTGGTCCGTCTGGTAGTCTCCTACATTACAGACAGCTGCTCCTGCTCATCAGCCTTAGGTCTGTGCCCTCATCTACTCCGTCCGTCCTCGAAGTCTGCATCACCAGTCCCTCTACCCTGATCTCTGCCAAGGAATGAAAAAAGGGAAAGATAGGGAAATAGTAATTATAGTTGACGAAAACGTTGAAGTTTTCTTAAAGTTGAAAGAGTTTGTTTTATTCCGCTGATCATTGACAGATAGTGGATTTGGTCCCTCAACACATCAAGCCAACTGGTGAGAGACTCATTTTTCTGCCCCAGTGGAGAGAGATAAACAGCTTTCTGTCTGGACTCTAGAAGACAGACTCGACATTGGGGGACAAACCCAGTCATCTTTAGCCAGGACACTGAAAGAGACTAAGTTTGCTGCTTTACCTTGAGAGACACAACCTTCTGTGTCAAAACAAGACAAGACGAGCAGTTTTCTGTCTAAACAGAGACACACAGCCTAGAAAGAGAGACCAAGACCTCTGGATTTCACCCTCTCAGGGTAATACAGAAACGGAGAGTACGACTGTTGTACTGCAATATTCCTTACCCCTAATATTGAGAGTCCTTCGCTTTTCTTCCCTGTCACCTGAGCACTGAGAAAACCTTTCTGCATTCTCATTTTTAACAGAAAAGGCACCAGCGTGGTCTAAGCAGCTGCATCTCAGGTAGAGTAACTCTGTCTGTCTGTCTGTCTGTCTGTCTGTCTGTCTGTCTGTCTGTCTGTCTGTCTGTCTGTCTGTCTGTCTGTCTGTCTGTCTGTCTGTCTGTCTGTCTGTCTGTCTGTCTGTCTGTCTGTCTGTCTGAGTGGTAGAAAAAGTATCCAATTTTCATACTTGAGTAAAAGTAAAGATACCTTTAGAGAAAATTACTCAAGTAAAAGTGGAAGTCACCCAGTAAAATACTACTTGAGTAAAAGTATTCTGTTTTAAATATACTTAAGTATCAAAAGTAAATGTACTTGCTAAAATATACTTAAGTATCAAAAGTAAAAGTACAAAATATTTTTTATTCCTTATATTAAGCAAACCAGACACATTTACAAATGAAGCATTTGTGTTTAGTGAGTCCGCTAGATCAGAGGAAGTAGGGATGACCAGGGATGTTCTCTTGATAAGTGTGTGAATTGGACCCTTGTCCTGTCCTGCTAAGCATTCAAAATGTAACGACGGCGTTTGAGTGTCACGGAAAATGTACGGAGAAACAAAAATACATACTTTTTTTAGGAATGTAGTGAACTAAAAGTAAAAATGGTCAAAAATATAAATAGTGAAGTACAGATACCAAAAAAATCTACTTAAGTAGAACATTCAAGTATTTTTTACTTAAGTACTTTACACCACTGGTGCGTGCATGCATGCGTGGATGTAGATCTGTAGCATCTGCTGTTATGTTGAAGGAGTAAGCATTGTTATGTTAGTACTGAAATATTATCTGACCTGTCAGATGAATTTGAGATCTAAAGTTGACTCTTTAGACCAAGGGATTGCAGCCAACACATATAAAAGCAGTTTTTAGTCAACTACTCTGGCATTGTCTCCAAAGACAAAACCCTCCTTGTCTTTTAGACTTTTTTGTTTGTGCTGCTGGTGATCATGCCGAAAATAAAACAAACATGACATAGGAAGGAAAAGAGCAGCAAGCCAAACAATATAGAGAGCAGGAGAAAGTCAAAATAGGGAAGCCATTCTTTCTCAGAGCTTGGACTATTGCTATTAATAATGGGTCGACCCTTATCCTGATGTAATCTCTTAATATTACATTGTCCTGTGACCTTGGGGCAAAATATGGCCAAAAGTATTCAATGGGCTTTGAGTGACATGAAAGAATGGTGTTGGAGCTTAAAGGAAAGGACCTGATGTCAAACTAATTCTGAGACATCCACAGTTAGATGGTGCTGACGCCTTTACACACATATATATATATATACCTTTCTCGTTAACCTTTTGTAGAAGCAGTTGACTTTAGACACTTAAATAAGTCGCTTGATAAATAACGAAGCTTTGAATGATCAGTGGCAATTATTCGGTCAAAGCTAATTCTACAAATTGTTTAAAGACATAGGACTATGCTCTTTGAAATTGGAAAAAAAAATGGTCTTAAGTAGTCTCTTAAAAGTAAGTAAGTAAAAGGGACTGAACGATTCAGGAGGAGTCCAATACCCTCATTGGTCAGACTTCTAAAAGTAAAGTGTGGAATTGCTGATAGACTATAAGGATAGGCCTAAGATGATCCAAATGTCCAAATGTCCAAACCCTTTAGTCTGTAGCTCCCAGGTGGCAATAACTGGGAGTAAAGGATGTGTGTGTCCACCAAGACATAACATAACGAAGTCATGGCTGGTTTACTCTACCGTTACAGTACCTCTACAGAAAGCTATCATGCAGGTACCAGACTTTAGTAAACCCTGCTGGAGAGACGGTTCGCCTTTTTGAAGTTGTATCTTATTTTCTACTTTAAAATGTGAACTATCCCTGATGGGAATATTTTTAATTTGTGACTAACTGGTCTGTATGAGGATTGATTATGTTAATAATCACTTATTTATGAGCAGGGTGGGAAGGTAAAGGCCCCAGTGGACTGTCTCCCCTATTTTAAATTAGTCAGGGGGCTAAGAGTCAAGTCTGCTTAGGAAAGCGTGAGTCAAAATCCTCATGTTGCTGTGACTGACCTAGAGGGACCATACTGTATGTACGCCATGACACCATTATTTGGTTAACACAGACATAAGACAAAAAGCGGAATAAAAGATTGTGTGCTGTGCTTTCCTTATATCACAGAACAGAAAGAACCACCCTGTCCTCTCCTATCAGGTGTCCCAGACTGTTTTCAAGGTATTTCCCCCTTCCCTCTCCGTTCAACAGTTGCCCTCAGTGTCACCGGCACAGAAATATAATTACCATAAGGGACATTCCCATTTAAGTCAATGTTCTGTGTAGCCATGAGCGTGACATTGCCGCGGTCTGAGGGGCTTTGTCCATTCTAGTTTTTCTATTTCTATGGACTCCAGACAAGCACCAAGCACCGTAAAGCGAGCATCATTGTTCTCCTTTCCGAGGTAAACAACAGAAGGAGCAGGGCGGAAGGGCAGAGGGAGCACCTTCTTCCTCCCTAAAGTACCCCCAGCTGCCAAGACCCAAGTCAGGTACATTGTCCTGGTGCTGATGTAAGTAAGACGGGGCCTGCAAAGTGCCAACAAGCACTGACGAAAACCATAATAAGCTGGTCTGGGATATTTGTTTTTATTTTATTTCTTTTTAAACACTGACAACAGGACTGCTTGGTGTGAGAAAAAACGATAGAAGGGTTGGTGTTTTTTCTCAAAGCGCAGAGATGAGCTTTTTTGAAACTTGTTTTCTCGCTCGAGTATGGGCGATTTTCTTTGAAGTGCCTTGGCAGTAGGAAATCATATTGTTTGACATTGCTTCCTCGACTGCCTACGGGGAGACAGGATGGCGACCAAGACCCCTCAGACAGAAATGTAAAGGGAGGTGAGTTTCTATGGGAAGTGAGTCAGTCTCAATGACTGTTCTCAAACTGATTTACTAAATAGATGTACATCAGCAGTAAAAAACCAATAAATTCCAGGTTATTTTGCCATGTTTGAATAACTGTTTCTATACACCAATATGGGCCGGTATTATTTTTATCATGTCTTAAAAAAAACTACTTTCCACTCAGCCATAGTTCCCATAACTTGCCTGAGGTCACTGTCATGTGGCCACTAGAACTTCAAATGTCCTCCAACACAAACTACTGGTCTGCTGTAGATAAAGAAGGGAAGCCCTATTGGTCCACTTTCCCTCTTACTCAGGCACACACACACTTATTTATTTTAACCTTTATTTAACTAGGCAAGTCAGTTAAGAACAAATTCTTATTTTCAATGACAGCCTAGGAACAGTGGGTTAACTGCCTTGTTCAGGGGAAGAACGACAGATCTTTACCTTGTCAGCTCGGGGATTTGATCTAGCAATCTTTCGGTTCCTGGCCCAACACTCTAACCACTAGGCTACCTAGCCCCCTATAGTCACACATGCGTACACACACACACGCACACAGTCTAATCAACACCCTCACTTGAGCTTAAAGACCACTGATCCTGCAGCTCCATACTTTCCATTGGTCCTGCCCTTCAGGAGAAGTGAGGGAGAAAGAGAGTGGAAATGCTACAAAGTTACAGTAATTAACAGTCTCGTCTAGATAGAAAGACTGAGGATCTCTACAGTCTGGACAATATTACAACCTTCAGTGCCAGATGGATTTTAGTCCACGGAGGGTTTATTGTCTCTGCTGGTAAGACTGAACACAACTTCTTAGCAGGGAACGCAACCTTGACTTGAACCACTTAGTCTGTACAACGGTAAATATCGCACTGGATAGTTTGTCAAACATCACGTTTGTATAGCTGTCTTTTTACATATGCTATTTAGTTTAATGAAGGTTTTCACTGTGTGCCTACTGTATGAAACTAAGTATTATGAAATGTTGTTCAATAGACACTAGTTAGTTTATCCTTTGTTTGAGTGTGAGTGGGGGGGGGGGGGGGGGGGGGGGGGAGTCTGGAGTACACACTACAGTACAGTGCTGTCTGTGCTCATGAAGCCGATGTGGAATCGCCAGCTAGTGAGCTGTGCGTGCTAGTAGTGTTCAACATAGAAGTCGCTGTTTCCTTTGCTCTGCAAGGGCCAAGGCTTTTGTGTCGTGACAGGTAGCGCTGCTAGTTCGAGTGCAGATATACAGTATATGCGCAGAGAGAAGACCTGCCAGTAGAGTTTATGCGGTGATGAAATGGTAAAGCTCAGGTGTTCATAAACTAGACCAATATATCTACCAAGAAGAAGACTTTCCTATACTACAAATAATATCGTTATTTACTGTATATTGTCATATGACCATGTGGCGTCTGTTATTGGAAAATGCTTTCGAGGGAATGGGTCCTTTGGAAATTTCTTGACTCAGTTCTGAAACGGATGAATTTCCATCAACAGAAACAAAGTACATTGATTTATTAGTTGTCAGATCTTTATTCATTTTAATTTTTTTTTTTTTTTTTTTTTTTTTTTTACATCTTACCAGTTACCACTTCCTTATTGATTTTGTTTGTTTTCAATGTGTCAAGAAATATGCACCACCTATCTCTGACCAAAGGAAATGTAAATCAGTATGTCTCGCTTTCCCAGGCTAAGTAATGCAAAGATAAGCCCCGTGACATGTTTATTTCTGTGTTTTTGTTGACTTTGGGCTTCCTTAAAACTGACATCCGATTTCCCAGATTGCTGGGCCAGGCAGGCAGGGCTGTGGGAACATACTTGACCCAAACCAGGCCAGTCTACTGAGCCCACTGTGGTCACACAGGGAGAAAAGTCTATTAATATAACCACTCCACAGCCCCAAACACATCGCCTGGTACAAAAGAGGATAGAATTGTAAAGCACAGCATCACTCAATACAATACAGCACAGCATCGCTCAATACAGTACAGCACAGCATTGCTCAGTACAGTACAGCACAGCACAGCATTGCTCAGTACAGTACAGCACAGCATTGCTCAGTACAGTACAGCACAGAATTGCTCAGTATTGTACAGCAAAGCATTGCTCAGTACTGTACAGTAAGGTACTGAGTGACACAGAGCAGCTCAGCATAGCACAGAATACTTTGGTGTAATGAAGAGATACTTGGAAACCAGTCAAATAAAAACACAAGTCAACACTTAATTCACAAGTGATTTAAGTCACAAAGTGTGACAAGTCATGAAACAGAATAATCAAAAGTCCTGAAAAAAGAAACACAAATGAAATATCCCACAGAACAACGACAGCACTTTCATTCAATGCAGAAATGTAATTCATTGATCTCTAAGTGCAGTAGATCGTAGTTAGCGTGGTCCCAGATCTGTTTGTAATGTCTTTCCAACTCCTGTCGTCAATGGCATACCAGTGACCATCGGAGTTGGAAGACAACGCAAACAGATCTGGGACCAGGCTAGACGGTAGTTATAGATGGTGACTGACTGTTCCCTGACTGCTCTACTCTCTCCCAGGTTGTTCCAGAGGTGTGGTGTGTGACGGGTGATGGCCGACTGGAGTCTCCTGGGAAACTTCTTGGAAGAGGTGCAGGAACACTCGACGTCTGTGGGCAAGGTGTGGCTCACCATCCTCTTCATCTTTCGTATTCTCGTCTTGGGCACGGCCGCTGAGTCGTCATGGGGCGACGAGCAGGAGGACTTCACCTGCGACACGGAGCAGCCCGGTTGCGAGAACGTTTGTTACGACACGGCCTTCCCCATCGCCCACATCCGCTACTGGGTGCTGCAGATTGTCTTCGTGTCCACACCGTCGCTCATCTACATGGGCCACGCCATGCACACGGTGCGCATGGAGGAGAAACGCCGGCGCAAGGAGCAGGAGGACCAGGGGGGAGGTGACGGGGAGGAAGGAGGGGAAGGAGGAGAGGAGAAGCATTATCTGGAGCATGGGGAAGACAAGGGGGGAGAGTGCGGGAAGGAGGGCAGCGGCATAGGGAGGGTGCGTCTGCGCGGGGCGCTGCTGCAGACTTACGTGTTGAGCATCCTGATCCGGACGCTAATGGAGGTGGTCTTCATCGTGGTGCAGTACATCCTCTATGGGGTCTTCCTCAACGCCCTGTACGTGTGCCACAGTCGGCCCTGTCCCCACCCGGTTAACTGTTACGTCTCGCGGCCCACAGAGAAGAATGTGTTCATCGTGTTCATGCTGGCCGTGTCGGGCGTGTCACTGTTTCTCAGCGCCGTGGAGCTCTACCACCTGGCCTTTAAGCAGTGTCAGAGGTTTCTGAGGAGTAAACGACAACAGCAACAACAACAGCAACGTCAACTGCTACAAGGACGCACACCCTCAAGTGCTACGGTCATCGCCGCTGAACCTGACAGCCCACCCCGTCCATCCATGCCCTGCACCCCGCCCCCAGACTTCAGCCAGTGTGTGAGCTCTTCCCCACACACACACCCCATGCACTCCCAATCCCACCCCCATCCTAGCTGCCCCCCCTTCAACAACCGGCTGGCCCACCAGCAGAACTCAGTCAACATGGCCACTGAGCGCCACCGTGTTGTTCACAATGACCTGGGGACGGAAGACTTCCTGCACATGACCTATGAGGGGCACGCCGACACGACCAACGCCTGCACCCCGCCCCCTTCGCTGCTCCAAAACGGCTTCCAAAATGGCTTCCTGAAAGAAAAGAGGCGTCTGAGCAAGACCAGCGGCTCCAGTAGCCGTGTGCGACCCGATGACTTGGCTGTATAGCCCCAATTCCCAACACACACACTGTTCCTGGATCGTTTCAAACACACACTCACACAAGACTGGGATGGCTATGGCTCATCTGTTGTGGGGGACTAATTTGAGCACTGCATGGCACGAGTCAACGAAGTCACAAAGTATCACAAGTCATGAAACGGAATACTCGAGCTAATCGGAAGTCCTGAAATATGGATGCTTGAGGAACAATTGACATACACATTGGCACTTAGATATCATTAGTATGGGTCTCAGTCATGGTTTTGAGACATGGATCCACGGGCACAACACAGCTGTAGAGGGGTTAGTGCCTTCATATTTAGCCCTCAGGACTAATCCCCTAATGTGACTGTCTGAGACATCTGTCTGGATGCGTCCTAAATGGCGCCCCATTGCCTATATAGAGGCAGGTAGCCTAGTGGTTAGAGTGTTTGGCCAGTAACCGAAAGATGGAATCCCCGAGCTGACAAGGTAAACATCTGTCATTCTGCCCCTGAGCAAGGCACTGTTCCCTGGGCGCTGAAGACGTGGATGTTGATTATGGCAGCCCCTCGCACCTCTCTGATTCAGAGGGGTTGAGTTAAAGGTGGAAGACACATTTCAGTTGAATGCATTCAGTTGTACAACTGACTAGGTATCCCCCTTTACTTTTAACCAGGGCACATATAGCTTCGGTCAAAAGTAGTGCACTATATAGGAGAATAAGGTGCCATTTGTGACAGAGACATTGACTGCTGTCTCTGAGTCTCTCCCTGAGAGGGGCCTTGTGCCAAACCTGAGAATGAGTGGGTCACTGCCACACTATCAGCTCTGTGACACTGACTGGCTGCTGGGGACAGCTAAGTGGGACAGATGACAGCCAGTCTGTCGCTCAGAGAGAGAGAGATATGTGAAGGACGGCTGCCTGTCAATGACCCACAAACCCACGCTTAGACAAATGCTCTACGCGTGTAGGCTTGCTCTCTCTCACGCACACATACACACACACTACATTTACTGAGGCACGCAGACACTTTCATCGGCATACAATACAAACACGCAGACACACCATGTGAATCCTAATATTGTAATCCCCTCCGGAAACCACTTCCCATAACCATTGTTACTAACTTTGCAATTGAAAACGCTCGTAATCGAACAACTTCTAGAACAGCTAAGTGCGTCAGATGCTTTGTCACACTTTTATACACAGAGATCTCTGCTAAACATTGAATCACATAGTGTGATAGTGTCTCTGTAACGTCGATAACTTCGGAAACAAAGTTGACTACAAATACAAAGATGCCAATGTGTTTGCAATTGATACAAACAAGCGACGTAGGAAAATATGCTTCAAATGAAAACCGAGATGACTTCATTAAAATATAAATAGTAGGTTGTAGGCCTATTTCAATAATATGTTATAAAATGTTCAAATAATTTAGTTACATTTTGCTCCTGGGCACAACTTTTGTTTTAGAAATGGGGGGACATAATAAATATATTTAATTTTTTTATCCTGTCGGATAAACACTCCAAACAGCCTACCCAACCGCTCGGAGGCGATGTGTCAAATCGGGGATTTAGTGCATTTTCATTGGGTAAGCATTATTCATAATAAGCTGCCTGAATATTTGCAGAAGTAGGTGGGAATATCTCTCTAGGATCTGATCCGTTTTCAGTATTGTGAAATAATTATAATGTTAAGGAAATATTTGAACGGAGAAAGCTGATCCGAGAGCAGCGCTCCCTTTCTTTCGAGTTTATCAGGATCTACACAATGCTCCAACGATGTACTTTGCGACAGTTCTCTCTGCATGGTGTTTTGGCAGATGCATTATACATCGTTATCGGAAAGCCGGGCTGAGACCTTGAACGTGATCTTGCCAAACAAGTGTGTCTTTTGTCAAGGAAAGACCTCTTTAGTTTATCACTGTCAGCTCGTGAGTTAGGAAACTGTGAAAAGTAAGCCGGAGAGGAATTCTCTTAATTTTTGGAAAGTCCTTCCCTTTCAGAATTATCAAACAGAAGGCCCGATAAATATAAAAAAAAATAGGACCTATCTTTTTTACCTGGCAAAGTATGTGGTCGAAAACTGAAAACCTTTTGCACTGGTTTACCAAATCTATGTGTGTAGTGTTTTACAAAATCTCAGATTTATGTTTTGAAATGTTGTCTAGCTCATTTTCAATGCATCTTTGTTTAACGTGAATGATTGTATTGGTGTGGTGTCATTGCAATCACATTTTTGTAAACTTGGCACTTTAGCAAAAAGCAATGTGAAAATATATGTATCTTTAGTGTTCCAAATGTTTTCATGTTTATTTTATGTAAAAGTAGATATTGTCTGCCATTAAAAACACATTTACCCGTGACACATGATAGGAATTTGCAAGCTATGTCTTATCTACTAATATTTTAAGTAGAGCGATTCTATTTTGCACACTGATAACAATAACATTCACTGTTCTATCTGCACTTGTATATTGACTGTGTGTACGGTAAATACCACTGATCCTCTTAGTACTAATTATGACAAAATGTAAAACAAGCACAAACTCAATATATACACCCCATATGTATCATGCACTGTATCTGACTGATATTTTCTAACCTATGAACACACTTCAGAGGTATTGGGTTAGATTTATTTTTTTACTGGTTTATCAAGCAACCGGGTCAATCATTTGTTGAGTTTCAGTATCAGTTTCCATTTGTCCTGATCTTCTATAACCCCTCTTTATAGCCATATTTAATCTGTGTGTATAAACAAGAGGCATGAACGCCAGGCTTTCACAGCTGCAGGACAAATTTACCATCACTAAAATTAGCCGAGGACGAAGCCCTCTTGACCAGGCTGCTCTCTGGAATGCTGGGTAATTATAGTGTCTTGGTGGACATTCGGAGCCAGAGAAACTTGAGAAATAATTCCCAGCGTTAAAGTTTTGATAATAGGCTAGGGAATTATTCCCAACGTATCTCAGGGCACGGCCTGGATGGGAACCAAAGATAATTCTCTGGGGGTTGGTTAATTTACATACAATGAGTATGTATGAGCAACATTCGGAAATAGTCACTACCTGTGCTTGAATTCACAAAGCATCTGAGTAGCAGTGCCGATCTAGGATCAGTTTAGCCTTTTAAGTTATAATGAATAAGAGGGGGGACCTGATCCTAGATTAGTTCCCCTACTCTGAGATGCTAATACGGGCCCCGATTGTATGGTTATCATTTTGGCCTGATATACTTCAAGAATTATTTCAACATTACACAGGAGTAAAACAATTTGCCAACACCAATCTGTCGGATATTGCTGCCAGTTCCGAACTTCAATAACAAGAAAAGGTTTAATGCACTAGGCTCTAAGTAGAGCAGTAGTTCAACCAGGTACCCCTGGGGGATACTTTACCTATCCACAGGGAATACTTGAAGAGACTCAAAAGACCATAGGCTTACTGGTGAAATGCAAACAAGGGGGTACTTCAGGGAACAAAATGAACTTGGTGGTACAGTAACCCAAAAAGTTAGAGAACCACTCGAGTAGAGTACCACAAAAGGATAGTTGTTGGCATGGGCCCTGGAACTCTAAGAATGGGATGTAAGCGCCGCTGACCAGTGTTTCTCCACTAGGTGGCAACATTGCTCTATACAGTGTGAGATCCATTGCAACCGAAACAAAGGATTCTTCCATATTGTTTTGATGGAAAATAACATTCATCATATGTAGATTACTCCTCCAAAAGGTGCGATTGACTAGTGCCATGGGAATTCTGTTGCGCTAGGGGAAAATAGTATACAACACATCACAGGCCACCTGTATACCAAACAATATATTTTATTTGTCTTCCAACACCACAGCCCTGTACCAAATTCAATGGAGTCACATGACAATGTGTTAACACAGGAGAGGCAGGGACACAGATACAACCTATTAGCTCATTTTCTGTTTTGCTTTTTTGTTGTCATTTTATTTATTTTTTTATTCTGCAAAATTCCATGGTCACCACCGTTCCAAGTAATCCAGACATGGTTAAGGCTACTTCTTCTTCTCTCTCCTCTCTGTACTCCTAGCCTGGCAAGGTAGGAGCAGAGGCGTTGCTTGCTGCTGTGTCCGTTTGTCCGTTAGGGCTAAGAGGGGTTTGAGGTGTGACAGACATCACCCCCCCTAACCCACAACCCCATATCCAATTCTAAACCAGGCCTCATCAGCGTATGCCCCAGAATCACCCCTCCTACTGAGTGTTTTTTGACAATAAAAACAGGAGAAAAGAAAAAAAAACATTCTTTACAGTTAAATCATGTTTGTGCTTTTTTAATAATACCATTATCTGTATGAGGTCATCGTTTGGCATATTATACAGAGTAACAAAGGAAAATGCAGTTTTTAAAATACTTTGACCCCCCTACATGGTAAACAGCATTTCGGAGTGGGAGTTGCCCCCTCTCCATACCCCCACCCTCCTTTACAAAAGAAGATGGGAAAACAAACTAGAAGTCACTATTAAAATCCCTTTAACAACACAAATACAGTACACAAATACAAATAGCATTGAATCTCTGGAGGATAGTGATGAGATGAGATGTAAACATACAGCCAAAAATGGTGCAACTCAAGACAACAAAAAAACAGTGACCTTTTCGTCTTTTCATTCAGTTCCTTGTTTTTAATCCTTTATTGTTCTTTACATTTCGTCGTTTAGCTGTTCTTATAACAGTACAACTACGGACCTCTGGTCCCGGGTCATCCCTTGAGTTTTTATGAAGAGGCCCATTTCCTATCCGTCCGTAGAACACTGGAGCTTAGATTCGTCCCGTACATTCTACGTTTTCCCAAACAGAGAAAGATCAGTCCCCTCTGAAATGGTGTACATCCGCCCTCCCCTCCATGGAACACGCTGCAGTTGCTCCACCACACCCGACAGACTGCTAAACCAGCTCAAAAGTGTCTCGGGATGTGTGTGTTGTGTGTGTGTGTGTGTGTGTGTGTATGTGCCAGAGTGAAAGTATGTGTCCCCAGTCCACACAACAACCGCCTAAGAGAGCACAAGTCTCATGTGTATTCCTTTGTTGGCGCAGGTTCTAGACTCCAGGTTCTAGACTCCTGCGGATTCCGAGTCAGGTCTTTAGTTTCTACTTGGCTGTAGCAGCTCAGAACATGAGGTTCCCGGGGTTTCCGGGACCAGGGTTGAAGCCCATGTCCCCTGCCATGCCGCGAGGCCTCATCTGAGGCGGCATCATCATAGTCTGCTGGGGGCCACCCATGCCGTGGAGTGACATCATCATGTTGGGCGAGCCCACGGGGCCCGGGTGATTGTACATGAGCCCCCCCCTCTCTTTAACCTGCATCATCCCATGCCCAGGTCCTCCCATCATGCCCGGCTGCTGTCCCGGCGACAGCATCCGGTGCTGGGGTCCCATCATGCCCTGGGGCATGAAACCGGGGTGGCCCGGGTGTAGCTGCCGCATGGGATTGTGGCCAGGGTTACCCATTGGCATGTCTTGGGGCCCCCCCATGTGGCCGGGGCCCGGCGGACCTCCCATCCCCTGCATGGGCATCCCCATCCTGGGGTTCCCCTCCACCATCATCCCCTGCATCTGGGGAGGGAATCCCTGGGGGCCGGAGGGGTGAGGAGGTTTCCCCCCCGGGCCGTCGCCACCGCGGGGGAAGTAGGACAAAGTCTGGCTGGGCTTTTCCGATGGGATAATCCGGGAGAGGTCAAACTCCGGCATTCCGGTGGCTCCCGTTCGCATGACCTCGTGGAGGTCGTTATCATTGTTGAACATGTTGAAGTCCTGGCCTCCTCCGGGAGTGTTGGGTTTACACATGCCGCCTGGATCCCCGCCAGGGCCCATGTTGCCCATTCGGCCCATGGGGCCCCCCTCCACCTGGAAGCCCATGCCGTGGGGGAAACCACCCTGGGGCCCGGGGCCGTTGTGGGGGAAAGGGACCTGCTGAGGAGGAGAGTGACCGGGGGGGAATCCCTGGCCTCGGTGGGGGAAGCCCATACGGCCCTGAGGTATCATCTGAGGGTTGCCCATCCCTGGGTCCTGCCCGCCGGGCATCATCATGCCGTGGGGCCCCATCATACCCGGCCCCATGGGCCCCTGGTGGGGCCCCCCCATTGGGTTGGGCGAGGGCATCTGGTTAGGCATGCCGTGAGAGAGGGGCTGGGAGCCCATGGTGTTCATGCCCATGGGGCTGAGAGCTGGCATGGGGCCTTGTGACGTGGGAGCCATCATGCGGTTGTGGCCCGGGTGGTGGTTCATTCCCATACCTATAGGAGGCAGCAGAGAGACAGACAGGGTGAGATCACTACATTCAAACCATAAAACAAAGAGCAAAAACATAAAATGGTTGGCATACGCTTACGCCTCTGTATAGTGAAAGTTCTAGGCTCCAGGGGTGTGTGTAAAAGGCAATTGCAAAGGTGCAAATTTGGATACAGATATGTATAAGTATTTATGATTTGTGATGCGTTAACGGAAAATGGCCTGGTCTAAACAGCTACCGCTCTGGTACAGCTGTGTGTGTGTGAGTGTGCGCAAAATATAACTGCATGTTGGAGCTCTTACCAGACATGTTCATGGGCGGCAGGTTCGGCGAGCGGGCCGGTGGCGAGTCGTCGTCCGAGCTCGCCACCGTTTTGATGGCGTCGTGGTAGAGGGGCGTGGAAGTGGGCATGGCGAACTTGGACATGCGTGACATCATAATGGACAGGGGGTTCTGAGATATCGTGGGCTCGGGGGGCAGGGCGTAGGGGCTGCCAGACGGAAGACTGGAAGCACTACTGGAAGGGGGTGCAGTGGGGGGACCATTCCCACCTGAAGGGGAGGGGGAGAGGAGGACGAGAAGGGGAGAGAGAGAGGAGAGATTAGTTACATAAATATCCACTATCTTCTTATGCAGAGAACACATTGGGCTGAATCCTAATTAAACTCAAGCTTTCACACATTGCCTGAGTCAAGCGCACAGACCTCAAGTCAAGATTCAGTCCATAAAGCACAATCTACTGAACTGAATTGATGGAAGGTTAACAGAGGAGAAACTTCTGGGACTCACCTTGCTCCACATTGCCCATCATGTTGGGTGAGTTCATGCTGAGCGGAGGCTGCTTGTTGTTCTGGGGGATGCCTGGGCTCTGCATGGGGGGCTTGGGCGACGATGTCCACCCTGGGGAGGGTGCCGGAAGTGAGGGCGACTTCATGTGGACGGGAGAGGCTCCGGCCGAACCCATCATGGTGGGAGACTTGATGGAGGCGGCCGCCGCGGCTGCAGCCACTGCCGCCGCCGAAGGACCCTGGAGCATGCCGGCCAGCTGGGAGGGCGTCTGGGGGGACTTGAGGTTCCCAGAGGGCGAGCCCAGCATGGGGGACTGGACCTGCCTCAGCGTAGGGGACTTGAGGGGGTTGATGTTGGGTGAGTTAGCCTGGCCGCCCTGGATGTCCTGGGGACCCTTGCGGCCCCCCATGTTCCTCTGGTTGGGAGGCGGGCCCGAGTTGGGGGGCATATGGCTGAGGCGACCGTTGCCGCCGTGGTTAGGTCCTCGCTGGTCAGGGCCGAAGGGGGGTTCACCTCTGGGGCACCTAGGGTTCCCAGGCCCGTGTGACCCCATGCCTGGGAAGTGGCGGTTGGGGCCCATGTTGAAGTCCCCTGGGTGGTGCCCCTGGTCAGGGAAGGGAGGCCCCTGCATCATCTTCTGAGGGCCCATGTTCTCTGGCATGGAGCCTCCTCTCATCTTCATCATCTCCTCGGGGCTCAAGTTCATGGGAGGCTCCCCCCTCATCTTAGCCTGCATCATCTGGGGATTGGGCCCCATGTTCATGTTCCCGGGGCCCATGCTGAACTCAGGGCCCATGTCCCTGCCCAGGCCCTTGACAAACTCCATCCTGGAGGATGGACTCATGGGGCCAACGTCGCCAGGCATTCTGGGAAACATCATGCCTCCTCCGTTAGGGCCATTGCCGGGGCCATCCATTGGCCCCCGGGGGCCGTTGCCCCCCATCATCCTGTTCATCTCCATGATCATGCCCGGGGGCAGCCCCATGCCCTGCTTGTCACCCCCCATGCCCTGCTGGAACATGGCCTCCTGCACCGCCTGTGGGTTGGGGAACCTCTCCACCCGACCCCCTGGCCCTACAAACTGCCCCTGTCCGGGCGGGAAGCCCCTGCCGTCGCCCATGTTGGGTCCCACGTCGTCGGGCCAATTCATTCCAGGCCGGGGCCCCCTGGGGTTGGGGCCGCCCTCCATACCCGGGTTCATCATGCCAGGAGGGAAGCCGCCGGGCATCCTCTGCATGTGGGGGTGCATGGGGCCCCGGGGGCCCATGCTCATCTGCTCTGGGAAGTGCTCGGGGCCCCACATCTCCCCAGCCGAATTGATCTGGTAGGGAGGCGGGGGCCCGCGCATCATGGGGCCCCGGGGGCCTTGTTGGTGCATCATCATGTCGCCCATGGGCCCCCGGTGCTGCATCTGCTCCTGCTTCCTTTTCTTCTCCTCGTAGAACTCCTGCTGCAGTTTCAGCCATGCCATCTGCTCCGGGTTCATCCCTGTGTGATCCCCGTGCTCACCGCCGGGCCCTCCGTGAGAGTTCATAGGCGGCCCAGGAGGCAGGGGCCCCAGCTCGTCCGGGGAGAAGGGCATGTCTCTGAGGCCTCCGGGCCCAAATGGAAGCCCATCGGGCCGGGGCCCCCCAGGGCCTCCAGGCTTCCCCAGGCTCTGGGACTGGGCCATCATGGCCTGGAGGGGGCCATGCTCCACTGGCTTCTTGGGCCCCCCCTCCATCATGCCGGGGTTGGGCCCGGGGGGCCCGCCCAGGTGGCCCTGCCCCATGGCTACCATGTCTTTGAGGGATAACTCCTTGTCATCGGGGAAGAGCATGCGCTGGATGTCCCGTAGCGTTTGCAGGGAGCGTTCGCGGTGCTCCAGCTGCTCCTGGGACAGGCCCTCAGAGTTGTCCCCCATGCTGGACATCAGCTCGTGTGCCAGCTGCTGCTGCTGGGCCGTGAGTTTGGCGTCGGCACCATTGGGAAGGTCCAGGGAGGGGAAGCCCTGTTGGGATGCTCCGGAGGGGGTCTGGTGGCCGGGCGGCCCTCCAGGGTTACTGTTAGGGTCGTGGGGGGTGCCGTCCTGGGGGCTTCCGCTCTTAGAGTCCATGCCCCCTGAGGCGGCCCCGTCCTGGGGGAAGCTCCCAGGCTTGGCCCCCTGAGGCTGGGCTTCTGCTGGCTGCTGTTGGCCTGGTGGAGGTGCTTTGGAGGCCTGCTGGTGGTTCTGGTCAGAAGGGTGAGATGATTGCTGCTGGGGGGCTCCGCCCAGCTGCTTGGAGTCACCCCGAGGGGGTCCCATCTGATTATTCTACAACACAGGGTGAGGGTGAGCGAGGGGTTGGTTGGGTTACCAAAAATTCCCACTCACTGACACATTAAGAGACACTTATCAAAAGCATCCCAGGGTGCATAATTAACATAGCTATAAAAAAATACACAATTATTTTGAGTTGGACAAATTTAACATTGTCCAAACCATGCTTAAAGTTTTAACATTGTTATATAACATTATATTACCAGACCAACAAGGGGCAGAATGCAAATGGTCTGCTAATGGCAAAATGACAGGTTTGTATGATACCCCAAATGGTATGATAAATAATAGGTTTGTATTGAAGTGGGTTTGTCTTACCACAGGTAGGTGGGGCTTGTTGCCCTTGGAGATGTTGTTCATGTGGAAGGCAATGATGTTGTCCGAGTGGCCTGTGAAGACCGCATCGGCCGCCCTGCAGACAGTAGGAGCACACTTATGAGTAGGTGCGCGCCAATGCGTTTCAAACAGGCAACGGGTAGAAAAGTCCCATTTCAAAAATCAGGTTAATAATTTAATAATTGAAGCCTATCATCGAAGCCATATATTGAGCACAATTGCCACAGCAGACATTAAAAAAGGTCCAATGTAGATGTTTTTAAAAAAAATATATTTCTGGGTAACAATTTGGTATCTTACTGTGAACGTTTTCAATTAAAAATGGTCAAAAATAAACAAAAATAACTTCTTAGCAAGGGCAATATCTCAAGCAAGAATTGAGATATTGTGGTCTGAGTGGGGAGGGGAAAACTGTAACTGTGTAACTCCTATTGTTCTATTAACTCATTTACTGCATGGTGACATCACGGGCCTTTAAATACAAATGCTTAGTAGTGTGGGCTCAATAGCATCTCATTAGTGTGCACGATAATGAGAATCTGACAAAAGTCCCTCTACTTCTATTCGAGGTGAAAATGATGAATCAGACACCTTATCGATAGCAACAGCTCATGGTCCTCCTGGAATCAGATGTTTTTTTGACTCAATGGAGGAACGTAGGTCAGAGAAATGCTGATGAATGTCTTGCTCGAGCTGTGTATGCAACTGGTTCACCTCTGATGCTCACAGGCAGCGTGTTGGAAGGGATTTATGAATGTTCCTCACCTAGCATACACCCCTCCAACCAGACATGCTTTATCTACTCATTTGCTGAATGCAGAGTTCAACAGAGTTCAAGTGAAGGTCAAACAAATCATAGAGAAAGCAGACTGTATTGCAATCATCTCTGATGGGTGGTCGAATGTTCGTGGGCAAGAAGTAATTAACTACATCTCCACCCCTCAACCAGTATTTTACAAGAGCACAGACACAAGGGACAACAGACACACCGGTCTCTACATTGCAGGTGAGCTGAAGGGAGTCATCAATGACCTTGGACCACAGAAGGTATTTGCACTGGTGACAGACAATGCTGCTTGGTCTAAAGTGGAGAAGTCCTACCCTCACATCACACCCATTGGCTGTGCTGCTCCCGGGTGGCGCAGTGGTCTAGGGCACTGCATCGCAGTGCTAGCTGCGCCACCAGAGTCTCTGGGTTCGCGCCCAGGCTGAGCTGGGTTCGCGCCCAGGCTCTGTCGCAGCCGGCCGCAACCGGGAGGTCCGTGGGGCGACGCACAATTGGCATAGCGTCGTCCGGGTTAGGGAGGGTTTGGCCGGTAGGGATATCCTTGTCTCAGTATGTAAAAATGTAATAAAATGTATGCACTCTACTGTAAGTCGCTCTGGATAAGAGCATCTGCTAAATGACTAAAATGTAAAATGTAAAAATGCTGCTCATGCATTGAATCTGCTCCTCAAGGACATCATGGCACTGAAAACAATGGATACACTCTACAAGAGAGCCAAGGAAATGGTTAGGTATGTTAAGGGTCATCAAGTTATAGCAGCAATCTACCTCACCAAGCAAAGTGAGAAGAATAAGAGCACCACATTGAAGCTGCCCAACAACACCTGTTGGGCTGGTGTTGTCATCATGTTTGACAGTCTCCTGGAGGAGAAGGAGTCTCTCCAAGAAATGGAGTCCTTGATGCCATGATGTCCTTGAGGAGCATATTCAAGTCTGCCGATATGGACAGCCCCATCAAGAGGATCCTCCTGGATGATGTATATTTAGAGAAAGTGGTAAGCAACCTGAAACCTATAGCAGCAGCCATTGCACGGATTGAGGGAGACAATGCCATCCTGTCTGATGTTCAGACTCTGCTTGCAGATGTAAGAGAAGAAATCCGTACTGCTCTGCCCACTTCACTGTTGCTCCAAGCAGAGGAAACTGCAGTTCTGAAATCCATTAAAAAGCATGAAGACTTCTGCCTGAAGCCCATACGCCGCAGCGTATGTTGTACCCCAAGTGTGCTGGCAAGAGCATCCTGTCTGGTACAGAGATCAACAAGGCCTATGGTGTCATCACTACTGTGTTTCGCCACCTTGGCCTGGATGAGGGCAAGGTTCTTGGCAGTCTGGCAAAGTACACTTCCAAGCAAGGGCTTTGGGATGGAGATGCAATATGGCAGTCGTGCCAACATATCTCGTCAGCCACCTGGTGGAAGGGACTTTGTGGATCTGAGCATCTTTCTCCTGTTGCCTCCATCATCCTCCAAATCCCACCAACATCAGCCGCCTCAGAGCGCAACTGGTCCTTGTTGAGGAACACACACACACACACCAAAGTACGCAACAGGCTGACCAATACAAGGGTTGAAAAATGTGTGGCCATCTGGGGAAATTTGAGGCTTTCTGAGCCTGACCATGAGCCATCCTCAACAAGGTTGGAAAGTGACAGTGAAGATGGGGCCTCAGAGTCTGATGTTCAAGAGGTGGACATTGAGGAGGTCCAGGGAGAAGACAAGGAAGCCTGAGAGGAAGACAACCAAAGCTTTAGTTTCTAGACTATCATTTTACAGATGTATGTTGAAAACGTTTTTGGGAGATGCGATGGCTCATTGGGGATCATTCAATACTCCCTTTTGTTGTTCAGTGAAATCCTCCCATGTGAAGAGTCAACTCATTTAATTAAAGTTCAATTCGTAACTAAATGTGGTTGTTTTTTTCTATTGGAAGGATTTCATAATTTGCAATTATGTCTACTTATGATAAGGTAAAAGGTTTGTTTCTGTCTCTATATGATATGGTAAATATATCCAATGCAAAAAAACATCTGGTATTAATATTAATTTGCATACATTTCCCATATATTCCCGTTAATTCCCATATATTCCCACGGAAAGTTTTTCACAAAGTTTGCTACTCCAGTGTCTTTAGATATTTTTGTCAGATGTTACTATGGAATACTGAAGTATAATTACAAGCGTTTCATAAGTGTCAAAGGCTTTTATTGACAATTACATGAAGTTGATGCAAGGAGTAAATATTTGCAGTGTTGACCCTTCTGTTTCAAGACCTCTGCAATCCACCCTGGCATGCTGTCAATTAACTTCTGGGCCACATCCTGACTGATGGCAGCCCATTCTTGCATAATCAATGCTTGGCGTTTGCCAGAATTTGTGGGATTTTGTTTGTCCACCCGCCTCTTGAGGATTGACCACAAGTTCTCAATGGGATTACGGTCTGGGGAGTTTCCTGGCCATGGACCCAAAATATCAATGTTATCTTCCCGGGGCCACTTAGTTATCACTTTTGCCTTATGGCAAGGTGCTCCATCATGCTGGAAAAGGTATGGTTCGTCACCAAACTGTTCCTGGATGGTTGGGAGAAGTTGCTCTCGGAGGAGGATGTGTACCATTCTTTATTCATGGCTGTGTTCTTAGGCAAAATTGTGAGTGAGCCCACTCCCTTGGCTGAGAAGCAACCCCACACATGAATGGTCTCAGGATGCTTTACTGTTGGCATGACACAGGACTGATGGTAGGGCTCACCTTGTCTTCTCCGGACAAGCTTTTTTTCCAGATGCCCCAAACAATCGGAAAGGGGATTCATCAGAGAAAATGACTTTACCCCAGTCCTCAGCAGTCCAATCCCTGTACCTTTTGCAGAATATCAGTCTGTCCCTGATGTTTTTCCTGGAGAGAAGTGGCTTCTTTGCTGCCCTTCTTGACACCAGGCCATCTTCCAAAAGTCTTCGCCTCACTGTGCGTGCAGATGCACTCACACCTGCCTGCTGCCATTCATGAGCAAGCTCTGTACTGGTGGTGCCCGGTCTTGGCGCTTGCTGGACTTACTTATGCCTCCTGAAGCCTTCTTCACAACAATTTAACAGCTCTCCTTGAAGTTCTTGATGATCCGATAAATGGTTGGTTTAGGTTCAATCTTACTGGCAGCAATATCCTTGCCTGTGAAGACCTTTTTGTGAAAAGCAATGATGACGGAACGTGTTTCCTTGCAGGTAACCATGTTTGACAGAGGAAGAACAATGATTCCCAGCACCACCCTCCTTTTGAAGCTTCCAGTCTGTTATTCGAACTCAATCAGCATGACAGAGTGATCTCCACCCTTGTCTTCATCAAAACTCACACCTGTGTTTTCGAGAGAATCACTGACATGATGTCAGCTGGTCCTTTTGTGACAGGGCTGAAATGCAGTGGAAATGTTTTTGGGGGATTCAGTTCCTTTGCATGGCAAAGAGGGACTTTGCAATTAATTGCAATTCATCTGATCACTCTTCATAACATTCTGGAGTATATGCAAATTGCCATCATACAAACCGACGCAGCAGACTTTGTGAAAATTAATATTTGTGTCATTCTCAAAACTGTTGGCCACAACTGTACTTCTGACTAATCAGATCAGCTCTTTTGCCAATAATTGGGCAAGACATCTGAATTGGGATGCCTGTGTAAATACAGCCAATGTGTTCTGGGAGGGAGTTCAAGCAAC
Organism: Salvelinus namaycush; assembly: GCF_016432855.1. Classification (NCBI taxonomy): domain Eukaryota; kingdom Metazoa; phylum Chordata; class Actinopteri; order Salmoniformes; family Salmonidae; genus Salvelinus; species Salvelinus namaycush. Next base: position 40,785,333 of record NC_052313.1, on the reverse strand, counting down.
TATAAAACCAGTAATAGCCAGCTGAACTGCACAGGTGAACTAAACAGTTGAAAGCTCCATGGTTAGGGACACGAGTGGCAGGGCTGGAATTGCCTCTTGTTATCTATCACCAATCTATCAAATGTATTTATAAAGCCTTTTTTACATTAGCAGATATACAGAAACCCAGCCTAAAACCCAGAAGAGCAAGCAATGCAGATGTAGAAGCACAGTGGCTAGGAAAAACTCCCTAGAAAGGCAGGAACTTAGGAAGAAACCTAGAGAGGAACCAGGCTCTGGGGGGTGGCCAGTCCTCATCTGGCTATGCCGGGTGGAGAACATAAGAGTACATGGACATTAAGGCTATATCGTTCTTCGATACGTTCAAACGTTCATAGACAAGCCGGGTTAAATAATAATCACAGTGGTTCTAGAGGGTACAACAGGTCTGCCCCTCAGGAGTAAATGTCAGTGGGCTTTTCATAGCCGAGCATACAGAGGTCGATACAGGCAGAACACACCGATCAGGGGGTTTGCTGGGCTACTCAGGGCAGACAAGGGTTGGGGGGAAGAGAGAGAGAGACCTTGTTGTCATCCCCTGTCAATCAAATGAGAACACCCCACTAGGGGACAGCTCAGAGTTTGGGTGACCCTCTGTCATTACTCACAGCCAGTCTGTCAGTGACTGGCAGAACACACTGAAAAGGTGGCTGGCTAGGCTAATCAGGGCAGACAAGGGTGTGTGGGGGGTAAAGAGGGTGTGGAGGAGAAGATGGTAGTGTACAGGTCAGAGACAGGTAACTGGCTAGATCTCTCTGAGGCGTGGGGAGGGAAGGGGGCAACTGCATTCACTCGTCTCGACCATTCTCCAGAAGTGTGAACTTGCACCCTCCTTTGTCAGATTTAAAAGCATCAGATTGGTCAAAGAAGCATTGGCCTGAGGGAGTTTACGACCATTGTTAAATCCAGAGAGTTCAGGGTGTGGTACACTTTAATGTACAGATCATGAATAATGACCAATCAACCATACAAACAAACAGCCAGAGCTAGCTTACTTGTTGGCCATCTCTGTTGTGAAGACGTACACGACCTTTGACCCGGGCTTGGGACCGCTGCCGCCCAGCTCCATGCTCTGCCCTCCAACGGCATTGTGGGTCGACGTGGCCGAGCTGAGCGCGTTGTTGGAGTCCAGAGGCTTCATCTCTATCGAATTGCAGTCTGGAGAGAGAAACAGAGAGTAGAGGTGAGAATGAGAGAACACTATGGACCAGACCATGATGTTCATAACCAATGGTGTTGTTTCAGGTTGTCTCCATTGGGCATCTCAAAATATCGCTATATGTGGTTCCTGAGACGCTAAAACACTTCTCCGGGGGCGTTGTGAGATCAGATATAATCTGAATACAACCTGGAACTATTCAGATGAGATATACAGTATCAAGCATCTCAGAGTAGGATTGCTGATCTAGGATCAGTTCATCCCTATCCATGTAATCTTATTCACTGTGATCTAAAAAGCAAAACTGCTCCTAGATCAGCACTCCAAGACGCTTGACACATACGACCCCAGGCCATTAGGCCTGTGTAATCTTCTCAGCGTTATTTAGGAGGACCACGGGGAGCACTCACAGCAAATCACGCTTCTGTTCCTTCCCAACCCCAGTTCACTGGTCTAGTCCCAGATCTGTTTGGCTGCGTTTACACAGGCAGCCCAATTCTGATATTTTTTCCACTAATTGGTCTTTTGACCAATCACATCAGATCTTCTCACATTTTTTCCAGAGCTGATCCGATTGGTCAAATGATCAATTCGTGAAAAAGAGGTCTGAATTGGGATGCCTGTGTAAACGCTGCCAGAGTACCGTTTGTGGCAGTGACCATAGGAGTTGGTAAGACTGTACAAACAGATCTGGGACCAGTTGCCCAGGTAGCTACAGTACTTACTAAAGAACCCTGGGTCTTCCTCGTCACTCTCGCCCCCAGAGCACCAGTCCGCTCCACTGTAGGGCTGCCGCCGCTCAGCTACACACAGCCTCTTGGCTCGGCTGCCCAGCTCTACACCAGAGAGAGAGATGAAGGAGCTAAGTCTGACTAGTGTCAATCAAGCACACCTATAAAAGCTGTACTTATTACAACTTACTGATTTTGTCATGCACAAGTGAATTGAACAACACATTTAGGCCTAGCTGGTGTTCCAGGGTTTACAATAATGTGATGCAGCATTCGTAGCCTGGTTCCAGAACTGTTTGTGCTGTCTTGCTAAATCCGTTGGACAATGACGATACGAGTTGGCTATACAGCACAAACAGACCTGGGGCCAGGCTAGGCGACAGCATTAACACTTTACGGCCAAATAACGTGTTGCTTATTCACTAGTTCAGATCAATGCTCTCAGTGGGCCAATGAGTGGAGGGAGACGAGCTGCCAGTGAGGCATGCGGGGTAAAGCGGGCGGTCCAGATTGATCTCAGAGAGAGCGAGAGAGAGGGGGTGAATGTAAATTATTTAGCCCGGTGTCTTTTAAAAACAGACAACAACCACAGGGAGCCCAGTGGGACAATAAGGGGTGGCCTGGGTCATGTTCATGAGGCAAAACGTTGTGCAACGAAAAACAAAAACGAGCATTCAGATCGTACAACCCATTTCACTTTTGAGTGTTTTCTTCCGATTCGTGCCTACCGAATATGACCCTGTACCTCTTACCCCAAAGTCTCACATGTAGACAACCAAACATGCACAAAACGTGTCACACACAGTCACTCATTTAATAATAGCATCTTAAACTTTAAAGGCTGGTTTCTCTGACCCAGATTAAGCCTACCCCTGGATTAATTTACAAAATAGCCTCCAACACTACTCAGCAAATTGGATGCAGTCCATCACAGTGCTATCCGTTTTGTCACCAAAGCCCCATAAGACTACCCACCACTGTGACCTGTATGCTCTCGTTGGCTGGCCCTCGCTTCATATTTGTCGCCAAACCCACTGGCTCCAGGTCATCTATAAGTCTTTGCTAGGTAAAGCGCCGCCTTATCTCAGCTCACTGGTCACCATAGCAACACCCAACCATAGCACGCGCTCCAGCAGGTACATTTCACTGGTCATCCCCAAAGCCAACACCTCCTTTGACCGCCTCTCCTTCCAGTTCTCTGCTGCCAATGACTGGATGAACTGCAAAAACATCACTGAAGTTGGAGACATATCTCCCTCACTAACTTTAAGCATCAGCTGTCAGAGCAGCTTATCGATCGCTGCAGCTGTACACAGCCCATCTGTAAATAACCCATCCAACCAACTATCTACCTCATCCCCATATTTGTTTTTGTTTTTCTGCTCCCTCATCTGCACATCTATCACTTCAGTGTTAATTGCTAAATTGTAATTACTTCGCCACTATGGCCTATTTATTGCCTTACCTCCTTACTTCATTTGCACACACTGTATACAGATTTTTCTATTGTGTTATTGACTGTACGCTTGTTTATCCCATGTGTAATTCTGTGTTGTTTTTGTCGCACTGCTTTGCTTTATCTTGGCCAGGTCGCAGTTGTAAATGAGAACTTGTCCTCAACTGGCCTACCTGGTTAAAGCAGCATGCTTAATGGAGGCTCTCCAATAGGTCTCTATTTCAAGTACTTTTAGTCCAGGACTGGACTTAATCTGCATCCCTACAATAGCTCCCGGTCCGCCATTGTATGTATACTTTAAAGTCAGTCTCACACATCACTAGGAGTGTGCACTGTTGACACACCAGACCACTCGCTTTCAGAACTGCAGAACCTTCTGTCCCCACCGCCAGCCCCAAACCTGTGGGCCCCTCCAGGCAAGCAGCTGTGAGCAGTGCACTGCAGGCCCCGAGGCATAGAGCCTGAAAACTTTATAAGGTGGGGGGGTTTGTGTGTGTGTGTTAGCTGAAGATGGACATGGAGTGGAAGCTCCCTGTGCAGAATGATCCACATGCTCCATCAGACGCACATGCCACAAACAAAATGGCCACTGGCACGTACCTAAAGCATGTCAATATATAATCAACAATTACCTAACAAACTACATTAACACTAAAGAATCAAACTGACGTGTCTGCAGGTGTATTCTGGGACAGTGTATTTTATTAACATACACTACACCCATAAAAAAAAAATTCTCCCATGCTTTTACCATTTACCACACTAAAATGATAGTAAAAAAAAATTTTTTTTTAATTTTAATTCATCTAAAATATCTAGTTGTGGTATGCTCAATACTGAAGAAAAATACTGTTCACATTTATATGCTTTCATTTCATGAAAGAAGTAGAACCAGATCCTGCTCAGTAACAACAAACCACCAGAGGTCTCAGTGAAATGGAAATACTAAGGGGAAAACGACTGGACACCCCCTCTAACACAGTGAAATGGTTTCTTCCCAGGCTCCAGCCCACACAGAGTTTTTTACACCAGGAGATAAACGGGGTTGTGGATGTCTTAATGCAGCACTACAGCCAGCCCCAAGGAGGAACACACACACACACATATATTATATATTATATACACACATGCTCCCTCTTACTAGGGCGACAGCTACCAAGAATAGTGTGACTAATGCCATTCCCTGTGGGGTCCTGGGGGCAATCGTGACATGCCAGATAAGCCTGGGAGCCATCTTATAAGGACACGACTCTACATCCGTCACAAATCACAGAGAGTAAACCCCACAGACAGACCATAAATACACTCCCACTGACACAAGCCCACTCAGACAACGCCATATCATGAGTTAATAAATCACACTTCAACATCCAAGACCTAGTCCTTGTATTTTGATGCTTTGAGTTCGCCCCTCTGACTAGTTGATGTCACGGCGGACCGTTGAGAAGAAGGTGCAACAGCAAGGTGATGTTGAAGGTGGAAAAAAAAAATACGACAAAAAGTACTATTTGGTATGAACAGTCATTTCCACGAGGGGCCAATAATCTGCCTTGAGATTCTGGAGAAAATGACCTACGTGACAGTAAGAGCAGCATGTGCATATCTGAACTCTGAATCGGGGCCCCATGAGCCTATTATGATGTAGTGATACTGTAGGTGCCAGAGGATGTCAATCATTACCCTGGCTTGACAGACTAAACCTGTCGATGGCGCCATCACTAGTTGTAGGGGAGGGCTCAGCCTTACCTTTCTGATCCCCCTCGTTGTTGGACGTCCCTGTGTCACGCTGCTCAAACGACTCCACTGAAGTGCTTCTTTCCCTCTTCATTTTGCCCTTGGCCCCGTTGCCTGCATTCAGGCCTTGTCCGTTTTTTAGTCCTAGGCTCCCTATGGGCCCCTTAGGGCCTAGAGTTTTGGGGTCACAGGGCGAGGGCTGCGATTGGCTGCCCACGCCCCCTGGCTTTCCCTGATTGGGTAGTTTCGAGTCCATCTGGGCGGCGCTGGAGGGAGACATGACGGGTGGAGAGCGCACCATGGCCTCCTGCTTCTGTTTGGGACTGCTGATGGAGAGGAGAGACAACCAGGGTTAGTGGGGGAACATCAAACAATGTCATTGCTGCTCCCCCCCCCCCAAAAAATAAAAATGCCAAAAGCAAGTCTTATCACATGCGCTTAACAGTAGAAACTAATACACCCATTCTTTACATCAAACCACCAACCGCTGTCATTATCAACAACACATGAGAAATCACAGAAGAGTCATTAATATTATCTTACATAAACGTTGCGGCGAGAACAGACGGGCAAGTACTACGGCTGAGACTAGTTCCCAGAGGCTGAGGCAGCTCCCCGCCCTGAGAAAGCATCACTCTTAAAACAGCAGCTGGGTCATGTTCATTAGGCACCAATATGTTAGAAAATGGGCTAAAACAGGGAGGGAATCCACAGACTTGTCCAATAAGAAACGTTTATTTTCATTTTCTGTTGCGTGCCCTAATGAACACAGCCCAGATCCTGGCCGGGGAGGCATGACGCACACAGGTGAGTGACTAATAAAAGGGTAAACACGGCCACCTCCAGTCCTCACCCTTTCTTTGTTGACAGAGTTGGGAACAGCAGGGGAGGTGGAGGGGGGTGTTAATATATAATCGGTGCCTTGTTAAAGTAGGCACTTTAAGTACACAGCCTTATTTCTCCCTGTGCTGGGCCGAAACCTAGAGACAGGAACACAACTCGCCTCATTGCCATGGAGACCAGTTACACATGGATAAAGCAGGGGAAAAGGGGCTGCTCTGTAGCCGACACGATGAAGTCGGAGGAGAAAGGGGAAGTTGAACCTAACACAGGGAAGCACAACTGATACGGAAGGGGTAGTCAGACCAAAGGTGGTGGATAAATGAAGATGGTTCACTCAGGCATAGATTTTTTTTTTGTCAGTTCCGGTCTACTTAACTGGATGTGTATTCTATAGACACCAATGCAATAGCAGCTGGGTCTGGTCTACTTAGTTCATGGACTTTCATGAACCAGAAAAAATAAATAAAAGTGAGTATGGTGCCTCGCTTCCTCTTCCGTCTCTGGTCTGACCACACACTAACGTAGCTCGAGAACACTGCCGGAATCCATTGCTGGTGGTACGAGGTTTAGCATGACCACTGCACTGGGCTAAAAGTCCACGGACAGATCGAAAATAGTTCACTGGCAGCGTCACAGCACTCAATGAGAGTAACAACAAGCTCCAAACAGGCCCCTACCAGGCCTCAGTCAATCCTCCATTTAAAACAGAGCTCTCCCTTTCCAGCTAGCAGTGAAACATAAGCCCTAGCACTCTCCTAAATGACCTCGCAGCCAAAACCGGAGCCAATATAGATCCGAAGCCAAACGTTGAGCCAATATGGCCGGCGTGCCTACTGTGAGATGGGCCCCAGCAGGCTTTGGCAGTGCAGCTGCAGCTTTTATACTAGCCCCAGAGGGCCTGAGTCAGCACAGGCTGGCCCGGGATGGGCTGGCAGAGAGGCAGCTGCAGGGTGGAGACACTCAGGTCACTGTTTCAGGGCTCACGCATAGCCAGGACCTGCTGCACTAGGTTAAGCTTTAATAGGCCAGAGTAGTTCACCAAGTCTGGTCGTCGTGTAACCTCACACAGGATGCCAGATCTGATAGATCTGAGCTCGCCTGACCTCGTAGCAGGTTTAGGAGCAGAGGACTTCCAACTGCTAGACAGGATTCAATAAATACCACGCCAGAAACTACAACACAGAACGGAGAGTCAGACGGCACGGCAGACAACACGGTGGTCTCAATCAGAGAAGGACAAAGGGTTCGTTCTAGGTCGTCTTTATTGCAGAGACTGTCCGATCTCATGACGCCTGGAGAAGTGTTAAACATCTCAAGAACCACGTTGAGATGGTCTATAGCAATCTTCTGAGATACGCAGCCCGGTTGCTTTTTGAGACAATGTGGAAGGCATTCAAACTCATTTCATTATGCAGTGGAATTGACAGGTTGTCAAGCAGGGATGTGCAACCTGCGGCCCGCGGAGTGTCCCTGGAGCGGAGGATCGTTTGTCCTTAAAGTTGATTTGTTCCCCTGTTTTAAAGAGCCAAGAGAGAGACATAATAGCAGACAAGGACCCAGCTCACCTCTGCGTGTTAGCCGATGGGGAGTTCCTCACTTTGGGATTGCTGGAATGCATTGACGGCGATCCCAGGGAGACAGAGGGCGGAGTCAAGTGCTGATGCGGGCTGGCCGAGGGTGTGGCCTTGGCCCGGGAGTTCCTGTGGCCTGTGCCGGCAAGGGCGGAGTTAGGGGCGGGGCTGTGGTTATTAGAGGAGGGGTTAATGTTGCTATTGGCTCGGCCACTGTCTGGGCCTGCCTCGTCCCGCTCCTTCTTGACACGCTCTTTCCGGCTAAAGTTTCCTGCTGTGGCTGCTGCTCTTTCCTCTTGCACCTCCAGCATCATCTGGATGTCAGTAAGTGTGAGGTGCTGTGTGCCTGGAGTCTCCTCAAGGAGCTCTCACAGTCCTTGGGCACACTGGTAAAGACAGGGGTGGAGGGAAGGAAAAAAGAAAAAAACAGGAGGAAATGTTAAGAAACTTCACAATGTGTGCATGTTTTCGAAGGCCACTGTTCTATCAGGCAACCCTGGCATTATAACATCTCCTTAGATGGTTCGCGTCACTCAAAACAAGCGGGTGACATTGGCAACTAACCAAATCATGACCGCTTACTTGGTTCGACTTTGCACCGCTCCATAGCATTGGATACTGCTGACCGGTCCACCAACTGACAGGACAACAGTATCATAGACCAGGGGTTGAGAAACACAGACAGAGTCTCTGATTGAATAGCCACACTAACATTATACTAAGTATTCAATCCTAATGCATGGCTTTAGTCTAAGTGGTATGCTAGTATGGATGGGCATAGAGAGGCCTATTCCTCCCGTGTAACCTTGTTTGGCGTGTCATCCTCCTCCTCCTCCTCCTCTCCCCCGGGCCCTTTTTCTCAGAATCACTATCATGAGACAGTTCCCTGTCCTCTGAGAAAACTCCTCCATGAAGCTGCACTGTCAAGATAGCATAAAATATTCAGGATAGCTCTGATCATGCAAGTGGTTCCATAAGCCCCCTCTGGCTAACGGGTAGGAGACTGAAACCCGTGAGAGAATCATCCAAATGAAACTACGGCTGAAACTTCAGCTTGGCCACAACCACCAAAACACAATTCCACACAAGACTCACAATTAAAACCCAAAATTCGTTCAAAGACTCAACCCTAACAAACAGCTAGTTGGCTGCCTGTGCATAAAATATTTGGTTCTGGCTTCTGAGATGACTAAAAATGGTTAAATGTGACGTACACTACTCAATAAACTACATCAACAGCCCTCCTAGCTTGACGTGCACACTATATGTGAAATCTAAAAATCTAGTGACAAGAGGATGGGATCGGAGTCAAGAAACCAGGGTGCTATTCACTATACATCAAACGGAAGCAAACGGACTGAAACGGGGAGCCTGTCCTTATAAGATAACCAATAAGAAACACTTATTTTCATTGCAAAACATTTTCCGTTGCAAGACATAACTGGCTACGTTTAGCTATGGTGTGCACTAATGAATACGGCCCAGCAATGGGAGCACATCTCTGCAGACGTAACAGGCTCAGTATCGGAGTGTGCGAGTCAGGTTTTGTAGGGGTCCTGCTATATCTGACACATCCCTGCCCTCCTGGGTATGCAGCGGGACACATTACTCATGGGGAGAAAAATGTGGTAATCAAAACCCAGAAAGAGAGGAGTCGGTTGGGAGGTTGTGAAAGAGAAGGGTGAGCTCACCAGCAGCAAGCCTTGATCAGCTCTACCTCTGCCATCGATGACTGAGAAAAACAAAACAGGGTTCGGTTCATTAGAGCACATCATCGCAAAACATTTCTAACCGGCAGACACGTGGGCTTGGTGTGTCCATCAACCACAAAATGACAAGAGCTATATAACAGAGTTGTGTTCATTAGGGAACGCCGTTTGAAAAAGAAGTGCAACGGAAAACATAACATATCTTATTGGACAAGTTCAGATTGTACCGCTCCGTTTCACTGGAGCGTTTGTCCATTTTGGGCCTAATGAACACAACCCAGGCCAGTATCCCTAGGCAAGGCTTCTGCCCTCTCCTAACACAGTATGTTCATGATATTCAAAGACAGAGACCCGTGTCTGTATAAGGCCATGAAGAGTCTAAGAGAGACAAAACAGTTTCCATTCCACCACTCGAGTGCGGTAAGCACCGGCAGAGGCATTGGAGTCAGTCGAGCTTCTGCGCCGGGGAGAGAAAGACCGAGACATCACACTTCACTAACGAGCATGCACCCACACGGTCACCATGGCAACACCACTGGTGTCTGAATCTGAACGACTCCCAACACAACTCGGGAGTGTTTGAACGAACCGTGCCGCTCCACAGACAAGCACCCACCCCCACACACACACTGGGAAAGAGGCAGAGGGACCACAACCCCCCCCCAACCAGCCTCATTCAAACATCGACCGACCCCACACACACACACACACACACACACAGAGAGAATGCAAGAATGTACCAGCTTTTCCTGCTCCCTCCCTTGGTCTGTGAGATCTGAGATGGACGAAATAACGGGATGATACAGTTTATCAGGCCCGCTGGTCCAGCGCCAGGGCAGGACATAACAACCCCTGACTAGTACAGAGTGGTGCAGCAGGAGCCTTTACTAGGCCGGGTCAGGTCAAGGTACCTTGGCTAATGCCCCTCTCTGCAGTGGCCCAGAAAACAAGCCAAAAATCGCAGACACTTTATTTGATGATGATAGATAGAGAGATAGAGAGATAGAGAGAGATAGAGAGAGATAGAGAGAGAGAGAGAGAGAGAGAGAGAGAGAGAGAGAGAGAGAGAGAGAGAGAGAGAGAGAGAGATAGAGAGATAGATAGAGAGAGAGAGAGAGAGAGAGAGAGAGAAAGGAGGAAAGAAAGGGAGAGGGTCTTATGGAGGGAGAAAAAGGAGAGGAACTGAAAGAAGGTTAGAAAGAGACAAAGACGAAAAGCGGGAGAACGAGGAGAGAGAGGAGGAGCAAGCGAGGGAGACGAGGATGAAAGGGACAGGCTCTCACCCACCGGCATCATCTCCCACCGATAACTAGCCGGTTCGTCTCAGGTCTAGCGATCACAGCAACTAATTGGGAGAATTGAAACAAACTATCAGCCCAGCTCAACAACAGAGAGCCATTCACACAGACAACACAGAACAGACCCTCTCCCGTCTGCTTTGCTGTGGTGCCACAGGGGCTCCATGCTAATAGCTAATGTGTCTTCTTAAATGCCTGTATGAACTGCAACTGCTTGTTGTTTACTCTAACAGCGTTCTCTGTGTAACTGTTTGTGTGAGCGAGAGAGAGAGGGGGAGAAACAGAGTCAATGAAAAAGAGCGAGCGGAGAGAGAGGGAGAGAGAGTCCACGAGAGAGAGAAACCATCCACTCACATTTATTCTTTGCATTGCTGGAGGGCTGTGCAAAGCGTTGCAACATCCCCTCTCTCAAAGAGCACTCATTTCCATACTCCCGGCAAGGAGATGAGCGCTCTCAAATTGACCTTGACGAGGGCTCCACATAAACCCGCCGCGAAGACACCAAAGCATGTCTTTTTATCCTACTGAATACTAGATAAACATCATGCAACTGTGTGAAGTCTCCCCCTGGACGTACCGCGTACTACAGAAATATCCTGAAAAAGGGGTGGTGCTGGATAGAATTAGTCTAACCAACAAATCTCAGAGAGTGCATGTAACCTGGTGGTGGTTACGCAATATGCACGCATGAATGGAAAATATGGATCCAGAATTACACTCCGATGTTTCACAAACACAGATCTCCATTTTCTGAAGGACCCATTTCTCTGGACCACACAGTAGACATGCATGTAGGCTACACACACACACTCTGTGCCCACCAGCATCTACCAGCCATATTATGTAAATTCCATTTTGAAGCAAAGCCACTACTGATCAGTGAGACTCTCCCCCTCCCTCCATCCCTCCTGTAGTGAGGATATAGCCTCCCTCTCTCTCCCCCTCCCCCTCTCTATCTCTCTGTGTTGGGTCTGTGCTTGGCTGCCTGCAGGGACAAAGGCTCACACACACATGCAAACGAAGCCTGGCCAAAATCTCAGGATTAAAGACTGGCGGTCCCACCAGACACAAACCTGTGTGCATTTATCACATGGGTATGAGTACACACACACGCCTACAACAGCACACAAACGCGTACAAATGTACACACACAATAACAACATATGACCAAAGAGTAGAAGATTGCTACACATGGAACAAAATGGGTCAGATTCAGATTCAAGACAATCCTGGGTGGGTTCTTCTTCACACAGACAAGGAAAAGTCATTCTGCAAAGCCTCGGTCAGTCCGTTTTCTGCCTGCCTGCCGGGTCGGCCAATCCAACCTCCTTCCCGTTCGGTCTACTCTATGCGGAAACCTTGGATTTCAGCTGATTTTACATCTGTAAGGCTCACATTTCAATAGAGGCCAGGGACATTAACTGGTTGGCTGCTGCTAACAACAACAACAAAAAAGTAGGGTGACATACATTATGATCCTCTTCCAAAGACAAACTAACATCACACCAAACCGTTTCACTGGCTAACGGTTGCTGTCAGTCTTGACAAATGTCATCGGTGTCACCTCCAGTCCCGGTGAACTTTAAAACCACAGTTTGCGCGCAAGGAGCTTGACACATGACACGCCCTCGGGAGGATGACACACTCCTACGCTCCTCTGGCCAGGCTCAGTGTGTGCGTGGTGTATGTATGTAAAAGGTTGCTCGCAGTCATTAACCGCCGGGTCTAAGACGAGACTGAAAACACTTCATTCAGAATGAGTCAGACATGAAAGCTAGAGAAGGCTACCGCTACTCAAGAGTCTAAAACATTTAGATCGAAATTAGCATATTTTAAAATGTTTCACCAAGCCAAAAATTATAATAATGGTGATTTGGGACTTTAAGAGCAGCCAATGCTATAATGCACCGCTAACTGATAGTCTGTTTCCACTAGCATTGCTAACATGCTCCAAAAATGCTAGCCAGGAGATTCTGGCCATTGCTAAATAACCAATGGTTTGGATGAAATGACAACTGCCTATGTGAGACGAAAATAAGCTAAAACGTATTTTAAAGCCAACTATCCCTCAACTCCAGGCGAGTATTACATACTCTGGGTAAAAACAATACTCAGACTTGGTTCAAGGAAGAAGGAGAATAAGGAGGCTTTACTTCTGAACATACAGTTCTTTGTTGCCAATGTTCTTCTAGGAAATTGATTATTGTTGACGTCAGGGACTCATTCCAGGGAACCGCTTTTCTGTGGACAGGCAACTACATCTTGTTTTGAAAATCACCATCCTCAAAATTAAGTCCTTGTATTGCTTTCATAGAGGATGCCCAAGTCCAAGCGCATGTCTTACAAAGAACGAGGCTCAACAATGAGATCTTGTGAGCTCTAATTTTGCGTTCTAATCTAGATACCCAGAAATCCGCAGGCGCCTTTGAGCCAATGTCACAGAGAGAGGCCTAGGCAAATGTTCATCTGAGCCACTGACCGACCGACTGACTGAGCTAACTACAGGGAGTAAGGTACATTGTACTGCCTCAGGGACAAAGCTGGAGGAAAACTGGATGCACTCTCTCTGCCAACCACTTACTCTCTACCTCTCCTCTCATCCAACCTGTGCTGCTCACCCTCCTCTCCATTCCCTCCACCCCCCAGCTCTTGCTTCACCAGGCTAATGCTCACCCCCTCCTCCCTCTCAACCCCCTGCAGTCAAGCGGCTTGTCTGTGTGTGTGTGTGCGTGTGTGTGTGTGTAGCACTCACCATGTCCCTCTGTGTCACGATATAGCCGTGGCCATGTCTGCATTGCAATGGGCCGCGCTCGTCAAATCCCCAACGCTGCAGGAGACAAAGAGAGAGACATCACTCACCAAATCACAACACCACACTGTCCAACATGGCTGGCACGCACACACAGGCTTAGCAGACAGAGCTGCGGGTAGGCAACTGAGCGGCTCCCCTTTTCGCGATACAATGCAACTTCGGTTTAGCAGTATATAACAGCAGCACTTAGACAGCTAGTAGTTCAGTATAGGAGGAATGAGGCCTATTTACATGTACAAATATACATGATTAGGAATAGCATGAAGGAAAACCAAAAAGGGGAGACCATTAAAAATGTCATAGAAACCATTACATGTCATCATCATATCTTTACCACATAACGTGCAAACAGAACACCTCCACCGGACATTCTAATTGGTTTGTTAATTACATTTCCTATTAGGTCTACCAGGTCTACCCGCTCACAGCAGCAATTTAAAAAGAGATTTATTGAAATTAACTCTAAAAACACATCAAACTGTACCATGAGGAGAGTGAAGTGGAACTGAAACTGAACATGATACTGCTCTGAACATGATGGAGAGATGCCCATGTCAGATGACGTAATCCCCACTCTCTCCCACACACACGCTGGTGTGGACAAGAGTGTGTGTGTGTGTGGACAAAAGTTGTGTGGCAGTTCAGCGTTCACCTTTCAGTGGGTGAGCTAATCTGCTTACAGCGGCTGGGGCCGGGGCCAAAATCTCATCAGCACTGCCAAAGACCATCATCCGGAGCAGGTCAGCACTAGTGCCAGCACACTCACTTAATTCCTCTAATCTGCACACGGTGTGTGTGTGTGTGTGTGTGTGTCTTTGTAAGCCACATCTTCGCACTTGCATTTAGTACATCTGTGAAGAGGTGCGAGAGTGTTTGTGTACGTCTCTACAACGTGTGCGAGGGTCTGAGGCATGCGTGTGCCTTGTCTGTGTCCTAACAAGCAATCCTGCACCGCCATCAGCCTGATGCCAAGGAGTAGCAGGCAGACACAAACTAACTTGAAACCAACATGAAACAACAGTGTACCAGGCAGGCATACTTAAGCTCAGCTCAAGTATGAAAGCATTTGACCCAGGTCTGCTGGCCCTGGTTCTGGGTTAGACATCCTGATTGGCCCCAAACACTGTCGGGGTCAGCTCATCACACAGTTAACACAGTTAATATCTGCAGCCAATCACGGTTCTAAGACAATCTACCAACAGCGCCGAATGAACAAAAAAGGTCCACAAAGCAGCCAGACGATCACAGAAAGCTATACCCAAACCATAGCCAATCGTCTCCTAGTGTGCAGGTAAGAAATATAATTTGATGTAAACCTAAATGAAGAGTCAGAAAGGATTGCGAAGGCGGCTGTGTTTCTTATACTTTGAACATGCATCCTTCCTTGGAGTCGTCACTGCCGGTGTATGTGGAAAGAGTGAATCTGCTTTGGGATTTGATCTCAGGAGCGAGAGGGAGAGACCGTATCGATAGAATAATATCATTGATGTGCAGATGGGGAAAGAGGAAACATTAACGCAGAGAGCTGATGTACCACTCGGTGACAAGACGCCACCATATCCATCACCACTCATAGCCCCATCAATGTGTGTGCACGTACATACGTTGAGTGTATGAGCATGTGTGCTTATGAATGTGCTTATGAATGTGTGTGTGTGTGTGTGTGTGTGTGTCTAGTGTACCGAGGGCTATCAGACATCCCAGTCACAGGGGCTGCATTACGGCTTGACTGCGGCAGAGCAGAGGGGCAGAGAGGAGGGGTTGTCACTGCATCGCTCATACATAATGAGAGGAGCATGATCAGCAGACGTGCCTCCCTCTCAGACCCAACACACACAGACGTATCATAACTGAGATACTCAAACCTAACTCAGTAAACTGATTGCTGTCCAAGCCCTACACAAGACAAAAAGACTCACACACAGTAACACAGCTCACTAAACAGATTAAGCTACTGACAAACCAAAGCCCACTAAACCTATTACCAACTAAAACCCTA
This sequence comes from Salvelinus namaycush, assembly GCF_016432855.1. Lineage (NCBI taxonomy): Eukaryota > Metazoa > Chordata > Actinopteri > Salmoniformes > Salmonidae > Salvelinus > Salvelinus namaycush. The sequence goes on along the minus strand of NC_052313.1, from coordinate 40,769,982 downwards.
CAAATACCCCTCAACAGACAAGCAGACCCACAACAAACATTTTACCAACAAAACCAGTGGTAAACCTAACCCTGTGCAACACCCTCTGGGGGCTGTGACAATACCAGTATTGTGGTATTTTTTCCATCGCCAATTTTTTTGTTATTGTTATTATTATTATTATTTTTTTATACAAAGCAGAACAAACTCTTTTGTCCTTTAAAAACCTGCAGCATATACAATATTGTGTGCTATAGCTTGAACAACATTAGGGCTGTTCTCCTAAAGAAGTTAAAACCATGTGTTGTGTTCCCTTGCCACAATACTAACGAGAAGTCCTGGCTTTACTCTGTATTACACGCCAAATAGTTTTGACCTTGACTTAGGCCTGAACCTGGTCCCAGATCTGTTTGTGCTGTTCCCTACTCCCTTGTCATTCAGGGACGCAAACTGGTGAGGGTCAAAAAACGGGACCAAAAATCTTTGCACCGAAAATCTGAGTAAACAGCAAGAAAATGATCCTATTTTAAGAGTGGGGTTGTCACAATACCAACATTTTACTAAAGATGCGTTACATTTTAGTCATTTAGCAGATGCTCTTATCCAGAGCGACTTACAGTATTTTATTTTACCTTTAACTAGGCAAGTGAGTTCAGAACAAATTCTTATTTTCAATGACGGCCTACCAGGGAAGAGTGGGTTAACTGCCTTGTTCGGGGGCAGAACGACAGATTTTTACCTTGTCAGCTCGGGGATTCGATCTAGCAACCTTTCGGTTACCGGCCCAACGCTCTAACCACTAGGCTACCTGCCGCCGCGGTAATAAATACAGTTTTTATAATCGTTTAATTTTTTCATACTACCCGGCAACGGCCTGCTTGTTCTTACATGCGAAATGAAAAGATACAGATCCACTCGCACTGTGAGCCATTCCAATATTTAAACAATTGTAACAACAGGAACCCAACCACTGTCTGCACACCCCAGCACGCCATCACGGCTAAATAAACATTTTAAACTGATGAAGATGGGCAGAAAGAACGGCCGGAGACAAGCGGCTGAGTCGGCTAATGGCTGGTTAGGAGATGCGGCTGACTGCTCACAGCTGTCACAGCTGATATTGGATGAAGCGTTCTGATATGACATTTCTGACATCAGGCTTTGAACTCCGATATTCTATTTGTAGGACACGTAACGGATGCATTCTGTGTGGTCATTAATTTAGAGAGAGAAGGTAGTGATCACACAGGGAGAAGATCTGTTTGCACCTCTTTTATAGCGCAATGGGCGATACACCCCCCCCACAGGATTTTTTACAATTCTACACGATTCGCGTGGATGACCTATTTTGAGATCAAAACGGCAAATATCGCCTTAAATTGACGAGTTTGCATCCCCGTCTATGGCAGCGGCATTCAGAGGCTGCGTGACAGCGAAGCCTAGTCAGACTGGTCCGTTTGTTCTTACAGGCGAAATTAAACGTATCCACTTCGCTCGCGCTCTGAGCCGCTCCAATAATTAAAACAAAATGTAACAGACACCCCATCACTGTCTGCACACCCCAGCTTGCCAACACGGCTAAATACCATTTTCAAACTGACGGAGATACACAGAAGGAACGGACGGAGAGAAGTGGCTGAGTTGGCTAATGGCTGGTTAGGGGGGGGATGTGGCTGGCTGCTCACAGCTGTCACACCTGATATTGGATGAAGCGTCTGATATCACGCTCTGAACTCTGATATTCTATTTGTAGGACGCGTAGGGATGCCATCTGTGCTCAGTCATTCATTTCGATATGAGAACATACACCATTATTTAGTGATCACACAGAGAGAACCTCTCTTTTATAGTTCAACGGGTGACACACTGCGTCTGTGCACTTTTTGTTAGACTGACGCCTCAATCACACCTACAGCCTCCCTGCATTTTGGTACACCAGAAACACATTAATTTCCAACAGAACGCTGCGTTTGCCTTGCAGCATTGCGTTGCAGAGGCAGTTGTAGTACGTTCAGTGTGGCACGCACACTGGATTTATTGAACATATGCCTCAAACTGTATGCGTAGACGGCTTGACAGAAATGGTAGTAGAAGCTGAATGTTGAACTTTTGTTGCACACACATGCAGAGGATGATGCCTCGTACCATTTCGCGCCAAAAACGCTGTCTGCGTGATAGAGGCGTTATAGATGGGTTAGCTGACCACGTCACGTGTCTTGTTTTGAGGTGTTGACTGATTTTCATGTCAACGCTAATATGGCTAAAAATCCCTAGCTAGCTAACCAACAACTGTAACAACGTATGAGAGACAAGCGCTCCATGTGCAAATGTATTCGTTTTCAATAAACATTGGAGACGAAATAGTTTACATGTTGTCAACAATCTATGCCAACCCGTCTGTTTTGCGCGATAGTTGTGCCAACGTCGGTTTTGTTGCTAAACAACCAACCAGTCATTAGCAAATAACACCCGATTGGTACTTAATTAAACTGGTCAATGGTTCTGCATGAATCTCATTTACATGTTCTCATATCACACTGTTCACTCAATAGGCCTATGCAGCCATGAATTCACACTGCCATAGGGGAAATTGAAGAAACTATTTGAACAGGTAAGTTCTAGGCTAAGCGGTTAAACGCAAGTACGACATTTACCACTTGGAGAAGCCGAACAGAGTTTGCGACTCACCAAATCGCCACAACCCATGCTCTTTCTCAATGGTCTAACAATGATTTGACGAAACCATTGAAGCCTTGCCTTCAACTGCAATGATTGGATCAGCCTTGACAGGTAAATAGAAGCTCATAGAACAGGAATTTCAGTTGTCATTTCGGAAACGTCAGTTCTGTCATTTCAGTATTCATAGTGCAGGAAGTTCAGCTCTGTCATTTCAGTGCAGGAAATATAAAAACAGGTCAAAGAGCATCTCTAGACCGCATAGAGTAGCCAAGCTTAGTCTAAAAAGTCCTGTTCATTTACCACAAAGGGTGTGGTACAATACCGCTGAACAATGCATATGTTCCTATCATAACACCCTGGCACCAGAACCATTTCATCTATGGGTGGTGAAAATCTGCCCCCCCCCCCCATATCAAACTGTGTTTAGCTAGAACAAGCACGACGTAGGAACAGGAGCAGAATCCTTTGCCAGTGAGAGACAGTTCAAAAAGCAGCCCATTTAATGTCCTGGCAGGCCTCAGCTCTTCTTGGCACACTGGCACAACCTGGCCTTGGCATCGGGAAGAAACCATTGGCAATACATTGCCACTCCAGAACTCATTGCGCTTGGCAAAGCCTCGCCAGTGCACTCGTATAGCATAAGGTTACAATGTCTTGCCAATGCTTAACCAGCCATATTACAGAGTGAAAGGGAAAAGGAAAAATGTGCCTTGTTAGCAGAAGGGATTATTTGGGATAGAAAGGGGGGAATGGAGGAGAGAAATCCCAGAGTTCTCCTGTTTCAGTGGAGGATGCCAAATGCACCCCTCCCCCCACCCGCCAGTAAAGCGTTTCAAATCAGCACACCCTAAATTTTTTAACTCAGGGAGGGATAAGGTATCCGTAGACCTGGCAACCTTCATATTCACATCATGAGCCCATGGGCTGAATTGAAAAGATTCCACTACAAGGAACTGAGATATACTCAGTAGCCACTAGCCAATCAGAGAGAAAGTTTCCATTTTCAGGGGGTACCACTAGCCAATCACAGAAAGTAGGGGTGTAACGGTTCATCAAACCCACGGTTCGCTACATATTGCGGTAAATGTAGTTCATATTTATTTATTTAAGTGTTGGTATTTCTGATTGTGAAATAACAAAAACAACACTAAAATAAAGTGCAATATGCATGTGAAATCAATATGTAAACAGAATCTATGCGTGTGAAATCAATATGTAAACAAAATCTGTCCATCTCCGTTATAATCTACTGGGAAGCCAAAATACTCCCAAACTAGAGATTTAAACGATGATGGAGGATCCTCCTGGTTGCGACAGTTCATTTAGAGTTATGTGACAGTACCGGCAAACTGAGCCACTGCGAAACCCTACAATTTCAGATTACACAGAGGAGAGAGAGAGCGAAAGAGACGACAGAGAGAGATGGGTGATAAGAATTCACATTATGCAGTGGAGGGAGAAGTAAAAAGAAAACGTTCCATTTCTCCAATAGGGTTTTGAGGAACAGTAACTAACCGTGCCAGATTAAAAAGAGGCCCATTTATTAGAGCCATAGCCTGTGGCAGCTGTGGCAGTGACAGATGGCCCAGTGCACTATGGGAGAGTAGCTGGGTCACAATCAGGTCAGTTGGGCACTGGTGGAAAGGGCAGCAACACCACACACTGCACATGAGTGGAGAGGGAGAGACTGCACATCATTAGGCATTAAATAGTAGAAAACGGACCAATAGTGGGTTTGTCCAATTGATAAATGTTTGAAAACATTTCCAGTTGCGTGCCCTATGAACATGACACAACATGGCCTACTCTTACGAAAACATACAGACTGCTCACATCAGACTCTCATAACAGTCTAACACCATCAACAGTATGCCACCAATCACAATAAACCAGAATAGAACATCCGTCAATACCCTATCCACACACCTGAGCCAAGCCAAAGTTGCTGGAACTGTGCTAGGAAGGACAGTGTGAACAGAAACATTTTACCCTGTACGGTTGATGAGCATGTCAGTGTCGCTCTAATTTACATCGCCAACAATCTAAAATGAAGCATTAGCCTATATGTAGAGCCAGCAGTATGTCCTGACCATGTGGCTGGACGAAGAAAATAAACTGTGTGTCCCAATTAAAGGACATAACTAGACTACTACCCAGCCATGGAAACAATGCATGCCTACACCACACAGTCTCCTGTACATATGCGCACACACACCATTTCCTGTCTGTCAGCCTGTGTATTCCTACATCGGAGGCCATTAGTGGGTGTGTAGGTCACGGGCTGTGATTACAGGATGGTGTGCTGGGCTGTTTCGTGCCATGTGTATGTGCCCGCTCTTAGATCTGCCCAGGCTGGCGTCACACATTGTGTGTGTCTGTGCGTCTCTGCGTCGGTGTGTCTAGGCAGGGCCTGAGATAACCCCTGCTGCACAGCATACCATTCCAGAAACAGGGTGCACTGTCCTCTACCCAGGGCCTGAACCCATGGATACAAGGACATGCCCCACCCCCCCACACAAACACGTGTCTGAAATTTGTGGAGTAAACTATCACTTCAAGTTTCCCCTGTTACTGCTCTTTGAGTTCTTTAAGTTTAGACTCTTAGATCCCATGCACAAATAGACAATCGCGCAACATAAGCAGTCAGATGTCATGGGAAGAGTCTATATCTGTGAATACGTTGTCATGGACAAAATAATAAACCGTTTGATTAACCGTATTGTAGTCCGTGATACGCGTTGTGCCTAGCCTTCCTTCTGCTTGAATAGAATTGGCACACACACCAACAAGCACAAAAACATTTACACGTCATATCTCCTGCCTGTAAAGTCCAAACCACAACAGTGACAAAGTAACATGGAGGCTACATACACACGCATTTGTGTGCGTGTGATGTTCCTTACCTTAAATAACCCCAGGTCTCAGAGACCCCGGCTACTCCTCACGAGGAGAGCCTATCCCAGGGTTCCCTTTGACCTTGGTCCGGCAGACAAAGCAAGCTGACTGGCTTAGCGTCGGCCCGGAGTCACAACTATCGCAGAGCCTCAAATCCCAGCACTCCCTCTCAGCAGAAGACCACAGTGCCCATTCACAAACCTGCAGAGAGAAAAAGACAACCATCAGGGGTGAATTCACCATCTTTAAAACGCTCAGACTATCGCAGATAGAAATAGAACAAATCCAGTTGACACAATCCCCTATTCCATCAGAGACAATCATTTTGGTTCTGAGCAATACATTCCCTCTACGAACGTTCCGTAACGTTACATCCTCCTAAACAGGCCTCAATCTCCAAAGAAGACATTAACACGCTTAAGTTTTGGGCGAGGAAAATTATTATTAACAGACCACAGATGTTTACATCTCATTCATATCAAGCCGCTTTTAAAAAAGGCACAATCGCTACATCCAACGCCTGGTTGAAAAGCAGTGTCTTGCTCTTTGGAGGTTTGAGGGCAATGTCTTAGAGAATAATTAAAATAGGAAGAGGAACAGGGTAGGCACAGTCTGGCCCAAATCGAACTTGTTTGATTTGAGATCGACTGTGTTTCTTCTTTCTCTGGCTGCAACAGGGGACATGCAATTTAGCAATTATACATTTAACAACTAAGATGCACAAGGGAAAAGACACATAGAAAAAGTGTCACTTGTATCATGTGTACATGATACGTCCCACATATACCAAGCCAATGAATACAACCAATGCATACATCCATCACATATACAAAGGCAATGGAACCACATGGCAGATTCTACACACAGTGCAGAGGGAACAGATAGCAGACAACCTACATATCCACAGCATTTGTGACGCACATCACCTTTAACATTAGGTTAGATGCCCAGGTTTAAGCCCCTCCACAGCAGAAACACTACAGTACAGCTAGGATGAAATAACATTTGATCCAAGAGGACATCTAGGAAATAGCATTACCCTAGACTGGTATGCATCACCTTTTAGGCCTTAATTATCATCTCAATGCTCAGATCCATAGTTGAAACAATAGCAAAGCAGCCACCCCACCTCTATTTTGGTAAAAAGCTAAGATTGGTTGCGTTTCTCCAGGCCGCTCTCAAATTCATAGACAGAGCTATGAATGAAACCCTGACCATGATATCAAAATTATAGTTTTAACCATGTTTTGGGGCTATACAGTGTTTGTTTACAAACATTGGAGTAAAAAAAATATTATATTTTGAGTTCTGGTGGGGTAAAACACTTGAACTAAGCTCATGCGGCATTTATAAGTTATATTATTCAAGAATCAATGGGTATATCATTCATTTATAAGTCCAAACATGCATGTAGCAACTAAGGATTCTAGCTTTCACCTACTGTACTGCAGCAGATTTATTTATTTTCCATTCCAATTTAGCGTTATACGGCTTCATCAGCTATTCTGACCAGTATCATTTGCAATGGCATCATTCACATCTTCTATATGAATAGTCTACAACACCAAAATAACCCTTTGGCAAATATTGATTATGCCCAGACAGTCGTGAGCAGAGTGAATAGGCCAACATTTTGGTTATCTAACTAACCTACCATACAAGCAGGAAACACAACCAGATGGACACAGGACATGGCACTGTATTATCTATGGGCAGAACAGGTAGACCGTCCTTGAGCAAGAAACAGATGGGCTAGTTACACAGCATAAATACCATGTATAAAACTACAACGGGGTGGTGATGCAAGTTTCCAACTAATTGATACAACACCTATTATGAATACTATAAAAACGTATAATTCAACATTTTCCAGTATCTCCAATCCAATGTTTACATACGCAAAGGAGTTTGGATTACATTAATTTCAGAATATGTTGCAACGTCCCATTCCATATTGAGTCGGAGACCATGAATGGAAAAATAACTGTACCCTCTCGTAGCTTTATGTTTTGGTCAGAAAGTTACAAAACATCTCCTTTCACGCTTGTCTTAACAAGCGGCTCAAACCCATTTTTAAATTTTTTATTTAACTAGGCAAGTCACTGCAACATTGTAACACTTCGGTAGCACGAAATGTAAATATAGATTTTGCTTATTCGACCATGGCTGCCCGAGCCTTCCACTAGAAAACGTCGGGGTGGATCACAAAATGGGACAAAAAGCTTCAGGCCAAGTCGGCGAAACACGATCAACATTGCAGGATAAATTTGTTGCTTACTGCTTTGCAATGATTTCACCACGCGTAGACCTGAATAAGTACACTGATTTAAGTTTTCCGAAAGTCAGAATTGGTTAGTATTAGTGGGAAAACGATAAACAAGTAATCGGTAAAGTAACCCCAACAAATGCATTACGAAAATAGAAAACAGCAGCATGTGTGTTGCAATGGACAAATACCCATCTACACAAATTCATAGGGTAAAATTAGCAATTGGGACAACTTTGAAGCGATATATTGAAATAGCAAATTGAAGTCTAACGTTTAAAGGTGTAACGTTAACTTCAGAGAATAAGGGTCTGACTTCCCAACGGAGTAAGGCCAAGTATGTTTACAGCTGAAAAACGGGCATGTGATAAAAATGCTATCTAGCTTGGTTAGGTAACGTTAGATGCAAAGGGAAACCCTCTCTTACCCATTGTGTCTGACACAATATCCTTCATTATTGAACACGATATCACATATGTATACAGAGCTCCACGAGTCCCATCTTTCTTCGGTGAGGACAAATTATTCCATACACAAATAGACTTTCACCCATAATTATCCTCGAGGAAAGTAAACCATTTTCAAAAGAGGTTAGGCCTACGCGAAAGACGAGGTTAAAATGTTATTTTCCACGACAAACAAGAACAGTAGAATACTTCCAGATTTTGCACAAATAAATCTCAACTCCTGGCTATAATACTCCAAGGGATAACAAGGGCTTCTCCAAGACGTTCCAAACTTGTGCAGCTTTTTTTCTCTCAAAGGAGTTGTTCCTGTTTCGCCAAAGTTTGGGGGAGGGGTGCTTGTCAAGCAAGCTGAAAAGCCCAGCCAGTTTAGAACACAGACAAAACTCACAGAGAAGTGAGAGCGAAGTCGATCCGTTATAGCCTACTAAGAACGACAAGGTAAAGATCATAACCGAATAACCAATTGCAAGACCAGGATAACCATAAAATATCCTATGCATTTTGCATTTGGGTAATTTTTATTTTGGCCTATTAGGCTGAACAGTAAATAGCAGTGGTGTAAAAATTACCATAATATATTTTTACACCACTTAAGTCTTTTTTGGTGTATCTGTACTTTACTATTCATATTTTTGACAACTTTTACTTCACTTCATTCCTAAATATGTACATTTTACTCCATACATTTTTCCTGACACCCAAAAGTACTAACATTTTGAATGCTTAGCAAGAACAGAAAAAGACAGTTCACATAATTGTCCATTTAAAGAAATGTTGCCAATGTATTCATTACTAGTTAGTTAACATTAGATAGTTAACCCAGAGATTCTTACCTTTACCTCGATTCAGCAGTCTCATTCAGATCATCGTGGCATTTGTAGTTCTTTATGATAGCCACATTAGCAGCTAATTAGCATTTCATTTTTGGTGGGTAAATACAGGCGAATATATTGGTAAAAGTCACCTTGTCCTAGAGAGATTTACACGTTTATCAAAACGGTACGCCAGGGTAAGCCTACACGAAGCACAGCCCTTACTGGGGTGGCAGGTAGCCTAGTGGTTAGAGCGTTGGGCCAATAACCGAAAGGTTGCAAGATCAAATCACTGTGCTGACAAGGTAAAAAATCTGTCATTCTGCTCCTGAACAAGGCACTGTTCCTAGGCTGTCATTGAAATTAAGAATTTGTTCTTAACTGACTTGCCTACAAAAAATAAAGGAAAAAAATGTGTGTTTCTAAAATCCCCTATGGGAAAAATGAATGGTGGAAAAACTACAATGATTAGAACATTTCCTTGTTTGACCGCAAGGTATTATGACTCATACTGTGGTACTCTATACACACACTTATCAAGAGAACATCCCTGGTATGCCTCTGATCTGGCGGACTCACTAAACACACATGCTTCATTTGTAAATTACGTCTGAGAGTTGGAGTGTGCCCCCTCCAAAAAAAAAAAAATGGTGCTGGCTGGTTTGCTTAAGGATCCACACCTTTTTAAAAATGTTCACCTAAAATGACATACCCAAATCTAACTGCCTGTGGCTCAGGCCCTGAAGCAAGGATATACATGTTCTTGGTACCATTTGAAAGGAAACACTTTGAAGTTTGTGGAAATGTGAAAGGAATGTAGGAGAATATAACACAATAGATCTGGTAAAAGATAATACAAAGAAAAAAACAACTGTTCTTTTGTATTTTTTTTGTACTATCATCTTTGAAATGCAAGAGAAAGGCCATAATGTATTATTCCAGCCCAGCTGCAATTTAGATTTTGGCCACTAGATGGCAGCAGTGTATGTGCAAAGTTTTAGACTGATCAATTGAACCATTGTATTTCTATTCCAAATGTTGTATCAAGACTGCCCAAATGTGCCTAATTTGTATATTAGTAACTTTATGTTCAAAATTGTGCACTCTCCTCAAACAATAGCATGGTATTCTTCCACTGTAATAGCTACTGTAAATTGGACAGTGTAGTTAGTTTAAACAAGATTTTAAGCTTTCTGCCAATATCAGATATGTCTATGTGTAACGGCTTTCGTTGGTGGAAGGAGAGGAGGACCAAAATGCAGCGTGGTACGTAGCCATAATATATTTTAATTAGAATGAATACAAAATACAAGAAGAACAAGAGAATCTAAATGAAAACCGAAACAGTCCCGAATGGTGCAAACACTGAAACGGAAAACAGGAAACAATCACCCACACCACACAATGAAAAACAGGCTACCTAAATATGGCTCCCAATCAGAGACAACGATAAACAGCTGCCTCTGATTGGGAACCACACCAGGCCAAACACATAGAAAACAAACAACCTAGAAAAAAGAACATAGACTGCCCACCCCAACTCACGCCCTGACCAACCTAACACAAAGACATAAAAAAGAAACTAAGGTCAGAACGTGACACTATGTCCTGGGAAAGGTTCTTGTTACTTACAAACTCATGCTAATCGCATTAGCCTATGTTAGCTCAACCGTCCCATAAACGGGTCACCGATCCCGAATAAGTTTTTTATTATATGGAATTTGAAATTATTTATTCTATTACTTTTGATACTTAAGTATATTTAAACCAACTTTTACCTAAGTAGTAATTTTCTGGGTGATTTTCAATTTTACTTGAGTCATTTTCTATTAAGGTTTCTTTACTTTTACTCAAGTATGACAGTTGGGTACTTTTTCCACCACTGGTAAGTTGGCCTATCTTTCCATATTTTCACAAGCTATTGGAGTAGGAGAAACAATGTTTTCAGTAGTCTATTGTTCAGTAGGGCAGGCAATTGCCTCTATCCATATAATCATACCTATGTTTGAGTGCAAAATAGCCTAATACAAGGGTGGAGGTGTAGCCATATGCATAAGTAATAAGCTTTATAGGCTATCATAGGGTGACAAGGGCATAGCTTATTTGCTAATTTCAATAAAAAATTGCATTTAAAAGCAGAAGAGCAGTAGCCTATAAATCTTCCCCCACTTATGACTTCTGCATTACTCCTCCTAATGAGGGTTGCTGGCATCAATATCTCAGGTTCCACCTACTGCCGATGTTCCCTTGAGCAAGTAACTTAACCCCCAAATTGCTAATTGGGCCCTGCACAGCGGCTGCCCTCTGCTCCAGCCTCTCCAATCTAATGTGTGTTTGTTTGTGTATGTGTGTGTATATCAGGGGGGTTGGATAAAAACAGAATACAAATTTCCACCTCGCATGGACTAATTAATACAGTATATTTTGTCTTGTCTTCTTGTCTTGTTTCCTCTGCTACCCTCACTTTGAAAAATAGTTTAACCCAAATTCTTAATCAGATTCTAGGTAAAGTCTATGTGCCATACTGTATGTGAACTGTCAGATCAATTGTAGTTGAAAGAGCCGTGCACCGCATGCCTGCACAGGAGACTATAGTAAATGAAGAAGCAGACACTTTCCTATAGCCTGTCGTCTTTTTAGATGTGCTCAAAGGTTTAAACATCAAAGGTGTAGGTGTGTTCTCTTCAAACTGCACCTGGCTACTCCACCACCCCAACCCAAGAATCCCCCCACCCTTGCACTTATCCACTTGTTCTTCTTTGAACAGTTTTATTTTATATGGGCCTACCTGGCAACTACTTTGCCCCTCCCCCATAGGTTTAGGTAAGAGTCTGTTAAATGACAAGAAGTGAATGTGAAAGTATGTCCGTCATCTGTCTGTCTAACTGTCTGTGTCTGTCTTTATCAAATGTAGTAGACTGTAGACATGAACAATCAACCTGGACATATTCATATGATGGATCACTTTAAACCCCTGGCATCTCAAGATGCTAGAAGTAGCCAACCTGGACTCAGCGGTAGACGTAACATAGTAAATGTAAATCTTGGCCACTAGTATAATATGTTAAGTTTCATATGGTATGTATTAATATGTGGATGTCCATCTTGCATTTCGTATTTTATGTTACAATTACAATTTGTATTACATGTTACAAATTTATATTTGTACAATATGTTCCGAACTGCAATTCTTACAATATGTTATGAATTTGCAAAAACGTATGATATGTTACAAATTCCAATTTGAAGTAGCTAATGTTAGCTAGGTGGCTAACACTAACCTTAGCTAGGTGGCTAACGTTAGCTAGGCTAGGGGTTAGGGGTTAAGATTATGAGTTAGGTTAAAGGGTTAGGGGATGGGTTAGCTGACATGCTCAGTAGCTAAAAAGTATTATGTAAACTCAGCAAAAAAAGAAATGTCCTCTCACTGTCAACTGTGTTTATTTTCAGCAAACTTAGCATGTGTAAATATTTGTATGAACATAACAAGATTAAACAACTGAGACATAAGCTGAACAAGTTCCAAAGACATGTGACTAACAAAAATGGAATAATGTGTCCCTGAACAAAGGGGGGGTCAAAATCAAAAGTAACAGTCAGTATCTGGTGTGGCCACCAGTTGCATTAAGTGCATCTCCTCCTCATGGACTGCACCAGATTTTCCAGTTCTTGCTGTGAGATGTTACCCCACTCTTCCACCAAGGCACCTGCAAGTTCCCAGACATTTCTGGGGGGAATGGCCCTAGCCCTCACCTTCCGATCTAACAGGTCCCAGATGTGCTCAATGGGATTGAGATCCGGGCTCTTTGTTGGCCATGGCAGAACACTGACATTCCTGTCTTGCAGGAAATCACACAAAGAAAAACCAGTTTGGCTGGTGGCATTGCATGATTATAAATATTTTTAGTAATATTTTTGCATTTGGCGCCCTGCAATTCTAGCGGTTGTTTAGGAAAGTGATCCCGTAAAAGGGATCCGTAGCACAGAGAAGTTAAACCCTTTACAATGAAGATCTGTGAAGTTATTTGGATTTTTATGAATTATCTTTGAAAGACAGGGTCCTGAAAAAGGGACGTTTCTTTTTTAGCTGAGTTTAGTTGCAAAGTTTCTAATTAGCTAAAATGCTTAAGTTATCCGTGATGAGATTTGAATGTGCAACTTTTGGGTTGCTAGACGTTCACGTTATACGCACACCCAGCTACCCTGACTACTTTTGTTTTTGCCTTTAGTAACATTCTGTCCTATGTAACCATACCAAACAAAACATACCTTACTAATTTGATTGTGCCGGTTTTACATTTACTATGTTACGTCTAGTCTATGAGACCAGGCTGTACTAACAGCCTAGTACATGCTTCAGGATAGCGGTTTACATCTTTTGTCACATTTGCGTTTCCCTGTGTCCCTTACTGAGGACATGCTATTGGCTGTACTCTATAGTATCCTCTAACCGTACTAGTCGGATCCCCTCAGATGTAGGATACAACACACTCACAAAACCAAAGAAAGAGAATGCCATCTCAGAGATACCAATTGCAATTTTTCACAATCACTTGCCTCTCTTAAAACACTCTTCCTTCAAATAGCTGAGCAAGAGTGATACAATGCAATAGAGATTCTTTGTATCAACACAATAGAATAGACACTAGGCAAATGTTTATCTGTTCTAGTTACACATAAAGATATAGTTCTTTATATTGGTTAGAAATAGCAGCGAATGATCAGAGACCTATCGCCATATATATGTTTCTTGATTCAATATGGAGACAAAGACAGTGAATGTTAGAAGGAGGAGAGGAAGCACTAGATTTTTGTCTGTTGTTCGTTCTGCTGCATACTAAGCGTGCAGCGGAGGGAGGGCTGGCATACTCAAGGGATTAAAAGCGTTTGTTTACCATCTAATCCTTTGCATGAACCCACAGCACCACCACTACGCACCCAACAGACTCCCGGATCCCAGAAAGAGCGGGGAGAGATAGAGAGAGAGAAAGAGAGAGAGATAAAACAACAACAATCTAAGTGAATACTCCGTTCTGGGGAAAACAATTCCCTTAGAAGTTCCATGGCAATTGCTTTTACCGTTTTACTCAGTTGATTCTTGTGCTGGAGCTCTTAGATAACAAGGGGGGGAAAAAAAAGGCAATCCTTTTTACTCTTTGGAAGTGATATGAAAGATCGTCCCCTGCTGATAAAATGTCTGTTCCTCTACCCCCAGAGAGTACATGACAAACATGTTTCAGACATATACCATTTACTATATGGGCAAAAACAGAGACAGTTGTCAATGTTTGCATACGTTTATATGTAATATGGTGCCTGACATCCCCAGTGTTACAGGGTCGTGTTCAACAGGGTACACCGTGGCATATTTTTTGCAATGGAAAACAAAACATTTAATTCTTATTAGAACAAGTCCAGATAGTCCCTCCCTGTTTCTGTCTGTTTTCTTCCAATTAATGCCTAATGAACACGGCAGTGTTAAATGTTTACGGAACACAGTGAGTAAAAACATCAGTTACACACGTTTTTCATGTTTAACACCTCAGAAAGTGGTGACATCTGGTAGCAAGGAAAGCAAAAACAAATTCCGTTTCACAATGAGGCATGGGCTTTATTTCTATCCTGCTGTCTTGTGTTCCAGGTCTAAGTTGACTCTCTAAGTGAATGTATGTCATTGCCATAGGTTAACAAAGAGACCAACATATGTGGCTGCTTAGAACAGTGCAATATAGTGAAACAGAGGGATTTAGTGGTGCCCATAAAGAGGTATGTTTTTATGAGAGCTGCTCAACTACTGTATATGCAGTACCAGTCAAAAGTATTCGGACACACCGACTCATTCAAGGGTTTTTCTTTATTTGTACTATTTTCTACATTGTATGACTACATTGTATAATGTATAATAGTGAAGACATCTAAACTATTAAATAACACATATGGTATCATGTAGTGAATTATATTTTAGATTCTTCGAAGTTGCCACCCTTTGCCTTAATAACAGCTTTGCACACTCTTGGCATTCTCTCAACCAGCTTCACCTGGAATGCTTTTCCAACAGTCTTGAAGGAGTTCCCATATATGCTGAGCACTTGTTGGCTGCTTTTCCTTCACTCTGCGGTCCAACTCATCCCAAACCATCTCAATTGGGTTGAGGGCGTGTGATTGTGGAGGCCAGGTCATCAGATCCATCACTCCATCACTCTCCTTCTTGGTCAAATAGCCCTTACACCGCCTGGAGGTGTGTTTTGGGTCATTGTCCTGTTGAAAAACAAATGATAGTCCCACTAAGCCCAAACCAGATGGGATGGCGTATCGCTGCAGAATGCTGTGAAAGTGTGCCTTGAATCCTAAATAAATCACTGACAGTGTCACCAGCAAAGCACCCCCACACCATCACACCTCCTCCTCCATGCTTCACATTGGGGAACCACACATAAGGAGATCATCCGTTCACTTACTCTGTGTCTCATAAAGACATGGCGGTTGGAACCAAAAATGTCAAATTTGGACTCATCAGACCAAAGGACAGATGTCCACCGGTCAAATGTCCATTGCTTGTGTTTCTTGGCCCAAGCAAGTCTCTTATTCTTATTGGTGTCCTTTATTAGTGGTTTATTTGCAGCAATTCGACCATGAAGGCCTGATTTACACATTCTCCTCTGAGCAGTTGATGTTGAGATGTGTCTGTTACTTGAACTCTGTGAAGCATTTATTTGGTCTGCAATTTCTGAGGCTGGTAACTCTATTGTACTTATCCTCTGCAGCAGAGGTAACTCTGGGTCTTCCTTTCCTGTGGTGGTCCTCATGAGAGCCAGTATGAAACTGGCTCTCATGAGGACTACCACAGCAAAGGAAGCGCTTGATGGTTTTTGCGACTGCACTTGAAGAAACTTTCAAAGTTCTCTTTGCCTATTTGAGCTGTTCTTGCCATAGTATGGACTTTTACCAAATAGGACTATCTTCTTCTGTATACCACCCCTACCTTGTTACAACACAAATGATTGGCTCAAACGCATTAAGGAGGAAAGAAATTCCACAAATTAACTTTTAACAAGGCCCACCTGTTAATTGAAATGAATTCCAGGTGACTACCTCATGAAGCTGGTTGACAGAATGCCAAGCGCGTGCAGATCTGTCATCAAGGCAAAGGGTGGCTACTTTTAAGAATCTAAAATATATTTTGATTTGTTTAACACTTTTTTGGTTACTACATGATTCCATATTTGTTATTTCAGAGTTTTGATGTCTTCACTATTATTCTACAATGTAGAAAATAGTAAAAATATATTAACCTGGAATGAGTAGGTGTGTCCAAACTTTTGACTGTTGACTGTAGGAGGGGATAAAGTCCCAGTCACACCCTTTGTTAGTGTGCACATGTATGTCAGATCTCCCACTTCTGCACCCATCCAGGACATCACCAGGAAGATACAAGTGGTGTGTTTCTTATGGTAGCACTACCAGAAATCAACAGTGGTGAGGGATGACTTGACCATCACTATGGCGCCAATATTATGTTTGCATTTGCTGACCACTGACCCTATAGTCGACACTGTTAACTTATTGTTCTACTATACTATAAGTCAAGTCAGTGAGTGGTCACTGAGTGAGTCATAAACAACCATTCACAACATTTTGAGAGTGAACAATAATTTGTATTTCCTGAAAAAAAAAGGCCTTTCAAATTCATAGAGGCTTATCCAACAGCAGTCTTCCAAGTACAGATTTTATTGCTTTTGCAACTCATCACCACTTTCCATTTATCTCTCCTCCCTGCACCCCTTCCCTCTCATCTCCTCTTCATTCCTCTCCTCTACAATGGAGGTAGATATCTAAACAAGCTCCAATTAAATGAATGCGCCTCTCGAGTGAAATTACATCAATGAGCTAGTCATCAACAAGGAATTTGATAGCAAACCATTCTATTGAGTGCCCCATAATTTATTCAATAACCGCTAATCAGGGAGCTGAAAACAGCAATAAAAATTGGATGTAATTGTTGTCATACAGAAATTAAATCATACACTCAGTTTAGAGTGCATACGTTGAACAACAACCTGGCAAATTAACTAATTAAATATTGATATCCTATTGAAGTGAATCCTGTTCATTTGTGAGTAACGAACAGTTTTTCCCCTACCCAATAAGTAAGCTTTAAAGACAATTGTTCTCTCAGCTTGTTTGTCTGTGAGTTTTTTTGTCCATGCTTATATCTGGCCCTGCGAAGAAATCCTTTGACTCTGAACAAACCTTACAACAAAACAAAGTACTTCTGCCGAGCCTGCACTCTTGCCTTAATTCATTTTCGCCACTTCTTTCCAGTGGACATGTTTTACAATGTCTCTAGCTCTGGCTGCCTTGGTGTCACCACAATACAAAGCCTGCAGGAACACTGGTGAGTCAAGGTGTGCGTCCCAGATGACACTCTATTCCCTATGTAGTGCAGTACTTTTGACCAGGACCCATAGGGCTGTGGTCAAAAGTAGTGCACGACATAAGGATTAGGGTGCCATTTGGGAAACATCCAAGGCCTTTCATAGTCTTCACTGCTGTAGACCATTAGTGAAACCAACAGCTTCAGGATATTCTATTACATTCACATTTTAGTCATTTAGCAGACGCTCTTATCCAGAGAGACTTACAGGAGCAATTAGGGTTAAGTGCCTTGCTCAAGGGCACATCAACAGATTTTTCATTTTCACCTAGTCGTCTCGGGGATTCGGTTACTGGCCCAACACTCTTAACTGTTAGGCTACCTGCCGCCCCCTTCTATAGATGGAATGATTGGTTAAAACCGCATTCCAACCAGTGTCTATTCCAGAAGTTACCAAAGGCTAAATCTATGACTTAAAAATGCCTATTTACTCTGTTCCATCTAACTGTGCAATCCACTGTCTCATCAGCCCAGCCAAGGCAATTTATAAACTTGATCTCCACTATAAAAAGCATCTAGCCATTATCTCACATTTATTTTTAGACTAACATTTAGTTTTCAACAGCAGATATTTGTATAAACCTTGCTGTCTGTCTCTCCGACATTTGCAACATTGTTTCAATATTCAAGTTCATTCTCCAGCTGTCCCATAGTAATGAAGGTGTTGGGAGTCGGGATGAGACGGAGAGACAGGCAGGCAGTGTTTCTCAGCCAGTCGAAATCATGAATCAGCTGGCATAGTTTTTATGGATATAAACAAAGAAATGTCAATTGAAAAAAGGTTCAACGAAACAAAGTGCAGCATGTTTGCAGTCTTTCCAGCTTCAGTTGGAAGTGATTGTGTTAGCTGTGTTGTTGACTATCTCCTATGAACAAGTGTCCTGACGAGAGAGAACTTTTTCTATGCCAGGCAAAATCGTGCCTCATTAGCTCATTGTTATGGGTGTATCCAAATAAATGTCACTAGAAAACAGCTTAAACAAATGCAAATGCAGCTACTTTGCTGTTATTATGGCCGCACTGTTAGACGTGACTGTAAGTTAGCCGTAGTTGGCTAACTACTAAGCAAGTGATAAGAATGTTGTCAGCCAGTATGGCAATGGAACATTTAGAACAAACGACTGGATCGCGTCCACAGATACAGAACAGAAAGACTGAACGACTGGGTCGGGTCGATGGCAACCGAACCAATAGAAAGAACGATCAGCCCGCTTGGGTAGCAACCCTAGATTTGTGTCGGGACTATATCTTGTGGAAGGATGAAATATTATGAATAAATTAATCAAAATAACATTTTTAATGAAAATATGTAAATCATTATTTGAATATGTTGGTAACCCGTAGTAATACAAGTGATAATACCCTTGAAGCCGGTGTTTGGAGGATATATTGGCACAGTTAACAACACCCGTGTCAATATATCCTCCAAACACCGGCTTCTAAGTGGGCATAATCACTTAAATATGCAACAGAGATGCTATCATTCCAGTTCCATGCAGCTTCTAGGTACTGAGGGTTGCTGTGTGGCTGTGAGAGGACCACCTCTATGTACACAGATAGGGGGCATCAGGGTGTCATAAATTCAGACAAGTAGCTCCTCTTTGTGTGTGTGTGTGGTGTGTGTGTGTGTGGGGGGGGGGGGGGGGGGGGGGGTTCTTCTATCCTTGTGGGGTCCTAAAATCCCCACAACGATATTAAAACAGGGGAAAGTATCCCTCTTGGGGACATTTCCCACATCCCCATGAGGACAAAGGCTATTTTAAGCTTAGGGGTTTGGTTTAGGGTTAGGCTTACAATTAGGTTTAGGGTTAGAATTAGGGTAAGGGGTTAGGTTTAGTATTAGTATTAGGGTTAGGAGTTAGGTTCAGGGATTTGGTTAGGGTAAGGGTTAGGGGGACATTTTTTTTTTTAAATGTAAATGAATTTTAGGTCCCCACGAGGACAGAAGAACAAAACGTTTGTGTGTGTCTGTCTCTCTGTGCCTGCACCTGTGTCTCTGTGAGTAGGTACCATTTTGCAACCAACGGTTTCAACTGTAAATTCCTTATAATTCCTTTATAAACTGGATGCCCATGTAGACCACTTTTTCATTACTTACAACGTTGACATTGAGCAAGCTTCTCTATCAATACTGGTAGTCATGCGCATGGTTAAGACTCGTTTGAATGGAGATCAAGTAAATCAGTTGGCTAGCAAGCACTGTGGACGTTTGAGTGAATTACTCTTCATTATCACAAGACTGAACCACTTGCCAGATATAGAAATCTGTCAAAATTCAATTTAGCTGTCATGTACTGTAATAAAAGATTCAAAAGATTACCAGGTTTATTCTTAGGCTCTCTTATAACACTGTTTCAAGTTGTAAGTTACAAGGGTATATAAATAGGAGAATGAAGGAATGAAAAAGGTTACAGATGACAAATTCACAGGTCTCAATCAGACACAAGTATTAAAAGATCACGGACACATGTCAATCTGTGACCTGCATTCGAAATCTATGCTACGCCATAATATACTATACAATACTATATACTATTCTATACTGTTTATAATACTAATGTGTTCTATAGTTTCCTTTTCTTATTTAACTGCATGCATACTGAGTTGAGCCAGCCCTGCCCAGAGCTTAGGGTCTGACTAGTATTTTACATCCACAGCTGAGTGAAAATCAGTGTGACTGGTGGCATCAACTGCCCAGCAGACCAACTGCCCAGCAGACCAATGCTCTGCTCCATGGCTCAGTAACACATTTATCTTTAATAATACATCAATACGATCGGTGAGCTTTACCATGTAACGTTAAGGAATGAGGTCTTTCACATCGGATGAGCCTGAATGTTAGGTTTTTCAACAGCACTCTGTTATTTGCAAGACTACACAAAAAAATAAAGGACTAAAAGATATAGGGTCCAACATGATCCTCTGTGTTAGTTTGTAGCCCAGTTCTATAGCCAGAGGTATGGCTATGCAGTGAGTATGGCTCAGTATAGATCAGCCTGCTGCAATTTGGACGGGAGCCGACCTGAACCGTACAGTGCTGGCTCTGAGATTCTCTTTTGTCAACGGTAAACTATGGTGGAGGCGTAACATGACCGACAGGTGATTTATACACATCATTGTTGATTTGTAACTGGTGATTCTGTCACGGTCGTTTGTAGAATTAACGGACCAAGGCGCAGCATGCGTAGAGTTCCACATGTTTAATTAAAGAAACTCACCAAAACAATACAGAACAAAACGAAACGTGAAGCCAAATGCAGTGCACACTGGTAACTACACACAAACAAACAAGATCCCACAAAAACCCAGTGGAAAATGTTGCCTAAATATGATCCACAATCAGAGACAACGATAAACAGCTGCCTTTGATTGGGAACCATACCAGGCCAACATAGACAAATAATAACCTAGATAACACACCCTAGTCACACCCGACCTAACCAACATAGAGAATAAAAGGATCTCTATGGTCAGGGCGTGACAGTACCTCCCTCAAAGGTGCTGACTCCGGCCGCAAAACCTGACTCATTAGGGGAGAGTCCGGGTGGGCATCTAACGTCGGGGGCGCCTCCGGTGCGGGGCGAAGTACCCACTCCGCTCATGGATACGTCAGCTTCGGTGGCGGCTCTGGTGCAGGGATCGTCGCCGGAAGCTCCGGACCGTGGATCGTTGCCGGAGGAACCGAACCGTGGATCGTCGCCGGAGGAACCGGACCGTGGATCGTCACCGGAAGAACCGGACCGTGGATCATCGCCGGGGACTCCGGACCGTGGATCATCATTGAAGGCTCAGGACTGGGAACCCTCGCAGGAGGCTCTGGACTAGGAACCCTCGCTGGAGGCTCTGGACTGGGAACCCTCGCAGGAGGCTCTGGACTGGGAACCCTCGCAGGAGGCTCTGGACTAGGAACCCTCGCAGGAGGCTCTGGACCATGGATCATCACTGGAGGCTCCGGGCCATGGATCATCACTGGAGGCTCCGGGCCATGGATCATCACTGGAGGCTCCGGAATGGGAACCGTCGCTGGAGGCTCCGGACTGGGAACCGTCGCTGGAGGCTCTGGACTGGGAACCCTCGCAGGAGGCTCTGGACTAGGAACCCTCACTGGAGGCTCCGGGTCATGGATCATCACTGGAGGCTCCGGGCCATGGATCATCACTTTAGGCTCCGGGCCATGGATCATCGCTGGAGGCTCCAGACTGGGAACCGTCGCTGGAGGCTCCGGACTGGGAACCGTCGCTGGAGGCTCCGGACTGGGAACCGTCGCTGGAGGCTCCGGACTGGGAACCGTCGCTGGAGGCTCCGGACTGGGAACCGTCGCTGGAGGCTCCGGACTAGGAACCCTCACTGGAGGCTCCGGGTCATGGATCATCACTGGAGGCTCCAGGCCCTGGATCGTGGCTGGAGGCTCTGGACTGCAGACCGTCGCTGGAGGCCTGGTGCGTGGAGCCGGCACAGGACGTACCGGGCTGGGGAGACGCACAGGAGGCCTGGTGCGTGGAGCCGGCACAAGATGTCCTGGGCTGTGGAGGCGCACTGGAGGTCTGGAGCGTAGAGCTGGCACAACGTGTCCTGGACAGATGACAACCTTCGCACGGCAAGTGCGGGGAGCTGGCACAGGACGCACCAGGCTGTGGAGGCGCACTGGAGACATGGTGCGTAGAACCGGCACAGGACGTACTGGGCCGTGGAGGCGCACTGGAGGTCTGGAGCGTAAAGCTGGCACAACGTGTCCTGGACAGATGACAACCTTCGCACGGCAAGTGCGGGGAGCTGGCACAGTACGTATCGGGCTGTGGAGAAGCACTGGAGACACGGTGCGTAGAACCGGCACACATTGTACCGGAACGATAACACGCTCCTCAAAGCGAGTGCGGAGAGCTGGCACAGGACGTACTGGGCTGTGGAGGCGCACTGGAGACCTGGTGCGTGGAGCAGGCACAGATGGTACCGGACAGATGACACGCTCCTCAGGACGAATACGGGGAGCTGACACAGGTGGCATCGGACGGCTAACACGCTCCTCAGGGCGAATGTCTTGCCTCTCCAGCCAAACCAACAGCTCTTCCGCTTCACTCTCTTCACATTTCACCAACCACTCCTCGAAGGTCTCTATCTCACCTCTCCTTTCATTCTCTCTTAATCTATCCAACGCTTCCACCATGGTCTCTGACTCACCCCTCAGCATCGCCGACCACCCCGTGTGCCACCCCAAAAAACATTTTTTAGGCTGCTTCTTGGGCCTACGTCGTGGCCGAGAACTCCAGTGTCGTTACTGTCCCTCTTTCGCTGCTTCCGCTTGCTTCCATGGCAGGCTTTTGTCTCCTGCCATTATTTCGTCCCAAGTCCAGGATGTCCTCCACACCTGGCTTTCCTCCCAGGCCCAGGATCCCTGCTCCTCCTGGGCACGCTGCTTGGTCCGTGGGTGGTGGGATCTTCTGTCACGGTCGTTTGTAGAATTAACGGACCAAGGCGCAGCGTGCGTAGAGTTCCACATGTTTAATTAAAGAAACTCACCAAAACAATACAGAACAAAACGAAACGTGAAGTCAAATGCAGTGCACACTGGCAACTACACACAAACAAACAAGATCCCACAAAAACCCAGTGGAAAATGGCTGCCTAAATATGATCCCCAATCAGAGACAACGATAAACAGCTGCCTCTGATTGGGAACCATACCAGGCCAACATAGACAAATAATGACCTAGATAACCCACCCTAGTCACACCCCGACCTAACCAACATAGAGAATAAAAGGCTCTCTATGATCAGGGCGTTGTTTTTAATTGCATTGAGTGTAAACTGTCAGTCTTTCCAACCTGTCATATCTCTGAGAGGACCACAATGGAAATAAGCCTTCAGGCATTATTGTGTTTTATCCTTTTTTTATGTTTATATTATTGTCTCCAGCTGGAGAACCAGCCTAGGTCCAGCCTAGGTCCTACTACTTATTCAATAAATTAAATCAATCAATCTATAACAGTGTGATTAATGGCCTTACATTTGCGGCACACACGAAGGTTGAGGTGATAGCAGGTAGGGCTACAAGATTCTCCCGGGGAATTGGAAATAAAGGCCCTCTGATGCGTGGTCAGACGGCTCAAAGGTCATCCTTTAAAAAAATATATATATATCCATTATTTTACCAGGTAAGTTGACTGAGAACACGTTCTCATTTACAGCAACGACCTGGGGAATAGTTACAGGGGAGAGGAGGGGGATGAACGAGCCAATTGCAAACTGGGGATTATTAGGTGACCATGCTGGTGTGAGGGCCAGATTGGGAATTTAGCCAGTACACCGGGGTTAACACCCCTACTCTTACGATAAGTGCCATGGGATCTTAAATGACCTCAGAGAGTCAGGACACCCGTTTAACGTCCCATCCGAAAGACGGCACCCTACACAGGACAGTGTCCCCAATCACTGCCCTGGGGCACTGGGATATTTTTTAGACCAGAGGAAAGAGTGCCTCCTACTGGTGCTCCACTACCAGCAGCATCTGGTCTTCCATCCAGGGACTGACCAGGACCATCCTGCGTCCCTCCAATGTAAATCTACCTTAAAGCTAAGCTCAGCTCAATAGTATGAAAAGGGTATCCTATAACAGAGAACCAGGGGCTCAGGGAATCACTCACACCATTTTTTCTGAACCACATCCAGCCCAGAACTCCTCCCATGAGGAGGCTGTGAATATCAATGAGATTTCACTGGGTGGACCCCTTTGTTTTCTTGAGACATGATTGAAAAATCAATATCTTTCTCCAAAACCTTGGCAATGTGGCAAGCTATTGACTCGGGAGGATTTTACCCTCTCTTCTTCCTCATTCAAACCCCGAAAACAAACAGCAGCAACCACACACTTGACCACAGACACAGGCAGAGAGTAGACACTGCAATCGGGGGGAAGCAACAATTCCATGTTTTAATTGAATCAATTCAGCAAGATACCTTTTTAAAAGAGAATATTTAAATTCATTGCTTAAATTTCAATTTACTTCCTGAATTGTAATGGTATTGATCAACCCTGGTACCAATAACTGAGTCCTCCTATAACATCCTGGTTATGTCAACAACAAACACAGCGCCGTTGTCAACTACAACCTTGATGGCAGGGTGGCACCTCATCTTGTTCCCACCGTGTCTGTTGTGACAGTGAGGGAAGGCGGTTGGATCTTTCTTTCTCTGTGAATGCCCTATAAAAAGAGTCAAGGCGGGGGAGACAGGAAACGGACCCAGGCTCCTGCAGGTCAAAGGCCATTTGACCTTTGTAAATGTATATTGGTGTGAGAGTGTCCTGTGTTGACCCTGTTTATGGGGCCAGCCGGCAGGGTGGTGTGAGCAGGCGCAGTTGTTTAATTTGTCCTTCCTTTGCGGGGAGAGCTTTATCAGTGCAGTGTAACTGGCTAACATAGGCGTGTGTGCATATGTGAGTGCATTTGTGTGTGTGTGTGTGTGTGTGTGTGTGTGTGTGTGTGTGTGTGTGTGTGTGTGTGTGTGTGTGTGTGTGTGTGTGTGTGTGTGTGTGTGTGGTGATGGCGTCAGCGGTCAAGTCTTGCAAGCTTCCTGTGGCCACAAACTGACGAAGCACAGGCTTCCATCACACCCCATTGGACACACACAGACCTCAAGTCTCTAGATTCCTTAATATGACTCAAGGTCCTCACCGAACAAAATAGCTAACAGGAATGGTATTGGCCCATCCTCCCCTTTCAAGAGCAGCCAATTGCATGCACGTGTGTGTCTGTGTTCTAAAAGGGAAGTCAGCCAATCCAGCCAACCTCATTGACCCAAACTGATTGACTGTTTCCAGGTCAGCCTCTATCTTGGTGTTGGGCCAATGCCACCTCCGGTTCCACAGCCACAGCCTTCCCTCGATCTGATTCCAGATCTTTTTAGGAAAGCAGCACTTCTCCATGTGGAGGAGAGCCAACACTGTTGCAGTAACTGTTTTGCTCTTTCCCCCAAAATAACATGGCAGCCCTGTGAGAGCAGGCTAAAAATAAACCACTGCCACGGTAGGAAGGCCAGGGAGGCAGAGAGAGAAACCAAAGGTAACGCTGCTCTCTCTCCCTTGCCTCAAGTACACATATCGCCATTGACTCAAGGCTCACTGTCAAGGCTATTGGGTTATCTAGGCTGTGTGTGTGTGTGTGTGTGTGTGTGTGTGTGTGTGTGTGTGTGTGTGTGTGTGTGTGTGTGTGTGTGTGTGTGTGTGTGTGTGTGTGTGTGTGTGTGTGTGTGTGTGTGTGTGTGTGTGTGTGTGTGTGTGTGTGTGTGTGTGTGTGCCCGTGTGTGTGTGTGCGCCCGTGTGTGTGTGTGCGCCCGTGTGTGTGTGTGCTGTATGTGTGCATGTATTCATTGAGATGTATGATGTATTTTTCAAGAGAGAGCTGTTTCAGAAAGGCAGCATAGTATCTTAACCTGTTCACACTGATTCTGGTATGAGGCTGGTAATATTTGGTTTGGCACTCTCTGAGCTGAAATAATTATACGAGGTCGGCTTTATTTCTTAAGATGGTTTAAATACAAACTTGGACTGAGCTGAAGGATCAAATGGCACCTTCATTGACAATTCTTGGACACCTTCATGGACAAGTATTCCCATTTTGCCTCAAAAATATATTATCCTTTAAAAATACTACTAAATTCCTTATTCCCACCAAACACTTTCATTCACATCTAATCCTGAGGCAAATGCTCAATCAAAGTGCTTTCTCTATAATGAATGGACGAGATGGTGTTGATGACACACAAGAGTCAACTTGGGGAGGGCCTTGAATTTCATGAGGCATCCTTACAGTACCGACATTACAGTGTACTGAAACACCTATCTGAATCTAAGCATGCAGGAGAGAGCTGTAGTAGAGAGCTTAGACCGTTAGCTAGTTAAAGCTATCATTAGAGAGGGATCGCTGTGGCTGACAACGCCCCACCTACACACACAAACACACACACTCACACACTCTAGCATACGCATGCATGCATGAATGCAGAGACACACCCACGCTTGCACACTCACATGTACGCACACACACACACACACACACACACACACACACACACACACACACACACACACACACACACACACACACACACAGATAAACATACACAGAGGGAAAACACACACACATCCAGGGTGCAGCACTGTTTACATCCAGACCCTGCCCCCCCTCCCCTGAGACCCATTTCACATTCCTCCACCAGCCTCCCTGCATTCTTTGCGTGGTGAGGAGGGGGCCTAACCGGTCTCTCTTTCCTCCATCTCTCTCTTTCTCTCTGTTTCCTGCACTCCCTTTCTGTCTTTTTTCACTCTCTATCTCTCACTCTCATTCAACACTCCTTTTCTCTCCCATTCTCTTTCACTGTTTATGACAGTCCTTTTTTGGTCACCCCATTCTCTCTTTCTCTAGACTTTTTACATTTCTCCCTCACTCACCAAGTCTCTCTCTCACACACACACACACTCCTCATCCATTTCTCTTTTTCTCATAGTACCCTCCCCATCTCCCTCCCTCCCGTCCACTCTCCATCTCTCTCAGTGGCGGTAATTTGGGAGTAATGAGAGCTGAGGAGAGCTGAGCTGAGTGGCCAGGGGGGATGAGAGGAGCGAGAGAGGATCATATATTTACATCAGTCGCCGGTCGGCGCCCCTCTTTCAGCGCTGCCCTTTAGTCCAGTTTAAAGGAGCCCCAGACCAGGTCATTGTCCTGCCACAGGGCTTTATACCTAACCCCCAATCCTCCCTCCTCTTTCTCCCTCCTACCAGAGAAAAGAAGGGGGAGCCGGACCACACGGGAGCTAGAGGCAGTCTGCAGGCAGCGTCTCCTCTATCTAAATCCAGGAGCCCAATTTATTACAAACCCAGTGGTGGGAGTAAGAGAGAGATAGAGAGAGACAGAGAAAGATGAATTGGCGAAGGCACTAGAACAGTCTGCAGCACCCGGCCTCACCCTACTACAATCTGAAGTCAAATGTCTACTGTTTGCTGATGATCTTGTGCTTCTGTCCCAAACCAAGGATGGCCTACAGCAGCACCTAGATCTTCTGCACAGATTCTGCCAGACCTGGGCCCTGACAGTAAATATCAGTAAGACAAAAATAATGGTCTTCCAAAGAAGGTCCAGTTGCCAGGACCACAAATACAAATTCCATCTCTACACCGTTGTCCTAGAGCACACAAAAAAACGATGCATACCTCGGCCTTAACATCAGCGCCATAGGTAACAAAGCTGTGAAAGAAGGGCCTTCTATGCCATCAAAAGGATCAGAAAATTCGACATACCAATTAGGATCTGGCTAGTTTTTGAACCCATTGCCCTTTATGGTTGTGAGGTCTGGAGTCTGCTCACCAACCAAAAATTCACAAAATGGGACAAACACCAAATTGAGACTCTGCATGCAGAATTCTGCAAAAATACCCTCCGTGTACAACGTAAAACACCAAATAATGCATGCGGAGCAGAATTAGGCCAATTCCCGCTAATTATCAAAATCCAGAAAAGAGCCATTCAATTCTACAACCACCTAAAAGGAAGCGATTCCCAAACCTTCCATAACAAAGCCATCACCTACAGAAAGATGAACCTAGAGAAGAGTCCCCTAAGCAAGCTGGTCCTGGGGCTCTGTTCACAAACAGACCGCACAGAGCTCCAGGACAGCAACACAATTAGACCCAACCAAATCATGAGAAAACAAAAAGATAACTACTTAACAAAAAAATTATTAACAAAACAACAGAGCAAACTAAAATGCTATTTTTTCCCTAGACATAGAGTACACAGTGGCAGAATACCTGACCACTGTGACTGACCCAAAATTAAGGAAAGCTTTGACCATGTACAGACTCAGTGAGCATAGCCTTGCTATTGAGAAAGACCACTGTAGGCAGACCTGGCTCTCAAGAGAAGACAGGCTGTGTGCACACTGCCCACAAAATGAGGTGGAACCTGAGCTGCACTTCCTAAACTCCTGCCAAATGTATGACCATATTAGAGGAATATATTTCCCTCAGATTACACAGACCGACAAAGAATTCGAAAACAAATCAAATTTTGATAAACTCCCATATCTATTGGGTGAAATACCACAGTGTGCAGTCACATCAGCACGATTTGTGAACCTGTTGCCACAAGAAAAGGGCAACCAGTGAAGAACAAACACCATTGTAAATATAACCCATATTTATGTCGATTTATTTTCCTTTTTGTACTTTAACTATTTGCACATCGTTACAACACTGTACAGTATATAGACATAATATGACATTTGAAATGTCTTTATTCTTTTGGAGCTTTTGTGTGTGTAATGTTTACTGTTAATTTAATTTCGTGTTTATTATCTATTTTACTTGCTTTGGCAATGTAAACATATGTTTAACATGCCAATAAAGGGAGACAATAAGCCCTTTGAATTGAGACAGAGAAAGGGCGATAGAGAGAGATGGAGACAGAGAAAGACAGACAGAGAGAGAGAGAGAGAGAGAGGGGGGAACACAGATACACAGAGGAGAGAGAGATAGAGAGGTAGAGAGAGAGAGACAGAGAGAGAGAGAGAAACACAGAGAAAGATATACAGAGGAGAGAGAGGTAGAGAGAGAGGTAGAAAGAGGAAGAGAGAGAGAGGTAGAGAGAGAGAGGCAGAGAGAGAGAGGCAGAGAGAGAGAGGCAGAGAGAGAGAGGCAGAGAGAGAGAGGCAGAGAGAGAGAGAAAATAAAAGAGAGAAAACAGAGAAGAAAACAACTGGTGGGGAAGCTATTATATGGCGTAGTAGCATCTGTGGCCCTCCGATTTTGAGTCTAAATGTGATTTTCCCCTCCGTGCCGAGAGAGAACACTGAGCCAGACAGTCCTCTGGAAATTACCAGCCGAGTGAAATTGTAAACAGGCAAGAAGAAGAACACCAAATACGTCTGCCTTGCCAAGAACCTCCTCTTTTACATACCATCAGTCTCGGCTATAAATTCCAACGTTGGCTAATTGAAGTGAAATACCTTTCTCAAGAGACCTGTAAATAGTGCCTCTCCTTCTAAATGTACTTATACATTGCACTGCTGTCCCCTGTGTTGTGTTGTGCAGCACTGTGCTGTGCTGTGCCGTTCTGTGTTGTACTGTGCAGTGCTGTATTGTGCAGTGCTGTGCAGTGCTGTGTTGTGCAGTGATGTGTTCTGCTGTGTTGTGATTCTGTTACTCAGATTGACACATGCTTGATAGAGTGGCCACATCTCATCAGTCACCCCATTAATGTGTGTGCGTCTATTCAGTCAGCTCATCCACAACAAGAAACAGGTAGCCTAAATACTACACTTCAAATCTGCCTTTCCTTTACATCATCACTATACCATGTATTGTACCTAATTTTCTCCCAATACAATAACATCACCATATGATGCATGCATGTACACTCCCAGCAGCACTATCACCTGTCTAATCATTGAGATTGGTACATAATTCAGCGTCATGACAAAATAACAAGGCTGATAGTCCACATGGTCATATGTATGTTAGCTAACTATCGTCTCTCTGAATCTAACGACTATGTTGGTACCAATATCCAGTTCAGTTAAATCAATGTTGGTATGGAAATGGCAATAGGACAGGAGTGTTATTGTGTGGGTGGAGGATATGAGGAGGAGAGGAAGAGGAGAGGAGTGAGAGGAGAGAGGATGAAGAGGGAGAGTGGTAATCAGATTAATAAACGGCAGTGACCGAAGGTCCCTGTGCATCGCTGTTCCTGGTCTACCCTTAATTACCTGCTTCCTGCCTCACTTCCTCTCAAGACTCAGAGCGCCAGAGCACGGTGACATCTCTCACTCTCTTTCTTTCTCTCACTCTCTCTCTCTCGCACACACACATACACACATGCACACGCAAAAACACACACATCCCACTGGGCACAGACGACAGTACAACGTCTAGTTTTGATTTACATTTGGTTGAGTTGTCAATTAACATGAATTCAACGTGAAATCAACCAAAAAGGTTTCACCCCCCCAAAAAATACAACATTCTCTTATCAGTTTTCCACACCGATTCAACGTCATCACATTACATTTTTTGGGTTGAAATGACATGGAAACAAGTTGATTCAACCGGTTTTTGCACAGTGGGATGCATGCTTGCTCGCATGCACACACACACACAGCGGCGGCCCGCTCATTTGGGCGTTAGGGGCGGCACCCCACTTGTGATTCGTAAAAATCATTTTCTTTTGTATTTAAACAATAATATATATTATATAATTCATGGATTATGTTTTAAATGCTCATAAAAGTGTAGTAAATGTGTACATTTTCATAAATATGTTGTTCAAAACAAGCTTTTCAGTTACTTACTACTCTGCCCCTCAGCGACTGCCAGCAGTAGCAGCAGCTTCACATCCCTTTTGCCAGGTATTTGCTATGAGGGGGAACTGCTAGCATAAATACATTTTAACAGCACAAAATAAATGGACTGTCCTGGGGTGCTCAAATGTGTGTTCAGTCAGAACTTCTGGGTCTGCTCTCGACTCCCTGCCAATATGTCTCTCGCGCCAGGCGGCTTGCTTCCGCACGTGAAACTAGATCTGCTCTATCAGGTACAGATGGTGCTAAAGGAAGAAGCAAATAGCAAATTATAATTGTAAATAAATAGTCATAACAGTCATGGGAGCCTGGGACCTGATAAACTGGACATCTACATCCAGCAAGAGTCGAAGGACAGAGGGATACACTAGCTAGAACCTTCTCATGGCGGATCTGGTAGGGCAAAAAAAGCATGACTGTGGCTTGTTTCCCCCCCTTCATCACGCTCTACTTTAGGTGACAGGACAACATGTTTTGTTGACTAAAACAGCATAAATCCGGGTGTATCACAAAGCATGATCAAATTAATTAACCAGCTACGGTAATTATGAGAAACATTAATAAATATTTTGGTGGATTTTTGGGGTCATATTTAACCAGTGAAATACCTTTGATAAGCAGCTAACTAGCTATAGCTAGCTGTAAGCTAATATCTGACTAACTCTGAAAAAATAAGTTATTTCAAAATGAAGATTAACTGGCTAGCGCATCATGCTTTCTGACATTATGTTAGCTAGCTATCCCCAGTTAGATCATGTGTTTTCACTTATTGCATCTTTATGTTGCGTTCTCCCTGGTGCACTTGTTTGTTCCTGAGCTGGCTGCTCATTCTAAATAGTCTGATCTGTTCAAAACAGTGGCAGCATGTGCAGCAGAGGTCATTCGGTTTCTGACATGCAAAAGTGAAATAGGTGTATTTATGCTGCTGTTCAAATGCACAGATCGCTTTATATATCTTCTCAAAGAAACTACCGGTAGTTCGAAAACTTGGCATCATATTTCTGTCATGCTGCTTTGTTGACAACTCCAACCACCTCACGTCCCAGTATTCAGCGAATCAGTGGCCGACCCTGCACACACACTGCACACACACACAAACATAAACAAACTAGCATAATCTTTTTTGTCCTTTCACGACTCTGACGAGGAGGATATACTGCTTCCTCGGGAACAGAGCCCTGTGATCTGCGTGAAGAGCAGGTGGAGAAAGAGGGGCCGAAGAGCGGGCTGCCATCTGAGAATAAACCCTCACTTCCCTCCATTCTGCTAGCAAACGTGCAATCCTTGGAGAATAAAATCGATGAGTTACGTGGAAGATTAAACTACCAACGGGACATTAAAAACTGAAACATCTTATGCTTCACGGAGTCGTGGCTAAACGACGACAACATCAACATACAGCTGGCTGGTTATACTCTGTACCGGCAGGATAGAACAGCGGCGTCTGGTAAGACAAGGGGCGGCTGACTATGTATTTTTGTAAACAACAGCTGGTGAACGATATCTAAGGAAGTCTCAAGCCATTGCTCGCCAGAGGTAGAGTATCTCATGATAAGCTGTAGACCACACTACTACCGAGAGAGTTTTCATCTGTATTCTTCGTAGCTGTTTTACATACCACCACAGTCAGAGGCTGGCACTAAGACGGCATTGAATGAGCTGTATTCCGCCCTAAGCAAACAAGAAAACACTCACCCAGAGGTGATGCTCCTAGTAGCCGTGGACTTTAATGCAGAGAAACTTAAATCCATTTGACCAAATTTCTATCAGCATGTTAAATGTGCAACCAGAGGAAAAATAACTCTGGGCTACCTATACTCCACACATCGAGATGCATACAAAGCTTTCCCTTGCCCTCCATTTGGCAAATCTGACCATAATTCTATCCTCCTGATTCCTGCTTACAAGCAAAAATTAAAGCAGGAAGCACCAGTGACTAGATCAATAAAAAAGTGGTCAGATGAAGCAGATGCTAAGCTACAGGACTGTTTTGCTAGCATAGGGATTCCTCCAATGGCATTGAGGGGTACACCACATCAATCATTGACTTCATCAACAAGTGCATCGATGATGTCGTCCCCACAGTGACCGTACGTACATACCCCAACCAGAAGCCATGGATTACAGGCAGCATCCGCACTGACTAGCGGCTAGAGCTGCCGCTTACAAGGAGCGGGACTCTAACCCGGAGGCTTATCAGAAATCCCTTTATGCCCTCCGACGAACCATCAAACAGGCAAAGCATCAATACATGACTAAGATCGAATCGTACTACACCGGCTCTGACGCTTGTCTCGTGTGGCAGGGCTTGCAAACAATTACAGACTACAAAGGGAAGCACAGCCGAGAGCTGCCCGGTGACACGAGCCTACCAGACGAGCTAAACTACTTCTATGCTCGCTTCGAGGCAAATAACACTGAAACATGCATAAGAGCACCAGCTGTTCCGGGAAGACTGTGATCATGCTCTCCGCAGCCGGTGTGAGTAAGACCTTTAAACAAGTCAACATTCACAAGACCGCAGGGCCAGACAGATTACCAGAACGTGTACTGCCAGCATGTGCTGACCAACTGGCAAGTGTCTTCACTGACATTTTCAACCTCTCCCTGTCCGAGTCTGTAATACCAACATGTTTTAAGCAGACCACCATAGTGCCTGTGAGCAAGAACACCAAGGTAACCTGCCTAAATGACTACCGACCCGTAGCACTCACGTCTGTAGCCATTAAGTGCTTTGAAAGGCTGGTCATAGCTCACATCAACACCATCATCCCAGAAACCCTAGACCCACTCCAATTTGCATACCGCCCCAACAGATCCACAGATGCTGCAGATGATCTCAATCTCTCTCTTTCCCACCTGGACAAAGGAAGACCTATGTGAGAATGCTATTCATTGACAACAGCTCAGCGTTCAACACCATAGTGCCCTCAAAGCTCATCAATAAGCTAAGGACCCTGGGACTAAACACCTCCCTCTGCAACTGGATCCTGGACTTCCTGACGGGCCGCCCCCAGGTGGTAAAGGTAGGTAACAACACCCCCCTCAGGGGTGCGTGCTCAGTCCCCTCCTGTACTCCCTGTTCACTCATGACTGCACGGCCAGGCACGACTCCAAAACCATCATTAAATTTGCCGGTGACACAACAGTGTTAGGTCTGATCACCGACAATGACGAGACAGCCTATAGGGAGGAGGTCAGAGACCTGGCCGTGTGTTTCCAGGACAACAACCTCTCCCTCAACGTGATCAAGACAAAGGAGATGATTGTGGACTACAGGGAAAAAAGGACCAAACATGCCCCCATTCTCAACGACGGGGCTGCAGTGGAGCAGGTTGAGAGTTTCAAGTTCCTTGGTATCCACATCACCAACAAACTAACATGGTCCAAGAACACCAAGACAGTTGTGAAGAGGGCACGACAAAACCTATTCCCCCTCAGGAGATTGAAAAGATTTGGCATGGGTCCTCAGATCTTCAAAAGGTTCTACAGCTACACAATCGAGAGCATCCTTACTGGTTGCCTGAACCCAGTGATGCCTGGTATGGCAACTGCTCAGCCTCCGACCGCAAGGCACTACAGAGAGTACTGCAAATGGCCCAGTACATCACTGTGGCCAAGCTTCCTGCCATCCAGGACCTCTATAGCAGGCGATGTCAGAGGTAAGCCCTAAATATTGTCAAAGACTCCAGCCAACATAGTCATAGACTGTTCTCTCTGCTACCACACAGCAAGCGGTACCGGAGCACCAAGTCTAGGTCCAAGAGGCTTCTAAGCAAACTCCTTAACATATAGTCACTGCTACTCTCTGTTGTCATCTATGCATAGTCACTTTAATAACTCTACCTACATGTACATACTATCTTATTTGTATTTTTTTTAAACTGCATTGTTGGTTAGGGGCTTGTAAGTAAGCATTTCACTGTAAGGTCTACACCTGTTGTATTTACGGCATGTGACTAATACAATTTGATTTGATTTGAAACACACACAGACACTCCCTCCCTCTCTCTTTCTGACTCTTCCATCACGTGTCACTCTCTGTCTCTCTCTCTCCCTGTCTTTCCCTCCACGTGTACAGTATCTTTCTCTTCTTTTTGT
This sequence comes from Salvelinus namaycush, assembly GCF_016432855.1. Lineage (NCBI taxonomy): Eukaryota > Metazoa > Chordata > Actinopteri > Salmoniformes > Salmonidae > Salvelinus > Salvelinus namaycush. The sequence continues at coordinate 40,735,002 of NC_052313.1, read as the reverse complement.
CCCTCCCTCCCAATCCCTCTTTATTTTTTTATGTCTTCATCACGCTTCCTCCTTCTCTCCCACCATTTCTATACCTTCCCCTCTCTGTCTTTTTTGAGACTGTCAACTTCTTAGGCCCTTTTTCCCCACTTCCTGTCTGAATGACGTGCCCAAAGTAAACTGCCTGTATGTAACGGCTGTCATATTCGTTCTCCTCCTCAGACGAGGAGGAGCATGGATCGGACCAACACGCAGCGAGGTATGTAGACATAATGATTTATTAAATGAAGACAAAACACGAAGAACACTTGAATAAACTACAAAACAACGTTAAACAGACCTGAACTTGTGAACATAAAAAACAATGAACGAACGAACGAACGAGACAGTACCGTGTGGTGTAACAAACACAGACACAGCAACAATCACCCACCAACTAACAGTGAGAACAGCCTACCTTAATATGGTTCTCAATCAGAGGAAACGTCAAACACCTGCCTCTAATTGAGAACCATATCAGGCAACACATTTAAACCAACATAGAAACACATAACATAGAATGCCCACCCCAACTCACGCCCTGACCAACTAAACACATACAAAAACAAGGAAAACAGGTCAGGAACGTGACACTGTAGCTCAGGCCCTGAAGCCAGGATATGCATATAATTGATACCATTGGAAAGAAAACACTTTGAAGTATGTAGAAATGTTAAAATAATGTAGGAGAATATAACACAATAGATATGGTAGGAGAAAATCCAACCAGAATTATTCTTTTTGAGAGACCATCCTCTTAGAAATGTAAGAGAAAGGTCATATTGAAAATTAGCTCCCTGGATGCAATTCCTATGGCTTCCACAGGGTGTCAGCAGTCTATGTTCAAGGTTTCAGGCTTGAACTTAAGAAATATCAGTTTTAGTAGAAGGACACAGTCTTGGAAATTCGTGTTTGCGCGCCATGAAGACATTACGCACCTGCTAAAATCGGTTTCCTATTGAACATACTTCTTTCCGAAAGAAATGTTATACTTTGATTACATTTTAGGGTATCTGAGGAGTAAATAGAAACATATTTTGACTTGTTGAAGCAAAGTTTAGGAGTAGATTTTCCTTTCTCTGCAAGTTGAACGAGTGGATTACTCAAATCAATGGCGTCAACTAAACAGACCTTTTGGGATATAAAGAACGAGTTTATCTAACAAACTGACACTACATGTTATAGCTGGGACCCTTTGGATGACAAATCAGCGGAAGAGTTTCAAAAAGTAAGTGAACATTTAATCGTTATATGTGAATGTATAAAACCTGTGCCGGTGGATATGTTTTGATGTAGGGTGCCGTCCTCAAACAATCGCATGGCATGTTTTCGCTGTAACAGCTACTCTAAATCAGACAGTGCAGTTAGATTAACAAGAATTTAAGCTTTCAGCCGATACGACACTTATATGTACATAAATGTTTAAAATCCATAATATTTATGATTTTATGCCTTCCCCTCTCTGTCTTTTTTGAGACTGTTAATACTGTCATGGTTCCACCTGTCACCAGAGGGCGGCAGAGACCTTCCTAGATACATTAATGACACTCAGGTGTGTCCTATTACTAATTATGATTTCCCTTTAAGAGAGGTGTGTTTTCTGTTTCCCTTTGCAGTAGCTGGATTTCGGTTCCCTGTGTGTTCATCCCCAGAGTGAGTGGTCTAGCCCTAGTGTTTGTTGTTTTTCCAGTATTACTGTTATCGTTATGTTTCATTTTTCAAGTAAAGTATTTACATTTATCCCAAATCCTTGATTCCTTGTGTGGTTCATTCTCTGCACCTGGGTCCAACCTCACCACGTCACAAATACAGAGACACTGTGGAGCTGAAGGATGGGACTAAAAACAAACAAAAGATAACCATTGTAAAATATATTGTAAAATGTACACTACCGGTCAAAAGTTTTACAACACCTATACATTCAAGGGTTTTTCTTTATTTTTACTATTTTCTACATTGTAGAATAATAGTGAAGACATCAAAATGGTTAAATAACACATATGGAATCATGTAATAACGAAAAAAAGTGTTAAACAAATCTACATATATTTTATCAGAGGTGTGGACTCGAGTCACATGACTTGGACTCGAGTCACATGACTTGGACTCGAGTCACATGACTTGGACTCGAGTCACATGACTTGGACTCGAGTCACAAATATGATGACTTGCAACTCAACTTTGACTTTAACACCAATGACTCGTGACTTAACTTGGCCATTTGACTCGAACTGACTTGATACCCTCCCCAAGCCCAAATATGAAAAATGATGCTATTAAAAAATATGTGCAGCGCATCAACTCTTCATTTAACGGATTACAGTTTGAATCGGACAGAAGCCAATCAAATTGTGCCATTGGAGAAACAGTTGCGCATGGCAGTGCAGAGGAACGTCTGCGGGTGAATTCAGATGGAGCCCTTGGAAAGATGATACCCTAAATTATTATTTTCAGATATAAAGACTATGCTGTAGTCAACAAAAAAACGGATTGCAACTTGCAAAACATGTACGAATAAAATTACAGACTGTCACGATCGTCTTGAGGACAATGAGTGGACCAAGGCGCAGCGTGTGAAAAATACATCTTCTTTTATTGGAAGACGAACGAAAACAAAACAACAAACGTGAAGCTATAAAAGACTAAGTGCTAACATGCAACATAGACATAGACAACTACCCACAAAAGCCTACTGCCTATGGCTGCCTTAAATATGGCTCCCAATCAGAGACAATGAATGACAGCTGTCTCTGATTGAGAACCATTCAGGCAACCATAGACATACCTAGACACCTACACTCAAACACAAACCCATCTACTCTACCTAAACCCCCTATACCATACAACCACCCAAGACGAGACAAAAACACACAAACATCCCCCCTGTCACACCCTGACCTAACCAAACTATTACAGAAAACAAAGATAACAAAGGCCAGGGTGTGACACAGACGGAGGCGCAACAACTTCCAACTTTGTGCAACATTTGAAGCTGCACAAAGAATGATAAGTCATGGCTAATATAGCCGACAGCTATATATAACTTTGTTGGTGCAGCATGTAGGCTAGCGTAACGTTAAATCAATGAGCCTCCACACAGTCAGTCAGTGCGGGAACGTGATCATTGCACCCAAGATTGAGCTACAACTGGCTAGGCAGTTGGTAGCCTAAATCCTGCCTGATGTTACCGCTGGTCCTAAAACCATTGATATTTTAGCCTTCCTTAACCACACACAGAGTGTGTGTGTGTGTGTGTGTGTGTGTGTGTGTGTGTGTGTGTGTGTGTGGTAAGGTTGGGCGATTGTGTACAAGCCCACTTCGCCCGATTGCGCCCCATAGCGATCCTCGATAGTCGATCGCTATTGGGGCTACTGCCGCCGCTCAATTATTTTTTTAAATGCTTACCTCTTACAGATTGTTCATCTGGTATTATTCAAAAAGTGTCACAAGTGCACCACAACAGTCTCCAATCTCACAGTTCATGGAGACCCGTGTTTGGCAGTACAGCATTAATCATCCACAGCAGAAATCTATCAACAAAGCAATACTGTCCGACCTGGTTATCGATTGCAACTTGCCTCTGTCTATTGTGTTCCAAACAAGAGTTTTGGTCACTTCCTGTCAGTGGTTGACAGTAAGTACAGCCCAGTGTGTCACAGAACATTGACATCAAATGTAGAGAACCTCGCTACAGAGAGACGTTCAAAACTGAAAACTCAGTTGAGCAACACAGACCATGTTTCAGTCACAGTGAACATTTGGTCCGACCGAAAGATGAGGGGGTTCCTTGGTGTCACTGTGCACTGTGCGGAGAAAGATGGAGAGAGGATACAGCTCAAGTCCAATCCTCTTGGCCTGTGACCGCTTCAAAAGCCCACACATGGCCAAAATAATCTGTGAGCAATTTGAGGCCATATGTGATGAGTACAGCATTAAAGATAAATTGGACTATATCATTAGTGACAATGCTGCCAACATGAGAAAAGCATTCACGGTGTGCTTCCCCACTGAACAAGAAGATGAAGTACATGACGAAGATCACCTTGATGACCCAGAGCTCTAGAATGACCTAACCCTGGAAGACCAGCAAACAGTGGATGCTGCTATTGCAAAAAAAGCAGCGCTTGCAGTGTTTTGCCCACACTCCCCAGCTGGTGGTGGGAGACGGCTTGAAAGAAACAAAAGTGATGACTCCTTCTCTTTCAAAGTTATCAAAAATCTGCTCACTGCTGCATACAAGCAGAACATTCAAAGGGGTGTTTGAGGCTGAATTTGGGGAAAGAGGCATCCCTGCTGCTGTCAACACAAGATGGAACTCAACACTGAGACAAGTGAAGGCAGTTATCCAATGTGACCATCTAAAGCTCTGTCATGTTCCAGAAAAGGCTGGGCACAAGGAGTTGTTGTTCACAGTACGGGAGTGGAATAAGTTGAAGGAGTTGGTGGACATCCTGAAGCCATTTGGAGAAGCAACAGATATGACACCGGGGGAGAAGATAGTCAGTTCTGTTGTTCCCTCTGTCCTGTCCCTGAATCACCACCTGGAGCAGCGGAAGCCTCAAGTCCATTTCCTGTGCGGCCTGGTCAGAAGTCTCCAGGCATCCCTGAACAAACTATTTATTGGAATCTTCATCAATGTGAAAATGGCCAGGACACAAGGTGGAATCACTGCCCCCTTTTCAGATCCAGTCTACCTCAAAGCAGCTGCCTTGGATCCGGATTTTTCTCTGATGTGGATGGAGCACCATGTGCTGGTTAAGGAGGAGGTCAAGGAGGAGGTGGCACAAAGAGTGAAAGGTAAATATTATTGAGTTTAATGTAACTTTTTCTCATAATTTAATCCAATTGACTGCAACAATAATACTTTTTCAGTTTAATCCACTGCATCACCAATACTCTAATACCGGCCTTTTTGTTTCTGCATTTATATGTTTTGCCAGAACTGATATTTTTTAGAGTATATAATTTATATATTTACCCAGGAAATATGGGGGACTGGAAATGATACAGACAATTACATTGATGGAAGCCACAATCTATCTGCAATATTAAAGCTGATCTACCCCCTAAAAAATTTGATATAAAGATTTGATATAAAGATATATAATAATAATAATAATAATACAGAGACGTAAATACAGAGAGAGACAGGGGAGAGATAGATGGGAAGGAAGATAGCTGTGTCTGAGTGGGTGTGTGTTCTGACTCTGTACTCTGACTGAGATGTCTCTCCAGACAGTGCACTATTTCTGTCATCCTACTCAGTTTCCCAGCTGTAATCGAAAGCCTAGCAGCCTGCTGTGACTTTACGCTCCAGGCAAGCTGCTCCCAGACCCTTATTTTACACCAATAAGAGCTCTACACACTCCCACAGTAACACAAAGATGTGCCTCGTTGAGTTGTTCCTGTTTTTAGAAACAATCCTCGTTAGAAAGAGCATTAATAATCAAACGGTTATGTTGTGTTTTTGAGACCATCTGGCTATTTCATCCATATAATAACTGATTCTACAGGTACTGCATTTGGACAAACTAAAGCCAGGATTCAATTCAAGGAGCATTATAGATCATTTACGCTTCAGCCAATGCGCAGTGTTTACCATGAATGTGATCTCCGCGAACATTAGGGAAAATGCCTTTAAAATGTGCATTGTCGGTTGTATAGTGTGCTGCACTGCAATGCCTTGCATTGAATCTCAGCCCAAGTGGTGGATCAAAAACAGTCATTGCTCGAAAACAAATTAAGCTCTTCCTGGAACAGACATACAGTGGACCATTTGTTTGTTTTTTTATAAAGAATGTCTACCCTGTACAGCCACCTGATGCAGAAACACACACACACACACACACACACACACACACACACACACACACACACACACACACACACACACACACACACACACACACACACACACACACACACACACACACACACACACACACACACACACACACAGAGCTCTTCATTCATTACACAGTACCATACTCAAAAGCAACCAAATGAACACCACTTTAATTCCACTCGCACAACTTATGAGAGTCCAAGACCCGGTTCATCAAAGCAGCAAAGTAACATTGAAATAGAATTGGGATCCATTCACAATGTAAAATATGAATTCACAGTCAATCAAATCTTTATACAACAGTCAATACTTTGCCAATGAAATGACCAATGACATGAGGATGTCATCCATAACTACTAGGACACATACTGTCAACTATACATCAATGGTAAGCTACCAGCAAACCACAACAACAAATCTCAAAAAGCCGTCATTTGGGACAGTAAGCAAAGAAACTGCAGTCATGAGTCTCAATTGAAAGCAAATTGAGTGTACATAAAACAAAATCTATTGAGTGTTCCTTTAAAACGCTTTCGGGCTCCAGATAAAATTCTTGGGATTCCTCGCTGTCTGGCCTGGGTGCATCTCATTTGTGGGACTGTGAATGCTGAAAAGACCAACAATGAGAAAGGAGGACACAAAAAAACTGCCCTCCCCTGTTCCTTAAAGGGTTCATCTGGGATTCAAAGAGCAACAAAGCGGCAACCCCACCTTTTTTTGGTAAACAGCTGAGGGATGGGGCTGGATGGCCAGTCCTTGCATCCATAGCCCCGTCTATGAATTTGAGAATGGTTGCATTTCTCCAGCCCCATCCCTCAGCTGTTTGCCCCAAAAAAAAGTGGTGGGGTAAGGCTTTGCTGTTTAAATCCGAGATTGCACTTTTAAAGAATGGCACATGGCCACAATGGACATTCTGTTATGAGCTCTAAGACATGGGGTGAGTAGGTCTATCTATATCACACAGAGGGTGAGTATGGTATACAGTATACACAGCCATTACTGTTTGGCGTGGTTTCAAGTTTTAATGTCACGTGCACAAGTACAGGGAAATGCCTTTCTTGCAAGCTCCAAAACCAACAGTACAGTACTCAATATCAATGTAGCACAAAAAATTGCGTAAGGTAGAACAAAAACGCACAACAAATAAAAAAAGGAAATAGGAAGAACACAGGAAAGTAAGAAGATATACACAGGGTCAGTTCCAATACCAAATGTACAATGTGCAAAGATACTGGAGTGATAGAGGTAGATATATATAGGGGTAAGGTGACTAGGCATCAGGATATACACAAATAATGGCGAGAAAGTATTTGGACACCTGCTCGTCGAACATCTCATTCCAAAATCATGGGCATTAATATGGAGTTGGTTCCACCTTTGCTGCTATAACAGCCTGCACTTTTCTTGAAAGGCTTTCCACTACTATGTTGGAACATTGCTGAGGGGACTTGCTTCCATTCATCCACAAGAGCATTAGTCAGGTCAGGCACTGATTTTGGGCGATTAGGCCTGGCTCGCAGTCGGCCTTCAAATTCATTCCAAAGATATTCGATGGGGTTGAGATCAGGGCTCTGTGCAATCCAGTTAAGGTCTTCCACACCGATCTCGACAACCATTTCTGTATGGACCTCGCTTTGTGCACTGGGGCGTTGTCATGCTGAAACAGGAAAGGGCCTTCCCCAAACTGTTGCCACAAAGATGGAAGCACAAAATCATCTAAAATGTCATTGTATGCTGTAGTTTAAGGATATTCCTTTACTGGAACTAAGGGGCCTAACCCGAACCAGGAAAAACAGCCCCAGACCATTTTTTCTCCTGCACCAAACTTTACAGTTGGCACTACACATTGGGGCAGGTAGCGTTCTCCTGGCATCTGCCAAACCCAGATTTGTCCGTCGGACTGCCAGATGGTGAACCGTGATTCATCACTCCAGAGAACGCATTTCGACTGCTACAGAGTCCAATGGCGGTGAGCTGTACACCACTCCAACCGACACTTGGCATTGCGCATGATGATCTTAGGCTTGTGTGCGGCTGCTCGGCCATGGAAACCCTTTCCCGACAAACAGTTCTTGTGCTGACGTTGCTTCCAGAAGCAGTCTGGAACTGGTAGTGAGTGTTGGAACCGGGAACAGACGATTTTTACGCGCTACACGCTTCAACACTCGCCGGCCCCGTTCTGTGAGCTTGTGCGGCCTACCACTTCACTGCTGAGCCGTTGTAGCTCCTAGATGTTTCCACTTCACAATAACAACACTTACAGTTTACCGGGGTAGGTCTAGCAGGGAAGAGATTTGACGAACTAACTTGTTGGAAAGGTGGCATCCTATGACGGTGCCACGTTGAAAGTCACTGAGCTCTCCAGTACGGGCCATTCTTCTTTCAATGTTTGTCTATGGAGATTGCATGGCTTTGTGCTCGATTTCATATACCTGTCAGCAATGGGTGTGGCTGAAATAGCTGAATCAACTAATTTGAAGGAGTGTCCACATACCTTTGTATATACTTTTGCTATGTAGTGTATGATAAACAGAATAGCAACAGTGTAACTGATGATTGTATGTGAGTGTGTGTGCATGTGTGTAGAGTCAGTATAAATGTGTCTGCATGTTATGTGTGTTTTGGAGTGTCAGTGTGCGTGAGTGTGTAGAGTCCTGTGAGTGTGCAAAATATAAATTAAATACAAGGGTCAACTCAGATAGTCTGTGCAGCTATTCTGTTAGCTATTTAGCAGTCTTATGGCTTTTGGGATACAAGCTGTTCATGAGCCTGTTGGTGTCAGACTTGATGCACCAGTACCGCATGCCGTGCTAAAGCAGAGAGAAAAGTCTATGGCTTGGGTGGCTGGTGTCTTTAACGATTTTCTGTGATTTCCTTTCACACCGCCTGATATAGAGGTCCTGGGTGGCAGGGAGCTCAGCCCCAGTGATGTACTGGGCTGTCCACACCACCCTCTGTAGCGCCATGCGATCGAGGGCGGTGCTGTTGCCAAGCAGTGAAGCAGTCAGTCAAGATGCTCTCAATGGTGTAGATATATAACTTTTTGTAGATTTAAGGGCCCATGCCAAACCTTTTTTATCTTCCTGAGGGGGAAGAGTCGCTGTCCTTAGGGATTTGGACACCGAGGAACCATTAAGCTCTCGACTAGGGCTGTTATGGTGACTGTATCACCGCCACACCAGCGGTCACGAGTCATGACGGCGGTCAAATTCCACGTGACCGTTTAGTCACGGTAATTAGGCTTCTCCAAGCTCTGATGCTGCTGATGGTTATTAGTAGCAGATGTATCACATTCGGCCGTGATTGGGGGTCCCATAGGGCGGCGCACAATTGGCCCAGCGTCGTCCGGGTTTGGCCGGGTTAGGCTGTCATTGTAAATAAGAATTTGTTCTTAACTGACTTGCCAAGTTAAATAGAGGTTACATTTTATTTTTTATTTTTTTAAATAAATATAAATAGCCTACCAAACTTTCTAACTGCCTGGTACTCAGCACTCTATTGTCCCTCGAATAACTCTAATCAAAAATCTAATCAAACACTTCATGAGTGCCCATGAGCTCATGTTGTGCAACATTTCGATAGGGTATGCAATTGCGTGAGAAAACAGAGTGATGGCTTCTATTAAAAAGAGGATCCCATCAGCTTTCTTGGCCTACTATATTTATTTAGCAACTTTCCTAATATTAATCACATTGCTTACAACAGGAGACCGTACAGTGGCTTGCGAAAGTATTCACCCCCCTTGGCATTTTTCCTATTTTGTTGCCTTACAACCATGGAATTAAAATTGATTTTTGTGGGGTTTGTATCATTTGATTTACACAACACGCCTACCACTTTGAAGATGCAAAATATTTTGTATTGGGAAACAAACAGCATAACTACTCAACCCCCCCCCCCCCCTCCCTCCAAAAGTCAATACTTTATAGAGCCACCTTTTGCAGCAATTACAGTCTCTTGGGGTATGTCTCTATAAGCTTGGCACATCTAGCCACTGGGATTTATGCACATTCTTCAAGGCAAAACTGCTCCAGCTCCTTCAAGTTGGATGTGTTCCGCTGGTGTACAGCAATCTTTAAGTCCTACCACAGATTCTCAATTGGATTGAGGCCTGGGCTTTGACTAGGCCATTCCAAGACATTTACATTTCCCCCCTTAAATCATTCAAGTGTTGCTTTAGTAGTATGCTTAGGGTCATTGTCCTGCTGGAAGGTGAACCTCCATCCCAGTCTCAAATCTCTGGAAGACCTCAAGAATTTCCCTGTATTTAGCGTCTTCCATCATTCCTTAAATTCTGACAAATTTCCCAGTCCCTGCCGATGAAAAACATCCCCACAGCATGATGCTGCCACCACCATGCTTCACTGTGGGGATGTTGGTCTTGGGGTGATGAGAGGTGTTGGTTTTGCGCCAGACATAGCGTTTTCCTTGATCGCTAAAAAGCTACATTTTAGTCACATCTGACCAGAGTACCTTCTTCCATATGTTTGGGGAGTCTCCCATATGCCTTTTGGCAAACATGTTTGCTTTAATTTTTCTTTAAGCAATGTATTTTTCTGCCCACTCTTCCGTGAAGCCCAGCTCTGTGGAGTGTACGGCTTAAAGTGGTCCTATGGACAGATACTCCAATCTCCGCTGTGGAGCTTTGCAGCTCCTTCAGAGTTATCTTTGGTCTCTTTGTTGCCTCTCTGATTAATGCCCTCCTTGCCTGGTCCGTAAGTTTTGGTGGGCGGCCCTCTCTTGGCAGGTTTGTTGTGGTGCCATATTCTTTCCATTTTTTAATTATGGATTTAATGGTGCTCCGTGGGGTGTCCTTGATCTGTACTTCTTCACAACTTTGTTCCTGACCTGTTTGGCGTGCTACTTGGTCTTCACGGCACCGCTTGCTTAGTGGTGTTTCAGACACTGGGGCCTTTCAGAACAGGTGTATATATACTGAGATCATGTGACAGATCATGTGACACTTAGATTGCACACAGGTGGACTATATTCAACTAATTATGTGACTTCTGAAAGTAAATGGTTGCACCAGATCTTACTTAGGGGCTTCATTGTAAAGGGGGTGAATACGTACAGTGGGGAGAGTATTTGATACACTGCCGATTTTGCAGGTTTTCCTACTTACAAAGCATGTAGAGGTCTGTAATTCTTATCATAGGTACACTGCAACTGTGAGAGACGGAATCTAAAACAAAAATCCAGAAAATCACATTGTATGATTTTTAAGTAATTAATTTGCATTTTATTGCATGACATAAGTATTTGATCACCTACCAACCAGTAATAATTCCGGCTCTCACAGACCTGTTAGTTTTTCTTTAAGAAGCCCTCCTGTTCTCCACTCATTACCTGTATTAACTGCACCTGTTTGAACTCATTACCTGTATAAAAGACACCTGTCCACACACTCAATCAAATAGACTCCAACCTCTCCACAATGGCCAAGACCAGAGAGCTGTGTAAGGACATCAGGGATAAAATTGTAGACCTGCACAAGGCTGGGATGGGCTACAGGACAATAGGCAAGCAGCTTGGTGAGAAGGCAACAACTGTTGGCGCAATTATTAGAAAATGGAAGAAGTTCAAGATGACGGTCAATCACCCTCAGTCTGGGGCTCCATGCAAGATCTCACCTCGTGGGGCATCAATAATCATGAGGAAGGTGAGGGATCAGCCCAGAACTACACGGCAGGACCTGGTCAATGACCTGAAGAGAGCTGGGACCACAGTCTCAAAGAAAACCATTAGTAACACACTACGCCGTCATGGATTAAAATCCTGCAGCGCACGCAAGGTCCCCTTGCTCAAGCCAGCGCATGTGCAGGCCCGTCTGAAGTTTGCCAATGACCATCTGGATGATCCAGAGGAGGAATGGGAGAAGGTAATGTGGTCTGATGAGACTAAAATAGAGCTTCTTGGTCTAAATTCCACTCGCCGTGTTTGGAGGAAGAGGAAGGATGAGTACAACCCCAAGAACACCATCCCAACCGTGAAGCATGGAGGTGGAAACATCATTCTTTGGGGATGCTTTTCTGCAAAGGGGACAGGACGACTGCACCGTATTGAGGGGAGGATGGATGGGGCCATGTATCGCGAAATCTTGGCCAACAACCTCCTTCCCTCAGTAAGAGCATTGAAGATGGGTCGTGGCTGGGTCTTCCAGCATGACAACGACCCAAAACACACAGCCAGGGCAACTAAGGAGTGGCTCTGTAAGAAGCATCTCAAGGTCCTGGAGTGGCCTAGCCAGTCTCCAGACCTGAACCCAATTGAAAATCTTTGGAGGGAGCTGAAAGTCCGTATTGCCCAGCGACAGCACCGAAACCTGAAGGATCTGGAGAAGGTCTGTATGGAGGAGTGGGCCAAAATCCTGCTGCAGTGTGTGCAAACCTGGTCAAATCATAGTCGCACACCTCATGTAGCCTAGCCGAAAGGCCTATATGTATTTAGTGGCCAAATAACTTCTTAAAATTAAGCACATTAATCCGCTTTACCACATGCATAGAGCCTAACTGGCGTACATACGCAGCGCGTGAGTTTCAAGTTTGGGGAAGATCATTTTCACCATAAAAATACACCTTTATAATAAAAGCATTACATGCATGATCGCTTCTGCCGAGTGTGCATGGCTGCGCTTATAATTTGAAGAAATAGCCTCATAGTTTATCAACATTTTAAGCTAAACATTCTGATCTGTTGCGTCAGCCTCATTGCTTAAATATGTATTTTTTTATGCTAGTAGTTGAATTAATTTGGGATTTATCACATCCCACAATTGTCTCAGACTATGTTTGGAATATTTATTTCTCGCACAGAATAGAATAAGTCATCTTTTGTACTATGGGGATAGTAGATTGACAAAGGCTAGTGCTTTTGCTGTTTGTTAAGCCTAATCATCTGGCTGACAAAAAGTAAATGTGGACAGTTCTTCCATTATCTTCACTATGCACCTCGGAATTAGATAAGGACGTGTGAAAGTTGTGTCGTGGACTACAGTGCCATAACCAGCCTTTCAAAGCGCTTCATGATTACAGATGTGGGTGCTACAGTAATTGTGGCATGAAGCCTTCTTGGGAACAGGGATGATGGTAGTCATCCTAAGACTTGGGGATTACAGACTGGGACAACGAGAGGTTGAAAATGACAGTGAAGATACCTGCCAGCTGATCTGCGCATGCTCTGAGAAAACGCCCTGGAATATCATCCGGCCCCAGGGCCTTGAAAGTGTTGACCTGATTGAAAACCTTACTCACATCGGCCTCGGAGAGCGAGATCACCCAGTCTTCTTGGTCAGTGGGGAGCCTCATGCACGGTACGGTGTCGTTATTGTCAAAGCATGCATAAAATGCATTGAGTTTGTCTAGAAAACAGGCATCGTTGGGCAGATCATGGCTGGGTCTTCCTTTTTAATCCATAATGGACTGTAGCCCCTGCCGTATGTTGAGGATGCCGAGCCTGTGTAGTATGATTCCACCTTATTCCTATATTGTCCTTTTGCTGGTTTGATGACTGCGGAAGTTATAGCTCGACTTCTTGTGCTTGTTCCTGTCCTCAGCCATAGCCTCAGGACTGTCTGGTAGCCCTGTCCTTTAGTTTAGCACCAACCTCTGTGTTAATCCAGGGCTTTTGATTGGGGAAGCAGCAAACCTTCACTGTGGGGACAACGTCGCCGATGCATTTCCTTATGAAGCCAGTGACGGAGGTGTTTAGCTCGTCATTGTTATCGGCGGAGTCTCTGAACATATTCCAGTCAGTGCTAGCAAAGCAGTCCTGTAGCATAATCTTTGATTCTGATGACCATTTCTCAACAGAGCGAGTCACGGGTACTTCCTTTTTGACCTTCTGCTTGTAAACAGCAAGCAGGAGTACGGAGTCATGATCTGATTTGCCGAATGGCAGACAAGGCAGGGCCTTATATGTTTGCTTGTGGGTAGAGTAACAGTGGTCTTGGACTTTATCGCCCCTAGTGGCAAAGGAGACGTGTTGATGGAAGTTGGGCATGATGTGTCTTAATAACATGGAATTCAAATCGGCAGCGACAAGATAGGCAGTCTCCGGATGTATGTTTTCCTGCTTGTTTATAGTCTTCAATTAGGGCTTCACTCTGGCCTCTGTTGGAGGAGTGTGTAGGTGATATGCACATCCCACATTTCTCCACCAGTGCTGGGTCAGGAAAGCTAGCCCCCCAGCCTGCCCATGACCCTGGGCCTCTCTTTGCAGCTGCTGCCTGGGGGCCTCTTTCCCCCAACTACACCCCTCACCTCCTGGCCCTGGAGCCTCTCTCTCCCACTCTCTCCACCTCTCTCACCCCCCTCCCCCTGCCTCCCAGACAGACAGAGGTCCTGCTCTGTGGAGGATCTGGGGACACTACCGCCACATGGGATCAAGTAACCAGTGGCCCCTCGTGTTGCCGGGACTACACAGAAGGCCAGTGGGCATGCACTATAAGATTTACTGAGTCAGACACTAGGAGGCATGCAGGAAGGAGTGTGAACAATGCCATAACCAGCCACATAACAAACTCAATGCAGAAACAGACAAAAAGAGTCTCTCAGACATAGAGACAGACATGTTGTCATGTTGATGCACTCTGCACACCTGGTGTAGCTCAGAAAACCAGTCAAAATGTGTTAAAACTTTTTTTAAATTAGGCAATATTCAACGCTGCATGTTTGGGTGTGTGTGCCCCAGGCCCAGTTTCCTGCCCATGGACTGACTGGTCTGAATGGTTTAGCCCTGTGTGTTTATGGGTGCTGGCCACTCTCAAATTAAACAGCCTTGACAGCTCACCTCTCGTGTGTGTGTGTGTGTGTGTTTTAGATGCATGTTAGTGTGTTAGCGAGAGTGTGTGTGTGTCATGAGAGAGGGCAAGAGAGCAAGAGATGTATCCTGGACCTAAATATATGGCCTGTCCTCTCCTCCCAGACACACATGCATACCCACAACCACAACCTGTTTCTATATCTTATGTTTCACCAAGTCGTGGCTGAACGATAATATGGATAATATAGAGTTGGCTGGGTTTTCCGTGCATCGGCAAGACAGAACAGCTACCTCCGGTAAGACGAGGGGTGTTGGTCTGTGTCTATTTGTCAATAACAGCTGGTGCTCAAAATCTAATATCAAAGAAGTCTCAAGGTTTTGCTCGCCTGAGGTAGAGTACCTCATGATAAGCTGTAGACCACACTATTTACCAAGAGAGTTTTCATCTATATTTTTCATAGCTGTCTATTTACCACCACAAACCGATGCTGGCACTAAAACCGCACTCAACGAGATGGATAATGCCATAAACAAACAAAAACAAGAAAAAGCTTATCCAGAGGGGCCCGCTCCTAGTGGTCGGGGACTTAAATGCTGGAAAATTTAAATCCAATGCAACTCTAGACCGCCTTTACTCCACACACAGAGACACATACAAAACTCTCCCTTGCCCTCCATTTGGCAAATCTGACCATAATTCTATCCTCCTGATTCCTGCTTACAAGCGAAAACTAAAGCAGGAAGTACCAGTGACTCGCTCAATACGGAAGTGGTCAGATGAAGCAGATGCTAAGCTACAGGACTGTTTTGCTAGCACAGACTGGAATATGTTCCGGGATTCTTCCGATGGCATTGAGGAGTATACCACATCAGTCACCGGCTTCATCAATAAATGCATTGATGACGTCGTCCCCATACGTACATACTCCAACCAGAATCCATGGATTACAGGGAACATCCACACTGACCTAAAGGGTAGAGCTGCCACTTTCAAGGAGCGGGACTCTAACCCAGACGCTTAAAATAAATCCTGCTATGCCCTCCGACGAACCATCTAACAGGCAAAGCATCAATATAGGAATAAGATTTAATCATACTACACCGGCTCTGCTGCTCATCGGATGTGGCAGGGCTTTCAAACTATTACGGACTACAAAAAGAAGCCCACACGCGAGCTGCCGAGTGACACGAGCATACCAGACAAGCAAAATTACTTCTATGTGCACTTCGAGGCAAGCAACTCTGAAGCATGCATGAGAGCACCAGCTGTGTGATCACGCTCTCCTTAGCAGATGTGAGTAAGACAGGTCAACATTCACAAGGCCACAGGGCCAGATGGATTACCAGGACGTGTACTCAGAGCATGCGCTGACCAACTGGCAAGTGTCTTCACTGACATTATTCAACCTGTCCCTGACCGAGTCTGTAATACCTACATGTTTCAAGCAGACCACCCAAGAACACCAAGGTAACCTGCCTAAATGACTACCAAACCGTGTCACTCACGTCTGTTGACATGAAGTGCTTTGAAAGGCTGGTCATGGCTCACATCAACACCATCATCCCAGAAACCCTAGACCCACTCCAATTCACATACCGCCCCGACAGATCCACAGATGACGCAATCTCTATTGCACTCCACACTGCCCTTTCCCAACTGGACAAAATGAACACCTACATGAGAATGCTGTTCCTTGACTACAGCTCAGCGTTCAACACCATAGTACCCTTTTAAGCTCATCACTAAGCTAAGAACCCTGAGACTAAACACCTCCCTCTGCAACTGGATCCTGGACTTCCTGACGGGCCGCCCCCAGGTGGTAAGTGTAGGCAACAACAAATCTGCCAAATTGATCCTCAACACGGGGGCCCCACAGTGGTGCGTGCTTAGTCCCGCCTGTACTCTCTGTTCAACCACGACTGCGTGGCCAAGAATGACTCCAATACCATCATTGAGTTTGCTGACAACACAACAGTGGTAGGTCTGATCACCGACCTACGATGAGACAGCCTATAGGGAGGAGGTCAGATACCTGGCAGTGTGGTGCCAGGATAACAACCTCTCCCTCAATGTGAGCACGACAAAGGAGATGATCGTGGACTACAGAAAAAGGAGGGCAGAGCACGCCCCCATTCACATCAACGGGGCTGTAGTGGAACAGGTCAAGAGCTTCAAGTTCCTTGATGTCCACATCACCAACAAACTAGATCCCCTCCCATGTCTGGGAGACCCATAAGGGGGCCAACAATTGGCCCAGCATCGTCCGGGTTAGGGGAGGGTTTGGCCAGCCGGGATTTCCTTGTCCCATCGCGCTCCAGCGACTCCTTTGGTGGGCCAGGCGCTTGCAGGCTGACTTCGGTCACCAGTTGTATGGTGTTTCCTCTGACACATTGGTGCGGCTTGCTTCCGTGTTAAGCATGCAGTGTGTCAAGAAGCAGTGCGGCTTGGCAGGGTCGTTTTTAGAAGATGCATGGCTCTGGACCTTCGCCTCTCTCGAGTCCGTACGGGAGTTGCAGCGATGGGAAAAGACTGTAACTACCTGATGGATATCACGAAATTGGGGAGAAAAATGGGTAAAACTTTAAAAAATATTAAAAAAAATATACAAACTGCATTGTTGGTTAAGGGCTTTAAGTAAGCATTTCACGGTGTATTCTGCCCATGTGACAAATACAATTTGATTTGTTAGAACACAAACGTGTCTGCAACTGTGTAGGCCTACAGTATAAAGTGTCCAGTTGTGTGCTTTAAACATCTGAATTGTAACATGTTCCACCTCTGTACCCCCCTGACTGACATGGCATCCCCCTCTGTGTTCAGTAGCTGTGAACATCTCTGTCACACACAGTCCTCCCGCAGGGTGTACCCTGTCATTCTAGGTGTGAGATCGCTGTCAACTGACTGTCAGGCAGGCAGGCAGGCAGGCAGGCAGGCAGGCAGGCAGGCAGGCAGGCAGGCAGGCAGGCAGGCAGGCAGGCAGGCAGGCAGGCAGGCAGGCAGGCAGGCAGGCAGGCAGGCAGGCAGGCAGGCAGGCAGACAGACAGACAGACAGACAGACAGACAGACAGACAGACAGACAGACAGACAGACAGACAGACAGACATAGATTGAAGTAAACTAATTCAATCTATTTTCCTGTCTGTTTCTTGGAAAGACTGAGGCATATTCTGCACAGCAGGGCTGTGTTCATAAGGGCATGCAACTCAAAACGTTTTAAACATTTTGCAGTGGTGAACAGAAGTCCCACCCTGTTTCAGTCGGTTTTCTTCCATTTGATGCCTAGTGAACACATCCCAAATCTTCCACAGCTGGGGAGAGAGACAAAGGAGCCTGTCGAGTGTCGAGTGGTTAATCTACCATCACCCTTTGAGGACACCACCACCACCAGACCACCAATCATGTGTCTCCGTCCCTCCCTCCTCACACGGACAGTGTGAGACTGGACCCCACCCCTGAACCTGGGAAACCCCTCCCTGTTATTCAGCACATTTGATTATATAATGTCCCTGGAAGCATCGAGGCTATCTAAGCTTCTCTCTCTCTCTGTGAGTGGTCCTTACCACTTTTGTCAGGGTTCTCATAAAAACCTAAAAGAAAAGTGTTCTATTGACAGTCACTAGGTTCTTGTTCGAATCACACACAGCATGCTACCCGAGTAGTAGGTAAAGCCAAGCACTGTTGCCCAAACCCAAGATACTGCTTTTAAATGACAAATGAGCTACCAATAACATCATGTACATAAGGTACTTTTGTATAATAATATGCCTACATACCATGGCTGGGATAGAGTATGGGTCGGATTAAAGAAAGCTCTGCTCAATCAAATCCTCTCTCTCTCTCCCCCATCTTTCTATCTCCTCTCCCTCTCTCTCTCTCTCTCTTTCTCTCTCCCCATATATATCTCTCTCTCTCTCTGGAGTCATCCGTATTCCAGAGCCTTTGAGTAAACCCCCACCCCTCCCCTCCCTGCATTGCCATGGGAACGGCAAGAGACAGGTTCACGTGTCATCTTCCTTCAGATTCCTCCTGGCTCTGGTGTGAATTTATATTCATGCACAGCAGCAGCCCCGTATACAACACAGAGACACACACAATACACACTCTCACACACAGGCGCTCTTACAAAAAATGTACAATTATCTTCACAGATATACACACATCTAACACACACACACACACACAAGCACACACACAAACACACACACATTGATTATGGTCAGAAATAGCCATGAGCTCTTCCTAGTGTTACTATCGTGTTCCTGGTGCACAGACACAACTAGAGGGAAAGACTTACCCGGCCCCGACCTAATCACAGCTACATGATTAAGTAATGACTGTCTCCCCCTCCCTCTCTGTCTCTGTAGCCAACTCTAAATATAGGCAGGTGGGTACACTACTTCCTGGGTTCTTATTGCTCTCGCCTTCAGATAATTATGTTTAATTACCCTCTCCACTAATGTGATGTGATGATCTCTCTCCGTCTCTCTGTGCATTTCTTCGATGACGATCCACCATCCATACAGTGTCTAGCGCTATCGCTCTGTCTCCCTTCATCTCTCGGTCTCCTATTGTTTCTCCTGCTATTTCAGACCCATTTGCAGGGATACACATCTCGAGACAGACAAAGTTTGTTTTTTGTGTGCTCATTTTCAGTAGGTAAAGAGGAGAGTGGCTATGTAGACAGTGACATTGCTCTCTCTGGTTGTTGATGGCTATCCTAGAATACTAACTAGGCTATCAGGGCTTATAAGGGGGGGGGAAGAGAGAGAGAGAGAGAGAGAGAGAGAGAGAGAGAGAGAGAGAGAGAGAGAGAGAGAGAGAGAGAGAGAGAGCGCGCGCACCCGGCCTCACCCTTCTAGAATCTGAAGTCACGCGTCTACTGTTTTTTTAGAAAAGAAAAGAAAAATTGAAAAATCTATGTACAGTGTGTGCAAATGTAGAAGAGTAGGGAGGTAGGCAATAAATAGGCCATAGAGGCGAAAATAATTACAATTTAGCATTAATACTGGAGTGATAGATGTGCAGATGATGATGTGCAAGTAGAGATGCTGGGGTGCAAAAGAGCAAGAGGGTAAGTAATAATATGGGGATGGGGTAGTTGGGTGTGCTATTTACAGATGGGCTGTGTACAGGTATAGTGATCGGTAAGCTGCTCAGACAGCTGATGCTTAAGGTTAGAGAGGGAGATATAAGACTCCAGCTTCAGAGATTTTTGCAATTCGTTCCAGTCATTTGCAGCAGAGAACTGGAAGGAAAGGCGGCCAAAGGAAGTGTTGGCTTTGGGGATGACCAGTGCAATATACCTGCTGGAGCACGTGCTACGGGTGGATGTTGCTATGGTGACCAGTGAGCTGAGATAAGGCGGGGCTTTACCTAGCAAAGACTGTTTGCTGATGATCTGGTGCTTCTGTCCCCAACCAAGTAGGGCCTACAGCAGCATCTAGATCTTCTGCACAGATTCTGTCTGACCTGGTCCCTGACATTAAATCTCAGTAAGACAAAAATAATGGTGTTGCAAAAAAGATCCAGTTGCCAGGACCACGAATACAAATTCCATCTTGACACCGTTGCCCTAGAGCACATAAAAAACTGTACATACCTCGGCCTAAACATCAGCGCTCTAGGTAACTTCCACAAATCTGTGAACGATCTGAGAGACAAGGCAAGAAGGGCCTTCTATGCCATCAAAAGGAACATAAAATTCAACGTACCAATTAGGATCTGGCTAAAAATACAGTTATAGAACCCATTGCCCTTTATGGTTGCGAGGTCTGGGGTCACAACCAAGAATTTGACAAAATGGGTCTGTAAAATTAAGACTCTGCATGCAAAATTCTGAAAAAAGATCGTAAACCACGTAACGTAAAACACAAAATAATGCATGCAGAGCAGAATTAGGCCGATACCCGCTAATGATCAAAATCCAGAAAAGAGCCGTTAAGTTCTACAACCACCTAAAAGGAAGTGATTCCCAAACCTTCCATAAATAACAAAGCCATCACCTACAGAGAAATGAACCTGGAGAAGAGTCCCCTAAGCAAGCTGGTCCTGCGGCTCTGTTCACAAACACAAACAGACCCCACAGAGCCCCAGGACAGCAGCACAATTAGACCCAAACAAATCATGGGAAAACAAATAGATAATTACTTGACACGTTAGAAAGAATTAACAAAAAACAGAGCAAACTAGAATGCTATTTGGCCCTAAACAGAGAGTACACCGTGACAGAATACCTGACCACTGTGAATGACCCAAAATTAAGGAAAGCTTTGACCATGTACAGACTCAGTGAGCACAGCCTTGCTATTGAGAAAGGCCACCGAAAGCAGACCTGGCTCTCAAGAGAAGACAGACTATGTGCACACAGCCCACAAAACAAGGTGAAAACTGAGCTGCAATTCCTAACCTGCCAAATGTATGAACATATTAGAGACACATATTTCCCTCAGATTACACAGACCCACAAATAATTTGAAAACAAATCCAATTTTGATAAACTCTATTGGGTGAAATACCAGTGCGCGATCACAGCAGCAAGATTTGTGACCTGTTGGTACAAGAAAAGGGCAACCAGTGAAGAACAAACACCATTCTAAATACAACCTATATTTATAGTGATTTATTTTCCCTTTTGTACTTGAACTATTTGTACATCATTACAACACCGTACAGTATATAGACATAATATGACATTTGAAATGTCTTTATTCTTTTGGAACTTTTGTGAGTGTAATGTTTACTGTTCATTTTTTATTGTTTATTTCACTTTTGTTTATTATCTATTCCACTTGCTTTGTCAATGTAAACATATGTTTCCCATGCCAATAAAGCTCCTTAAATTGAATTGAATCGAGAGAGAGAGTCCCATGCAGACTCCCAGCCAGTCACGTCACACTCTCTCACCTCTCCTCCCCTCCCCGTGGGCCACTTCACCAGAGCTGACCTATACCCTGAGGGGGTGGCAGGCTGACTCAGGTCCTGGGTTGAGTCCCCTCTGCCTGCCTGCTGCCACCACACAGCGGCCACACAAACGGGCCCAGAGCTGTGGAGCAGCAGTGGCACGTCTGCTCGCTGCATGGGGATGAGTAGGGGGACGAGGAGGAGGGGGTTTTGTGTCTGTAACATGGACCCCATCTGGGATGGGGCCTGGCAGTCACCATGGCGACCCTCCGACACAGAGGGTCTCCGTCTGGGCGATAGACACCAGACCCTGTCTCTGTCCGCGTCCGTGTCCACACTGCCATTTATCTCTACGAAGATGAAAGCATTGCAAATGCCTCATCATCATATAGCGAACACCCTAGCAGTAGATCTGTGACTGTGCAAGTGTTATTTCCTGGGTGTTTCTGATGCAAGTTTTGACACATTTTACATAGCTGTAACGAAAGGACAAAGAGTCTGGATATGAATTAGATGCAGAAAAAAAACACGAAGCTAACGTAGCTAACAGCTAACCCGCTAACAAAAGGGCCAAGTGTCCTCTTTACTCAATGTTCCAGTAAACCAATAAGGTTTTAGCCCATGGAAAGCCTCAGGCCAGAATGGGGCTGCATTTGAAAAACAACATTGGAGCTTTGGCTTGTAGGGAACACAGCCCAGTTAGCGTGATTAGCACATGCATGCACTCCTGTGTCAGTCAGAGTGTACCGACAAGTACTGTCTCCACTAATGATCTATTTCACAAACCTCATCGACTTATTGGGGCACAAAGAGAACAATGTTGAGGGGAGCTTGTGTCCATTCACACCAGGGTTGTGTTCATTAGGGCACGCAACAGATTTTTTTTGTTGTTGTATGTTTCTCAACAGAAAATGTAAATTAACGCTGATCACCATCACCATCAATACATATAATCATGAGCACATACATTTACATGGAACCACACTTTACAGTGCAAGGAACCCTTTTTTGTTGTTGAATACTTTGAGAAATTGTCGAGGTTGTCTACACAGACAGAAATAATTTACCCTGGCTGGTGTGGCTGCTTATTGTTTGAGCTAGAAAAAAAACCAACAGAGCTGCTGGGAGGGAGGCAGAGGGAGACAAGGAGAGGGGGGCAGAGGGAGACAAGGAGAGGGGGGCAGAGGGAGACAAGGAGAGGGGGGCAGAGGGAGACAAGGAGAGGGGGGCAGAGGGAGACAAGGAGAGGGGGGCAGAGGGAGACATAGGGAGAGAGAGAAGAAGAGGCACATACCCAGCAGTCCTCTGTGACGCCCTGTGCTGACAGTCCAATCCTGCTGCAGCTCTGAGCGTAGTTTACCTAGAGTGGAAACACTATTGATCGTACTGCCATCCGGTGCTGAAAAGGTTTCAAAAAACGTTTTGTCTTACTTTATTTAGCTAGCTAGCTTGTGGCGTGTGTGTGTTTGTGAGTATGTGTCCTGCAGGGAGAGGAATGAAACCTTGATAGAAATTATGCAAATATTACGGACAATGGCAAGGGCTACAGGGAGGGTTTTTGGGAGGGGTAATCACACCAGGTCGAACACAATATTGGCTTCTGGCGAAATGAGCTCTGGGTTTTCAATGGGATTTCAATTGTGTGTCACATCATCTCGAATTTTCAGCGTTAGGTTTCGGTAGAATTTTAACCAATTATAGATTTGGTTTAGCTTATTTAGTATAAACACAGCTCTAAATTACTGATCCTCAGAACTACTAATACTCTCAACACACCTTGGCCTGCATTCTGTTTCTGTCACGCCCTGATCTGTTTCACCAGTTCCTGTGATTGTCTCCACCCCCTCCAGGTGTCGCTTATTTTCCCCAGTGTATTTATCCCTGTGTTCCCTGTCTCGCTGTGCCAGTTCGTCTGTATGTTTAGTCAAGTAAACCAGCGTGTTTTTCCCAGTACTCCTTTTGCTATTCTCCTTTTTCTAGTCCTCCCGGTTTTGACCTTTGCCTGTTTCTGGACTTTGTACCCGCCTGCCTGACCATTCTGCCTGCCTTGACCACGAGCCTGTCTGCCACTCTGTACCTCCTGGACTATGATCTGGTTTTGATCTTTTTGCCTGTCAACGGCCATTCTCTTGCCTACCCCTTTGGATTACTAAACATTGTAAGACTCCAAACATCTACCTCCTGTGTCTGCATCTGGGTCTCGCCTTGATGGCTTGATAGTTTCGCTGTAAAGACAGAAGTTTTACCCCAACTACTAGGCAATATGCATAAAATACCTCTTAAAAGCGTGATAAACACAGCATAACTGCCCCTATCTTCTTGAGAATAGAATAGCTCTTGTCCTTCCTTTGAAAAACCCTCAAGTGATACACTGCTATGCTACTAGCTCTGAAAACAAGAGCAGGCCACCCACACATCTAATTCGCTAATTCTCTTTCTAAAATAATCAGCCGAAATTGTTGCAACCCCTATTACTAGCCTATTCAACCTCTCTTTCGTATCGTCTGAGATCCCCAAAGATTGGAAAGCTGCCACGGTCATCCCCCTCTTCAAAGGGGGAGACACTCTAGACCCAAACTGTTATAGACCTATATCCATCCTGCCCTGCCTTTCTAAAATCTTCAAAAGCCAAGTTAAGAAACAGATCACCAACCATTTTGAATCCCACCGTACCTTCTCCACTATGCAATCTGGTTTCCAAGCTGGTCATGGGTGCACCTCAGCCACGCTCAAGGTCCTAAACGATATCATAACCGCCATCGATAAAAGACAGTACTGTGCAACCGTCTTCATCAACCTGGCCACGGCTTTCTACTCCGTCAATCACCGCATTCTTATCGGCAGAATCAATAGCCTTGGCTTCTCAAATGACTGCCTCGCCTGGTTCACCAACTACTTCTCAGATAGAGTTCAATGTGTCAAATCGGAGGGCCTGTTGTCCAGCCCTCTGGCAGTCTCAATGGGGGTGCCACAGGGTTCAATTCTTGGGCCGACTCTTTTCTCTGTATACATCAATGATGTCGCACTTGCTGCTGGTGATTCTATGATCAACCTCTACGCAGACGACACCATTCTGTATACATCTGGCCCTTCTTTGGACACTGTGCTAACAAACCTCCAAACGAGCTTCAATGCCATACAACACTCCTTCCGTGGCCTCCAACTGCTTTTAAATGCTAGTAAAACTAAGTGCATGCTCTTCAACCGATTGCTGCCTGCACACTCCCGCCCAACTAGCATCACCACTCTGGATGGTTCTGACCTAGAATATGTGAACAACTATAAATACCTAGGTGTCTGGTTAGACTGTAAACTCTCTTTCCAGACTCACATTAAGCATCGCCAATCCAATGTTAAATCTAGAATCGGCTTCATATTTTGCAACAAAGCCTCCTTCACTCATGCTGTCACACATACCCTCATAAAACTGACTATCCTACCGATCCTTGACTTCAGCAATGTCATTTACACAATAGCCCCCAACACTCTACTCAGCAAACTGGATGCAGTCTATCACAGTGCCATCCGTTTTGTCACCAAAACCCCATATACTACCCACCACTGCGACCTGTATGCTCTCGTTGGCTGGCCCTCACTACATATTCGTCGCCAAACCCACTGGCTCCAGGTCATCTATAAGTCTTTGCTAGGTAAAGCCCCGCCTTATCTCAGCTCACTGGTCACCATAGCAACATCCACCCGTAGCACGTGCTCCAGCAGGTATATTTCACTGGTCATCCCCAAAGCCAACACTTCCTTTGGCCACCTTTACTTCCAGTTCTCTGCTGCCAATGACTGGAACGAATTGCAAAAATCACTGAGCTGGATTCTTATATCTCCCTCACTAACTTTAAGCATCAGCTATCAGAGCAGCTTACCGATCACTGTACCTGTACACAGCCAATCTGTAAATAGCACACCCAACTACCTCATCCCCATATTATTACTTACCCTCTTGCTCCTTTGCACCTCAGTATCTCTACTTGCGCATCATCATCTGGATATCTATCACTCCAGTATTAATGCTAAATTGTAATTATTTCACCTCTATGGCCAATTTATTGCCTACCTCCCTACTCTTCTACATTTGTTTTTTTTTCTATTGTGTTATTGATTGTACATTTGTTTGTGTAACTCTGTGTTGTTGTTTTTGACGCACTGCTTTGCCCTATCTTGGCCAGGTCACAGTTGTAAATGAGAACTTGTTCTCAACTGGCCTACCTGGTTAAATAAAGGTGAAATAAAAAATGTAATAAATAAACATCTCACCACCATGAAGAGTCTGGGTCTGAACTACTAACACAACCTTTTCTTTGGTCCAATCACCTTCTTATAGAGTAAATAAATCAGGTAAAATGGCCTCCTAACTCTGGACCGAGATTAAGACTAGTCCTGGATTGAAAATGATGTTCCATGTAGAATCTCTATTGAAATAGCTTTTTAGTCGAGAACTAGTTTTACATCATCTGTGTACGGAAAACTGGCCCTGTTCTTCAGGCTAGATTGAATTTATTTGAAGTTATTAGATTGAAGTTATTCTCCATTTGCTTTGTTCTGAATCTGAACTTTCTCATTTCATAGTCTACCTCCTCCTCAAAGTACAACAAAGTGGTGGAATACGGAGCTCATCCAAAGAGTGAATAGTTCAAGCTTATTTCACATATTAACTAAGGAGCAGCTCCAAAGGCCAGGGTCCCACGAGGCCATGGGCCAAGTAAAACACAGGAAGTTGAGTCGAGAGCCAAAATCCCTTGTACGGAGGTGTGGTGAGAGCTGGCCTGTGCTAACCTATGGGACCAGTAGTATGTGGGTTTGATGGGTGAACATCTGACATATCACTCTCTGCTTTTTGATGAGGGCTACCATGGGGACACAGTCCAACAAGCCCTTGGTGGAACCACGATTGAGTTACCGAAAGTCAGGCGGAATTTACCAGAAAGAAGAGAGGTGGAGGAAGGGAGGAGGGGCAGAGGAAGGGAGAGAGAGAGAGAGACAGAAGAAAGATAGCAGACAGTGAGAGAGAGTGAGAGAGGGGAGGGAGAAAGAGAGTGACAGAGGGGAGGGAGAGAAATAGAGACACAGAGGATCGACGGGAGAGAAAAGGGGAGGAAGGGTGATAGCAAAGAGATAGAGAGAGAGAGAAGAAGAGAAAAAAAGAAAGAGAGGGATTGGAAGAGAAAGAGAGAGTTAGAAAGAGAAAGACAGCAGGAGAGAGAACGAGAGAAAGAGATGCACAGCTGTGCCCGTTCCCCGTGCTCTCGGAGGAGCCGTCTCCGGCACAGCTGCGCAGATGCTAGTGTGATCTGCTACGCTGAGCAGAAGCATTACTGCTCTGCACCACAGCACGCATACACAAACAGACAGACACCCAGCACATGCACAACATACACACGCAAACACCACATTTCAACAAGACGTTCCCACTGCAAATACAAGAGATGATCATGCACACGATGCTCATGCACACGATGCTCATGCACACGATGCTCATGCACACGATGCTCATGCACACGGGGACACTCGCTGACACAAGATCAGCTTGTCATCCACCCAAGCAGGTTGATATTTGTTGTCATGAATCTTGCCCTGGCAAACCTGAGCGATTTCCGCTAGATAGGCCAGCTGCAGAGTCAAACTTGACTATATCGTAAAGATTCATGAAAACAAAAAAAATTCTGCCTCCAGGTCAAGATTCAAGACAATAAATGCCAACCTGCTCCACGCAACCGCACAGCTATAGTCACGACACACAATACACCCCCTTATACAGTAAATCCATATTGGAGAGTTGTGTATGCCTGTATGGTTTGCATGAGTGTATAGAAGCCTTGAGATAGGAATAGGATGGAACATACCACATTGCTTATCGTTCACAGCAGCAGAGAAAAATGGCTGTGTAGAAAAAAGGTAGGGCATTCAAGATCGGTATGATTTTAATTGCCCTGCCTTGATAGTAGTACACTCTGTACAGTATAAGGTTATATTGTATTGGTATTTGAGGTTGAGATAAGTGCTGAGAGCAGGGTGAAGGGGCTACAATGTGTGAGAGAGGTGTAAAAAATAATGCTAACTGTTCCGACAGGTACAAAGTAACAGGCAGAATGTGTGGCTCCAGTGGCTCCTCACAGAGACTATGAGGTGACCTTTGCTGTGCCTGAGCAGCACAAAAGAACTCTACCTGTGATGTTGACACACACTACCTGTGACACTGAGAAATGCACCTGTTGCCATGGGAGATGATGTGTTGTTTAGGAGTGTATATAACTTCTTTATGTCTGACTGAAAAGCCCTTGTCCTTGAGGAAGGCGTGGCGATCCAGTGAATCAAAAGATTATTACATTATTATCCATGACTGAGCTGTGTCCTAGCAGATCTGTGAGAAGAGATGGACAATTGTCAGTGGTTTTAAAGGGCTCAGCTATAGGGTTCTGATAGCTTAGCTCAGCAGGCTCACAGTTTTGAGGCACGTAGGAGACCCAGTCGAACCCAGTCGTTCACGCTTCCAAAATAGTCAATGAAGTGGGCTCTGGACATGAACAGGACCATTAATCAGCTGAATCTATCTGAATCGGCTCTAACATTGGTTATCATATCAGATTGGAAAGGATCTCAGCAGTTTGATGATCCTGATCCTCTCCCTCTATGCTATACTCTTTGTACCGTTATGGCAAATGTCTCCATTTATTTTGGGGTTGCGTTGCACCTACAGAAGCACATGCTGTCCAGGAACACCCCCCCCCCCCCCCCCCCCCTCATCTCTCCCTCTTTCTACATGTCACGGTAAGTATGTTGTTTTTTCCATATTCAGATTACCTCCCTGACCCTTTTCCACATGTGCCTCTCTGTGTCTCTCTCTCTCTCTCTCTCTGTCTCTCTCTCTCTCTGTGTGTCTGTGTGTGTGTGTGTGTGTGTGTGTGTGTGTGTGTGTGTGTGTGTGTGTGTGTGTGTGTGTGTGTGTGTGTGTGTGTGTGTGTGTGTGTGTGTGTGTGTGTGTGTGTGTGTGTGTGTGTGTGTGTGTGTGTGTGACAGACAGGGAGAGATGTTGGGGAAAGTCGCTCATTGCCTCTATCTCTCTCTCTCTCTCAAACACACACACAGGATAAGAGTCATTAGCATACTTCCAGAAGCTTCCATGGACCAATAAACACCACAAGTCAAGCAAGACTGCTTTGAATTCATCACAGCCCCCTCCCTTCTCTCCCCCTCCTTCCCTCCCTCCTTCCCTCCCTCCCTTTCTCCAGTCATTTTTGCTGCTTGTATATTGTGAGCGCTGGCTCCCTGATGACTCACCCTCCTCCCTGATGCCTACTATCCCACACCGCCACTACTGCCACCACCATGGACCGAAGACCAGCAGCCAATGATCTGGTTTAACCTCTGCCCAATCAGGAGGCTAGGGCACCACAAAAGCACTAAACCAGGAACCTGACCTACACACAGGAATTCAATATTATGATCCTTTGTCATTATTTTTGTAAATGAGAACTTGTTCTCAACTGGCCTACCTGGTTAAATAAAGGTGAAATAAATTCTAAAAATAAAAAATAAAAACATTACATTTTTCTTTTCAGACCCTCTTTTTTCCTATCTCCCCCCTCCCTCTTTCAATATCTCTCTCTTTCCATCTCTCTCTGTCTCACTCTCTCTGTCTCAGATTTCCCAAATGCGAAGCGTATCAAATTCTCCTGTGGCTCTGTGCAAGTGCATTAAAGAGAGAGGAATGTAATAGAGCAGTATAAATCCTGGGGAAATGGGAACCAGATCCAACATACAGACACAGTAAATTATGAAAATAGAGTAATAATGATCCCAAAGCAAAGGGGCAGGTATTATTTCCATGTGACCGTGGCGAACCAGAGGGGTTCTAAGAACGAAGTGGCACTGACAGAGAAGAAACAGCACCACCTTTCACTGTGTAAGTCTTGTATAGGCATGTGTGTGCCCATGAGTGTGTGTGTGTGTGTGTGTGTGTGTGTGTGTGTGTGTGTGTGTGTGTGTGTGTGTGTGTGTGTGTGTGTGTGTGTGTGTGTGTGTGTGTGTGTGTGTGTGTGTGTGTGTGTGTGTGTGTGTGTGTACGCATGTTTGTCTAATACGCTGCGGAAGCTGTTTCCTCACCCATGCTGAGTCCATTAATTGAAGCTAAAGTGCAGGTCTTTATTTATTTATTTATTTATTTCACCTTTATTTAACCAGGTACGCAAGTTGAGAACAAGTTCTCATTTACAATTGCGGTCTGTGCTGATATCATGGAGCGCTAACAGCAAACGCAAATATATCAGCATTACAGGCCAACCGCCAGAGTAGCGCCATCATTTGTTCCAGCTATATCAGGTCAGCCTTGGAAAAGTCGTGAAACATTCCAGCCACTGAACAACAGCGCCATTTCTAGAAGTGCACAAATGTGTCTAAGAGAAGACGACCCTGTTACTGTCCTGCCTTGTCACGGCTCAAATTCAAATTCAAATCATATCAAATGTTATTTGTCACATACACATGGTTAGCAGAGTGTAGCAAAATGCTTGTGCTTCTAGTTCCAACCATGCAGTAATATCTAACAAGTAATCTAACCTAACAATTTCACAACAACTACCTTATACACACAAGTGTAAACGAATGAATAGCAGTTAGCAGCTAGCAGTTAGCTGCAGAGATCTAGCATGCTATCCTATTGTAGTGTTACATGGGAAAGCCAAGGTCAATCCATAGCCCGAGTTGTGATCTAATGTGCTGTACATACTCACAGAGGTGGTCAATGTCTCTTTCCTTGATCATCACCCATCTGGGTTGAGTTCATTAGGGCACGTAACAGAAAATGCAAATGATTGTTTCTTACTGGACCAAGTCCAGGTAGTCCCTCTTTGTTTTAGGTTTTTCTGTTTGGTGCCCAATGAACACGACCCTGATGTGTACGAAGCAGGAGACTACAGCAAGGTTTTCTACAGCTGTGTTCCATCATGGAGAGAACTCTCTCCCAAATTAGATTTCCCTCATCTGCTGGCATCTTGGCATTGAGCAGAACCATGAGAGAACATTGACGACAACAAACAAGCTACAGGGAGAAGCAACACAAGATCAATGCCTCTCTAACGAGAACTGAGACTAGGTAATAACCATATTACCGCCACGAGTCATGAAGGCAGACAAATTCCATGTGACCGTTGCCAGTAATTAGGCTTCTCCAAGCTCTGATGCTGCTGATGGTTGCTAGTAGCCTACCAAACTTACTAACTGCCTGATACTCAGCACTCTGTTGTCCCTCTAATCACTCCGACATCAATGCAAATCTATTTGATAAAAGAATAAAACACTTCATACGAGCCCATGAGCTCATTTTGTGCAACATTTCAATAGGCTATGCAATTGTGCGAGAAAACAGAGCGGTGGCCTCTACTAAAAATAGCAGGATCAGCTATCTATAGGCTAGGCCTAGTATATTTATTTCTCAACTTTCCTCATATTAAGCACATTGTTTATCTTAACAACAGGAGTATAGCCTACCTGGCTGGCATGAAAATAAACCACGGGGAAAAGCGCCCTCCATTCGCTATTTAAGTGTATAGTTGACATGTATTTTTTCCCGCTGACCCTGGTTGGAGACAGGTGCATGATAATGGTCCATTCTAAATCAAAACACATTTCACACATATATTATTAAGTATATGTAAAGGCAAGATTAAATCAAAAATAGTCTGATGGGTAACAATATTAGCCTATCACTTGTGAATTATATATTATCACTTGTGAATGATGCCCAGCATAAGAAACATCGCCTTTTTTTGTGACTTTTTCAAATCATAGTCGAACACCTCATGTAGCCTAGCCCATAGGCCTATATGTTTTAATAATGTTTGTATCAGAACTGAAGTGGCCAAAGAACTTCTTAAAATTAAGCACATTAATACACTTTACAAGGGGTGTAGAGCCTAACTGGCATCAGTGGTGTAAAGTACTTTAATACTTTAAAGTACTACCTAAGCAGTTTTTTGGGGTATCTGTACTCTACTATTTATATTTTTGACAACTTTTACTTTTACTTCACTACATTCCTAAAGAAAATTATGTACTTTTTACTCCATACATTTTCCCTGACACCCAAAGGTATTCGTTACATTTTGAATGCTTAGCAGGACATGGAAATTGTCTAATTTACTCACATCTCAAGAGAGCATCCCTGGTCATCCCTACTGCATCTGATATGGCGGACTCACTAAACACATGCTTCGTTTGTAATGGATGTCTGAGTGTTGGATAAATAAAAAACTAGAATATGTGTCCGTCTGACTTGCTTAATACTATAAGGATTTTGAAATGATTTATACTTTTACTTTTGATACTTAAGTATATTTTACCATTTACATTTACGTTTGATACTTAAGTATATTCAAAACCAAATACTTTTAGACTTTTACTCAAGTAGTATTTTACTGGGTGACTTTCACTTTTATTCAAGTCCTTTTCTATTAAGGTATCTTTCATTTTACTCAAGTATGACATTTGGGTACTTTTTCCACCACTGACTGGCATACATAAGCAGCACGTGAGTTTCAAGTTTGGGGAAGATCATTTTCACCATAAAAATGAACCTTTCTAATAAAAGGATTACATGCATAATTGCATTTGCGGTCACTTTTGATAATGGTGTTTTCCCGCTAATGGAACATTCACGCTTATAGCCTACTACCATGTGCGCATTGCTGCGCTTATAATGTGAAGAAATAGCCTAATAGTTTATCAACATTTTAAGCGAAACGTTCTGATCTGTTGCGTCAGGCACATTCTGTAAAAACGTTTTTTTTTATGCTAGTGGTTGTATTAATTTGGGCTCTATCGCATCCCATAACTGTCCCAGACTATGTTTGGAATATTTATTTCTCGCACAGAATAGACTAGGTCGACCTTTGTACTATGGGGGGTAGTAGATTGACATAGGCTAGTGCTTTTGAAGTTCGTTAGGCCTACTCATCTTGTTGGCTGACGAAAAGTAAATGTGGACAGTTCTTCCAATATTTTCAATATGCTCCTCTGAATTGGATGAGGACGCGCGCAGTTGCGTCCCGGATGTGTCTGTCTTCACTTGTAGCCTGTGAGAAAGACCCGAAGGCCACTGCCCGCTAAAGGCATGGATTTTTTTAGGGTGCAAGGGGATGCCGCAGTGAAATTCCAGGCATTATCAAGTGCTTGTCAAATTGTGAATGAGTGACTGATGTAGTGTGTACAGCCTGCGCAAAAAACAAAGCAGAGCTCATGCCTTTCAAGCGATTTTTCTGAAATCATCATTGGAGTCGCATCATGCAACCTTACAATGTATTAAAAATCAAAACATATAGCCCAACATTTGTAGAACAGCTAAAGTTACATTAATAACTCTAAATTAAGCATATAGGAATACCTACTTCTTTGTTAACCGCTCATCGCAGAATAGCCGCATGTGCACAATTTTAAGCAAATCTTGTCTGCTTAATGAACTACTGTAGCCCACAACCACATGGCATAGCCAGATCAGGGCCTAACATAAGGACAACTCAGAGTATGCTCTTCTGTAAATGTGTTTATGTTAATTAACGGTCAATTACCGTGAGACCAACAGTTATTTGCTTGACATTTACTGGCTGACGAAATTTTGTGACCGCCACATCCCTAACTGAGACGACAGCACTGCTAATGCTATGCGCTAATGCTAATGCAATCGCTAACGTGTGTTCCCTCTGCATTATCTCCCATCTGCTCTGAGTACTTTTGTAGAGCCCACCCAGGTGTGAAGGGCCTCTTGAACATGCACATGCTTTGTGTGCTGTAACGTGCTTGATAGAGATGAAGTGAAGCCGGGGAGTTCAATCAAGTGTCGTGTGCTATTGTTTAGCTAGCATCGGTGATATCACGCTGAAGAGCTCTGAAAATAGGCCTACTCAACTTAATGTCGGTTTGACACTTGAGGAAGGGAGCGACTCTATAGAGTAGACACAGTCCTCAACACAGACCCAGATAGCTTATGAAGAAAACCGCCCTGGAGATTCACTCCGAATGTTAAACACTGTATCGGAGGTGCTAAATGTTGTCAAACGACACAGCAGCGCAAGCTGATTCTTTTGTGGATATCGCCATTGGATATTGATACAAAGCCTCAGGTGTCCTTAAAATCCAGCATAAACATTCTCAGTCAACATGCAGCGTGGTTTAGCCTTCATTTACAATTGGTTTAATTCTGGCTCAAGCCTCCTTAGACATTTCTCAGTAGCAGTACTTGAGGGAAGTTTTCCCCCCATGACAGGGGCTTAGGTAAATTTCAGGGACTTCTGGTCTTTGTAGAGAGGACTTGGGCTGTCTGGACAGCCCCTATACTCTGCACTCTGTGGAGCCATGCAGCTGAATGAGCTCAGCAGCCGTCTCAGACTGACTGGCTGGAACACATGGGGAAGTCATCAAGCAGAGAGAGACTGGGAAACAATCTAACCATCGGCGTGAACTAAGCAAAATGATCCAGACACTCATCTACCACCTATACTTCTAACCCTGTGCTGATATCTCTCTCACTCACTCACTCACTCACTCACTCACTCACTCACTCACTCACTCACTCACTCACTCACTCACTCACTCACTCACTCACTCACTCACTCACTCACTCACTCACTCACTCACTCACTCACTCACTCACTCACTCACTCACTCACTCAGAGTAGGGAGCTGAGGCCAGATTGCTGTCTGCCCAGCCAGCAGAGCTCCTCCCTCTCTCTCCTGAACCACGACCATTGATCCTTCAATTATTGGATCCTCTGCTCGTTTTTCCTTGAAATTGCTTAGCTATAGCACCGGTAAATTTGTCACCACTTTGGGCAGAAATCCATGTTGATTACAGAGCCTGTTGATGGGGGATGGGCCCCTGAGGCCAGGCTGTGCTGTGCTGCAGGACTTACACAGACTCTTTCTTACTACCCACTTCTCCAATAGCCAGCGCTAGCTTAATACACGAACCGGAATCAGGACACAAAAAGGTGGGGTGATTATGCCAAAGAGGGTGTGTAGTATGCTCAATTATAACTTTGATGTGATTCACTCTGGTCTCCAGATTCAACTGTCTTTGGAGTGCTGTCACCCCCCCCCCCCCCCCCCCCCCCCCCGAATACACAGCCTGATGGACACCTCCAAATGAACCTCCTAGAATCACCATGTCCCACAAGGCAAGTCCCCAGTCCACATTCTCTTTCTAAAGTTATTTCTGGTGACCAAAAATTTGCTACGGAACCCCGGACATAATGAAACAATTACGAGCGTTCATTCTCACATCCTGGCATTAACTAAACTGTCATCTAACTAAATGCTTTTTTTATGTTTGCAGTGGATTATTAACTGTTGCTGTAATGTAGGCATAATTTATGCATTAGATATTTGACAACTGTGAAGAATAAACCCATTTATTCTGTTGCACGCTCCCCAGTGAACTATCCTTTTCAACGATAGAATTTCCTCGTTTTAAACCCTAGAACTCATTTAATCATCATGCCTTTTCTTCTTTTACCTAATTACTCAATATGATGTTTTACTGATTATACAGCAGTATAATTAAGTTTAATGCTATTTCCTGTTGTTTAGAGAAACAGACTTAAGTTGCATTCTCGAGGTCATATGCAAATTCATACGTTGCCAAGTCTGCCTTTTTCGCCTAACAAAAATGCTCACAACCTATTCGCCTTTCCTAGTCTGAAAAACGTCCAGAGAAATACGCTTATAAAAGGTTTTTGTTTTGAACAGACAAAATGTGTCTGTGTCACAGCGGTACAAATATACTCTATCAGCAAATCCAAGTACCCTTTGATGCATTATTAGGTAAAGCTTACACAAATAAAATACTCATGATTGCCCACGCTCATTCATTCAGTGCTCATTTACTTACATTTAGGTGCGTTAGGTGCAGTATAAACGGCAGTTAACTCAGGAAGATAATTTCTTCTCGTTTTTTGATTCCTTTGCTTGAATCAACTGGAAGTGAACTCTGCCTTTTGTAACACTGACTCCACAGTGTGAATGTAAATCCCTGAACTACCACATCTTTGAAGCTGATGTCTGAGGACCCAGACAGGACTAATGTAGAACAGAGTGAATGTCTCCTTTCCTCCCCTCTCAAGTTTTATGTTTTAATATCAAGTACAGTGAAATGCCTTTCTTGCTAGCTCTAAACCCACTAATGTAGTAATCAATATACTAAAAATAACATAAGGTAGAAATAAATAAAAAAAGAAATAAGAAGAACACGAGAAGTAAGTAAGCAATATACAGGGTCAGTTCCAAAACTATATTTACAATGTGCAGGGATACTGGAGTGATAGAGGTAGATATTTATAGGGTAAGGTGACTAGGCATCAGGATATATGATAAACATAGTAGCAGCAGTGTACATGATGATTGTATGTGAGTGTATGTGCATGTGTGTGTAGAGTCAGTATAAATGTGTGTGCATGTTGTGCTTGTGAGAAAATAAAAAAAGTAAAGTGTGTGTGTGTGTGTGTGTGTGTGCCCATGAGTGTGTGTGTGTGTGTGTGTGTGTGTGTGTGTGTGTGTGTGTGTGTGTGTGTGTGTGTGTGTGTGTGTGTGTGTGTGTGTGTGTGTGTGTGTGTGTGTGTGTGTGTGTGTGTGTGTGTGTGTGTGTTGGAGTGTGTGTGTGTGTGTGTGTGTGTGTGTGTGTGTGTGTGTGTGTGTGTGTGTGTGTGTGTGTGTGTGTGTGTGTGTGTGTGTTGGAGTGTGTGTGTGTGTGTGTGTGTGTGTGTGTGTGTGTGTGTGTGTGTGTGTGTGTGTGTGTGTGTGTGTGTGTGTGTGTGTGTGTGTGTGTGTGTTGGAGTGTCAGTGTGTAGAATCCTGTGAGTGTGCATAGAGACAGTACAAAAATAAAATAAAGGGGTCAACTCAGATAGTCTGTGTAGCCATTTTGTTAGCTATTTTGCAGTCTTATGGCTTGGAGATAGAAGCTGTTCAGGTGCCTGTTAGTGTCAGAGTTGTTGCGCCGGTACCGCTTGCCATGCGGAAACGGAGAGAACAGTCTATGGCTTGGGTGGCTGGAGTCTTTAATGATTTTCAGGGCCTACCTTTCACACCACCTGATATAGAGGTCCTGGATGGCAGGGAGCTCGGTCCCAGTGATTTACTGGACTGTCCCCACCTTCCTCTGTTGCGGCATGCGATCGAGGGTGGTGCTGTTGCCATACTAAGCATACCAAGCAGTGATGCAGCCAGTCAAGATGTTCTCAATGGTGCAGCTTTTTGAGGATTTGAAGGCCCATGTCAAACCGTTTCAACCTCCTGGGGGGGAAGGGGTGCTGTCGCGCCTTCTTCGCGACTATGCACGTGTGTGTGGACCATTTTAAGTCTTTAGTGATACGGACACCGAGGAACTTGAAGCTCTCTACCCACTCCACTGCAGCCGCATCGATGTGTAGGGTTGACCAGCGATGAACTGTTTCTCCTAGTTTGTATGAGAAATATCACTGTGAAGAAAATGACAGATTGTCTGCATAATTAAATACATTCAGCTGAGACATCCATTCAAATCCCCAGGGGTCTCTTCCCAGTCCCCAATTCCAAAACAAATGAACAACAACGCACAGTTTTATACAGAGCCATGATCACATGGAACTCCCTTTCATCTCCAATCACTCACGCAAACAGCAAAATCACCTTAAAAACACAGATAAAAACAACTCATGGAATGGCGGGACTGTGAGGGGATACAAACACACAGACATACAGACGTACTCTAACGCACACATTATTTTTGTTGTTGTATTGTTGGTCAAATGTTTCGTTGTTGTATTGTTTGTATATTGTTGAATTTTAAATGTGTGTGAATTTCCTTGTCTATCAGTGTATCGGTTTTGTTACTTTTCATGTTTTGTGTTTATTGTGGACCCCAGGAAGAGTAGATGCTGCTTCTGCAAAAACGAATGGGGATCCAAATAAAGAAACAAACACACTTCATTCTATCATGTCCACTTGACAGAGAGGACTTCCTTTAACTCAGGACCAAACTGAAGAAAAACTATCATATCAAAGACTGACAGCAATACCTCTCATATTAAATATACTGCTGAATTGGGAGAGCATGGAAATGATCAAGTAATACAAAAACAAATGCCGTGGCCCATATAATCACATTGGTGAACTAAAGTTATGGTGAACTAAAGTCACAGTGAACCATTCTTTGAAATTAATTAGAGTTGAATAGTCAAGGAATATAGCAACAAACAAACAAACAATATTTCCTCCACAAAGAAATTGTGTATACAATTCTAATGCTTATGTATCCGTTTTAATACCAGCTGAATCCCAAGTGTTGTGCACAGTTCACTCTTTGCATCGTGTGTTGAGTGTTAACCAAGTGAATATGACAGACAATCTCAGAATTATTAACTCCCCAAACTGCCATTCACTGCCAGGGCCTAACAAAGACTCTGTATATAAGATGGAGAGATCTAATTCTCAAGATACAATGCAGCTGTGGACAAGCATCATAACATGGAAAGGGAAGAGAGACAGAAAGGAGGGAATGGAGAACCAAAAATCACAGCAGGCTTTTTTTCTTCTCTAACCGCTGGTTGTGTGAAATCTGCCCGCTACCCACATGCTCACTTGGTTCGACAGACATAGCCCCCCACCCCCAAAACCCCTCAGGGGCAGATAGGTCCACCCTGCCCCCCACACACTCCCCCAACACTGTGTTCAGCCACAACCACAAGTGACAAAGCTGACACGGAGAGGGCTGTCTCATTGTCTCACCTCTGTCTCACACATGGGACTGGGGAGATCTCAGACGGTTCTCCCTCCCACCTAACACCCTCACTCACCGCCGTTACTCTCTCTGTCTCACACACAGAGGGTCAGACTATCATAGGGGGGTTATCCCATTTACAGACTAATCAATCCCACATTCCAAACCACACTGGCAATCTCACACACACACTGCCTTTTAAGCAGGCTTTACCACACAGCTCAATGCATTGCATTTATCCTCATATAAACAATCTCCACATTAACACTGGTGTAAATAAAAATCCAGATTCACACTTTGATGGGAGGTACACCAACACCATGCAATTCACCCAGTGGCTTCCCAACTCCAGCCTCCACCCCCACTAACCCCAAAACACAACTAACCCCTGGAAATAGAAAACAACCAAAGCTGAAGAAACACACACAGAGACTACTCACCCAATCAACCTGTGCTACTGCAGCTCTCTTCTCCTCCTCACTCGCTCTCTCCTTCCCTCGCTTCCCCACTACCGCGGACACAAAACATCTAGAAGAGCGCTTTGGTTTTCATTTGTTTGGTGTTTTTTCTTCTCTTTGGGCTTCTTACTCCCCACTCTTTTGTCCTGGCTGGCGAAAAAAGTGCACACAAAGACTTCTTCTTCCTCGCAAGCCCTGGTCCCCTCTAGCATCTAGACACTAGGACAACATCAAAGCAACTCGGGGGGGGAACACTTCAGGGGCCTATTGTCTCTGCGTGGGTCTGTTTTTCTTGCAGCTCCCCCCTCATGACTCGCCGCCACTTGGTACAGTCCGGGCATTCACGCCAAGTAGCTTTCACACATGGTGGAGGGGAAGCTTGTCTCAAGCAATTGCTGACAAGCTGCAAACAAGACAGCCCCCACACACACACACACACTCACAGACATCTACCCTTACAAACACCCCTTTCTCCCTCCGTCTCCGTCCTCTCTGCCACTCGCTCTTTATCCCCCACTATTCAGGTCGCCCCTCCTCTCCCTCTCTCTCGTTCGGCGTGTAAGCCTTCCAGTCTCTGACCTGCTCACACACACACACGCACACACACACAGCAGAGGACTGCACAGGCACCATACTGCTCCCGCTTTCACAGGTGAAAAATCACATCGAGAGGGGAGGGTAGGATAAAACATTGACGATTCAGATTGAGGGAGAATAGGAGAGGCACCTACATAGAAAGAGGGCAAGGGAGAGTGAGGGAAAGAGAGAAAGGTGGGGGGTTGGGTAGGACAGGATCTGTCCTCATGCCTGGCCTCAGAGGTTGGAGATCACAGCGTGAAAGAGGGGGGGGGGGGGGGGGGGGGGCCCATAGTGGAGACTAGAGCAGGAGGAAGGTGTTGGTTTTGGAACAATGAACCATGAGCACCAAACGTAGGAGGTAAGTAAAGTCAGCTTCAACCCACATAAACTGACCCATAAAGTGAGTGTGTGGATCTGTGGGATTTTGGTGTTTATGGTTGACAGACATAGATGGCAGCCAGACAGGTTAACAAATCAATCCTGAGGCACTTTGTGTTTATCACTAAAACCCCATTATTTTGTGGTTATATGTTTTGTGATTTGGACAACCTGCACAGTGGTATCTTTATCATACAGGTATGTAGTCAGTTTACCCTCAGCTTTCAAATCACCTCACTGGCCTTGACTATGTTGCACATGCAGCTTCATGCTGCTACCAATTTGTTTCAAGCAGACCAGCATTGTCTCTGTGCCAAAGAATTCCAAGGTAACCTGCCTAAATGACTATTGCCCCATAGCACTCACATTTTTATTTTTATTTTATTTCACCTTTATCTAACCAGGTAGGCCAGTTGAGAACAAGTTCTCATTTACAACTGCGACCTGGCCAAGATAAAGCAAAGCAGTGCGACAAAAACAACAACACAGAGTTACACATAAACAGACGTACAGTCAATAACAAATTAGAAAAATCTATGTACAGTGTGTGCAAATGTAGAAGAGTAGAGAGGTAAAGGCAATAAATAGGCCATAGAGGCGAAAATAATTACAATTTAGCATTAACACTGGAGTGATAGACGTGCAGATGATGTGCAAGTACAGATACTGGTTTGCAAAAGAGCAAGAGGATAAATATCAATATATATTTTTTTTTACCTCTACTTAACTAGGAAAATCAGTTAAGAACAAATTATTACTTTCAATGACAGCCTAGGAACAGTGGGTTAACTGCCTTGTTCAGGGGCAGAACAACAGATTTGTACTTTGTCAGCTCGGGGAGTCAATCTTACAACCTTGCGGTTGCTAGTCCAATGCTCTAACCACTAGGCTACCTGCCGCCCCATGTGGGAATGAGGTAGTTGGGTGTGCTATTTACAGATTGGCTGTGTACAGGTACAGTGATCGGTAAGCTGCTCTGACAGCTGATGCTTAAAGTTAGAGAGGGAGATATAAGACTCCAGCTCAGTGATTTTTGCATTCGTTCCAGTCATTGGCAGCAGAGAACTAGAAGGAAAGGCGGCCAAAGGGAGTGTTGGCGTTGGGGATGACCGGTGAAATATACCTGCTGGAGCTCGTGCTACGGTTGGATGTTGCTATGGTGACCAGTGAGCTGAGATAAGGCGGGGCTTTACCTAGCAAAGACTTATAGATGACCTGGAGCCAGTGGGTTTGCGACGAATATGTAGTGAGGGCCAGCCAACGAGAGCATAAAGGTCGCAATGGTGGGTAGTATATGGGGCTTTGGTGACAAAACGGATGGCACTGTGATAGACTGCATCCAGTTTGCTGAGTAGAGTGTTGGAGGCTATTTTGTAAATGACATCGCCGAAGTCATGGATCGGTAGGATGGTCAGTTTTACGAAGGTATGTTTGGCAGCATGAGTGAAAGAGGCTTTGTTGCGAAATAGGAAGCCAAATCTAGATTTTATTTTGGATTGGAGATGCTTAATGTGAGTCTGGAAAGAGAGTTTACAGTCTAACCAGACACCTAGGTATTTGTAGTTGTCCACATATTCTCAGTCAGAACCATCCAGAGTGGTGATGCTAGTCGGGCGGGCGGGTGCGGGCAGCGATCGGTTGAAGAGCATGCACTCGGTTTTACTTGCATTTAAAAGAAGTTGGAGGCCATGGAAGGAGTGTTGTATGGTGTTGAAGCTCGTTTGGAGGTTTGTTAGCACAGTGTCCAAAGAAGGGCCAGATGTATACAGAATGGTGTCGTCTGCGTAGAGGTGGATCATAGAATCACCAGCAGCAAGAGCGACATCATTGATATATACAGAGAAAAGAGTCGGCCCGAGAATTGAACCCTGTGGCACCCCCATAGAGACTGCCAGAGGTCCGGACAGAGGCCCTCCGATTTGACACACTGAACTCTATCTGAGAAGTAGTTGGTGAACCAGGCGAGGCAGTCATTTGAGAAGCCAAGGCTATTGAGTCTGCCAATAAGAATGCGGTGATTGACAGAGTCGAAAGCCTTGGCCAGGTCGATGAAGACGGCTGCAAAGTACTGTCTTTTATCGATGGCGGTTATGATATCGTTTAGGACCTTGAGCGTGGCTGAGGTGTACCCATGACCAGCTCGGAAACCAGATTGCATAGTGGAGAAGGTACGGTGGGATTCGAAATGTTCGGTGATCTGTTTGTTCACTTGGCTTTCGAAGATTTTAGAAAGGCAGGGTAGGATAAATAAGGTTCTATAACAGTTTGGGTCTAGAGTGTCTCCCCCTTTGAAGAGGGGGATGACCGCGGCAGCTTTCCAATCTTTGGGGATCTCAGACGATATGAAAGAGAGGTTGAAAAGGCTAGTAATAGGGGTTGCAACAATTTCGGTGGATCATTTTAGAAAGAGAGGGTCCAGATTGTCAAGCCCAGCTGATTTGTAGGGATCCAGATATTGCGGCTCTTTCAGAACATCAGCTGTCTGGATTTGGGTGAAGGAGAAGCGGGGGGGGGGGGGGGGCTTGGGCAAGTTGCTGCAGGGGGTGCTGAGCTGTTGGCCGGGGTAGGGGTAGCCAGGTAGAAAGCATGGCCAGCCATAGAAAAATGCTTATTCAATCAATCAATCAAGTTTATTTTATATAGCCCTTCGTACATCAGCTAATATCTCGAAGTGCTGTACAGAAACCCAGCCTAAAACCCCAAACAGCTAGTAATGCAGGTGTAGAAGCACGGTGGCTAGGAAAAACTCCCTAGAAAGGCCAAAACCTAGGAAGAAACCTAGAGAGGAACCAGGCTATGAGGGGTGGCCAGTCCTCTTCTGGCTGTGCCGGGTGGAGATTATAACAGAACTATGCCAAGATGTTCAAAAATGTTCATAAGTGACAAGCATGGTCAAATAATAATCATGAATAATTTTCAGTTGGCTTTTCATAGCTGATCATTAAGAGTTGAAAAACAACAGGTCTGGGACAGGTGGCGGTTCCATAACCGCAGGCAGAACAGTTGAAACTGGAATAGCAGCAAGGCCAGGCGGACTGGGGACAGCAAGGAGTCACCACGCCCGGTAGTCCCGACGTATGGTCCTAGGGCTCAGGTCCTCCGAGAGAAAGAAAGAGAGAAGGAGAAAATTAGAGAGAGCCAAGATTTTCAAAATGTTCATAAATGACAAGCATGGTCAAATAATAATCAGGAATAAATCTCAGTTGGCTTTTCATAGCCGATCATTAAGAGTTGAAAACAGCAGGTCTGGGACAGGTAGGGGTTCCGTAACCGCAGGCAGAACAGTTGAAACTGGAATAGCAGCAAGGCCAGGCGGACTGGGGACAGCAAGGAGTCATCATGCCCGGTAGTCCTGACGTATGGTCCTAGGGCTCAGGTTCTCAGAGAGAGAGAAAGAAAGAGAGAACGAGAGAATTAGAGAGAGCATACTTAAATTCACACAGGACACTGGATAAGACAGGAGAAGTACTCCAGGTATAACCAACTGACCCTAGCCCCCCGACACAAACTACTGCAGCATAAATACTGGAGGCTGAGACAGGAGCGGTCAGGAGACACTGTGGCCCCATCCGAAGATGGGTTTGCGTTTGACAGTTATTCAAATTATTGATTATTGTGGATTTATCGGTGGTGACAGTGTTTCCTAGCCTCAGTGCAGTGGGCAGCTGGGAGGAGGTGCTCTTATTCTCCATGGACTTTCAGCGTCCCAAACAGGATGCAAATTTCTGTTTGAAAAAGCTGGCCTTAGCTTTCCTAACTGACTGAGTATATTGGTTCCTGACTTCCCTGAAAAGTTGCATATCACGGGGGCTATTCAATGCTAATGCAGAATGCCACAGGATGTTTTTGTGCTGGTCAGTCAAGTCTGGGGTGAACCAAGGGCTATATCTGTTCTTAGTTTAAAAAAAAAATTGAACGGGGCATGCTTATTTAAGATGGTGAGGAAAGCACTTTTAAAGAGCAACCAGGCATCCTCTACTGACAGGTTGAGGTCAATATCCTTCCAAGATACCCGGGCCAGGTCGATTACAAAGGCCTGCACGCTGAAGTGTTTTAGGGAGCGTTTGACAGTGATGAGGGGTGGTCGTTTGACCGTGGACCCATTACGCACGTAAGCAATGAGGCAGTGATCGCTGAGATCCTGGTTGAAGACAGCAGAGGTGTATCAAATAGGGTGCCCATGGTTACGGATTTAG
The DNA here is from genome assembly GCF_016432855.1 of Salvelinus namaycush. Classification (NCBI taxonomy): domain Eukaryota; kingdom Metazoa; phylum Chordata; class Actinopteri; order Salmoniformes; family Salmonidae; genus Salvelinus; species Salvelinus namaycush. The sequence goes on along the minus strand of NC_052313.1, from coordinate 40,691,108 downwards.
GGTTGTACCCGATAGGTTCCTTGATAATTTGTGTGAGATTGAGGGCATCTAGCTTAGATTGTAGGACGGCTTGTTAAGCATGTCCCAGTTTAGGTCACCTAACAGTACGAACTCTGAAGATAGATGGGGGGCAATCAATTCACATTTTTACCTTTATTTAACTAGGCAAGTCAGTTAAGAACACATTCTTATTTACAATGACGGCCTAGGAACAGTGGGTTAACTGCTGACAGAACTCTGCAGGCTATCTCTGCAGTTGATTGCAACTCCGCCCCCTTTGGCAGTTCTATCTTGTCGGGAAATGTTATAGTTAGGGATGGAAATTTCAGGCCTTCCTAAGCCAGGATTCAGACACGGCTAGGACATCCGGGTTGGCGGAGTGTGCTAAAGCAGTGAATTAAACAAACTTAGGGAGGAGGCTTCTAATGTTAACATGCATGAGACCAAGGCTTTTGCGGTTACAGAAGTCAACAAATGAGAGCGCCTGGGAAATGGGAGTGGTGGAGGGGGCTGCAGGGCCTGTGTTAACCTCTACATCACCAGAGGAACAGAGGAGGAGTAGGATAAGGGTACAGCTAATCTATAGCCATGAAATGCTTTGAAAGGCTGGTCATGGCTCACGTCAACACCATCGTCCCAGGCACCCTGGACCGCCCCAACAGATCCACCGCCCCAACAAACGCAATCTCTATTGCACTCCACACTGCCCTGACCCACATGGACAAAAGGAATACCTATGTAAGAATGCTGTTCATTGACTACAGCTCAGAATTCAACACCATAGTCCCCTCCAACTCATCACCAAGCTCAGAACCCTGGGACTAAACATAACCCCCTACAACTGGATCCTGAACTTCCTGGCGGGTCACCCCTAGGCGGTGAGGGTAGGCAACAACAAATCCACCACGATGACCATCAACACGGGGGGTTAGGATTGGCTTGACTAGCTGCATCACCGCTTGGTACGGCAAGGGCAAGGCACCCGACCACAAGGCGCTACAGAGGGTGGTAAGGACCGCCCAGTACACCACTGGGGCCGAGCTCCCTGCCATCCAGGACCTCTACACCAGGCGGTGTCAAAGGAAGGCCCAAGAATTGTCAAAGACTCCAGCCACCCAAGCCATAGACTGTTCTACTGTTCTCTCTGCTAATGCTTCTTAATAGCTTCTACCCCCAAGCCATAAGACTCCTGAACAGCTTATCAAATGGCTACCGGGACTATTTGCATTGTCCCCTGCACCCCCATGTTTACGCTGCTGCTACTCTCTGTTTATTATCCATGCATAGTCCCTTTTCCTCTACCTACATGTACATATTACCTCAATTACCTCGACTAACAAGCAGTATCAGTGCACCAAGTCTGGAACCAATAGGACCCTGAACAGCTTCTACCCCCAAGCCATGACTGCTAAACAAGACTGTTAAATAGCAGATCAAATGGCTACCCGGACAACCTCTATTGATTAGCTTTTGCACTAACACTCTTGCATTGACTCTATGCACACACACTGGACCCTTCCCATACACTCACACATACTTACACTGACACCACAACACACAAACACACGCACACACACATACAGTAACATGTGCACACATGTATACTGACGCCACACATACATTCACACACAGACACTCATACACACACACACACACATACAGTAACATGTGCACACATGCATACTGACGCCACACATACATTCACACACACACACACACTTTCACACTCACCACATATGCTGCTGCTACTGTCTATTATATCTTTTTTGCCTAGTCACTTTACCCCTACCTGTATGTCCATAGCTACCTCAATTACCTCGTACCCCTGCACATCGACTCGGTACTCTTCATTGTTATTCGTTATTCACTGTGTATTAATTCCTCATGTCACTATTTCATCGCTCCTTTCTGAAGGAGGGTTTTGACTAAAAACCTCAACATCAGAAGAGGAATGGGAAACTGTATGCCGTCACTAACATGCCTACATCTATGAACAAATAACAGTAAATGGTATTGACAATGTCTGAGTGATGTATTCTGTACTAGATATCTCCAATACAGAATCGGAATGAGGAGCTGGGTAAGCAAAGGGTTAAATATACCAGCAACTGACCCAAAATGGGGAGGGAGGTGAGGGCGAGGCAAAGGGACAGTATTCCATTGAGAATTGGTGGTATTGCAAAGCCTGAGATTGGGCTGAACCAATGTGAGCTGTATAGTGGGGGTGCTCCTCCCTCAAGCCTCTGTGCTGCTTCTTCCTCTCCTCATTCCTGTAACTGAGAACTGCACAAAAACCTACAATTATAATGTGTATGTTGAGGTATCGTTTTAACAAACCACTAACTCTTTTTATAACACCTGTGTGAATGCTGGGGAAATATTGTGTCCCTCTATGCAGGAAGGGGGAGGGATAGGCTCAATAAGGAAAATGGTAGAAGATCACTGTCACATTGAATGTTTGTTATTTTCAATAAACATGTACTGTATGTGACTCAATGTTTTGTGTAGATAAAAATATGTAATGTTGTGCTACTGTTAACTAGAACATTACGCAGTGACCTATTGTATGCACGTGAGAAAATCTAATGTGTATTCATTGCACATTAGTTTGAGGTGGGAGGAGTTTTTCACCTAGGATTACACATTAATGGTCTGTACAGAGTAGTAGGACTACCCATTGGTTTCACTACTACTCCTGTGTTAATCATACCTGCTACTAGTAGGACTGTGATTTGTCTCATTGTATGTTTTTTCCCTTTGGTGAGGGCTGAAAACGGATGTAACATGAGATAGCTCCGTCCATGTCCAGTCAAACATATCCCTTAATCACAGTCATTGGCATCGTGCATATTTTTTTGAGGACACTGGAGACTAAATTCAATATATTTGAATGAATTATGTATAAAAAACTAAACAAAATATTGTTCTATTTTTGTCCTACAAATGATCAAAATTATAAGGCATGTGGTCTGAGATTAAACTGGAATGACGCAGTAGCGTAGTCAGAAATTTGTTGGTGGGTGGCCTGCAGATTGTTTTTGAGGGGAGGGAGACAACGAACTTCCTGCAATTCTACACATTTTGCCATGGGGCAAAGAAAATCATGTGCAGTTTTATAGGTAATTTCATGCTATTCCACACGTTTTGCCATGAGCCTGAGAGAAAATGTTTCTGTTTTAAAGCTATTTCCCCGCAATTGTACACATTTTGCCATGGGGCAGAGAGGAAAATGTGTAGAGGAGATGGCAGAGATGGCTGCCATTTTACGGGCTCCTAACCAATTGTGCTATTGTGTGTGTTTTATCGCATTATTTGTAACTTATTTTGTACATAATATTTCTACCACCGTCTCTTATGACCGAAAAGACCTTCCGGATATCAAGACAGCGATTACTCACTTCATACTGGACAATTTATTTTCCTTAACGAGTCGGACGCGAAGGATTTACTTCAGACACCCGACAAAGCCCAAATCCCCGTCATTCGCATGAAGAAGGGACAAAGATATCGGTGACATAGGTCGGGTGCCTTGTAAGGATCCGACGGCGAGTGGGTAATCCGCCTATACCATCAGTCGTATTAGCCAACGTGCAATCATTGGATAATAAAATGGATGAGTTCCGATCAAGACTATGCTACCAACAGGACATTAAAAACAGTAATATATTATGTTTCACAGAGTCGTGGCTGAACGACGACATGAATAACATACAGCTGGCTGGGTTTTCGGTGCATCGGCAAGACAGAACAGCTGCCTCCGGTAAGACAAGGGGTGGCAGTCTGTGTCTATTTGCAAATAACAGCTGGTGCACAAAATCTAATATTAAGGAAGTCTCAAGGTTTTGCTCGCCTGAAGTAGAGTATCTCATGATAAGCTGTAGACCACACTATTTACCAAGAGAGTTTTCATCTATATTAGCTGTAGCTGTCTATTTACTACCACAAACCGATGTTGGCACTAAGACCACACTCAACGAGCTGGATAAGGCCATAAGCAAACAAGACAATGCTCATCCAGAGGCGGCGCTCCTAATTGCCGGGGACTTTAATGCAGGGAAACTTAAATCCGTTTTACCTCATTTCTACACAGCATTTCACATGTGCAACCAGAGGGGAAAAAAACTCTAGACCACATTAACTTCACACACAGAGACGTGTACAAAGCTTTCCCTTGCCCTCCATTTGGCAAATCTGACCATAACTCTATCCTCCTGATTCTTGCTTACAAGCAAAAACTAAAACAGGAACTACCAGGGACCCTTCTCAATGCGGAAGTGGTCAGATGACGCAGATGCTAAGCTACAGGACTGTTTTGCTAGCACAGACTGGAATATGTTCCAGTATTCTTCCAATGGCATTGAGAAGTACATCATATCAGTCACCGGCTTCATCAATAAGTGCATCGTCATTCCCACAGTGGCCATCCGTACATACCCCAAACAGAAGCAATGGATTACAGGCAACATCCGCACTGAGCTAAAGGGTAGAGCTGCCGCTTTCAAGCAGCGGGACTCTAATCCGGAAGCTTATAAGAAATCCCGCTAAGCCCTCAGATGAACCATCAAACAGGCAAAGCATCAATACAGGACTAAGATTGAATCATACTACACCGGCTCTGACGCTCATCGGATGTGGCAGGGCTTGCAAACTATTACGAACTGCAAAGGGAAGCACAGACACAAGCTGCCCAGTGACACGAGCCTACCAGATGAGCTAAATGACTTATATGCTCGCTTCGAGGCAAGCAACACTAAAGCATGCAAGAGAGCATCTGCTGTTCCGGACGACTATGTGATCATGCTCTCCGTAGCCGATGTGAGTAAGACCTTTAAGCAGGTTAATATTCCTTAGTTCGCAGTGCCAGACGGATTACCAGGACATGTACTCCAAGCATGAGCTGACCAGCTGGCAAGTGTCTTCACTGACATTTTCAACCTGTCCCTGACTGAGTCTGTAATACTAACATGTTTCAAGCAGACCACCATAGTCCCTGTGCCCAAGAACACCAAGGTAACCTGCCTAAATTGTGTTGTTGTATGTGTCGAACTGCTTTGCTTTATCTTGGCCAGGACGCAGTTGCAAATGAGAACTTGTTCTCAACTAGCCTACCTGGTTAAATAAAGGTGAAATACATGTTTTTATTTAAAAAGAATGACTACCAACCCGTAGCACTCACATCTGTAGCCATGAAGTGCTTTAAAAGGTTGGTCATGGCTCACATCAACACCACTATCCTGGACTTCCTGACGGGCCGCCCCCAGGTGGTAAGGTTAGGTAACAACACATCTGCCACACTGATCCTCAGCACGGGGGCCCTCAGGGATGCGTGCTCAGTCCCCTCCTGTACTCCCTGTTCACCCATGACTGCATGGCCAAGCACGAGTCCAACACCATCATTAAGTTTGCTGACGACACAACAGTGGTAGGTCTGATCAGCAACAACATTGAGACAGCCTATAGGGAGGAGGTCAGAGACCTGTCAGCGTGGTGCCAGGATAACAACCTCTCCCTCAACCAGCTCAAGACAAAGGATATGATTGTGGACTACAGGAAAAGGAGGACCGAGCACGCCCCCATTCTCATCGACAAGGCTGGAGTGGAGCAAGTTGAGAGCTTTAAGTTCCTTGGTGTCCACATCACCAACGAACTATCATGGTCCAAACACACCTAAACAGTTGTGAAGAGGGCACGACAATGCCTATTCCCCCTCAGGAGACTGAAAAGATTTGGCATGGGTCCTCAGATCCCCAAAAAGTTATACAGCTGCACCATCGAGAACATCCTGACTGGTTGCATCACCGCCTGGTATGGCAACTGCTCGGCCTCCGACCGCAAGGCACTACAGAGGGTAGTGCGTACGACCCAGTACATTCCTGCCATCCAGGACCTCTATTCCAGGCAGTGACAGAGGAAGGCCCTAAAAATTGCCAACGACTCCAGCCATCCTAGCTATAGACTGTACCCCTGTATATAGCCTCACTACTGTTATTTTATTGTTGCTCTTTAATTATTTATTTTATTTATTTGAGTAAATACTTTCTTAACACGTATTCTTCTTAAAACTACATTGTTGGTTAAGGGCTTGTAAGTAAGCATTTCACTGTAAGATCACATTCGGCGCATGTGACAAATAACATTTGATTTGATTTGAATACCTCTCATGATCTATCACGTGACCTTTATATCCATGGTATCTCAAAGGCACACTCTTATTATTGAGCTGGGTCACATTCATTAGGCACAAAATGGTAAACGTTTTTTAAAACGGTTTGCACCGGAAAACTGCTAAAGTGTTTCTTATTGAATAAGTTCAGGTTGTCCTTAGCTGTATCAGTACGTTTTCTTCCGTTTTGTGCCCTGCTGGTACCAAAACACTCACATGTCATATAATTAGCATTGCATGTCATAAAATCCTTGACAGATAAAACTCAATGTGTATCTACTGATGGTGTTAAATTAGGTTTCCTGGAAATTACGAAAGGTGTCCCGCAGAGGTCGATTCTGGGTCCTGTACCTTTTACTATTTACATGATCAATATCGACTTGTCTATAAAAAACTATAACCTGCACTTGTATGCCGATGATACTGTTGTGTATGCTATTGCCCCCACGGTTGACCAGGTTCTGGTTGTATTCATTGTACAGAACAACTTAATTGACCTGAAATTAGTATTGAATGCAGGTAAAACTAAGTATATGTTGTTCTCTAGAGTGCATAAAACTAACTGTGATGATTTAAGCATACAGTGCCATTGGAAAGTATTCAGACCCCTTGACTTTATCCCACATTTTGTTACGTTACAGTCTTATTCTAAAATGTATGAAATAAAACATTTTCCTCAGCAATCTACACACAATACCCCACAATGACAAAGTGAAAAAAGGTTTTTAGAATTTTTGCAAAGGTATTACGAATAAAAAACAGAAATACCTTATTTACATAAGTATTCAGACCCTTTGCTATGAGACTCGAAATTGAGCTCAGGTGCATCCTGTTTCCATTGATCATCCTTGAGATGCTTCTACAACTTCATTGGAGTCCACCTGTGGTAAATTCAATTGATTAGACATGATTTGGAAAGGCACACACCTGTCTATATAAGGTCCCACACTTGACAGTGCATGTTAGAGCAAAAACCAAGCCATGAGGTTGAAGGAATTGTCCGTAAAGCTCTGAGACAGGATTGTGCCGAGGCACAGATCTAGGGAACTGTCATTCTTAAATGGAAGAAGTTTGGAACCACCGAGACTCTTCCTAGAGCTGGCCGCCCGGCCAAACTGAGCAATCAGGGGAGAAGGGCCTTGGACAGGGAGGTGACCAAGAACCCGATGTTCACTCTGACAGAGCTCTAGAGTTCCTCTGTGGAGATAGGAGAACCTCACAGAAGGACAACGTTCTCTTAGTACTCCACTAATCAGGCCTTTATGGTAGAGCCAATCCTCAGTGAAAGGCACATGACATCCCGCTTGGAGTTTGCCAAAAGGAACCTAAAGACTCTCAGATCATGAGAAACAAGATTCTCTGGTCTGATGAAACCAAGATTGAACTCTTTGGCTTGAATGGCAAGCATCACATCTGGAGGAAACCTGGCACCATTCCTACGGTGAAGCATGGTTGTAGCAGCATCATGCCGTGGGGATGTTTTTCAGCGGCAGGGACTGAGAGACTAGTCAGGATTGAGGAAAAGATGAACGGAGCAAAGTACAGAGAGATCCTTGATGAAAACCTGCTCCAGAGCGCTCAGGACCTCAGACTGGGGCAAGGGTTTACCTTCCAACAGGACAACGACCCTAAGCACACAGACAAGACAACGTAGGAGTGGCTTCGGGAAAAGTCTCTGAATGTTCTCGAGTGGCCCAGCCAGAACCCGGACTTGAACCCGATCGATCTCTGGAGAGACCTAAAAATAGCTGTGCAGCGACGCTACCCATCCAACCTGACAGAGCTTGAGAGGAATGAGAGAAACTCCCCCACAGGTGTGCCAAGCTTGTAGCGTCATATCCAAGAAGACTTGAGGCTGTAATCGCTGCCAAAGTACTGAGTAAAGTTATGTAAATGGATTATTTCCATAATTTATTTATTTTAAATCTGAAAACCCATTTTTGCTTTGTCATTATGGTGTATTGTGTGTAAATGGATAAGCAAAAGCATTCTTAAATTGATTAAAATAATTTAACAAAATGTGGAAAAAGTCAAGGGGTCTGAATACTTTCCGAATGCACTGTATGTAGTTTGGATGTCCATATTGATCGTGTCCCTGCTTACAAATATCTGGATAGATGAAAAGCTGTCTTTTATAAAGCATATTGATGAGTTAGTAAAGAAGCTGAGAATAAAAATGGGCTTCTTCTATATAAATAGGTCATGCCTCTCGCTAAATAGTAGAAAGCAGATTATGCAGTCGACGTTCCAATCTGTCCTAGACTATGGCGACATCATCTATATGAATGCAGCTGCCACTTCATTAAAGCCGTTAGTTGAAGTTTATCATAGCGCACTGCGCTTTATTACAGGCGATAATTTTAGTACTCACCACTGTTTTCTCTACCAGAAAGTTGGTTGGCCCTCTTTGATGTCATGTTGGTTGATACATTGATATGTTTTCATTTATAAAGCCCTTTTACAAAAAGTCCCACTGTACCTAACATCTTACATCTTTACTAAACTTTAGACATACGAGTTACCACACCCGGTCTCAGGTTAACTCTGGAAATTCCTTCGGTCTCTACGGAGTTAGGTAAACCAGCTTTTAGTTTTCTTGCACCTTATTTGTGGGATTTAAAAAAAAAATGATGCTCTGGTGCCTTTAGGGCAATTCAAAAGGCTGATTGAGGACCTTATTACTGATGAATGTGTTTGTTTTTTATGACCATGTTTTTTTTTCTACTTGCATTTTGTATTTATATTGATGAGTGTATTTTCAGTAATTTATGTAATTCAGGGCTCATCTGTAAAATAGACCTTGGTTTCAGTATGACTCCCTGATAAAAAAAATAAAGGTTAACTAAATAAAATAGCCTCCCGAGTGGCGCAGTGGTCTAAGGCACTGCAGTGCTAGCTGTGTAACTAGAGATCCTGGTTCGAGTCCAGGCTCTGTCGCGACCGGAAGACCCATGGGGCGGTGCACAATTGGCCAAGTGTCGTCCGGGTTAGGGGAGGGTTTGGCCGACAGGGATGTTCTTGTCCCATCGAGCTCTAGCGACTCCTGTGGTGGGCCGGGCGCAACGCATGATTGACAGGTGTACAGTGTTTTCTCCGACACATTGGTGCGGCTGGCTTCCGGGTTAAGCGGGCATTGTGTCAAGAAGCAGTGCGGCTTGGCTGGGTTGTGTTTCGGAGGATGCATGGCTCTCGACCTTTGCCTCTCCCGAGTCCGTACGGGAGTTGCAGCGATGGGACCAGACTGTAACTACCAATTGGGGAGGAAATATAAATATACAAAATATACAAATAAAGAAATCCTCCCTTGATGTTTCCAGTTTGATATCAGTATGGCTCTCAATTGGTCTCATAAGCATCTATAAAAAAAAATCAAGTGTTGAATATTGTCTTCTACCTGCACTGGTAGTCTCATACTGTTACCCTCTCATGAACGCAGACCTGCACCACAATAAACATTTGAGGATCTGTCCTTAAAGATGGAATCTGAACATACACACCAATGCATAGGTATTCTGACTTCAATTGGACTTCCTGAATAAATACATGTTAAATAAAAAGAATAGATACATTTAAAAAACACCACCATACAGTGCCAAATTTGATTTCATTGTAAAGAAAAAGATAACTCCCACGCACACAATATTACCTATGCACATTGTTTGTTGTGTCAGCACAAGTATAATATCATGTGTGCGGGAGTTACATATCTGCCAGCCGGCTGCAGCAGAGACAGCCGGGGCGTCAATTGAAACCCTACGCACGCATTGGCGGTACGTTCAAAGGCGGGCGGTGACCCTGAGTGAATAAAAATCAGGTCAGATTGGCAGCAAATGCTGGTTATGTCATTCAACTGTCTCCAGAGCGATTTGATAATGTGCTGTCTGGAGGCAAGGGATGGAGCGTGCACGGGCAAGGTCAGTGATGTACTTGCGAGACTGAACAGGGGACATAAGAAATTATTGCGAATGAGCTTCAATCCACCATCATTGTACCTCTATGGACTGGTGAGGACTTTAGAAATGCATATATACATATTCTTCTACCCTCAACCTCAGTTTCTCTTTTTTCCTGGATTCCTGTACCCCACAACATAGGGATGTCAGAATGTGACATTTTCTTGGTAGCATGGTATCTATGCTCTACTGAATCTGTGAACATGCCTGCATATACTATTTCAGAAAAGCATCACCTCTGATGTGACCAGTTAATGCCTAATAGTCACTCTCAGCTCTAAAGAACAAACTCCATCTCCACCAACAGCAGGTCCTCTCATAGAATATCTATTTCGGTCTTTTTTTACGGGTTTTCTCCCCAATCAGTGCAGTTGTTTGCTATGCAGTGGTCTAACATTTCAAGGTTTTCGAACTGACAGTGGATGTTATGCAACGCCTGCTCTCGGGGACTCTCTAACATAAGCAGAAGAGACAGGAATAGAGCAGAAACTGGCAGGGAGGCAGAGCAGCAGCCTGTTGTCTACCCATTACAGAGCAGGCACAGCCACTGTCCAGCCACTGGCTAGCTGATCAGCCGCCCAGCTGGCTTCTGCCCAACATGGCCCCCGACATGGCTGAGATGGACAGATAGGGGATGTCTGATTGCCGTTGAGTACATGGGAATAACCAAGGAAAACGATTTGATTTGTTAAGAGACCATGGGACTGATTGAGCACAGTTAAAGCGGGTGGGAAGCTATGGGATTGACAAAGTCCAATTTGACTTAGCCTGGAAACAATGGGGAAATGGTTAGAACAGGCAAACACAAACATTTATATTTATTATTATTCACATACATTTACAATGGCAGGGGAGGTAACTGCCATAAATCATAGAACACAAGTAGAAGATCAAGGGACTGGTGGCAATTTCAACATACGGCTGTCCTTATTACCCCAGCCTAGTATTTTCAGATCTAGAGAGAATATGGATCACAGATTTTCTTGTCTGAAACAGCTTGGGGTTAGGTCAGCATTTTACTATTAAACCATCATTCTGCCTCTAACAAAACATGTTCGTGTTTATACTCAGTCAGAAGACAAACCTCCGCTCCTTGTTGAAGTTACACTTCGCAAAGGAAGAAAGAAAATATCTGTTTGGAAAGTGTCAACTAAGAACAGGGATGGACTGTTTCCTCACACTGACATTTAATTGCAAGAGGCAATGTCATAAAGACCTATTTACATTGATTTGACAAAACCTCTGCTTCACTTTTCTCCGTAGATAGAATACATCTACAGTATGTATGTGCTTGACAGTGCACAAGCTCAATTCCTTTGACAGCAAGGTACAAATGAATCAATTGCTTTAGGCGAGGAAGCCATCATGTGGATATTTCATGTACTGATGATTTATCAACGAACACCTAAGCATCAGCATGACACAATTCCCCAAGTTGACAACTACTGCTATAGGCCTAGCTGCCCCCCCCCCCCCTTCTTTCTTTGGCATTCCATTAAAATATTTAAATGAACAGGACCGACAGACATTGATGAGGCTGGGGTGTTTTGGGAAAATGGTGGAAGCGGATGATCTGTTTGAATCGGATGACGTGTCGAGTGGAGACGAGAGGGAGAAGAATTGGATTTCAGTGGAGAATGCAGAAGGAAATAAAATAAGTAAAGTGGTAGCGGAATCTAGGAAATCCAAATCTAGTTCTGATTCTTTTTTGGTTGGAATAAGGGTTTTGGATCGATGTTGTTACCCGGGAGATTCGTTTGAAGTATCTATTAAAATTGTGGATCCATTGGATGAGGTGGTGTCAATGAGAATAACGAGAAGTGGGCTTATTTAGTTTCTTTGTGTTTCTATGGAACAGAAGGAGCGTGCTCTGCGCCTCAAGAAGATGTCGGATTGGAATGTGTTGTGTGTGGATCTTTGAAGCAGGGCGCCTATCAAGGGTGTTATCTCTGGGCCGCTATAAGTAAATGCAAAGGATATACACTACCGTTCAAAAGTTTGGGGTCACTTAGAAATGTCCTTGTTTTTGAAAGTTTATCATTTTAAAAGGCTAATTGATCATTAGAAAACCCTTTTGCAATTATGTTAGCACAGCTGAAAACTGTTGTTCTGATTACAGAAGCAATACAATTGGTCTTCTTTAGACTAGTTGAGTATCTGGGGCATCAGCATTTGTGGGTTCGATTACAGGCTCAAAATAACCAGAAACAAAGAACTTTCTTCTGAAACTCGTCAATCTATTCTTGTTCTGAGAAATTAAGGCTATTCCATTCAAGAAATTGCCAAGAAACTGAAAATCCCTTCACAGAACAGCGCGCACTGGCTCTAACCAGAATAGAAAGAGGAGTGGGAGGCCCCGGTGTACAACTGAGCAAGAGGACAAGTATATTAGAGTGTCTAGTTTAAGAAACAGACGCCTCACAAGTCATCAACTGGCAGCTTCATTAAATAGTACCCACAAAACACCAGTCTCAAAGTCAACAGTGAAGAGGCGACTCCTGGATGCTGGCCTCCTAGTCAGAGTTACAAATAAAAAGCCATATCTCAGATTGGCCAATAAAAAGAAAAGATTAAGATGGGCAAAAGAACACAGACACTGGACAGAGGAAGATTGGAAAAAAGTGTTATGAACAGACAAATTTAAGTTTGAGGTGTTCGCATCACAAAGAAGAACATTCGTGAGACACAGAAAAAATGAAAAGATGCTGGAGGAGTGCTTGACGCCATCTGTCAAGCATGGTGGAGGCAATGTGATGGTCTGGGGGTGCTTTGGTGGTGGTAAAGTGGGAGAAATGTACAGGGTAAAAGGGATCTCGAAAAAGGAAGGCTATCACTCCATTTTGCAACGCCATGCCATACCCTATGGACGGCACTTAATTGGAGCCAATTTCCTCTTACAACAGGACAATGACCCAAAGCACAGCTCCAAACTATGCAAGAACTATTTAGAGAAGAAGCAGTCAGCTGGTATTCTGTCTATAATGGAGTGGCCAGCACAGTCACCGGATCTCAACCCTATTGAGCTGTTGTGGGAGCACCTTGACCGTATGGTACGTAAGGGTGGCAGGTAGCCTAGTGGTTAGCGCGTTGGGCCAGTAATCAAAAGGTTGATGGATTGAATCCCTGAGCTGACAAGATAAAAAAATCTGTCATTCTGCCCCTGAACAAGGCAGTTAAGCCACTGTTCCCCGGTAGGCTGTCATTGTAAATAAGAATGTGTTCTTAACTGATTTGTGTAGTTAAATAAAGGTTACACAAGAAGTGCCCATCAAGCCAATCCATCTTGTTTGAGGTGCTTCAGGAAGCATGGGGTGAAATCTCTTCAGATTACTTCAACAAATTGACAACTAGAATGCCAAAGGTCTGCAAGGCTGTAATTGCTGCAAATGGAAGATTATTTGGCAAAACCAAAGTTTGAAGGACACAATTATTATTTCAATTAAATCATTATTTATAACCTTGTCAATGTCTTGACTAAACTTCCTCTTCATTTTGCAAATCATTTCATGTATGTTTTCATGGAAAACAGGACATTTATAAGTGACCCCAAACTTTTGAACGGTAGTGTTTGTACACAGAAACTCACATGCACACACACACACACACGTTTGTCAGTAGCTTAATCTGTTCAGTGAGCTGTGTTTGTGAGAGTCTTTGATACTTCTGTCTAGTGTAGGACTCTGACAGTAGTCCATTTAGTGGGTTAGGTTTGAGTATCTCATGGTAGGCATGGCCTGCAGTGACACGTGGTGAGGTCAGTGGCTGGGTAGGCACTGGCTATTATCAAAGCACAAATTAACCTTCACCATACAACAGATACTGTAGCTTCAACAACCAGGGTGACATAGGCCAGGGTTTGTGAAACTCGGTCCTGGGGCCCCCCTCTGGGTGCACATTTTGTTTTTTTGCCCTAGTACTACACTACACGGGGGGGGGGGGGTTGGAGCAGGACCGAGTTTAGGAAACCCTGACATGCGCTATTAGTTTTTTCCAACTGCTTACGTTTTCAAAACTGTCTCCTTTTTTCAAAACTCTACACACAATTCCCAAAACTGCACACACAAAATGCAAAATGCCTCACATCTCCTTCAAAATGTAACACTGCATTCAAAATGCCATTAACATGTCAGAATGAAGCATTTGTATCAAATGGCAAACACTGCTTTCATAATAGTACATTTTTGGATATACCATTTAAACACTGTTGTTCTAAATCTAAAGCTCTTTGGCCTTTCATAGGCTTATATCTACATTTCAATACAATGTTCTACAGTGAAAGTAATCTGCTGAGAGGGGTAACAAGTAGATGTAATGTAGAAACAGAAAATATTTATTAGGCCAAACATTACTCTTGTGTACAGTAGCATACAACAAAACCATAAACATATGTAAACCAAAAGTATATTCTTTAGAAAACAGTAAAGAACACAATTGTGTGTGTGGGGTCCCGGGGGGGCAGTCCAGGAATTAGTAGGGGGGGGGGGGGGGCAGTCAACAGTGCTAAGCTACGCTTCATCTCTTCTCCGGCCTGGGTCTGGCCACAATACTTCGTCCACATCACAAGATACATTTTCTCTTGCCAAACATCGAGGGAAGTATCTCCTAGCATGGCGTATCCAACCTTGGACAGAGGCAACCTCTATGTCCCCACATGCGTCCTCCATTGCCTGGAGAAGCGGCATGCAGGCATAGGGTTGGCGATCATACACTTTCCAGCGCCAGGCTGAGAAGAATTCCTCTATGGGATTTAGAAAAGGTGAATATGGGGGTAGGTACAAAACTACAAATTGTGGATGGGTGGCAAACCAGTTTTGGACCAGAACAGCCCAGTGAAAACTAACATTGTCCAATAAAACCACAAATCTAGCAGGCTCCTGATCTGGATCAGGGACAAGCATTGTGTAAATTGCATCCAGAAAAGTGAGCATATGGCCGGTGTTGTACGGACCCAGTGTGGCATTGTGATGGAGGACCCCGTTTTGAGTGATGGCAGCACACATACTTATATTACCCCCACGCTGTCCAGGGACATTGGTAATTGCCCTCTGTCCTATTACATTTCTTCCGCGGCGCCTGGTTTTGGTGAGGTTGAAGCCAACCTCATCCACATAAATAAATTCATGGCAAATTACATGGGCATCCAGCTCCAATACTCTCTGTAACAGACAAAAGGATATACAGATGAGTAAATATGGTATGTCTGAAGTACTGGAAGTAGTGTTGCATACATACCTCTACAAAGTCATGTTGCATATTCTTGACTCTGTCAGAGTTTCTCTCAAATGGCACCTTGTAAAGTTGTTTCATCGTCACTCGGTGCCGTTGGAGGATGCGTTGTATGGTCGACAGGCTTACAGCATTGATGTTGTTAAATATGGTGTCATTATTCAAGATATGCTCTCTTATCTCTCGAATCCTAATTGCATTGTTGGCCAAAACCATATTTATAATTGCAGTCTCTTGTACATCTGTAAACAAGCGTCCTCGTCCTCTATGATGTCTTTGCCTTTCCACTCTGTACAGAATTCAAACACAGTATGTGTTCAGCATAGGAACTGTAAACAATGTACAAAAAAAGGTAGTACAGCATGATAACCAACCTCATTCATTCAATGCAGTGCAGTAAATGGATGGCTTAGAGTTACAAATGTTTATGCAATACTATGCAGTCATACGTATTTTACAGTAGATTACTGTAATGCTAAAATAGTCATTAGATAGTTGCATACCTGTTCTCATTTCTGAAGGTTCGAATTATGGACGCCACTGTAAATCGACTCAAGTTGGGCTGGACGCTCAGTCCAGCCTCTCTCATGGTCAAACCGTGGTTGATCACATGATCAACAAGTGTTGCCCTAATCTCATCAGAGATGGCTCTCCTACCTTCTCTTCTTTGCCCTCGTCCTCTTCCTCTCCCTCCTACTCCTCTTGCTCTCTGTCCATTGTTGGCATCCATTGTTCAAAACAGGTCATCTGACCTTTGACCTATTTATAGGCCTATACTACAGTAAAGCAGTGATCGGTTAGTGATCAGTTAAGCTATTAGTGTTTGTGTGACCTGGTGAATAAGTAGCATTTTGATTGGTTGTGTTTGGAAAAGGAAAGCAAGTCACTTCCTGTTAGATTTTTGTGTTTAAGGTAGAGAATTGTGTGTAGTGTTTTGAAAAAAGTGTTTTATGCAATTGACAACTGAGTCAAAGGCTGAGAAATAGCTTATGGTTTTGGATATTTGGTGTGTAGTTTTGCACTTTGAGTGAGAGGTTTCAAAAATCGTGTGACATGAAAAGATTTTGTGTGTAAGCAGTTGGAAAAAACTGTAACTGAAATTGAGAAACAATTTGATGTAACCATCCACAATTTTAACCTATAGGTGGCACTAAAGACCAATATATGGACACATTTGTAAAACTAACATTGTTCTGCCTACTACTTATTGTAGGGGGACAGAGGGTGAGAGAATGACCTGTGATAAAGACTGTGATGAAGACAATGTCAGTGACCTCCTGGTGCCAGAGCACAGCTTGTGATCAATCACAATTCATGGCATTGTCTGGAGAAATGGCCATACCACAAGAACTGAGAAATTTTTCAGGATAAAAAAAACAGAATGGAGCTCAGCACAGGCAAAATCCTAGAGGAAATCTACACGGCTGTTGCTTACCAAGAAGACAGTGAATGCTCCTGAGTGGCCTAGTTTCAGTTTTAACTTAACTCTGCTTGAAAATCTATGGCGGGACTTGAAAATGGCAGTCTAGCAATGATCAACAACCAAACTGTCAGAGCTTGAATAATTTTGAAAAGGTTAATAGGCAAATATTGCACATTCCATGTGTGCAAAGCTCTTAGGAGCCGATCCCGATTTAGGAATGTATGCCTTTCCTACACACTTCCCGGTATTTGGTATTCAGACTTGCCTTATTCAGTCATGTAATGCGGTCTGCAGGTGTGGCTACCTTGCGCACTCTGAATACATTTCATTCAACCACTGAAAACCCTCCCACTTTCTGGAAAACAGATTGTCCTGTTGAGTTTTCATTCATTGGGGTTTTCAGTACATTTATCTGAATCCATCCCTTTAAATAGGTTGTGCTTTTAATGATAATTTGTCGACAGACTCAATAGAATACATTGCAAGAACCGGTTCAGAATATGGGAATCAATAGAGCCCCACAGTGGCGGTGTCATAATACCAATAAAACCTAGCGGTCAAACAGGGAAATGGCTCCAATAATTTTTCCACCATTCATTTTTCCCACTGGGGACGTTTTGATAACCATGTAAATCTCTCTCGGACAAGGTGACTTTTATCAATATATTCGGCTCTATTTACTCTCAGATTCAAAAATGCTAATTAGCGTCAAAGTAGACATCATGCAAAACTACAAATCCCTGCATGTCATCTCTAGCTGAAACCTTTGCTAACAGGTATTGTGTCAATTTAAAACGTACACAAGACAGTTCACAGAATTGTCCATTTAAAGAAATGTAACCAATTTATTAATTCCTACATTTAGCTAACATTAGATAGTTAACCCAGAGATTCTTATCTTTGCCTCGATTCAGCCATCTCGTCCAGATCATGGCATTTGTAGTTCTTTATGATACCCACATTAGCAGCTAATTGGCGTTTCATTTTCGGGGGTAAATACAGGTGAATATATTGATAAAAGTCACATCGAGCATGCGTGCGGCACAGTCGATATCTGCGCTTATAAACCGAGGGTCGTTATGATAATAAGTCAAAAATACAGTGGTTTGATTAATCCGGAAAATTGTTATATTAAAGTTAAATCCATGAAATATTGGAAGTTGGAAAAAAGTGTACAATAGGGGTTAATCCTAATAATCTACCTTAATTCTCACTGATCATGGAACTGTACGACAATAGTACAGTCGTAATGAACCGTGCATCAGGCTCCCGGTTTAACCTGCTACGTGAGTTCCGTAATGATTCGAATAGGCTACATGCCCTACATTATTGCACAACGTTGGCTTTATATAATCCACTAATTCTAGCGACACTGAGGAACATTTACAAGGACGTGACAGAGGAAAGAAAGGTAAACGGAATGGAATGATGCGAAAATAAATGCATCTGGGTATTGCTGACGGTGGCTCCCGATAGTGGATAATATTTATTAACATGATACACATTTTAAAATAAAACGGAGAAAAGCCCGGGCATATAATCAAAACATTCTAAAGCACATACATCAATTTGTCAGGTTCAGCCCTACAAGCCAATAGCGTGGGTCTCCAAATTTCATCCAAGCAAATTACGAGGGCACACAGTTAGAAATCGGAATAATGACACAGCTATTTATGTCCTATTTCACTGTGGAAAAGGGGCCGCAATACATGGCATGTTGATATGATTTTCAGTTTGCTTCCATATGGCTGGTTTCACATTCCTCTCCAGGGATCATCGGTCACAGTCTATCTGTAGACACACCTCCGCTACACCTTCATTCATTTGAACTCCATCGCAAAACGCTTAAAATCAATGTCAGCATACGTATAGAGAGAAAAGTGCATAACCCGGGTCAGAATCTGGGCCTTAACCAAAATGACTCACAGCTGTAATTGCTGCCAAAGGTGTTTCTAACATGTACTGATTGACTTAGGTGGGTGAATACTTATCTAATGTAGATGTGTTGTTAGTGGTTAATTAATTAATGTCATTGTTTATATGTTTTATTCTTCCACTTTGAAATTAGTATTTTGTGTAGATTGAAATGGATTTGATTTGCCATTTTTTGTCAATCTCACTGTGTAACACAATCAAATGTGAAGAAATCCAAGGGGGGTGAATACTTATGATATGCACTGTAGCCTATTAAATGTCATGCCCAAATCATCTTATACAATTTTAAACCATAGACAATAACCCAGTGCTTGTTTGTCTACTTCCAAGCTATTCATCGACATTTCCATAACAACAATTATCAGTGGAGTCCAGTGGAGGCTGCTGAGGGGAGGACGGCTCATTATAATGGCTGGAATGGAGTGCATGGAATGTTATCAAACACACGGAAGCCACCATACCATTCCATTCATTCAGGTCCATCCATTACTTTGAGCCTTCCTCCCCTCAGAAGCCTCCACTGGTGGAGTCCGTCTGTGTGAGATTACTAGATGAGTTGACCAGAGCACCATATGAATGAATATAGACCTACCATTGCCATCATCTTTGGGCGTTTCTGTAATTTTCTCCTTTTATTCAAGGCTCAAAACTAATACACTGAACAATAAAATCCCAACATTTTCCAGATGCACAAAAAGGCTATTTCTCTCAAATCTTGTGCACAAATATGTTTACATCCCTGTTAGTGAGCATTTCTCATTTGCCAAGATAATCCATCCAACTGACAGGTGTGGCATATCAAGAAGCTGATTAAACAGCATGATCATTACACAGGTGTTCCTTGTGCTGGGGACAATAAAAGGCCACTCTAAAATCTGCAGTTTTGTCACATAACATAATGCTACAGATGTCTCAAGTTTTGAGGGAGCATGCAATTGGCATGCTGACTGCAGGAATGTCCGCCGGAGCTGTGAGAGAATTTAATTGAATTCTCTACCATAAGCAGCCTCTGTCATTTTAGAGAATTTGGCAGTATGTCCAACCGGCCTCACAACCGCAGACCAAGTGGTGGCAGTTAGGTTAGGGTATGGGCAAGCATAAGCTAGGGACATCGAACACTATTGCATTTTCTCGATGGCAATTTGAATTCACAGAGATACTGTGACGAGATCCTGAGGCCCATTGTCGTGCCATTCATCCTCTGCCATCACCTCATGTTTCAGCATGACAATGCACAGCCTCATGTCGCAAGGATCTGTACACAATTGCTGGAAGCTGAAAAGGTCTGTTCTTCCATGGCTTGCATATTCAGACATGTCACCCCATTGAGCTTGTTTGGGATGCTCTGGGTCGACGTATACGACAGCGTGTTCCAGTTCCCGCCAATATCCAGCAACTTCGCACAGCCATTGAAGAGGAGTGGGTCACAATTCCACAGGCCACAATCAACAGCCTGATCAACTCTATGCGAAGGAGATGTCGCGCTGCATGAGGCAAATGGTGGTCACGCCAGATACTGATTGGTTTTCTGATCCACGCCCCTACCTATTTTTTTTTAAGGTATGTGACCAACAGATTCCCAGTCATGTGAAATCCATAGATTAGGGCCTAATTTATTTATTTCAATTGATTCATTTCCTTATAAACTCAGCAAAAAAAGAAACGTCCTCTCACTGTCAACTGAGTTTTATTTTCAGAAAACTTAACATGTGTAAATATTTGTATGAACATAAGATTCAACAACTGAGACATAAGCTGAACAAGTACCACAGGCATGTGACTAACATAAATTGAATAATGTGTCCCTGAACAAAGGGGGGGTCAAAATCAAAAGTAACATTCAGTATCTGGTGTGGCCACCAGCTGCATTAAGTACTGCAGTGCATCTCCTCCTCATGGACTGCACCAGATTTGACAGTTCTTGCTGTGAGATGTTACCCCACTCTTCCACCAAGGTACCTGCAAGTACCCGGACATTTCTGGGGGGAATGGCCCTAGCCCTAGCCGTCACCCTCCGATCCAACAGGTCCCAGACGTGCTCAATGGGATTGAGATCCAAGCTCTTCGCTGGCCATGGCAGAACACTGACATTCATGTCTTTCAGGAAATCACGCACAGAACGAGCAGTATGGCTAGTGGCATTGTCATGCTGGAGGGTCATGTCAGGATGAGCCTGCGGGAAGGGTACCACATGAGGGAGGAGGATGTCTTCCCTGTAACGCACAGCATTGAGATTGCCTGCAATGACAACAAGCTCAGTCTGATGATGCTGTGACACACCGCCCCAGACCATGACGGACCCTTCACCTCCAAATCAATCCCGCTTCAGAGTACAGGCCTCGGTGTAACGCTTATTCCTTCAATGATAAACACGAATCCGACCATCACCCCTGGTGAGACAAAATCGCGACTCGTCAGTGAAGAGCACTTTTTGCCAGTCCTGTCTGGTCCAGCGACGGTGGGTTTGTGCCCATAGGTGACGTTGTTGCCGGTGATGTCTGGTGTGGACCTGCCTAACAACAGGCCTACAAGCCCTCAGTCCAGCCTCTCTCAGCCTATTGCGGACAGTCTGAGCACTGATGGAGGGATTGTGCGTTCCTGGTGTAACTCTGGCAGTTGTTGCCATCCTGTACCTGTCCCGCATGTACCGATCCTGTGCAGGTGTTGTTACACGTGGTCTGCCACTCCGAAGACGATCAGCTGTCCGTCCTGTCTCCCTGTAGCGCTGTCTTAGGCGTCTCACAGTACGGACATTGCAATTTATTGCCCTGGCCACATCTGCAGTCCTCATGCCTCCTTGCAGTATGCCTAAGGCACGTTCACGCAGATGACCAGGGACCAGGGACCAGGGACCCTTTCCTTTTGGTGTTTTTCAGAGTCAGTAGAAAGGCCTCTTTAGTGTCCTAAGCTTTCATAACTGTGACCTTAATTGCCTACCATCTGTAAGCTGTTAGTGTCTTAACGACCATTCCATAGGTGCATGTTCATTAATTGTTTATGGTTCATTGAATAAGAATGGGAAACAGTATTTAAACCCTTTACAATGAAGATCTGTGAAGTTATTTGGATTTTTACGAATTATCTTTGAAAGACAGGGCCTTGAAAAGGGATGTTTCTTTTTTTGCTGAGTTTATGAACTGTAACTCGGCAAAAATGTTTTAATTGTTTATATTTTCGTTCACTATAGTTACCGGACACTACCTTCACAGGTCAGAACTATCTGTCTGGTGACAGTTCAAATTGAAAGTATCAGCATGAAGTATCAAAATGTACTATGTCCTCAGGTAAAGGCGAGCTTCAGCCATGTGAGCAGGTGCTATGAGATCCGTAGCATCCAAGGCTGCAAGAGATTCCATCAGGCTTTTATCTGCTACGGTACCCTTGACAACCAATGTCTCCTGTTAGAGTATGGATTTGTTGCTCCTGGAAACCCCCAGTGTGGTGTATAAGGTAAGGAGGGCTAGCTTAGTGGTAAAACAGTACACTAACCCCAGTTCTTTTCAGCAACGATTACATGTTCATGGTCTCAATCCTAATTTGAGTTCTGCACTTCATTGACATCAATGCATGATGTATGTAAAAGTTAGAGCTCGCAACTCAATTTAGTTTGGCCTTAAGTTTGCTGTAATATTTAGTATGCATATATTACGCTGTCCCTATCCCAATTTCCAACCAATAGAGCCAATTGACTTAGTTTTTGGGTTGTTCATGTGTTTCAGGTATCCTTTAACAGTGCATCTGTATAACAGACATAAATCAGCTGCCACAAAAGCTACTCTTCCTGAAGAAAAATGACTTTTTAGCGTAAGTGTTAGCAGCATCATAACTTACTGCTGTCTCGGACAGACGGCAGTATTTACACTACCATGAGTTCACTTGTGCTCTCTCTCTCTCTAAAACAGAAACTTGACCCTTAGTTTGGATGGGCCCTCCTGGAGACTGATGACCGCCCTCAGACTGCTATCACTTAAGACAGAACAATAGTAAGAAATATTATCTTTCAGTTTTATAACACAATCAACAGCAGCTGCAAAACATTCTTAAAGGGGGAATCTGCAGTTCAAATAATAACAAAGTGGTCACGCCCCCACCACTGTTTAGGTAAACAGCTGAGGGGTGTGGCTGGAGAAATCTATCCATTCTCAAATATGATCCAAGAACTGACCGTCCATTATATTAAAATCATGTTTTGAGGCTATAGTGTTTTACAATTACATTGTTTATAAACAGTGGAGTAAGAAAGCAAGCTCATATTTTGTTCAGATAGGCTATGACCATTGAATTAAGCTCATGAGGCATTTATAAATTATATTATTTTAGAATCAATGGGTATACACAGCATGTGGACACCTGCTCGTCGAACATCTCATTCCAAAATCACGGGGATTAGTATGGAGTTGGTCCCCCCTTTGCTGCTATAACAGCCTCCACTTTTCTGGGAAGGCTTTCCACTAGATGTTGGAACATTGCTGTGGGGACTGGCTTCCGTTCAGCCACGAGCATTAGTGAGGTCGGGCACTGATGTTGGGCGATCAGGCCTGGCTCGCAGTTAGCATTCTTAATCATCCCAAAGGTGTTCGATGGGGTTGAGTTCAGGGCTCTGTGCAAGCCAGTCAAGTTCTTCCACACCGATCTCAACAAACCATTTCTGTATGAACCTCGCTTTGTCATGCTGAAACAGAAAAGGGCCTTCCCCAAAAACTGTTGAGACAAAGTTGGAATCACAGAATCGTTTAGAAGGTCATTGTTAATAGTTTCCTTGACTGGAACTAAGGGGCCTAGCCCAAACCATGAAAAACAGCCCCAATTGGCACTATACATTCGGGCAGGTAGTGTTCTCCTAGCATCTGCCAAATCCAGATTTGTCCGTCGCACTGCCAGATGGTGAAGCGTGATTCATCACTCCAGACCGTGTTTCCACTGTCCAGAATCTAATGGCGGCGAGCTTCACAATACCAGTACTTACACTTGACCGGAGGCAGCTCTAACAGGGCAAAAATTTGACAAACTAACTTGTTGGAAAGGTGGCATCCTATGACGGTGCCACATTGTAAGTCACTGAGCTCTTCAGTATGGGCCATTCTACTGACAATGTTTGTCTATGGTGATTGCATGGCTATGTGCTACATTTTATACGGGTGTGGCTGAAATGGCCGAATCCACTAATTTGGACATGTAGTGTATATAAATGTAAAAGTCTCAAAATGTGTGTACCAATCGCAGATCAAGATTGCTTAAAATTGGAATGATTTTGAAGTGTGTGAATGTCTTTCAGCCCTTTCTGGAAGAGTGTCCTCTTGGGGGCGGTGGTGAGCCAGGACAGAGAGGAGTGGAGTGTTGATGCAGCCCTTCGGCTTTGTCACTACTTGATGGTTGACAACACTAGAGCTCTGGACAAGGTACCGTAGGAAAGAGACCTGAACTTTAAATCCAAAATAGAAAAAGCCAAAAGCAAACCCATAGATGCTCAAAACATGTCATGAAAAAGTATGGGGGTGTGACTTAAGCCAAGAGATGTCAGTCTCTTATGACAGGAAAAATGGTCTCAGGGTGACAGGATTACCAAGAACTTGAGGTCATATACACTGCTCAAAAAAATAAAGGGAACACTAAAATAACACATCCTAGATCTGAATGAATGAAATATTCTTATTAAATACTTTTTTCTTTACATAATTGAATGTGCTGACAACAAAATCACACAAAAATGATCAATGGAAATCAAATTTATCAACCCATGGAGGTCTGGATTTGGAGTCACACTCAAAATTAAAGTGGAAAACCACACTACAGGCTGATCCAACTTTGATGTAATGTCCTTAAAACAAGTCAAAATGAGGCTCAGTAGTGTGTGTGGCCTCCACGTGCCTGTATGACCTCCCTACAACGCCTGGGCATGCTCCTGATGAGGTGGCGGATGGTCTCCTGAGGGATCTCCTCCCAGACCTGGACTAAAGCATCCTCCAACTCCTGGACAGTCTGTGGTGCAACGTGGCGTTGGTGGATGGAGCGAGACATTATGTCCCAGATGTGCTCAATTGGATTCAGGTCTGGGGAACGGGCAGGCCAGTCCATAGCATCAATGCCTTCCTCTTGCAGGAACTGCTGACACACTCCAGCCACATGAGGTCTAGCATTGTCTTGCATTAGGAGGAACCCAGGGCCAACCGCACCAGCATATGGTATCACAAGGGGTCTGAGGATCTCATCTCGGTACCTAATGGCAGTCAGGCTACCTCTGGCGAGCACATGGAGGGCTGTGCGGCCCCACAAAGAAATGCCACCCCACACCATGACTAACCCACCGCCAAACCGGTCATGCTGGAGGATGTTGCAGGCAGCAGAACGTTCTCCACGGCGTCTCCAGACTCTGTCACGTCTGTCACATGTGCTCAGTGTGAACCTGCTTTCATCTGTGAAGAGCACAGGGCGCCAGTGGCGAATTTGCCAATCTTGGTGTTCTCTGGCAAATGCCAAACGTCCTGCACGGTGTTGGGCTGTAAGCACAACCCCCACCTGTGGACGTCGGGCCCTCATACCACCCTCATGGAGTCTGTTTCTGACCGTTTGAGCAGACACATGCACATTTGTGGCCTGCTGGAGGTCATTTTGCAGGGCTCTGGCAGTGCTCGTCCTTGCACAAAGGCGGAGGTAGCGGTCCTGCTGCTGGGTTGTTGCCCTCCTACGGCCTCCTCCACGTCTCCAGATGTACTGGCCTGTCTCCTGGTAGGTCCTCCATGCTCTGGACACTACGCTGACAGACACAGCAAATCTTCTTGCCACAGCTCACATTGATGTGCCATCCTGGATGAGCTGCACTACCTGAGCCACTTGTGTGGGTTGTAGACTCCGTCTCATGCTACCACTAGAGTGAAAGCACCGCCAGCATTCAAAAGTGACCAAAACATCAGCCAGGAAGCAAAGGAACTGAGAAGTGGTCTGTGGTCACCACCTGCAGAACCACTCCTTTATTGGGGGTGTCTTGCTAATTGCCTATAATTTCCACCTGTTGTCTATTCCATTTGCACAACAGCATGTGAAATGTATTGTCAATCAGTGTTGCTTCCTAAGTGGACAGTTTGATTTCACAGAAGTGTGATTGACTTGAAGTTACATTGTGTTGTTTAAGTGTTCCCTTTATTTTTTTGAGCAGTGTATAATGGAAGGAATAATAGTTGGAAACTCTGTCAGCCTTAACAAAAAGGCACTATGTATAGTGCCGAACACCTAAAAGTCTGACAGAATACAAGACTAGAGAAGAACAAAAACTAATGAAAAACACAGAGGTGAGATATAGCAAAGTTAGATACAAGCAGAAAACAGAATTCAGGAGCAGAGAAGGAAAAATAAATGAATGAACACAGACAAATCGAGAGCAGGAAAGAGACAGAAAAGCACAAAGAGCGAAGCAGAAAAGCTAAGAGTTGCACTTGACATCCATGGCTATAATTGGGTTAATTGGGTTCAGTTATTCTCCATTGGCCACTTTAGCAGATGCTTGCACCTACAGATGTAGAGTGGAGCAAGCTTATTTAGGTTTTTGCTGATGAGCTGATTCTAGGATCTGACAATGAGCTTGTTTTGAAATTGTGAGGCTTTATCCTCCTTGTTTTTCCAGATATCACAACTAACCGAGAGAGCAGACGAGTCTCTCAAGGAACAGCTAGCTGTGCTGGAATGTCTACGACGAAAGGAGCAAGGAATTCTGGGTCTTAACCAGGAAATTCTGCAGAGTCTTCAGAAACAATTGTTGCCAAGCAGACAGAACAGCATGCACAACTTAGTATGATGTTCCAGAACCAGTCACTTTATCTATCACAGGCTATGCTTCTATGAGGAGACTACCATGTCTGTTTCATTATCAGTGCAGGGGAAGTGGCCCACCAAAAGGACACTGTCACGAGAATGTTTCCATTAACTTGTCCAGTGATTACATTTTTTCAAAGACATTAGGGGTGCGCTAAGTTCACTTGAACATTTGCGGAACAGTTTGTACTGAACATTTTCCCAAAGCTTTTTTGTATGTTATTGAACACTTTGAAGTGGGTTTGCCATGGTGTGGGTTGAAGCAACGAGTGACCCATTTAAAAGACAGCGGTGCATTTTGAACCCACACCCCTCCATGTTTTTTCAACTGATCGTTCAGTACAGCACGGTTTCTGTTCCGTTCCGTACTGAACGTAGCCCTGTTAACTCTGGCCAATCACAGTGAGGGTTACCTGAGGACATTGTGTTGACTGGAAGGACGAACTATTTGGAAGTGACCCGTCTCTCAACACTTCTGATATCCCCTCAGAGAGTGGTACAGGTGGACAATGGTATCTCTCCAATCCCGGAAAGCCTCAACAGGACATTGCTGTTTCCCCACCTTAGATTAATCATTTAGTGAGAATTTCTCTGGTCACAAATGACACATGAAAAGCACAGTTGCAGTTTATGTAGAATTCAAGTTGGGTCATGTTCAGTAAGACACCAAACTGAAAACTTTTTTCAAACAGAAGGTTCTAGAGATGTCTGTTGCGAAAGGATTTGCTACTGTGTGTCCTACTAAAACATGCCACTAATGTTTTGCTCTGTTGGAGGCTGTAAAAAATGACCATGCTTGAGGATTAACCACAAAGGTTTTTAATAAAAAGACAAGCCTCAATGTGCTGAATGTAATTACACTAAGCAGAGCAAACATTTAGATATCCATCTCATTTGATCTGTTTTGATCAACTCAGAAACTGACACTGAGCACATATTTACATTGTATTGGAATGACTGGCAAGTACTTTACACCACCGATTAAGTTGTACTTTAAAGTATTTTACATAAGTCGTTTTTTGGGGTATCTGTACTATTACTTCACTACATTCCTATAGAAAATATTGTACTTTTTATTCCATTCATTTTCCCTTCCAACCCAAAAAAACAGGTTACATTTTGAACGCTGAGCAGGACAGGAAAAAAAAAGTGAAATTCACACACTTATCAAGAGAACACGTGGTCATCCCTACTGCCTATGCTCTGGCGGACTCACTAAACACATGCATCTTTTGTAAATAATGTCTGAGTGTGCCCCTGGCTATCCTTAGGAATTTGAATTTATACTTTTGATAATTAAATACATTTAAAACCCAAATACTTTTAGACTTACTCAAGTAGAATTTTACTGGGTGACTTAATTGAGTAACTTTCTATTAAGGTATCTTTACTATTACTCAAGTATGACAATTGGGTACATTTTCCACCACTGCTGGCCACAAATACATAGAAAATATGAGAGGCAGAATTTGGGAGCCTGTCTTTGACAAGGGGAATGCAGGACCAGAGTGTCTGTCCGCCTCAGAGTTGAATAACCAACCTCTTCCGGACTTGTTTCTTTTGCACCATCTCCATGGAAACTGTGGCATCATACAAAGGCACTGGGTCCTCTAGCTGGGGCCTGCATAAGACAAAGGGCAAAGTGAGCGCTGTCCACCAGGATAAACAAACTCAAACATTCCAATATCAAACGTACAGTATAACCATGCTTATTCAACATTTTTTAAACTTATTTTTCACCCCTCTTTCGTGATATCCAAATTGATAGTGACAGTCTTGTCCCATTGCTGCAACTCCCATACACTCGGGAGAGGCAAAGGTCGAGAGCCATGTGTCCTCCGAAACACGACCCTGCCAAGCCGCACTGCTTCTTGACACACTGCTCGCTTAACCTGGAAGCCAACTGCATCAATGTGTCGGAGAAAACACTGTACAGCTGGCAACCGAAGTCAGCGTGCATGCGCCCAGCCCACCACAAGGAGTCGATAGGTCAAGGACATCCCCGCCGGCCAAACCCTCCCCCAACCCGGACGACACTGGGCCAATTGTGCGCCACCTCATGGGTCTCCCGGTCGCAGCCAGCTGCGACACAGCCTGGGATCGAACCCAGTCTGTAGTGACGCCTCAAGCTATGCGATGCAGCGCCTTAGACCGCTGTGCCACTCGGGAGGCCCTTGCTTATTCACACTTGCACTGCACATATACACTCATTATTGCAGTTCTGCTGTACCTTAAGGTCCCAGTGGAAAGCTTCTCCACTATATCCTTCATGATGTCTGAAAAGGAGCATGTAAGGTTAACATGTAACACAATAGCAATTATATTATCCATGCTCAACCCCTTATATCAGATTTTCATTTTAATATGTTTGTTTGATCTCAATGAATTATGGTTAGATTTTAAATTCCTGCCCCCTCCAGAGGCTGACCCAGAGGGGCTGGGTAGGCTAAAGGATACGGAGGTACCTCCCCTGGCGGGCACTGGATGCCCCCCACACCTCCTCGTTGAGGAAGGACAGGGAGGCGGCCTTCAGGAAGAGGCTGCGGCTATCTGGAGGGTCCAGCTGAGAAACAGAAGAGAGACGAGCTCAGATTAAACCCCAAACAAAAGACGTTGTGTACAAACTTGAGCTAATCCACTTGAAGGTCAATGGGAAGGCTGCGATAAATACAGTTGAAGATTACATACACTTAGGTTGGAGTCATAAAACTAGTTTTTCAACCACTCCACAAATTTCTTGTTAACAAACTAAAGTTTTGGCAAGTTGGTTAGGACATCTACTTTGTGCACGACACAAGTCATTTTCCCATCAATTGTTTACAGACAGATTATTTAACTTATATTTCACTGTATCACAATTCCAGTGGGTCAGAAGTTTACATACACTAAGTTGACTGTGCCTTTTAAACAGCTTGGAAAATTCCAGAAAATTATGGAATGGCTTTAGAAGCTTCTGATAGGCTTATTGACATCATTTGAGTCAATTGGAGGTGTACCTGTGGATGTATTTCAAGGCTTACCTTCGAACTCAGTGCCTCTTTGCTTGACATCATGGGAAAATCAAAAGAAATCAGCCAAGACCTCAGAAAAATAATTGTAGAGCGCCACAAGTCTGGTTCATCCTTGGGAGCAATTCCATACGCCTTAAGGTACCACGTGCATCTGTACAAACAATAGTACGCAAGTATAAACACCATGGGACCACGCAGCCTGTCTCCTAGAGATGAACGTACTTTGGTGCAAAAAGTGCAAATCAATCCCAGAACAACAGCAAAGGACCTTGGGAAGATGCTGGAGGGAACAGGTACAAAAGTATCTATATCCACAGTAAAACGAGTCCTATATCGATATAACCTGAAAGGCCACTCAGCAAGGAAGAAGCCACTGCTCCAAAACCGCCATAAAAAAGCCAGACTACGGTTTGCAACTGCACATGGGGACAAAGATTGTACTTTTTGGAGAAATGTCCTCTGGTCTGATGAAACAAAAATATAACTGTTTGGTCATAATGACCATCGTTATGTTTGCAGGGAAAAGGGGGAGGCTTGCAAGCAAAAGAACACCATCCCAACCGTTAAGCACGGGGGTGGCAGCATCATGTTGTGGGGGTGCTTTGCTGCAGATGGCTTCACGAGGAAGGAAAATGATGTGGATATATTGAAGCAACATCAAGAAATCAGTCAGGAAGTTAAAGCTTGGTCGCAAACGGTTCTTCCAAATGGACAATGACCCCAAGCATATTTCCAAAATGATTTAAGGACTAGAAAGTCATGGTATTGCAGTGGCACCAAAAAGCCCTGACATCAATCCTATAAAAAATTTGTGGGCAGAACTGAAAAAGCATGTGTGAGCAAGGAGGCCTACAAACCTGACTCAGTTACACCAGCTCTGTCAGGAGGAATGTGCCAAAATTCACCCAGATTATTGTGGGAAGCTTGTGGAAGGATACCCAAAACACTTGACCCAAGTTAAACAATTTAAAGGCAATGCTACCAAATACTAATTGAGTGCATGTAAACTTCTGACCCACTGGGAATGTGATGAAAGAAATAAAAGCTGAAATAATTCTCTACTATTATTCTGACATTTCACAATCTTAAAATAAAAAGTGGTGATCCTAACTGACCTAAAACAGGGAATTTTTACTAGGATTAAATGTCAGGAATTTTGAAAAACTGAGTTAAAATGTATTTGGCTAAGATGTATGTAAACTTCCAACTTCAACTGTACACATTATTACAGTAAACACCATTAACCCAGATCTCTTCACTCCTCCCAACATAACATTGGCAGTGTGCATGGTCTGTTTGTTTGCAGTATGTTTAACTTCTCAGAAAGCACACATTAACAAGCTGTAACAAACAATATTTCAATCACCCATTGTATGTATGATTGTGACAAGTAGTGATGAATAAATCTTATCATATGATGACTAGTGGAACTGAACTGCCAAATGGCTGCTCTAATCCAACACGAATGGATGGAATACTTGACTGCAGTCTACCTGCAGGTTTTGCTCAGTTGTAACCCAGTGACCTCCGACCCCGAGCAGAGTGATGATGTCATGCTTGTAGGGCAGAAGACACCTGGCCTCTGGCTCCTCCTCATGCAATCTCACTGGAGGAACAACACACACACACAACATCACCACAATAACTTTGAAGGACACCTCTTAAGCTTGTGTCAGGGGTATAAAAACAACAGGGCACAACAGTGACTCCATTTTCCTTCCATTCCTGTTACAAACCTTTACCGTTGTGTTAAAATACAAAATCACAGAAGCACACACACACAGCACTACGATTCATGTTAGACAAAGCTAGCTAGCATAATGGATAACAACAACCTACGGCCCTACATTGGCTTCTTACCTCCAGAGTCAATGACAATGTCCACCCCTAGACCGCCCGTCTCTTCCAAACAGGAATCCACCAGGTCCACCTTGGCATCCCACACACCTATCACTCTGGCTAGACACAGGACAGGGAAAATCCTTATGAAGGCTACACGCCAAACAGTGTTCCAACAATAAATAAGCATTTTTGGTACTCCATTTCCATTGACCTCCAAGGGGACACACACAAGACTTACCTACAAGAGACTCTCGCACTCCTAGAATGCGTGATTTGAGTCAAAGAGTGACAGAGGTAAGAGTGGTAAGAGCGGAGAATGAGACAGAGGAAACAAAGAGCATAGACTAGGATGAAATACTACGGGCCAGTTTCCCAGGGAATTTCCATCTAGCATGCTTTTCAGTCCGGGACTCTGCTTAACCTGTGACTGAGAAACCGGCCCTGTGCGTTGCTGTCAGAACTTTACTAATGTATTTTTCATGATGAGAGTGGTTTAGGTAACTGATAATAAAGCCGTCTCGTCACATCCATTATTACCCGGCTGCATCAATTTACAATCCTCAACTTCCAACACCTTCTCTACTGTGACACCGCTACTCTATTTACACACACACGTTGGCCCCCTCCCTGTTCTCACCGACGCTGGGCCGAAGCTGCTCCAGGAACTTCTGGTCTTCGGAGGACAGAGCTGACGCCAGGACTTTAACCCCATGGTAGTGGGCCAGCTGGATGGACAGAACTCCAAAGGGCTGAAAGGCATAAACACAGCCAAAATAGCAGTTAGTAGTCTTGTTCTCTTAAAGAGAATTGTGTGCTACTATTAAGATTCTTTGCTGCCATCTTCTTGTGATGTCCAATTATGGATTTCTACAGTGCCATTGAAGGCTCAGATGAGGGGCCACTATGGGGAAATACCTACACTGGCTCCATCCAGCACGAGCAGTGTGTGCCCGGATGCCATACGGGCTAGGGTATGGAGGGCTGTATAGGCCCGGAGTCCATCCCGAATGGCCCCTGCCACCTCCACCCATCTCAACTTCTCTGGCTTCTGCACTGGTGAACGAACACAAAAGTCACTAATTTATTGCAGAAGAAACAATTACTTAATTTGTACCATCAAATCCCTTTATTCCTTTGTTAATTTGAACCAACAAATGCTAATAGATGCGATAGATGTACTCTAGCATAACACTTGGATTTTGGACATGTGCAACATACCAAGATGATTCTCGTTGATGACGACGGCATCGCACAAACCAGACATCGCTGTATCCAAGGGCAGAATTCCTGTCATGCGAAAGAAGGGAAAAGCAAAGCCTAGATAAATACACCATGGTCATATCCAAAAATTATAAATGGGAAGGGTCTTTCAATAGGTTATCGGGAACATTGCCGTTGACAATGTCAAAATCATCAAAATAGGGGGATGTTTTGAAGATCTATGATTTATCCTTATGTAGCAGGTTCAGATCCCATCTGTAACATTTACCTACAACTTCATCATCAGGTTGGAAAAAGGTCACCTTAGGCCCAACTGAAGACAGAACAAAAATATTGCAAACGATTAAAGGTTTGTTCCAAAAATATAGTACATTGTGAAATGAATGTACTAAACATCAAAGTGATAAACAAGGTCAATTACAATCCATGAAGTGGATATCCTGTTTACCTTGGAGGACGATCCCAACAATCTCCCTCCCTACTGGCACCAGGTCCCTTTGGAACTTTAGATCCTCATGGAGCTAACCAGAGGAGAGAGGGTAAGGAAATGTGACAAGTAGCCCATACAGCCATATATGATGTGTGGTCAGGTAAGGTAGGCCTGTCCTACAGCAACCCTGACCGAAAGCAACACATACTTTGGTCCCCAATTTTTTTACAAATAAAACAGGTCTGATACTTATTTTAAGCAGCATATTTAAAGTGACAACAGTAAGTCTTGTCCATTATGACTGAGACAGTAGGGCTATTGCTATGTCTATATAGTCAACACTGACAATACAATGAGTATAACACACATTTACACTTACTTTTAAATCCAGTGGACTAAGGGCACATGCCTTCACTTGCACTTTGACCTGGTTGCTACCGAGGGCACTGGGTACATTCTGTGACATGTTGAAAAGACAATCAGTGAGTTTGTCAGACAGCCAACTATGAGCCTTCCTGCTAAAAGTGTTGGCATGCTAGACTAAAGCGATAGCTTCATTATTATGCTGGGCACTCACCGTTTCCTGGATGACAAATTTCGCCTCTGCAGCGGTTTCACCCACTTTACAGTAAAGCCCTTTCATGGTGGAAAAACTGTCAATATGCAGGTGCAATTCACGTGCAATTATAGCAACTAACGTCAGTTGGCAATGCTTTGTTTAACTGTGCATTGAAAGTAGAAACTGTTAAATCATGTCAATGAGTATGCAGATATCTTACAAAAGAAATACATGTCATATTGGACATATGATATTAGCTAACGGTCTTCGGTTAAAAGAAAATGGGCAGAAAAATAGCTAACGTCCGCTAACTACGTGCATCAACAAATATTTGTACTGCTTCCTATAAATCCTCCGTACGCCCAAAAATGTTGATACCGCGAGATTGGTTTAAACTGCCCATTCGATTTTGTTTTATCGCATTCACAGAATTCATTGCCAATCAATGATTATGGTCCAATGGGGCACTTCCATCAAATTTTCCCTATTTGTGATTAGTACAATTTTACGTCGATCATATTATATCGTTCGCTGATTGGCTCGATATTGCAGACGCTCAGAAAACTCAACATCTCGCGGTAGTACCCCATTTTCCAATTTGCGTAGCCTTACGGCGGGCCCTTGGTGGAAGGGAATTTGCAATTACAGGGGAAATATCTCGCCAAATCGACCATTGCAGGGGAATTCATTCAATTGTATCTTATAAGTAACACACAGTTCCTTAGCTTATCAATTATTTAAGAATGGAAAACGAACGATGAGGTAAGAAAAATATGTTAATCAATCAGTAAAAATGTGGAAGAATTGCTTGCTAGCCTAGCTCACGCTAGCTGGTAACAGTGGCTAGTAGGGGGCAGACAAGACGGTCGGTAGGAAATCGCTGCACTGCACTTATCAGCCCATTTCGTGTTATTAGCTAGCTAACCAGTCGTATGCCATTGTATGCATTTTAGTGGATGATATTTCCAAGGTTCCTTACTTTAGCCAACCAAGTTAATTTGTGTTGAATGTGATGTTAAGCAAGCTATCTAACGTTAGTTAGCAATTATTTACATTAACGTTAGTTAGCAACTAACGTTAGTCGGATTAATCAGACTAATGCACAATTAATTGCTAACGTTAAATTATGTACAGGCTGAAACGTTTGTATGCAAAATCGGGTAAGTGTTCCTTACAAGACAGAATGTTGAATATTTCAACTTACTCTACCGGTTGTCTGTGGTTTGTCTATCCCTTCAGCTGCTCTTAATTTGAGACAAAATATCCACAAGAAAGTATTGTTTACCCGACTAGAGAGCAGGTAGCTAGTTACATATGTTATTATATTGTTGGGTTCGGCACCGAGGTAATAAAGGTAGTTTTATTCGATATTATCTCGTCAATAGATATTGAACCAAGCATTCAGAATTTAACATTTTCATTGTGGCATGCATGGCTCAATAACTATTGATGAGAGAGAACTGAATATCTAATGTAAAACTGATTTTACCTAGGTGCCTAGCTGAACCATTTACCTACCTACTGCTAAAAAGTTGGATAAACAATACTTTCCTGTGGATATTGTGTGTCAAATTTCGAGCATCTGAAGGACAAACTGCACAGACAACCGGTAGAGTAAGTTTCAACGCATTTTTTTTGCAACATTCTGGCTTTTAAGGAACATTTACAAGATTTTTCACACAAATGTGTCAGGCAGTATATACCAATGATTTATGTATTACAGCCTGACTAATCAGACTAGCTAGCAACCAATCATGTAAGCCAACGGCTAGCAGACTGACTAGCTAGCTAACGACGGTTCATTGACAGTTAGCTGGCCAGTTAGCTTGCTACCTTGGTATGCTTTAATTTTAATATTTTGCTTCGCTTCAATAGGAATGTCATGGCCATAGCTTTCTATTTGCAATAGAAAATAAGGCTTTGGACCTAGACATATCTAACTTTTTCTTTTTTTTGTAGTCTTTATTCTTTTTTAAATTAATATATATTTTTTTTAATTTAATTTAAGGGGTGGATCAGCTTAATATTGCGGAAAGAATGTTGCTTCCAGCAATGTAATTGTCTGCATCATTTCCAATCCCCCATATATTTTTTGTAAATATATATATCCATACACGCATGCATACATATACACACATATACATACACATACCTATATAGACATACATACTTTTTTAAAGAATATACCTTTATTATTATTCCCCCCAAACCTTACCACCAATCCCCCAATTGGAGTAAACTAATAAACACTTCTGCTTTTACCTTCAATTTATACATCTTATACACATTTTACAGTCTACTTTACAATAGTTCTCTCTTGTTTGTTCTTAGTCCTTCCTCTATTTCTAATGTCCATCCAGTTTGATTTCTATTTGTAACTGTGCTATTTCACAAAAGTTCGGAGCCTATATACATTTTACAGATCCCGTATGTTTTACATTGTTTATCTTGTTATTAGTCCCTGCCTTCAGCTCCATTCAACCACTCCCATCTATCTCTCAACATCATCCATTTCGGATTTCTATTTGCCATATATTTTTCAACTGTGCTGTGATGCTTCACAAAATAATTGAACCTTCCTATTCTCATAGCTTCTACAGATTGTAAATTAAAAATATATATTTTTGCTAAAATAATTATTATATTATTGATTGATTGACTATGGCTTTTCAAATCACCCAGTATTGCTATCTGCAGCGTTAGTTCTAGGCAAATGTTGCAATTCTTCAGCCGTACCTGGACCTGTGACCAAAAACGAGCTACATATGGACAATACCAAAATAAATGATCTAATGACTGCATCCTCACAGCAGAATCTGCAGAGCTGGGACGATTGTATCCCCCATATATATAACATTCTATTAGTTGCAAGAATTTTGTATAGTAATTTAAATTGAAAAATTCGAAGTTTTGAATCCGGCGTTGTTTTGCGTATCAATTCATAAACCATGTGCCATGGAATGGGTACATCGCAAATCTCGGGCCAACTATTTTGCAATTTATATGGCACAGCTGTCAGTTTTTTTTTTTTTTTGGTCCTTAAATGAAATTGGTATATGTTTTTATTTATCACACTTTTCTTTAACCATTTATGCTTTTTAATACTGGGCCGACATACAAGTTCCTTACTTTTTCCCCCTTCTACTTGCCTCTTTAATTTTTGTGGTAATGCTGCAATTAATTGGTTGTAATTTTGGGTAGAGCAGACATTTCCATATGTCTGTGTTAGCTGCATGTGTGACATAACTCCACCAGTCCTATTTATGATATCATTCACTAAAATTATACCTTTTTTAAACATTTCTTCGATAAATAGTTTTTTTTAATCAATTAGTATATTTGAATGTAACCACAATATTTGTTGTACTATTTGTTCCGTCCTTTCAGGTGGATTAAACTGAAATTGCAACCAACTTTCTACGGCTTGTTTAAAAAATAAAGATATTTTGGAGATTACACCTGCTCACTTTCGGTTGTTTGAAAAGGAAATAATCTGAATAAAGGGAAAAAGGCCCTTCTTGAACATAGGATGAGACAATCGTACCAAATTACTAGAGAACCAGTTTGGATTTAAGTATAACTTTTGTATGACTGATGCCTTTAGTGAGAGATCTAATGCTTTAATATTTAATAATTTCTGCCCTCTGCATTCATATTCATTATATAAATAGGCCCTTTTCATTTTATCTGGCTTGCCGTTCCAAATAAAATTGAATATTTTTTGTTCAGATAATTTAAAAAGCAGGTCACTAGGTGTAGCAAAACCATAAGCAAATAGGTAAACAGTGATATGACTAAAGAGTTAATCAGGATGATTTTTCCACAAATAGACAGGTATTTTCCTTTCCATGGTAGCAAGATCTTATCTATTTTCGCTAACTTTCTATAAAAAGTTTCTGGAGTGAGATCATTTTCTTTTGGGATTTGTATACCGAGTATGTCCACATCTCCGTCATACCATTTAATTGGTAAACTACATGGTAATGTAAAATGTGAATTTTTTTTGTGATCCAATACGTAAAATGGTACATTTATCATAATTTGGTTTCAATCCAGAGAGGATAGCAAAAGTATCTAGATCCTCTATGAGGCCGTGGAGAGACTCTAATTGTGGTTTTAAAAGAAAACATGAATCATCAGCCTACAATGACACCTTAGTTTTTATGCCACGGATTTCTAATCCCTTAATATTATTGTTTGATCTAATCTTAACAGCTAACATTTCGATGGCAATAATAAATAGATATGCCGATAGTGGACAACCTTGTTTTACTCCCCTAGATAGTTTAAAACTTTCTGAGATGTAGCCATTATTTACTATTTTACACCTAGGGTTACTATACATAACTTTAACCCATTTTTTATAAGAGATTCCCCAAAATTGAAATATTCTCGGCATTTATATATAAACTCCAGTCGTACTTTATCAAAAGCCTTTTCAAAATCAGCTATGAAAACTAGGCCTGGTGTCCCCGATATTTCATAGTATTCTATTGTTTCCCGTACTTGTCTTATATTATCTCCAATGTATAGTCCATGTAAAACACCTGTCTGATTAGGATGAATAATATCTGACAATACTTTTTAAATTCTATGCGCCAAGCATTTTGCTAGGATTTTTGCATCACAACACTGAAGTGTAAGAGGTCTCCAATTTTTTAAAATGGACTGGATCTTTATATATATCATTATTACTGAAACAGGACCCAAGTGGTATCAGACCTTGTTGCGCGTGTGATAATCTACCATTTATATAGGAGTGGTTAAAACAAGCTAATAATGGTCCTTTGAGTATATCAAAAAAAGTTTTGTATACTTCCACTGGTATGCCATCCAGCCCTGGAGTCTTTCCATCCTTAAAGGCCCCAATTGCATCAAGCAGTTCCTCCTCTGTAATTTGGCCTTCACATGAGTCTTTCTGTACAGATGTTAATTTTACATTATTATTATTAGGGAAAAAATCCATACAATTAGTTTCAGTTAGTGGAGATGGAGGAGCCTGAAACGAAAACATATTCTTAAAGTACTTTACTTCCTCTTTCAAAATATAATTTGGTGAATCATGCATTTTTTTTGGTAGCATTTCTATATTGAAGATTGATAAAGAATTTGGTGCATTTTTCCCCATTCCATCCAGTTCGCTTTATTTTTATAATATATTACACTGGATCTTTCTTGAATAAGTTCCTCCATTTCTTTTTGTTTTTCCTCTAACTTATTCTGTGCCTCTATGGTACCGTTTTTATTGCTATCTAACTGTACTGTTAGTCCTTCAATTTCCTTTGTTAATATGGACTCTTTTGATCTAAATTGCTTTTGTTTTATAGATGAGTACTGAATTGCATGGCCTCTAAAGGCACACTTAAGTGTCCCATACAATACGGGGATCTGCTGTACCTATGTTATGTCTGAAAAAGTCAGTTATAAATTCTTCTGTCCTAGTTCTAAACAATTTATCATCTAGTAGGCTTTGATTAAATTTCCAATATCCTCGCCCACGTGGAAATTCTGTAAGAGTAATATATATGCCAATTATGTGATGATCCAACCACATTCTGTCCCCTATCAACACTTTTTAAAACTTTTGGTGCCAGAGAGAATGGCATAAGAAAGTAGTCAAGACGACTAGCTTGATTAAGCATCCGCCATGTATTTCTCACAAGGTCAGGGTATTTAAGTCTCCATATATCCACTAATTCCAATATATCCATGACATTCCTGATTTCCTTAAGTGCCTGAGGGTGATAGTTTGTAGTGTGATTTCCTTTCCGGTCCATAGAGGTATTTAAGACCGTATTAAAATCTCCCACCATAATAATAGAGTCTAGTGTTGCTTGTAGAGTTGATAAATTCTTATATATATTTTCAAAGAAGCTTGCATCATCATTATTCGGACCGTATAGGTTAATAAGCCATATCTGTTTATTGTCCAATAATATATTTAAAATAATCCATATAACTTGAGGATCTGTTTGGACAATTTGCACATTTGGATCAAAATTATTGTTAATTAAAACCATCACCCCTTTTGAATTTCTTTGCCCATGGGAGAAATATATTTCGCCCCCCCCAGTTCTTTTTCCACAAAACTTCATCTAAAACTGTTGAATGGGTTTCCTGTAAACAATAGATATTATATTCCTTCTCTTTTAGCCAGGTAAATACTGATCGTCTTTTCTTATTATCTGCTTGGCCATTACAATTGTAACTGGCCACACTTATTTCAATACTTACCATGAGACACAACTTTCAAATATTTTGATCAAAATATATGTTTGTAAATGTACCATTTTAAAAAGTAACATGATGATTGAGTGTCTATATAGCTGTTCCATGATATTTGCATTTCTACTATTCCACCCGCTAAAAGTCCTCCTCATCCTGAGTTGGGTTGTCATCCCAATGCCCGGCAGACCACCCTCGACCCCCTGTCTCCCATAGCCCTGAACCGACTGGGATCCATCCTTTGAAAAGAGCACACAGTGCCATTTACCGAATTGAAGTAGATCAAATGCATTTCCATCGCCCTCACCTCGATTTATATTATATATAGCTGTGGATCATCCTCTACTGTCCCTAACATATTTTACTCCTTCGCAACAGTTGTGGGATACACACATACACCCACACACACTCAACCCTTACCCCCGCACAACCATAAGCTCACTTTCAACAATTGCACCAACCCAGAGCCCAACTCAAGATAGGTCTTGATTTACAAATGCACTTACAGTTGCAGCTGCATGAGAAGGCCTGCAAGACCGCGCAAAAAATTGGGCAAAAATTGAGAGATTTTATTTACCATTGTCACATCCTAGATGATGGAGGTCAAATGTACACCTTTTCCTTGAAACACCCACAATACGGTCACCCGTATTGACCATATTCCCAAGCATCTCCATGCAGTCCGACTTTGATTTTGTGCCACCAGGGTCACAATAATGTACCCCCTCTCTGAATGTCCGAGTGTGACCCCCCTCCCCATGGGTTACTGCAGCTAGTGTTGCCAGCACTGCCACTGCCTGGGTGGGGTCACCCCACCGGCTAGGTACAAGGTCGTCAAGGTTCTCATTAGCAGCTTTGAGAATTTCCTTGTGTAGTATGCTCTCCCTTTAGGGGGCTTTGGCTTTGCAGTACCAACCCTGCCAAGCAGGCTCAGAATCTTGAGGGGGCAGTGCTGCTCTTGGTCTCTGACCTTATTTTGGCTGCAGACCGCTTACAGCAGGCACATAAAACAGTTAGGGACTTCTCCTTAGTATCTGGGTCATTCTGGTTGGTCTCTAGGGTATAGGGTCATGGACCGTACCATTAAAATAGGATCATAAATAAATAATTAGATATAATTTCTTTTAAAAATGTAGTTCCCCATGATAGGACAATAATAAATCAAATGTATCATTTATTTTAAAACTGTTCCACCATGATAGGACAATAAATAAATAAGATGTATAATTCATTATAAAAGTATATCCATCATCTGAACAACATTGAAAGCCCTCATACCCCGGCTCACAGCAATACATTGGCTCTGGGATATGCAACCATTTCATTACTCACTCACTCAACTTTCCAAACCTAACAAATAAAAATAAACACACACCACACCATCCACATATACTGTGCCTTCTGTTTACTTAGTTTTTATCTTCACTATGTTGAATTAGTGCTTGTGTGTTATTAGTTATATGTGAAGATATATAGAAAAGCTATATTTTGTATTGTATTGTTTACAATCCATAACCGGGCTAGAATTGTGTTTATTTTCCTCATCTATGAGAACTTGGTAATTTTAAAAATAATCATGGAGTAGTCTTTGTGTCTCTGAACAACTGGTTATCAATATATAGTTTATCAACGACGAGAGCTACTCGTTAAACTTTTAATCTATTTTCTTTGAAAATTGGATACAGAACTTTACGCCGTTCTGCAATTTCCTTTGGAAACTGATCATTCATGCCAATTTTCCTCAACGGCTTCCCACAGAACGGTGTTCTCCGTATTTAATTTCATACATTTCGGTATTCAATCTTATTGACTGTCCCTTTTAGCTTGTGTGTTTCCTTCTCCAATGTCGCAGCTTTTTCATCACTCATCTCTAATTCAAGTATACCCAGTTTGTCATTTATTGATTTTAACAGATCGGTTTCGACCTTTACCATTCCCGGTGGTGAAAATATTAAATTGTCTGTCTGTAGAAGTGTCACGTTTCCGTTTTAAAATCGGTTCCCCTGTCTTACTTTCCGTCATGTTTGCGTGTTGCTTGTTTTCGTAATATTTGTCGATAAATGTCTCTAGTCTTAAGATTTTGTTTTGTGTTATTATCCAGATTGAAGGTTATCACCCACCAGATTATGTAGTACTAATATTTTAGTCTATCTTGCCGATATTGAATATTACGTTTTATCTTGAGGTGCTCTACATAACTTCGTTCAGTCCGCCATTACCTTTACGTCATGTTTTTTTTGCAAGAGAGCATATCTAACTTGCTATTGACAAAAGCTGGGTTGTGCCCTTGCCCTGACATCATTAGTCTTGCACAGGTTGGATTATTTTGCTTCTTTTGTTTAGCTAATGAAATTAATATCCCTCAAACACGTGTCTACTCTAGGATATTTCTGTCTGACATCTCGCCATGCCACTAGCATGCATTTGTGTGTGTGTGTTTGTTAGAGGGAGACCTGCAGAGAAAGAGAGAGCGAGTGGTTTTTAACAGCCATGCTTGGCATTGACACACACACACACACACACACACACCCAGTAGCCCAACCTAAACCAAGGTCCACTGTCTGACTCTAGAAGCCATGCCAGCTTGGCTGTAGAGAAAGATCATATAAATTATTAATGTGCATTGAACTTTGTTGCTGTCAATGACACCCTAACCCAACTTATCTTGATTTGAGGGGCATGAAGGAAGTGACATGCTTTGATTTTGGTCACAAGGCCATAGCATAGAGTGCCTTTTGCCACCACAGTTTCACTTTCCAGTGCTATAGCCTGCTGAGTTTTGGCTGACTTGTAGGAGACCCACTGTGCTGCTCTGGCGCCAATGATTAGTGTTAACCAAATAACTGAATTAGCATGCTTTGGCGTCTTAGCAGCAAAGGCTGGGGGGAACTGCTTTGCTGGACTTGCATCTCCCTCTCAAATGGGGCTTTGGGTTTTTCTCTGTTTATCAGCTTTATTCAATACCATAGAATACGGCTGGGCGGTATACTGTATTTGACTATATACCAGTATTGATGCATGGACCATTTGGGGTTTTTACTTTACCTTCTATAACGGTATTTGAATATTTGATTTGTTAAATGTGATATGCCTTGTGTAACATCCATTTTTATAGTTTAAACCACTACGACGGTAGGCCGTCATTGTAAATAAGAATTTGTTCTTAACTGACTTGCCTAGTTAAATAAAGGTTAAATTAAAAAAATTAAAAGAACTTGAGTCATCCCTCTCCACTCCGTTTTCCACACAGACCTATCCCCACCCGATGTTTTCACTTTCCTTCTTAATATAAATCCACAAGCGTTATAAAATGACACTTAGTTTCTTTTTCTTACATCTGCAAACAGCTAGTTTGTTTTGCCTTAGCATGTTTTAGCTTAATCATGTTAGCCGCTAATGCTAATCACTAGTTAGCTGGCTAGCTATTAAATGTACTGAGTCAGAGCAAACGTAGCTAGCTATACAGCCTGATACCAGTGATGGGGTATGCCTAAA
Organism: Salvelinus namaycush; assembly: GCF_016432855.1. NCBI lineage: Eukaryota > Metazoa > Chordata > Actinopteri > Salmoniformes > Salmonidae > Salvelinus > Salvelinus namaycush. The sequence continues at coordinate 40,647,819 of NC_052313.1, read as the reverse complement.
TCAGCGTGTTGTTTGTGCAACAGTATCTTCTAAATGAAAGAGGAATAGGAGAAGCATGAATATGTTACCAACATAAAGAAACATTTAATGTAGCCAAAAATTATAGGGTCTTCTAGGAAACACTGACCAACACTTTGGTTCCTACCCTGTCACAACAACTCCTCCCTGACATTTTAATTTGTTGTCATATCAAACAACACTGTATTTAAAGTGCCCACTAATATTTATATTCCACGGGAGGACGGCTCATAATAATGTCTGGGATGGAGTATAATGGCTGGAATGGCATCAAACATGTTTGATATCATTCCATTTACTCCATTGCAGCCATTATTATGAGTTGTCCTCCACTGTTATATTCTAAATATAGAATTAGAATAAACATTCTATTTCCATGATTCCAAATGTTCACCCAAGTGTGTTGATCTAAATCGCAAGTCAAATTACAATTGCAACAATTGGTGAAAAATGATTTTTTGGGTTGATATGAATAGTATAAAACATTCAGAATGGAGAGACCCATTGAAATCACTTAGAATGTATGCTGCCACCCGAGGGGCACGTACTACTCATAAAGCAAATTTCTAAACATAAAATACTGTCATACCGAGAGAGAAAAAACTGATATGATAATTTGGCCAAATCGCCGAGCCCTACTATAGAGTCATGGCAAGAAAACACAGAAAATTGCCCTGCCTGGTAAGAAATGCAGTCTTGTTGACGGTAGGTAGATTCACAATACACATAGTATTGACTTGGCTTTTGAACTAGGAATTTCCCCCTAAGGACTGAACATGGTGTGGTTATTGCAGAGGGAATTCCAGACTTATCTTAGCACAGGGAAAATGGCCCACCAAACCTCCTAATCGTTTCTGCGTTTTTACATTAACCTTCGACTGAGCTGATCTGCATCGGGGCTTATGGGCTGACTGACAGGCAGCGGGCTTGTGTTGTGTGTGTGTGTGTGTGTGCATGCATGTGAGAGAGCTTTGGCTGCACAGTTGCAGATACTGCAGCGCTCCTATCGCCCCATGGTTGCTCAGCTACAGGGCAACCTTGACTTGACATTGGCTGGAGCATGGCGTTTCAGGTCCTCGACAGGAAAGTGTCACATTAAATCTACCCACCAGCAATCCACACAGTCAACTGCAGTGCATTTTTTTCAGCATATTTAATTATACTGCCAAAGCAACATGATATAGGTTACAGCTACATATGTTTCAAAGAAGCAGGCAATGCTGTTGCTACCCCAGTGGCCCGTTCCCCACCTCAACCTTTTGACCCTTGACCAGTGAACCAGAGCTGCCCTTTGGTCACCAGACTGCCAATTGGTTGCACAGCATTCACTGCAGGATCTGTGGGCCAGAGATTGACACGCCATCTGATAGTTAGATAGTTGCCTGATGGTTTCTTAAACACCAACTCCCTTTTATCCAAGGTCATGTTAGTTTGATGAGTGATAATTCTGATGTTGGTGCTGCAGTTGGGAGTAGGATTCCCTCAAATACTGTCTGCATGCAGTTTGGATCTCTCTTGGAGATGGTGGAAATAACTGTGTGTGTTGCACAGTTCTCACCTCTGTTGTACAGTGCATTCGGAAAATATTCAGACCCCTTGACTTGCCACATTTTGTTACGTTAACTTCTTATGGCTGCATCCCGCTACCGGGACCGATATGACAACAGCCAGTCCAAGTGCAGGGCGCCAAATTCAAACAACAGAAATCTCATAATTAAAATTCTTCAAACATACATGTGTCTATTATCATTTTAAAGGTAATCTTGTTGTTAATCCCACCAAAGTGTCCGATTTCAAATATGCAATTCAGCGAAAGCACTACAAACGATTATGTTAGGTCACCACCAAACCACAATAAGCACAGCCATTTTTCCAGCGGAGGATAGCTTTCACAAAAAGCAGAAATAGAGATAAAATGATTCACTAACCTTTGATTATCTTCATCAGATGACACTCATAGGACTTCATGTTACACAATACATGCATGTTTTGTTTGATAAAGTATATATTTATAACAAAAAATCGGAGTTTACATTGTCGCGTTACATTCACTAGTTCCAAAAACATCAAGTGATTTTGCATAGCCACATCGTTTCAACAGAAATACTCATCATAAATGTAGATGATAATACACATGGAATTATAGATATACCTCTCCTTAATGCAACCGCTGTGTCAGATTTCAAAAAAACTTTACGGAAAAAGAAAATCATGCAATAATCTGAGACGGCGCTCAGAACAATAGCCAAATTAGCCGCCATGTTGGGGTCAACAGAAACCAGAAAATACATGATAAATGTTTCCTTACCTTTGATGAACTTCATCAGAATGCAGTCCTAGGAATCCCAGGTCCACAATACATGCTTGATTTGTTCGATAATGTCCGTTATTTATGTCCAATTAGCTACTTTGGTTAGTGCATTAGCGGTGAACAATTCCAAAGTCACAAAGCGCATCCACTATAACGTGACGAAATGTCCAAAAGTGCCGTAACACTCAGTAGAAACATGTCAAACGATGTACTGAATCAGTCTTTAGAATGTTGTTAACATATATCTTGAATAACGTTCCAACCGGAGAATTAGATTGACTTCAGAAGAGCGGTGGAACGGAGTTCCTTCTTATGTGAAGGCGCGTGTTCAATGCGTGGTCACCTCATGGCAGTGATTACTAATTCCTGTCTCCTTCGGCCCCCCTTCACATTAGTCATCAGACAAAGTTCTATTGACTGTTGACATCTAGTGGAAGCCGTAGGAAGTGAAAACTCATCAATATCTCGCTGTAATTTCAATGAGAGCTTGGTTGAAAATCTGCCACCTCAGAAACAATTCAAACAGGAAGTGGAACTTCTCAGGTTTTTGCCTGCCATATGAGTTCTGTTATACTCACAGACATAATTCAAACAATTTTAGAAACTTCAGAGTGTTTTCTATCCAATACGAATAATAATATGCATATATTAGCAACTGGGACTGAGGAGCAGGCAGTTTACTATGGGCACCTCTGTGCACCTTTCATCCGAGCTACTCAATACTGCCCCTGCAGCCATAAGAAGTTAAAGCCTTATTCTAAAATATATAAATTTTTTCCCACCCCCTCAATCTACACACAATATCCCATAATGACATTTTTGCTCATTTATATATGTTTTTTTAACTGAAAAATAACCTTTTAAATAAGCATTCAGACCCTTTACTCAGTACTTTGTTGAAGCACCTTTTATCAGCAATTACAGCCTCGAGTCTTCTTGGGTATGACGCTACAAGCTTGGCACACCTGTATTTGGGGAGTTTCTCCCATTCTTCTCTGCAGATCCTTTCAAGCTCTGTCAGTGTTGGTTGTCGCTGCACAGCTATTTAAGGCTCTCCAGAGATGTTTGATGGGGTTCAAGTCCGGGCACTGGCTGGGTCACTCAAAGACATTCAGATACTTGTCCCGAAGCCACTCCCGCATTGTGTTGGCTGTGTGCTTAGGGTCGTTGTCCTGTTGGAAGGTGAACCTTCACCCCAGTCTGAGGTCCTGAGTGCTCTGGAGTAGGTTTTCATCAAGGATCTCTCTGTACTTTGCTCCGTTCATCTTTGCCTTGATCCTGACTAGTCTCACAGTCCCTGCTGCTGAAAAACATCCTCACAGCATGATGCTGGCGCCACCATGCTTCACTGTAGGGATGGTGCCAGGTCTCCTCCAGACATGACGCTTGGCATTCAGGCCAAAGAGTTCAATCTTGGAGAGATTGGAGAGTCCTTTAGGTGCCTTTTGGCAAACTCAAAGCGGGCTGTCGTACCTTTTACTGAGGAGTGGCTTCCATCTGGCCGCTCTAGCATAAAGGCCTGATTGGTGGAGTGCTGCAGAGATGGTTGTCCTTCTCAAAGGTTCTCCCATCTCCACAGAGGAACTCTAGAGCTCTGTCAGTGACCATCGGGTTCTTGGTCACCTCCCGGACCAAGGCCCTTCTCCCCCGATTGCTCAGTTTGACCGGGCGGCCAGCTCTAGGAAGAGTGACACCTCTTTTTATTCCTTTCTTCAGTCGATCCAAATGGGCCTGTGTCTGTGCGACTTGGATCACTTCGTACGTCTGTGTTTTGCTAGCTTTTTCTCCTATACTTTTTTTGTTTGGATTTTTCACAATTCTTTTTTTGCTGCTATTAGTATTCTTCTGAGCAGCTCAAGGACACTATAAAAGTCACTTGATGACTTAAACAGCCTCCCCACCTGTGCAGGGATTTTTCTGACATAGGCAGCACGCCCAAGGGTTTCTAAGTCCAAACTGAACATTTCCAAACTATGAAGTATTGATTTTGTTATTAAGTTTGAGCACAAGAACACAGCATTAGCCATGGCATATATTCCTGCAATTATATGCATTATCTTTAAAACGGCAAAGTTTTCTCAGCTCCATGGCTAGAATATGTAGAATCCCTGGGAATTTGCTTTAAAACTGCAACATTTTCTCTCAGTTTCATGGAAAAATTCCTAGAACTGCAAGAAATTTGCTTGAATGCTAAAATTGCTAAATAAATAAAAAAGATGGGGGGCTTCTATCGTTTTTTCAAATTAATCCGTGCCGACAGCGCCAGTAAGTTTCTTTTTTGTGTGTAAAATAATCTTTATTTAAAAAAAATATATATATATATAATTTGACAAACATAATAGATTTAATTCATATGATTACATCTGTTTTCACATCAATAAATGGCTTCATTATTCAGCTACTTAACATGATTTACATACTGCCACGCCCACCACCTAAGCCTCTTTTTGATCCTGAAAAAACACTCCTGTGCCATTAGTCAGCCCCACTTGGTGCTGTTCACTTTAACTAGTAGGGTTGTGACCCGCAATATTTTTTCCACAGCGAAATGAAAACACAAAGTAGGTCACCTATTTGGTCCTTTTTAAAACCTGTTGTATGTCAAATATTGTTGGCTATAGCTTGGAAAATAAATAAATGTGACTCTGAATGACAACATGATGTTTGCTTCCAACATTAGGGCTGTTTTTCTAAATAAGGTAAATCCGGTTTGTTTTGTTTCCTTGCCATGATATTAATGAGGATCGCGTTACTGGTAGGGTCTCGGCCCTAATATTTAGGCCATATCAAATCAGATTTTGTCACATGCGCCAAATACAACAAGTGTAGACCTTAGAGTAAAATGCTTACTTACAAGCCCCTAACCAACAATGCAGAGTAAAGAAAAAGTTAGAAAAATGTCAAAATGGTAAAACAATTAAAACAATAACGAGGCTATATTAAAGGGGTCCCGGTACCGAGTTAATGTGCAGGGGTATGAGGTAATTGAGGTAATATGTACATGTAGGTAGGGGTTAAGTGACCATGCAGCAGCAGCGGATGTGAAGGAATGTATGTATGTGTGTAGTGTCAATATGTGTGTGTTTTGTGTGGAGTCAATATGCATGTGTGTGGGTATGTGGTTAGTCCAGTGAGTGTACATGGAGCCTGTGCAAGAGAGTCGGAGCAAAAACATATAATAAATTAGAATAAAATAAGGCGGTCAATGCAAATAGTCCAGTTAGCCATTTGATTAACTGTTCAGCAGTCTTATGGCTTTGGGGTAGAAGCTGTTAAGAAGCCTTTTGGTCCCAGGCATGCCGCTTCGGTACCTCTTACCGTGCAGGAGCAGATAGAACAGTCTATAACTTGGGTGGCTTGATTCTTTGACAATTTTTAGGGCCTAGCCCTAATAGGATGAGAGTCCCTCTACTTAGCCACTTTTGTCCTCCAGTGTGGCACTGCTTTTGACGTCAACATTACAGGCAAGAATGTGATAACAGTAGCGGCACAAGACTTTCACACCAGAGTGTGTCTAGGCGAGGATGGTGAGGGACGTGAAGTGGGGTCTATTATTACCCCTCACACTGTCCCGTCACCCCATGCCCCACTTAAGGCGGAGAACAAAAACACATCAACTTCCAGTTCCACATAGGGTTGCAAAGGGTTGGAAACTTTACGGTACATTTCCAGAATTATATACACTACCTTGACCATAGCCGTATGGGCCCTGGTCAAAAGTTGTGCACTATAAAGGGAATAGGGTGCCATTTGGGATTCCGCCTATCCTATGCCTCTCTCTCTGAACTGTCCTTTTCAAGACCCTGGGTCACGGAAACGCTCATCACCACCAACGACAATCCGAGTTAGATAAGTTAGAGGGAGAAACTAGGTCAGAGGGACAAAACAGCCTTTCCTACCCCCTCCCTCATTTGCTTGGTATGTGTGAGGCGTGAGTGTCTGTGAGTCAGTAAGTGTAAGGCGTGTGTGTGTGTGATGAGCGTGTGTGATGAGGCTCTTGTGCGCCTCTCCAGGGAGATGTGATGTGAATGAAGTGTAGGATGGTGAATCGCTGTGGAACAGCATGGTAATCTGCTCTGCTCTGTCTGCTCTTTGTGTTGACTCAAGCCTTTCTGCCTGGAGGACAGAAAGAGAAGCTGGCAGCAGCGTCAGTGCACTGCTGGCCTGGCTTTGCTCTTACGAAACAGAACCCTTCAAAGTTCCAGAAACAGTCACTTCTGTAATTAACGCACACGAACAAGCTTTTTTTTCTTTTTTTTTACCAAACCGAAACTGCCTAGTATGGGAATGTCGTAGAAAATGACTTTTTTTTTATATGAACAGAGAGAAATTTACAGTGTTGCGTCTATGTCGTTGAAATGTTTCAGCCTGCTTGGAGCTCCCGCTGTGAGGGCTGTACGGGGGGGGGGGTGTGGTCTGGCTCTGATTAAAACGCCTTGGGAGGTGCTGCTCCCTTCCCCCATGTCTTTGTTTTACTGATACTCAGGCTATGGCCGTCCTCTCTCACCATGACGTTTACACAGCTGGGATATAACATTGGCCTCTCCTCCCTTCCCTCTCCCTCCCTCTGTATGTCATTCATTCACTTTATAGAAACATGAAGAGGGCCCCTCTGTCCCCCATCCTCCCCTCATGTGACACCCACCCCAGGATGTAGCTAGGCCATTTTAAGGCCAGAGTTCTGTCAAATCAAATGTTATTTGTCACATGCTTCGACAACAGGTGTAGACTAACAGTGAAATGCTTACACACGGGCCCTTCCCAACAAACCAGTGAAAAAAGAGAAATAATAGAAACATAAAAAATAACACAAGTAATGATATGGCTATATAGACTGACTCGGTACTGGTACCCAATGTGCAGGGGTACGAGGTAATTGAAGTGTATATATGTAGATATAGGGATAAAGTGACTAGGTAACAGGATAGATAATAAACAGTAACAGCAGCGCATGTGATGAGTCAAAATAGTTAGTGCAAAAAGGGTCAATGCAGATATTCAGGGTAGCTATTGGTTATCTATTTAGCAGTTTTATGGCTCGGGGGTAGAAGCTGTTCAGGCTCCTTAACAGCTTCTACCCCGAGCCATAAGACTGCTGAACAATTAATCAAATGGCCAACCAGCATATTTACATTGACCCAACCTTTGTTTTTACACTGCTGCTACTCGCTGTCAATTATCAATGCATAGTCAATTTACAAATGACCTCAACTAACCTGTACCCCTGCACATTGACTTGGTACCGGGACCCCCTGTATAAAGCCTCGTTATTGTTGTATATTTTTATTTTGTAAATATTTTCTTAACTCTATTTCTTGAGCTGTATGGTTGGTTAAGGGCTTCTAAGTAAGCATTTCACGGTAAAATCTACACCTGTTGTTCAGAGCATGTGATGAATAAAAGTTGATTTGGTGCATCGGCACCACTTGCTGTGCGGTAGCAGAGACACCGCCTGGTATAGAGGTCTTGGATGGCAGGGAGCTCGGCCCCAGTGATGTACTGGGCCTTACGCACTACCCTTTGTAGTGCCTTACAGCCAGATGCCAAGCAGTTCCATACCAAGCGGTGATGCATCCTGTACACTGAGGAACTTGATGCTCTCAACCTGCTCCACTACAGCCCCGGAGATGTGAATGGGGGTGTGCTCGGCACTCTGTTTTCTGTTGTCCGCGATCAATTCCTTTTGTTTTGCTTACGTTGAGGTTGTTGTCCTGGCACCACACTTCCAGGTCTCTTACCACCTCCCCGTAGGCAATATATTTAATTTAAATTGTATTTATTTAGCAGAAACTTAGCCAGAGCGACTTACAGGAACAATTAGGTTTAAGCGACTTGCTCAAGGGCACATCGGCAGATTTTTCACCTAGTCGGCTCTGGGATTTGAACTGACAACCTTTTGGTTACTGGCCCAACACTCTTTACTGCTAGGCTATCTGCAGCCCTGTATCATTGTTGTCAGTGATCTGTCCTACCACTGTGTTGTCGGCAAACTTAATGATGGTGTTTGAGTCGTGTGTGTCCAGGGTCCAGTTGATGAGGGAGGTGTTTAATCCCAGGGTCCTTAGCTTTCGTGATGAGCTTGGAGGGCTTCTGTGGTGTTGAATGCTGAGCTGTAGTCAATGAACAGCATTCTCACAAAGGTGTTCCTTTTGTCCAGATGGGAAATGGCAGTGTGGAATGCAATAGCAATTGCGTCATCTGTGGATGTATTGGGGTGGTATGCAAATTAGAGTTGGTCCACGGTGTCTGGGATGATGGCATTGATGTGAGCCATGACATGCCTTTCAAATCATTTCATGGCTACAGATGTGAGTGCTAAGGGGCGATAGTCCATTTAGACGGGTTACCTTAGCGTTCTGCATGAAACATTACAGAATGGGTCAGGTAGAGGTTGTGAATGTTGACCTGTTTAAGGGTCTTAGTCACATCGGCTACGGAGAGCGTGATCACACAGTCGTCCGGAACAGCTGGTGCATGTTTCAGTGTTACTAGCCTCGATTCAGTGTTGTTAACCAGATGACAATCCACCTGTACATAATTGTTGCGTCTCAAATGGCACCCTATTCCCTTTTCTAGTGCACTACCTTTGACCAGTATCAATGCACTATAAAGGGAATAGGGTGCCTTTTTGGGATGCACCCATGACAATCATTTGTCAGTCAGTGCAACACTACTGACTGACTTGACTCACTGTACTTTACAGTCAAGTGATGCGTTTAGGCCTATCTACCTATTACCAAACAGGTTATTACAAGTCTCTATTGCAAAATGTTTACCTGTCTGTTAACAGCTTGCAGCCTGGCCTGCCCTCCCCTGATGAAAGGAATAGAAAAAGGCATAGAACATGAAACGGCTTTGATTTCCTTTTGAGGGGAGCTTCTGTCTTTTGGGAGTTGGAGGAGAAGCGTGAGGAGAAGAGCGAGGATATAGACACTGTAGACTAAATGTTGTTGCCCTTCCTGTCTTGTCTTTCAGGTGTTTGCAGCTTGCGGCTGCAGTTGACTGACCGACTGAACAATGGCTCAGTTTCCCACGCCCTTCGGAGGTGAGTGCCACCCAACCAGATTGACAGCCGTCTGCCTGGCACACCGTGTATGTGTGTGTGTTTGTTTGTGTCACAAGCTTGTATGTGTGAGTGAAATGTATGCCCGTGCAGGTGTGTGTGTGTGTGTGTGTGTGTGTGTGTGTGTGTCCTGATCTCCCTCTACACATGGATTAATGAGAGTTGTACTGTAACTTCGGCACAAAGGAAGGGTCACTATCAAGTTATTACTCCCAGGAGGTGGCAGCCTGCCTGCTGGACTGCGTGGGCTGCATCCCTAATGCCACATTCCTCAAAATCAACTCTGAACCGCAAAGCCATTTCCACTGCATTTTAGCAGTGGTCCCCTTTAATCATCAGGGACTGATTTAGACTGAGACACCAGGTGGGTGCAATTAATTATCAGTTAGAACAGAAAACCAGCAGGCTCCGTACCTCGTAGGGTAAGAGTCGTATACCCCTGCCCTGCATTGTGCACTATATAGAAAATGGGGTAGCATTTGGGATGCAGCCATGGTGTATGGTGTAAACCTCAGATCACCAACCACCACTTAATTTACTCTCTCTCCCCCTCCCATGACTCACCTTAATGCTGTGTTCCATGACTATACGGAGACTTAACTGAGCCCCCCACACACACACACACACTCACACAGGCCAGGCGAGAGCTTCAACTGATCTTTCTCTCTCAGGGGGCCTGGACGCCTGGGTGATCTCTCTGGACGAGCGAGCCAAACATGACCAGCAGTTTGTCAGCCTGGCCCCCTCACCAGCTGGCTACATCACAGGTCAGCTTCACTCACAGCAGGGGAGGGGAGGGGATGGACAAACGAAGGGAAAGAGCGGTACAGTACAGCATCATGTCAGGCAGCAGTTACTTGAAGATATCAGAAGATCACTTCATAAGGACTTTCTCTTATATTACACACACACACACACACACACACACACACACACAGTACCAGGTCAAAGGTGAAGGGGTAATGAAGCTTGGTGGACTGAGGCTAGGGCGGGCTTTTTCATTCCCTACAGCCCACACAGTAGCAAGTAACTTCATTCTCTACTCATCTCACTGTCAGAAAGGACATTTCAGTCACTCACACTCACTCATATGATCATCTGATATCATTGCATTGGTGTTTTGATTTTCAACATAACCTTGCACAACCCCGACACCCTTTTAGAGAAGTGTAAGTGCTTGTTTCACTCGGCTACTTCAGCAACAAGTCTTTCGCAAGCCGCAGTCATTTCATACTTCTCAAAATGTATGATTTCTTCAAATTGAAATTTGCATTTGATTCCTCTTGAAAGAGGAACCAACTGGCCTCTTTCTCTCTGTGTGTTTGAATAGATATATCCATAATGGTGTACAACAGACTCAACACTATTATAATATTATTTTCCCTTCTCATTGTCCGTAGGTGACCAGGCCAGGAATTTCTTCCTGCAGTCAGGGCTGCCCCCTCCCATCCTGGCACAGATATGGTGAGTGACTCCTCTCACTCCATCTCTCCCATTCTCAACTCAATCCACTGTTAATGTCAACCACTGCTGTCTCTTTCTGTTTGCCTTTCTCTTGTTTTTGTCAATCTCCTCCCTCTGTCTTCCACTCCACTTTCACTCACTCTTTCTCTCTCTCCCCCTCTTTCTCTCATCCCCCTCTCTCTCTCTCGCTCTTCAATTGCTTTATTGGCATGCCATCCACACGGACATATTGGTAAAGCAGAGATTCACAACAACAATGAGAATAATCAGCATAATGTGATCGTATCTTTACTTTCTCCCTCTCTTGCTCTCTCTCAGGGCCCTGGCCGATATGAACAATGATGGGAAGATGGACATGCACGAGTTCTCCATCGCCATGAAGCTGATCAAGCTCAAGCTGCAGGGTCACCCCCTGCCCCCCTCTCTGCCCCCCTCCATGAAGCAGCCGCCCCTCACCCTGCCCCCGCCACCCACCGCACCCTTCGGTAAGAGACAGGGGCAGGGTGCTTCTCAATAGTCTAAAGGGGCTTCCTTGCCTCCATCTGTAGTGATCTGTACAGCAGGATAGGTAAAAGCAGTGTGGTGGATGCAACAACAAAAAAAGTACATATTTGCTTTAACCTGTCCACTTGTTCTTTCAGATCAGTGCAGGTGATGTATAAGAGACTAGGAGATTGTGCCACTAGGCTATGAGATACACCCATGTTACAGTCCCCATTAACCAAATGGACTTTAGAGTGCTCGAAGCCAACTTTGCCATATCATCTTCCCCATCTATGTACATAGCTAAATGTTTCACTGGGGAAATGTAAAACCTTTAACTACTTGACTACCTGCTATCTCAAAGCACAACCATAATGTGCCGTTTCTGGTATTTGAACAGGCAACGCTCTGGGTCAATATACTGTTGCTCCCCCTGACAACCAGGGCATATTGCTGTGCGCTGCCAGACTGTTGTTAATTTTCAAGTGAATCAGTTAGAACTCGGTGCTTGTAGTCTCCTCGGCTTTGAATGAGTGGGGAAAATAATAGTAATGAACACTGTGTTAAAATAATAGGCTTGTCAATAGAAAATGAATGATGGTCTGTTGTCTTACGTTTGTCTGACATACCTTAATTCATTCTACCCTGCAGGAATGCATGGTTTAGGGGTAATGCCAGGCCTCCCAGCAGTCCCTCCATTACCCATGCCCCCTATGCCAGGGGTGGGTATGTCCCCCCCTCTGGTGTCGTCGGTGCCCCCGTCTGTACCCCCCATGGCCAACGGCACGCCAATGACGGGCTTCTCCCACCAAGGTATGGCCCAATCAGAATTGTCTTTAGACACGCCACTGAATATTCAAAGTGGAGTTCTAGTGAATGACAGTGAAGCCCTCTGGCAACGTTTCAGAGCATCTCACTTTGTTGATTTAATCCTTTCTTTACCTCACTAACAAGTTCCTTTTTTTTTGTTGCGATTTCCCTTTTTTTATATATATGTATATATATTTTTTATCTCTCCGTCTCTGTCTCTCAGCCACCACGCTCAACAAAAGCTCTTCTTTCAACCGCCCCGGTGCCAAGCTGCAGGGCCAGTCTTTTGAGACTTCTAGGTGAGTCACATGTCACCCACTTGGAAGAATGGCCCCTGCTCGCTGGGCCCAAACTCAAAGGGACAAATGTAGCTGTGTTTGTGCTTAGACTGCTGCATCCTCTAATTTTATCAATTGTATTATTTTTGAACACACAACAGGCTAGCTATTGGTCCCGTGTGGCTCAGTTGGTAGAGCATGGCGCTTGCAACGCCAGGGTTGTGGGTTCATTCCCCACGGGGGGACCAGGATGAATATGTATGAACTTTCCAATTTGTAAGTCGCTCTGGATAAGAGCGTCTGCTAAATGACTTAAATGTAATGTAAATGTAGCTCATTAAAAAGCCATCACTTAGCGATGAGATCCCTCTGTTAAAACGAGAGATGCACAGGCTACGTCCCGTGTCGTCAGTTGAAGAGCAATTATTCTGTCCAGACTGCTTTGCTTTCTAACATGACTTAAAAATAACTTAATGTTCGAGTTTCAAAGTTTATTGTACATTTTTCAGAAGTTAACCCTTTACACTTGTGGGAGTTGGCCTATAGGGATAAGTTGAAATGTTTCTTACAGAATAAATGTGAAAATCATATACATAAGCATGGTAGCAATTGAAAGGGAATCGTTTGGAGATTATGGGTAAATTATTAGACCAAAGTTGAGGACACACACGAGACTCAGTCCAAACATTACACTGATTTTCTGTGCATTTTACATCTACTGTACCTTTCGCTGCATTTGTTGATAACGAAATCTGAAAATACTCTGGATACATTCAGTAACATGATAAGAATATTCTTGTTAAATGTGGGGTAGGTGCAACATAAGACATTTTGAAGGGTTTTTTCGTGAGAAGACTAACTGGTGTTTCCAAGTGGCCACATACACCTCTCCGAAGTGTGCACAGTTCCTAAGTTATTTCAATACACTTTTATGACTCAAAGAAGAGTCTTCAACTATAAGGTGTTTTTTTTTTATCTCTCCTAGCTGTGCCGTTGAGGAACTAGAGCAAGCACACTTGTTTGGAACAGCCCTGCGTCCCTACAATCAAACAATTAGTTGTTTAAGCAATCCAAAAACAGACAATTTATAAATTGCAATCTGGGTCAGGAGGGCAACGCTGGAAGCTTGTTCTATTGCCGACATGACTAACTAAGTTATAAAATATGATCTTACAGTGTTAGGCTTTCACAAGGCAGTTCAGAGAAACAGATTGTGTAATTTTGGTGCACATAGGAGTCATGAGGGTATTCAGTATTTTTCACAATAGACATTCTGTTCAGAACAACCCAGGGTATGATGCCATGTCATCTTGTAACTGTACATCAAACATTGTGATCATAAACGTTGACACTGTATATTACATGAGATTTATGATGAAATGTGAAGTGCACATTTGGACTCACGGGTGTTTGGCTTGCTTGTATGACATCAAAGCTGTATTTCTTATCCTCGACGTCTCATCTTTCTAAATACATCAAGTCTTCTTCATTTACAGCGTTTCCTTGACTCTGACAACAAAACATTTGCAAAAGTTGCCCAATTAATGGGAGGGATGTGGGGCAACTTCTTATCCTGTGCGGCTCAAGTTCAGAATGTCTGTCAGTCAAAACCCACACAGCGCTGTGAAGCGTAGAGCCTGAACTCTGATGTTATTTATAGCATGTTACTGTACAGCCACTGCATTCCAATTTAGGCGCTTATCAGTGTCCAAATCTGCCATTTTCAACCCGTATACGGGTACGAGTGTAAAGGGTTCAAATTGAAATTTGTCTTTGTCTTAAAGGCATTTTCCAACTAGCTCATGCATAGACAGCACAGCAAAAACACACATGTAACACAGCAGTACTATTAAAAAAAAAAAAACTAAGAATAGATACAAACAAACATACAAAAGACGCTTTTAATAAGATAAGTCTCCCCCCTCTCGTTTTAGCGCCCCTGTGCCCCCCCAGCCCCCCATTGACTGGGCTGTTCCCAGCTCTTCCCGGCTAAAGTACCGGCAGCTCTTCAACAGCCACGACAAGATGATGAGCGGCCACCTCACCGGTAAGACCTTGTCTGTCAACAATACTCATTGCGGTTTATCCAATCCACATCAGCGGTTTCTCAAAAGAGCTCATGTTTTTATCCTCGTCTTTCAGGACCCCAAGCAAGAACCATCCTGATGCAATCCAGCTTGCCCCAGACCTCGCTGGCGTCCATATGGTAAGAGATGGGAGCGGAGCCAATACTTAGGATACTTGACCACTAATTCCTATATGTTCACACATTGCTGCTCTCTGTTCTCTGACTATTGCTTCTCTCTGCTGTGTCTGGGTAGAAGTTACCTTTAGGCACAGATCTAGGATCAGCTTAACCATCAGATGGCAAAACTAATCATATCAGTTGGTGTTTAGGAGGGTGAAAAGCAAAAACTGGTTTCGGATCAGTTGTCAGGGTGCTCCTAAACAACACTTGTTTCACCTTCCTCCACTCTGCTAGGCACAGGACAGGAAGTACATGGCTGGCAGTAACATGCCACGTCTTTCTCTTTCTCTCTCCCCCTCTCCCTGTTTTTCTATAGGAATCTGTCGGACATCGACCAGGACGGCAAGCTGACGGCTGAGGAGTTCATCCTGGCCATGCACCTGATTGACATGGCCATGTCCGGCCTGCCCCTGCCCCCTATCCTGCCCCCGGACTTCATCCCCCCCACCTTTAGGTACAATCCACTGCTCCCTCTGTGTCTGGCAATGCCCCTTAGCTCTACCTCTGTCTGCAGAGTATGCATTGATACCGGCATTTACCTTAGGAAGTCTTGTCTTTATTGATCTTATTGCCCCACACCTCGGCCAGGGGTTTTTCCGTGACCTGACCAGGAAAAACTCTGAGTCCTATTTTTATATCTGGGTCAAAGTTTTAACTATTAATCAGTCTATATTGATCCCATTAGGAGTTTTTCCTGGTCAAGTCACACGGTCAGGAAAAACTCCTGGTCCTGCCCATCCATGCCCCATATGAGGTGCTGTAGGTTAGTGAGCTGCTCTGACTGAGTGGTCTGATGTTGTCCATCTCCAGGAGGGTGCGTAGTGGTAGCGGGGTGTCTGTCACCAGCCTGCACTCCACTGACCAGCGGGTCCAAGAGGAGGCCGAAGAGGAGCAGGAGAGCGAGAAACAGAAGCTGGAGAAATGTAACCACTCTTAAATTCATAGACAGAGCTATGGATGCAATGACTAACCATCCGTGGGATCGGAATGATAGATCTGAAGCTATACGGTGTTTGTTTACAGTTACGTTGTTAACGAACAATGGAGCAAAACGAGCTCCTATTTTGGGTTCAGGTGCAGTTGAACTAAGCTCACAAGCATTTTCTTCTACAATCTATGGCTATGTATCATCAATTTTAAAGTCCAAAAATATATGTACCAATCCCTTTAAACACACAGCAAAAAGCTCCTTTATAAATATAAACGGGTATATAAAAATGGCCCCAGTTTTCCAAGAAATGCCACTGAAAATTAGGCAACAGGGCAAAATATGTCCCCCATTTCTCTCTCTGACCCCTCTATCTCTGTCTCCCTCCCCAAAGTGACTTTCGAGGACAGGAAGCGGGAGAACTTTGAGCGGGGCAACCTGGAGCTGGAGAAGCGTCGACAGGCCCTGCTTGAGCTGCAGCGCAAGGAGCAAGAGCGTCTGGCAGCGCTGGAGCGCGAGGAGCAGGAGAGGAAGGAGCGCGAGCGGCTCGAGCAGGAGAGACGGCGGCAGCAGGAGCTAGAGAAGCAGTTGGAGAAGCAGAGGGAAATGGAGAGGCAGCGCGAGGAGGAGAGACGCAAGGAGATCGAGAGGAGAGAGGTGAGGAGGAGGTGGAAAAGAGGGTTAAGGAGGACAGTGATGATGTATAAAGAGAGGAAGCTGGAGAGGCAGAGGGAGGAGGTTGAGAGGGGAGATGTAAGGGGAAAGTGAAGAACACAGGAACCAATGCAGTGTATGTGTATATTAACCATTCTACTACTATGTTGTATTTTTAAGATGATAAATTCACTCTCGTTTCTTATTGTATTGCTTTATTGACAGAGGGGGAGACAAGTGTAGAGAAAAGGGTGGAAACGGCCATTGAACCCAGGTCTCCGGCAGGAACTTGAATATGTGCATAGATCTGGAAGTGTTACCACTCGACCACGGCTGGCTCTGCACTATTTCTGCGTATACAGTATAACATTCCCTCTGGCTAGGCGGCGAAGCGGGAGCTGGAGCGCCAGCGTCAGTTGGAGTGGGAGAGGAACCGCCGGCAGGAGCTGCTGACCCAGAGGAACCGAGAGCAGGAGAACATTGTCCTGCTCAAAGCCCGCAAGAAGACCCTGGAGTTTGAGCTGGAGGCACTGGTAAAGACAAGGACACACAACATCATAACTGTAGTCCCAGGATGTCTTTACTTTGTTATTTTGAAGAAAAGACAATAAGGTATGATAATTAGTTTCTCCCTCCCCAGAACGACAAGAGGAGCCAGCTAGAGGGCAAGCTGCAGGACATCCGCTTCCGCCTGTCTGCCCAGCGGCATGAGATCGAGAGCACCAACAAGACCCGCGAGATCCGCATCGCTGAGATCACCCACCTCCAGCAGCAGCTGCAGGTACGTACACACCCTGTGTAACACATAGTCCCCTCCATAATTATTGGGACAGCGAAGCATTGTTTCTTGGATTTGAAATCAAACAATGACTATGAGGTTAAAGTGCAGACTGTCAGCTTTAATTTGAGTGTTTTCATCCTCATCAGGCGAACCGTTTCTAAATTACAGCACCTTTTGTACATAGTCCCCCCCCATTTTGGGGACAAATTCACTTGTATGTACAGTTGAAGTTGGAAGTTTGCATACACTGAGGTCGGAGTCATTAAAACTCGTTTTTCAACCACTCCACAAATTTCTTGTTAACAAACTATAGTTTTGGCGAGTTGGTTAGGACAGCGACTTTGTGCATGACACAAGTCATTTTTCCAACAATTGTTTACAGACAGATTATTTAACTTATATTTCACTGTATCACAATTCCAGTGGGTCAGAAGTTTACATACACTAAGTTGACTGTGCCTTTTAAACAGCTTGGAAAATTCCAGAAAATTATGGAATGGCTTTAGAAGCTTCTGATAGGCTTATTGACATCATTTGAGTCAATTGGAGGTGTACCTGTGGATGTATTTCAAGGCTTACCTTCAAACTCAGTGCCTCTTTGCTTGACATCATGGGAAAATCAAAAGAAATCAGCCAAGACCTCAGAAAAATAATTGTAGAGCGCCACAAGTCTGGTTCATCCTTGGGAGCAATTCCAGACGCCTTAAGGTACCACGTGCATCTGTACAAACAATAGTACGCAAGTATAAACACCATGGGACCACGCAGCCTGTCTCCTAGAGATGAACGTACTTTGGTGCAAAAAGTGCAAATCAATCCCAGAACAACAGCAAAGGACCTTGGGAAGATGCTGGAGGAAACCGGTACAAAAGTATCTATATCCACAGTAAAACGAGTCCTATATCGATATAACCTGAAAGGCCACTCAGCAAGGAAGAAGCCACTGCTCCAAAACCGCCATAAAAAAGCCAGACTACGGTTTGCAACTGCACACGGGGACAAAGATTGTACTTTTTGGAGAAATGTCCTCTGGTCTGATGAAACAAAAATAGAACTGTTTGGCCATAATGACCATCGTTATGTTTGGAGGAAAAAGGGGGAGGCTTGCAATCCGAAGAACACCATCCCAACCGTGAAGCACGGGGGTGGCAGCATCATGTTGTGGGGGTGCTTTGCTGCAGGAGGGACTGGTGCACTTCACAAAATAGATGGCATCATGAGAATGAAAATTATGTGGATATATTGAAGCATCATTGCAAGACATCAGTCAGGAAGTTAAAGCTTGGTCGCAAATGGGTCTTCCAAATGGACAATGAGCAGAAGCATACTCCCAAAGTTGTGGCAAAATGGCTTAAGGACAACAAAGTCAAGGTATTGGAGTGGCCATCACAAAGCCCTCACCTCAATCCTATAGAAAATTTGTGGGCAGAACTGAAAAAGTGTGTGCGAGCAAGGAGGCCTACAAACCTGACTCAGTTACACCAGCTCTGTCAGGAGGAATGGGCCAAAATTCACCCAACTTATTGTGGGAAGCTTGTGGAAGACTAACTGAAACGTTTGACCCAAGTTAAACAATTTAAAGGCAATGCTACCAAATACTAATTGAGTGTATGTAAACTTCTGACCCACTGGGAATGTGATGAAAGAAATAAAAGTTGAAATAAATAATTCTCTACTATTATTCTGACATTTCAGATTCTTAAAATAAAGTGGTGATCCTTACTGACCAAAAACAGGGAATTTTTACTAGGATTAAATGTCAGGAATTGTGAAAAACTGAGTTTAAATGTAGGTGTATGTAAACTTCCAACTTCAACTGTATATTAAAGTAGTCGAAATTTAAGTATTTGGTCCCATATTCATAGCACGCAATGACTACATCAAGCTTGTGACTCAACAAATTTGTTGTATGCATTTTCTGTTTGTTTTGGTTGCGTTTCAGATTATTTTGTGCCCAATAGAAATTTATTGTAAATAATGTGTTGTGTAAATTTGGAGTCACTTTTATTGTAAATAAGAACAGGACATGTTTCTAAACACTTCTACATTTAATGTGGATGCTACCATGATTACAGATAATCATGAGTAATGATAAGCAAGAAAGTTAGACGCACAAATATCATACCCCCAAGACATGCCATTACAATAACAGGTGATGTTAGCATTTTTGGTGGGGTATGATATTTAGGCGTATAACTTTTTCATGATTCATTCAACTTATTCACGATTCATTCAGGATTATCCGTAGTCATGGTAGCATCCATATTAATGTAAAAAATGTATATAATTCCCCAAAATGACACCGTACATTATTATTATTATAGAGCCAAAAGAAGAGAAAATGCTTCACTGTCCCAATAAGGGTGCAAAGCTGTCATAAAGGCTTTGAAGAATCTAAAATATTTTTTGATGTGTTAACTCTTTTTTTTTTGGTTACTACACGATTCCATGTGTTATTTCATAGTTTTGATGTCTTCACTATTATTCTACAATGTAGAAAATAGTTTAAAAAACCCTTGAATGAGTAGGTGTGTCAACTTTTGACCGGTACTGTATATACAGTGCCTTCGGAAAGTATTCAGGCCCCTTGACCTTTCCCACATTTTGTTACGTTACAGCCTTATTCTAAAATGGATTAAATAAAACAAATCCTCAATCTCCACACAATACTCCATAATGACAAGGCAAAAACAGATTTTTAGAAATGTTAGCAAATTTATAAAAAATCTAAAACAGAAATACCTTATTTACATAAGTATTCAAAACCTTTCCCATGAGACTCGAAATTGAGCTCAGGTGCATCCTGTTTCAATTGATCATTCTTGATGTTTCTACAACTTGATTGGAGTCCACCGGTGGTAAATTCATTTGATTTGGACATGATTTGGAGAGCCATGCACCTATCTATATAAGGTCCAACAGTTGACAATGAATGTCAGAGCAAAATCCAAGCCATGATGTCCAAGGAATTGTCCGTAGAGCTCCGAGACAGGATTGTGTCGAGGCACAGATCTGGGGAAGGGTAGCAAAAAAGATCCCCAAGAACACAGTGGCCTCCATTCTTAAATGGAATAAGTTTGGAACCGCCAAGACTCATCCTAGAGCAGGCCGCCCAGCCAAACTGAGCAATCAGGGGAGAAGGGCCTTGGTCAGGGAGGTGACCAAGAACCCAATGGTCACTGTGTAGATGGGAGAAGCTTCCAGAAGGACAACCATCTCTGCAGCGCTCCACCAATCAGGCCTTTTTATGGTTGAGCAGCCAAACGGAAGCCATTCCTCAGTAAAAGGCACATGACAGCCCGCTTGGAGTTTATCAAATGACACCTAAAGACTCTCAGACCACGAGAAACAAGATTCTCTGGCCTTATGAAACCAAAATTGAACTCTTTGGCCTGAATGCCAAGCGTCACATCTGGACGAAACCTGCCACCATTCTGTGGGGATGTTTTTCAGCGGCAGGGACTGGGAGACTAGTCAGGATCGAGGGAATGATGAACGGAGCAAAGTACAGAGAGATCCTTGATGAAAACATGCTCCAGACCGCTCAGGATGTCAGACTGGGGCGAAGGTTCACCTTCTGACAGGACAATGACCCTAAGCACACAGCCAAGACAATGCAGTAGTGGCTTTGGGACAAGTCTTTGAATGTCCTTGAGTTCCCCAGCCAGAGCCCGGAGTTGAAACCTATCAAACATCTCTGGAGAGACCTGAAAATAGCAGCGACGCTCCCCATCCAACCTGACAGAGCTTGAGAGGATCTACAGAGAAGAATGGGAGAAACTTCCCAAATACAGGTGTGCCAAGCTTGTAGCGTCATACCCAAGAAGACTCTGCTGTAATCGCTGCCAAAGGTGCTTCAACAAAGTACTGAGTGAAGGGTCTGAATACTTATGTAAATGTGGTATTTGTATTTATCTGTAATAAATTGGCAAAAATTGAAACTTTTAAAATCAATTTTAGAATACGGCTGTGACGTAACATGTTGAAAAGTCAAAGGGTCTGAATACTTTCTGAAGGCACTGTATTTGTAGCCTAGGCCTACTGATGGTATGAATTTGGGATCAATCATCCCACAACTGTCCCAGAGTCTGTTTTGGAAAGGCTTTTTCTTTCTCACACAGAACGACAAGCTGACCAATAGAAGAGGTAAACTTTTCTACTATGGGGGATATTGGATTTGCCAAGGCTAGTGATTTGCTGTTCGTATCTCGTCTTGTTGGCTCAGGAGAAGTAAATGTGACAGTTATTCTAAGTTTGCATCATTTTTACAGACAAGTCCAATGCGCACTGTTGCATGTTCTCTTAATAGGAGTTACCATAATCTAAATGTGATTTTAAAAAATCACGTAGGTGGATGCCCTAATGATGTTACACACCCAATGCATATGGCTCTGGTAAATTTCTCAAATGTCTGTTGAATTTAAAATGCTGCCAGTCAAATGTCCGGTCCCACATTTTCCTAATGGAAACCCTGACACACACACACACACACACACACACACACACACACACAGTGAAGCCTCAGGTGCATATCTTCCACCCAAACCCTATACAGATTTGGTGTGACAAATTGACAATTTTTCTTAACGTTTAAATGACCATGCTTTTATCGGTTTTCTGTTAAAACGATAACAAAAAAAATCAGAAGATTCCACGTCAGTTTACAATGCAGAATAATGGTCCTGTTACGCATGTATGACCGCTAGGGCTGGGCAATGAAGTTTTATCTACCACAACCCTTTACAGACAGAACGCAGCTACAGTAACATATCGATAGCGGACAATAAAATAAAAAAATCTAATTCTGCTTCGGCGTAAAATGTTCATGCATTTTTTTCCCCCCCTGGCAATGATAAACGTTGCTGATTGATGTGCTGCTGTGTTGTTTTTTTTTATGGTATGGTAGCTAGATGTTTAATTTCTACTAAATGTCTTGTTAGGTCACTTTTTTAGGATAGGTTAATCAAATCATCTTGAGCTGCAGATCAACAGTTCTGGTTGCCTAGTGATGGACGTTAGTCCTGCTTCAGAAGCCTCATTCATTTACACACAACTAAAATACCGGTTAATATCTCCAGAGAAGGTTTAGCGTCTGCATTTAAAAATCCGTAGTGTAGCCTACCCAGACAGACATGCCGTAGCCGAGGCGCTTTCAAGGGGCCACATTCCATTATGTCTGAAAATGGTACTCGATAAAGGCTACCGGTAGCCTACTGTAATTTCATATTATGAGGCAATCTGTATCCCGGCAAATTTGGTGCCATGAATAGGCTAGGATATTCTATATGCAACAGACCGAAGACTGAACACACACTTGCATCATTAGCAAAGAGACAGAGCAGGCAGGCCAGCACGAGGTAGAGCGAGACAGAGGGAGAGGTGGGGTAGGCAGAAACCTGCTCATATGTTTTTGTCATCTGCATCTTGCAATGTCTTACCTTGCAAATTCACCAAAGTAGCCTAAAGTTTGCCTCTGCC
The DNA here is from genome assembly GCF_016432855.1 of Salvelinus namaycush. Classification (NCBI taxonomy): domain Eukaryota; kingdom Metazoa; phylum Chordata; class Actinopteri; order Salmoniformes; family Salmonidae; genus Salvelinus; species Salvelinus namaycush. Next base: position 40,625,303 of record NC_052313.1, on the reverse strand, counting down.
TCTCTAGTTTTATTTGAATTACACAACTTTCCCATGCCTTTATAGCCTATTGGCTATAACACACAAAATAGTACGTTTTGTGATAATGGCACTGAGATTTTAATTAAGTGGGCGGGGACAAAAAACATTTAGTTTTTCGGTTAGGGATTTTTCTTAACGTTAAGGATCCCAAATTCGTTTTAATGTTTAAACATTCACAGTTGCAGTTTACCTAAGACTTGCCGTTGCTTTGTGTGTCGTCCCCAGGACTCTCAGCAGTGGCTTGGCAGGCTAATCCCTGACAAACAGTGTCTAAACGAACAACTCAAACAGGTTCAACAGAACAGCCTGCACAGTAAGTACTGCTTCATTACCTCAGCTCCGCACATCTTTAGGGAATAGGGTGCCATTTGGGACTCAGACTGTGTACTATATGTTTTGCTATTATAGATGACTTGTGAATTCTCTGCTAAGTCCGTACAATAATTCCCCCGTAAATGCATTGTTTTATTCCCCCATGTACTTGTCATAAATGAGTAGTTAGCTTTAGCTTGATTGCTAGTTAGTCCTAGCTATGCTATCATACTGTACATGGGTAGGCCACATTGGACTGACTTATAACTTGTATTACAGTGTTTCCCCTGCTGTAGTACACGTGTGGAACTGCTCCCCACCTAGCGCCATATAAAATAATCTGGCCTATTAGTTTTAATTGACAATCTGGGGGCCTTTGTACCCCACCTGCAAACAAAACTAAGGGAAAGACTGACTGCCATACTATACTTAAGCAATAAGGCCCGAGGAGGTGTGGTATATGGGCAATATAACACAGCTAAGTCCATATGCAAAACACAGCGCGGAGTGCCTGGATACAGCCATTTAGCCGTGGTATATAGGCCACATACCACAAACTCCCTATGTGCCTTATTGCTATTATAAACTGGTTACCAATGTAATTAGAACGGTCTGATATACCACAGCTTTCAGCCAGTCAGCATTCAGGGCTCGAACCACGCGGGTTATGATAACCGATACGGCGCTTGCTCTTTGGGTCATATTCGCTTGGCTCCAATAATGAATGCTTGTTTTAGTTTTCTGCAGCAAAAAAATATTGCTACGCTGGGCACTAATACATACAACCCCGTCCTTGTCCAGGAGACTCCCTGTCGTCGCTGCAGAAGGCGGTGGAGATCAAGGAGTCTAGTCGGCAGCAGCTGAGAGAACAGCTAGACACCGTGGAGAGAGAGACCCGCTCCAAGCTGCTGGAGATAGACGCCTTCAACACCCAGCTCACGGTACTACTACTCCCTAACCAACTCATCTTACTAGGTTAAAGACGAGGGCCCGTTTTTTTTAAGGCTAAGATCATCGTTAGAACCTTTGTAGGAGCATCGTTAAATCTCTGAGCTGTTTCTCAAAACCGCTGTTAGTAAAGTTTCACTTGAAAACGCTCGTTATTTACCGACTGCCCCAGACCACTCATAGAACAGCACAGTGCGTCATTAGATGTTTTTTTTACCCTTTGTGTCACTTTATACACACAATATCTCCAGTACACATGGAATCAAGATTTTGATCTGTGTCTCTGTGGCCGCAGCTAACTTCAGAGGGAAGTTTACTACAAATAGAAAGTTGTCAATGTTTTTGCTATTGTTACAAACAAGTGAAGGATAAAAATGCTTTGAATGCACACCGAGATGACTGCATTAAAAGAAGATACAGTTATAGGCGTATAGCCTGTAGGTCAATCATAAGCTGTTGAAATCAATTTCATGTTCAATCAACGAGTTCTATTTTTGCAATGCTACCGTCTAATTTTTGTCTCAATATATTTCATACTGTGTAACAACACGTGCGCAATGATGTTCCAAATCTGTGATTAATGTGTTATTATAGGGTTGGCATTAGAATAAACCGCCTCAATATTTGCAGCCATATACAGTGGGGAGAACAAGTATTTGATACACTGCCAATTTTGCAGGTTTTCCTACTTACAAAGCATGTAGAGGTCTGTAATTTTTATCATAGGTACACTTCAACTGTGAGAGACGGAATCTAAAACAAAAATCCAGAAAATCACATTGTATGATTTTTAAGTAATTAATTTGCAATTTTGCAATTTTATTGCATGCCATAAGTATTTGATACATCAGAAAAGCAGAACTTAATATTTGGTACAGAAACCTTTGTTTGCAATTACAGAGATCATACGTTTCCTGTAGTTCTTGACCAGGTTTGCACACACTGCAGCAGGGATTTTGGCCCACTCCTCCATACAGACCTTCTCCAGATCCTTCAGGTTTAGGGACTGTCGCTGGGCAGACTTTCAGCTCCCTCCAAATATTTTCTATTGGGTTCAGGTCTGGAGACTGGCTAGGCCACTCCAGGACCTTGAGATGCTTCTTACGGAGCCACTCCTTAGTTGCCCTGGCTGTGTGTTTCGGGTCGTTGTCATGCTGGAAGACCCAGCCACGACCCATCTTCAATGCTCTTACTGAGGGAAGGAGGTTGTTGGCCAAGATCTCGCGATACATGGCCCCATCCATCCTCCCCTCAATACGGTGCAGTCGTCCTGTCCCCTTTGCAGAAAAGCATCCCCAAAGAATGATGTTTCCACCTCCATGCTTCACGGTTGGGATGGTGTTCTTGGGGTTGTACTCATCCTTCTTCTTCCTCCAAACACGGCGAGTGGAGTTTAGACCAAAAAGCTATATTTTTGTCTCATCAGACCACATGACCTTCTCCCATTCCTCCTCTGGATCATCCAGATGTTCATTGGCATGGGCCTGGACATGCGCTGGCTTGAGCAGGGGGACCTTGCGTGCGCTGCAGGATTTTAATCCATGACGGCGTAGTGTGTTACTAATGGTTTTCTTTGAGACTGTGGTCCCAGCTCTCTTCAGGTCATTGACCAGGTCCTGCCGTGTAGTTCTGGGCTGATCCCTCACCTTCCTCATGATCATTGATGCCCCACGGGGTGAGATCTTGCATGGAGCCCCAGACCGAGGGTGATTGACCGTCATCTTGAATATCTTCCATTTTCTAATAATTGCGCCAACAGTTGCCTTCTCACCAAGCTGCTTGCCTATTGTCCTGTAGCCCATCCCAGCCTTGTGCAGGTCTACAATTTTATCCTTGATGTCCTTACACAGCTCTCTGGTCTTGGCCATTGTGGAGAGGTTGGAGTCTGTTTGAGTGTGTGGACAGGTGTCTTTTATACAGGTAACGAGTGGAGAACAGGAGGGCTTCTTAAAGAAAAACTAACAGGTCTGTGAGAGCTGGAATTCTTACTGGTTGGTAGGTGATCAAATACTTATGTCATGCAATAAAATGCAAATGAATTACTTAAAAATCATACAATGTGATTTTCTGGATTTTTGTTTTAGATTCCGTCTCTCACAGTTGAAGTGTACCTTTGATAAAAATTACAGACCTCTACATGCTTTGTAAGTAGGAAAACCTGCAAAATCGGCAGTGTATCAAATACTTGGTCTCCCCACTGTAGGTGATGATATCTCTCTAGGTGCAGATCTGTTGTCAGTATTGTGGAATAATTCTAATGCTAAAATAAGATTTGAACGGCTAAAGCTGATCCGAGAGCAGTATCAGTACCAACGACACACTTGTGAACATTCTCTTCGTGGTGTTTTGGGAAAAGCATGTGACATCTTAGGCCGTTATAGGAACGATGCCTTGTTAAAACACTTGGAAGCTTAAGTTCCAACGCTATCGGGAAACCCGGCCCTGGGCTCTCCAACCCTGTTCCTGGAGAGCTATCCTCCTGTAGGTTTTCACTCTAACCCCAGTTGTGACTAGCCTGATTCAGCTTATCAACCAGCTAATTATTAGAATCTGGTGCTCTAGATTAAGGTTGGAGTTAAAACCTACGGGACGGTAGCTCTCCAGGAACAGGGTTGGAGTGCCCTGTCCCTATCTCCTGTTCGCAGTGGATAGACCTATCCCACAGAGCACAGACAAGTGACCAACAACAGATTAGTACAGTTCTTCTCATAGGGGTGAATCCTAACTACCACAAGTCGAATTTTCACCATGCATTGATTTCAATAAGAGACTAAATGAAAATCTGATTTAATAAATGGAAGTTAGGATTTGCCCCAAATGCTCAGTTTAACAGTTGACAGTGGACAATTTTAAAACACTGACTTCCAGTACTTTCTTTCTGCCTAACGATACCTTTGCATCTCTTCGTGTTGTGTTTGTGTGTTGGGGCGCCAAGACTGTCAGAGGGCTTGATGATTTGTGTGTCTGATGATCCCCCTTTTAATTTCAAATGTGATCTCAATACTTCAGTCCTTTCTTTTCAACGAAAACCTTTTTAATTGCTCCACATACCACATCAGGGCCCCAGAATTTCAGATATACAGTACAGTGCATTCCGCTTATAGTGAATGCGGTCATAGAAACGTTATAGTGATCAAATTGCCATGTGTGAATGTGATCACTACATGCAGAGTGCACTGTAGTGGAGTAGGGTGAAATTGCCTGTAGACACTGATCTTGGGTCATTTTTGGATTGGGGGAAGGGGAGCTGATCCTAGGTCTGTATCTAGGGGAAAACGTGGGGGTTTACACTGTTGTTCTCTCACTGTATCTGACTGTTGCTCACTCTGTCGCCCCGCCCGCCTTCCACCCTGCCACCCCCGTCTGGTCTGTATGGCTGACCTTTGCCCCGTGCTCTCTGAACTCTGCCCACACCCTCGCCTCCCCATCCAGTCTCTGGCTGCGTTCTATCAGGGCCACACTGCCCGGATAGAGGGCCTCCGTCTGGAGCTGCTGCTGGAGGAGCAGAGGGGGCGACAGGTAGTCCACTCACCAGCACTGCTGCCCCCCGCAGGACACTCTATGGTAGTGCACCCTTCTGGAGAATAATAACCAACCAGAATAACTCAGTGTGCTGCTGCTGCTGTTGTTACTAAGCATATTTGAAACCCAATGCTAAAGAAGGAAGTTGCCTTACTAACTGATGAAGAAAGTTTGACCCATGTCACACTACAGGGCCAACCGGAACTGTGCTAGACTGGCTCAATTTTACATTGTCCTTTCAAAGCACGGTTCCAGCAACTATGGTGGATGCGTAACCAGGCCTAGTGCAGTACGGTTCTGCACGGGTTGGCTCAGTAGTGTGATGGGTATATTAGGCTCACCCCGTGTCTGTGTCTGTGGTAGGCTGTGCTGCTTCCGGGCAGTGTGGCCCTCTTCCCCACAACATCCTGGGGGCTCAACCTGGGGAATCAATATATGGTTAAGCTGTATGTGGGTTGCTATGGTTTGACGTCGGACACAGCCACATGGGGCTGTTAAGCCACCTAACTCAAGGCGCCAGGTCAGGGCTAGGGGTTGAGTCTGATCTGGATGTGTACCTGGGTCGTGTTCATTAAGCACAACGCAATGGAAAACAAAAATGTGCTTTTCTTATTGGGCAAGTAGTCTCTCCCTTTTTCAGTCTGTTTCTTTCTGTTTGGTGCCTAATGAACACGACCTTGTTGTTGACCTCGGTGGCACTGCTGCTGTTCTATCTGACCCTTGACCTTAGGGTCCCTATGTGTCTCTTTTCAGTCCGAGGGGGACTCGGTGGACCAGACGCTGCTGGACTGTCTGTCGGCCGTCCTGGCCTGTTTGCAGCGTATAGATGTCTACCTGCAGGTGTCCCTACTGCCTCCCCCTCTTCCTCCACGCCCTTCTCCCCGCGCTCCCCCGCCCCAACCCCTTTACCACTCCTCCGCTTCCTTTTGAAGGGCTGGTCAAAGCAAGCCATGCTGCCCTTCCGCTTGAGCGTCTTTAGCTTTAGCCTCGGTAGCCCTGCAGAGAGTTAATAAAAGCCAGCCGCTTCCCTCCTTTATCTGTCCTCTGGGTGGTGCTGGAATATATCTCTCTCATTGCCTCCTAAACCCTCTAGACTAGGGCCCAATAAAAACACTCGCATACTATTTAGTATGCATTGCCAAGACCAAAGTCACCTGGGTCACACTAGGTAGTATGCAAGTGTATACTGGGACACAGCTCTGGTCAATGTTGTTAGCCACCATGTGGCCACTAGCGTTAGTGATGTATTTATTTAATAGTGAACTGAGGTGTAGGGCCTACTATTTTGGGAGATCAAATCCATACAGACATAGGCTAATTTGAAGACTTGGTACGGTAAAGAAGTATAGAACAAGGTAATGAACAGGGTTATGTCATTTATCAATAGATTGAGGCAATATGAAAATTATCCTCAAGTTGTTATTGTGAGACTATTTAAAGAAATCTTCACAGGTTCTCAGTCAATCGTGCATCTCACCATTTTAACCGAGTACTAAACGAATCTAGCTTTCTTGAACGTACCTCACTCTCCAGCCCCATGTGTTGATGACACGCCAACTAAACATATGGGGGTGAAGCCCTTGGTTGCATGGTGTTTCACAATGCATGGTTCATCACAATCTTAACCTATGAGCCTGGTTAACTGAGGGCTGTGGTGTGTGTGTGCAGTGTGCTCTCTAACACCGGACTACATTACCCAGCAGTCACTCTGTCCAAATGGGCCATAGTAGTGGTCAGGACCAAAAGTTCTCAAGCTCGTTTGGCCTTAATGTGTGATCTGAATACATGTCGGATATCTATTCCTCGTATCAGATATGGACATTAGATTATTCCTCTGCTCAATGAAGATAGAATTTAAATTGGATTTTCATCTAATCTAAGACTGATTGATATTGATAGTAATTCCTTCAGGAAAATCAAGTCCTCAGAACTTAATTCCCTGCTCAGACTGTATATTAAGACTTTCTAAACCCTTTAGAGAAGATGGGTTTGAATTACGTCTACCTATGATCCTTGTGAATTTCCCATTCAACTCTTTTGACCAAACCCCATATTAGTCTGTGCTTTTGAGAATCATAGTTTGGCTCAGATTTCTCCCAGAACCATGAATTGATCTCTGTGATTGGTTGGTACCACTTGGCTTTAACCAGTAGTGTTTCCATTTGGTGCTCAAACCGGAGCAGAGCAAAGTTGCCACTAGACGGTGATTTTAGGTCAGTTTTAACCCTACTAGGGTAAGATTAGGATTGGGGGAGATTAAGCTGATCCTAGATCTGTACCCAAGGGAAACTTTACCCCGGAGCACTGAAACACTACAATCTTCCAGTTCCAGTGGTGTCCGTGTTTCCATAGTAACCCAGGGCTCGTTTAACCCTCCCTCAGTGGTTCATGTGCAGCGCTCCCCAGACTCCGAGAGCTGTCCAATGAACGCACTGGCGGTGGCCATATTTTGTGCAAGTGTGTCCTCCCCAAAAATCCAACCAAACCTACATTTCAGTAGTAGTAGTAGCCCAGCATTTAATTGGAGAAAACACAGAGATGAGATTAAATGGAGGGAAGCAGTAGACTAAACACAGACTTTCCATCAGGTAATAATGGCGCTTACAGGGCACAAAATGGCCGACGCCCCGGTGATGTGAGTGTTGTGTTGAGTCCCGGCGATCCCGCCCACACTTCCCCTCACCGGTCCTCCTCTATCCCATGCTGCCTTGCAGGAGCTCCGAGAGATCCACAGCAAGCAGCAGAGGCAGAAGCAGAAGGATCACCTGGAGGGAGAAATCAACATCCACGCCATCGCCCAGGAGAGGGCCAAGTCCGCCGAGCTCACAGACGGAAGGTGTGTGTGTGTGTGTGTGTGTGTGTGTGTGTGTGTGTGTGTGTGTGTGATTGTCTGTGTGGACACCATATGTGTGAGCGAGCTGCTCCTATGTGCTCTCATTCTGCATGGGCTACGTGGATGCAGCCCCATCACTGTGATCCAGTCAGTTTACAGAGGTTACCTCTAACACCCCCTTTCCTCTCCCCAGGTTGTCTGCCACTGACGAGGGACTGGCGTGGCAGGATGAGGGCATGGTGGAGGCCCCCACCCCGCCCCCCCAGCCTTGGATGAAGCGCGTGAGCGAGGAGGAGGGGCGCACTAAGAAGGACATGCAGGACAAACTCAACCAGCTCTTCATGCAGCAGCCTGAACCAGGGAAACTCATGAACCAGAGCCAATGGCCCACGGGCGGTACGTGTCAAAAATAAAATGTATTACAAAGAAGCCTTGAAAGAGCATGCATACAGTAGAACATTTACAAAACCTCTGATTTCTGGACTGACCAGCAATATCGAACTGGGACAATTAAATCATACAACAAAAATGTGTACTGTAGGTATCTGAATAAATGATTAGAACATGCATGTAGATTCAATTCACACCACTGAATATTTTCTGTCAAGTTTGATGCAGTTTTTAAGTAGTCACGAGTATTTCAGTGTTTCCGAATGACATCCATTCCAAACATCTTCAAATCTCAGAGGTCCTACTGTAGGAGTTCTAAGAACGTTTGGATGTGCCTGGTTCCGTGTGTGAGAGAGAAAGATGTGACCCTGTCCTGTGTTCCTCTCCCCCTTCCTCGTCTCCTCCCAGCAGACAAGATCCCGGTGACTGGGTTCAACCAGGACAAGGTCAAGGTGGTCTTCTACCGGGCGCTGTACCCCTTTGATGCCCGCAGTCACGATGAGATCACCATCACCCCCGGAGACATTGTGATGGTGAGAGGAAAGCTGTCAATTACACAAACGGTGCTTGGCAGAAGTGTGTATGGATGTTTATGTAAAGTGATTCATCTATATGAACGAAGGAGTGTATGCGTGCGTGCATGTGATGTGCGCGTATGCATGCGTGTGTGCGTGTGAGTATTAACTTTTGCCTCCTGACTCTCTCCCAACTTTGCTCACTCTACCTGAAGGTGAAAGGGGAGTGGGTAAGTGCAGGTCCACTGTCCAATCAGCTGCTCACCTGTGATCCCAACACCTGCTCTCATTGGTCCATCTCATGTGTCCATCTCATCTGCTGTCATCTCTTCATAAGCACTTAAAGAATTGAACTGTTGGTTGCATGTTTGTGGTTATATATCCATTATATGGTCAGTATACTCGGAGGATACACACTTGTTCTCAAATGGCATATGATTATACATCTATACAAGCGTGCCTCTACGTTATATACTGGATAAAGCATCTTGTAAGCTGTAGAGAGTGAGACGTTTATACAGACACATTTGATCCCATTTCACCGAGTGAGTACTCCTTCAACAAAGCAGTCCCAAAGACATCCACTATCATTTTTATCCTCTGAGCTTATCTTCATGACCATCCGCATGCTTGGAAAGGAAGCTGTGATGTTCGACTTGTCTTTTGAATCGCGAACATCCATTCCAAAAGTGGTCCAACCACTCTGTCGTATGTTTTAAATAAGGAATAACCACACATGGCTGGGCATCCCCAGTCCACAGGATTTATTGTAACCGCACTTAATTTATTTTTCCCACGATTTATCAATATAACCCTGTATTGGCTCGACGGTATCTTGGTCCAGACTACTCCCCTTGTCTGTCAGTCAGTTGGGATCCTTTCAATTGCAACTCAGTCAATTCAGGAATCTCCTCATTGCTTTTCAGCAAAGCTTTTCAGTACATGTTCCTAATTTGAAATAGAATTGATCCTAACCCTGCTGTCAGCTATGAGCCTGTAGCTGGTTAAAGGAAAAGGTCCAACGGATAGTGTGATCCCTGAGGACTGGGGTTGTTCTTGGCATAGAAATATAATTACTAGAAGGTACACTCTATCGCCCACCCGGTCCACTCATCACAGCATGACTTGAATGAGAATATCCGTTCTAGTCATTTCTATAGTCTTCGGTGGCTCTGTAGTGCTATGATGGTGAGCTGACCTTTGACCTTCAACCCCCAGGTGGACGAGTCCCAGACAGGTGAGCCAGGCTGGCTGGGTGGCGAGCTGAAGGGGAAGACAGGCTGGTTCCCTGCCAACTACGCCGAGAAGATCCCAGAATCCGAGGTTCCCATGAGCCTGCGGGCCAGTGCCGCCACCACGGGCGCCGCGCCCAAACTGGCCTCACGGCTCACACCCACCTCCGCCTCAAACACACCCACGCCACCCAGCCAGCCAATGGCAACCCCTCCCCCAGCAACCGCTCCCCCTGCCCCCGGTCCCTGCCCTGGCCCTGGTCCCGCCTCTTCCTCCTCCTCGGCATCAAGTAACTGGGCAGATTTCAGCACCACGTGAGTGACAGCTCCAACCCTTCCTCTCACACAGCACTCAATACAATATAATGCAATATAATACAATGCAATACAAGTGTTTTTCAGTCATAGTCTTACATACACCAAGTTATTAATTGAAGAGAAACCCGAGTTTGAGTTGGTAAACTGTGTGTTCCTCTCTCTGCTCAGATGGCCGTCCACCAGCTCTGTGGAGAAGACTGAGACTGGGGAGGGCTGGGACGCTTGGCCCACCCAGCCGTCTCTCTCTGTTCCCAGTGCCGGGCCTGGGGGCCAGCTGCGCCAGCGCTCTGCCTTCACCCCCGCCACCCTCACTGGCTCCTCTCCATCTCCCGTCCTGGGACAGGTACAGTCGTTTTTAGAATTTATATATTTATTTATTTAAACAGGGAGTCACAATGAGACCCAGGTCTCTTTTAGAAATGAGCCCTGCAACATACAAAAATGCACATTTAAATACAAAGTACACATCAGTCAAATAATAGTAAAATAATCAAATAATACATTTGATTGTAACACTCAGTTTAGACCACACTGAGGAGCACAGGAACATGTCACCTAGGCCTAGCAGGAGAATGATATTGACTCTACCTGAAGCAGTGTGGTTGTACTGTCAGATGAATGAAGAGCAGGACTTATAAACAGCACATAGAGATTCTATAATACATCTCTTCCTTCTCTTTCTCACACTCTTCCTCTCCCAATCCCCATTTCTTTCTGTCTCTGTTTCCCCCCTTCTCTCAGGGGGAGAAGGTGGAGGGTTTGCAGGCCCAGGCTCTGTACCCGTGGCGGGCCAAGAAGGACAACCACCTCAACTTCAACAAGAGCGACGTGATCACAGTGCTGGAGCAGCAGGACATGTGGTGGTTCGGCGAGGTGCAGGGCCAGCGGGGCTGGTTCCCCAAGTCCTACGTCAAGCTCATCTCTGGCCCCGTACGCAAGTCCATGAGGTGAGGAGAATGAGGATGAAACTGTCCCTCCCCATAGTCACATTTATCAAGAATATATTTTTATTTAACTATTATTGGAGTATTATTATTAACCCAAATAATTATTTATAGTCATGTCTTTTAATTCGACCCTTATCAACCAGGAAATATGCTTTTGCGAGGGTGACCTGTTGAGCAGGATAAATGCAGCAGGGCTGCTCAACAGTCTTCCTCGACATCTAGCGTCCTGTAGGTTTTCAGTCCAACCCTAAACTAGCATGCCTGATTCCGCTAGTTACAAGACGGTAGATCTCCAGGAAGAGGGTTGGGCAGCCCTGGACCACAGGCTTCAGCCAACTTTAGAGTAAATCCCAACTTGATATTGTCTAGGAGGGAGCAACATGGCTGCCATGGAATGATGTGACATTATGCTTTTTTATTGAAACTTCAATGGCTAAGTTCTCTGTTGTGTATGGCTTTAGTCCCTCCCCATCTAGAGTGTGTTGTTATATTAGCCAGCGGCTTGGCTCTGAGTGAATGTTTGCCCTCTCTCTCTCTGGTGCAGCATTGAGTCTGGCTCGTCCGACAGCCCCCCCACCATGAAGAGACCCACCCCGTCCCCTACCAAGACCATGGACCCAGGAGAAGGTGGGTGATGGACCTAGACACACACACACACAGCCCAGAATAGAGTGGGAATCCCTTGCGGTGAAACTGCCACGTCCGTTTGCAATATTTCAAAAACAAATAAATTACTTCAAACAATGAGCACTGTTGTTTTTTTCTCTGACGTCATTGCACGTGCGATAGAACAGCAGAGTACGTACTACGATTTTTTTTTTTACCATGACGCTGGATGCTCATGTCCTTTTTGATAAGCAAAACAATAACAAATGCGCTTGGGGCAACCAGTGGCACCGTTTCACCTATCACGGATCTCGGCTTTAAAATACTCTTTCTCTCAGACTGTTCCACACCATACATACAAAATAAAACGGAACACTTACACCAGAGATTATCATGGAACACAGCATGTTCCTGTTACTCTACCCATTTAGATTAAATCCTGTGGAAAAACAAAAAAAGTGTATGAACAGACACTAGCTCAGACATGTTGTGTTTCCCAGAATACATAGCCATGTACACCTACGAGAGCAACGAGCAGGGCGACCTGACCTTCCAGCAGGGCGACGTCATCGTGGTCACCAAGAAGGAGGGCGACTGGTGGACGGGCGTGGTCTCGGGCAAGACGGGGGTATTCCCTTCCAACTACGTCAAACCCAAGGACTCTGAGGTAACTCCTAGAAAACACTCCTCGCTCACACGCTTTGTCAAATCGTTGTGTGGCGATTCATAAACTCTGCGATGCAGTCCTGTTTGTCTGATCAGCTCTCCCAGTAAAACCAAAGCTCTCTCCTTTAAAAATAAATTCAAATATTTGAGTTTTCTTTTTTAGTTTTCAGACAGATAAAACAACAGTAGGACAATAAATGATTTTGCCGCATGTGTTAATACATACACATAGAAAAATATACTTTACGCGTTCCAAAGCGCTCTCCTAACATTAGCGAACATTCACAGTGAACATAAAACAAATAAGAGTATGCTAGTTGGCCAACATTAGCTAACGTTTCACGAACTGTATGCCTTGTTTAACACACCTCTGTGCTCCCAGTAAAACCAGAGCTCTCTGTCTTCCCTCTAGGGACTGGGACCCGCAGGGAAGACGGGAAGCCTGGGGAAGAAGCCCGAGATAGCCCAGGTCATCGCCCCATACACGGCCACGGGGGCCGAGCAGCTCACCCTGGCGCCCGGCCAGCTTATCCTCATCAGGAAGAAGAACCCGGGGGGCTGGTGGGAAGGGGAGCTGCAGGTTGGAGGACCATCTCTCTCAACACTACTCCCCACAAACAAACCCCACACACACTTACTTGAAATGTCATAGCAGATGTTTTAAATGCTAAGTTGTTCATATGTAGACATAGATGTGCCAACAATTGTCTTAATATATAATATAATACTAATATACAAGGTGATATGGTAATTTATACATAGACAGTGATGTAGAAATTACAATACAGTAATGTAGATTCATTGTCATCCATTCATTTGCTTTAAACACCAGTGAAAGGGACTATGTTTCTTACTGTTAAAATGATCTTGCGCTGCCCCTGTGGCCTCTCCCATACTAAACAAGTCCTCTCATTGGTCCAGGCCCGGGGAAAGAAGCGGCAGATTGGCTGGTTCCCGGCCAACTACGTGAAGCTCCTGAGCCCCAGCACCAGTAAGACCACGCCCACAGAACCCACACCCCCCAAGCTGCCAATGCCCAGTGCAGGTAGGAGCCAGGAGCAGGGACCTGACGGGGGCCCGCCGGGGCCTTGGGGCCCCTCCTTGACTCAACATATGACGGGTACTAACACTGTGTTTGTGCAGACATTCTCTGTGTACTTTCATGTTATATTAGCATCCTTGATAATACCATTATTTCCTGTCATAATATTCTTTCATGTTATAGTAACATTCTTTACAATAACATTCTTTAAAATAACATTAATAAAATCTTTGTAATTACATTATTTTCTGTTATAATAACGTTCTTTACAATAACATTCTGTCATTATTAGTAACAGAGGACTGTGTTGTGAATTAGGCCTATTAGTACCTTTTTTAAGGTCCTGTCCAGGAGTAAGCCCTAGCCCCTACACCCCTAGTCTCCTGTGTAGATCTGAGGGGATTGGATAGGTATAATTCATTTGGTAGTAGCGCGACCTTGCCCTCTGATAAGCTATATGTAGAATTGTCTCCATAGTAGCCTATATAATACCCGTCACCTTGTTTGCATCATTAATGTTAAATATTTATTAGATCAATCAGTCAGTAACAATTTACCCACAATGCATCACAGATTTGATCAAACACTGCCTTTAGTCCCTTTTTTTGTGGACGGGGCCTAAGTCTATTTATTGTATGGCCGTCTGACTAACCCTTCACTTGTATGTGTGTGTCTCCAGCAGTGTGTCAGGTGATTGGCATGTACGACTACATGGCGCAGAATGATGACGAGTTGCCCTTTGGGAAGGGCCAGATCATCAACGTGCTGAGCAGGGATGACCCTGATTGGTGGAAAGGCGAGCTGAACGGTTCCGTGGGCCTCTTCCCCTCCAACTACGTCAAACTGACCACCGACACAGACCCCAGCCAACAATGTGAGTGCACACACTACTACTAAAGTCTCCCTCTCACAGTCACACCCAGCAGTTTGAGTACATACTGCACCATTCTCTCTCTCACACACACACACACACACACTCAGTCACATACTCACACACCAACATGGGTCATAACGAGTACTGTGATTACATTCCTTCCTCTCTCTTCCACACACACACCGATGTGGACTCCTGCTTTGTATAGACGTGATCTTCTTGTATCCTCTCACTCTCTTCGATACCTAATTCATTTCAACTAAAACCCTCGGAAACCTCTGGAATCTAATCAAATGAGACAGTGTTTGACAAGGGTATAATCTGTAGGCAACTGATCATACTGATACCTATGGGCCCCCTCTTTGAAGACCTTTCAGATCATGTATCATCCTCGGTTGAATAGAGGTGTGTGTACAGTCCCTCCTCCCTCTTCACTAACATCTCCCTCAATGTCCTGTAGTCGCCCCCTCCACATCCCTCTCAATGTCCTGTAGTCGCCCCCTCCACATCCCTCATGCATACCATGGTTAGACTCCACTTCATCTGTTATGCTGCACGCTGTGTGTCGTCTCGTGAACTCGTCCGCCACTGACGTCCATTTAGTTCTGCACGATCGTGTATTTGCATATTTTTCTTTCTTTTTGTTGTCTTGTTGGTTTGTTTCCTTTTTTGGTTTGCGTTTTTTGCTTATGTGCTGTGTTCTCCTCCTCTTTCTAGGACTCATATGTTGCCCATTCCCACTCAGCCTTGAAAGTCCTCAAAGAGACCCACTATCCCCTAAACACTGCCCCCGCGGGATGATGGGAGATGCAGCCACCCCGATCATGTGACTGCCACATGATTACCACCTGGCCTTGTGGGCTAGAAGAGTTGCTGCAGAGAGCAGGCCGTTACCTCCTTATATTCGAACTGTTAGACGCACTCGCCAAAATTGCCAAGCAGCTTCCTTATCCTACACCGCTTCTTTTTTTTAAACAATTTACTTAAACAAATTAAACATTCATTATTAATTAAAACATTTTAATGTTGTTTTTTTAGGAAATTGAAAAAAAATAACTACTTGAAGTGATCATATGAGTGGGAGACTGGATAGTGGGTCCTTTTGTGGCTTTCTGTGAACTCAGATCTTTTTGTAGATTTAGTCATTCTGTTTTTTTTTATCACAGCACCACGGATTTGGTCGGACAGTTTTTTCAAAAGTTTTTATTTTAAATTTTTACTAATGAGTCAAATGGCTTCCATTTGACGTTAAGCTTCTCCCTCCCTTCCCTTACTAACCCCTCCCCCATCCGACCCACAGCTCCACAGAAAGACCCACTATTCATGACACACCGCATCAGACGGGCTGCCAAAACAACCGGGGCCTGGCCCGAAAGACAACCCCAAGCCCCTTCCCCGTACCCCTTCAGTTTGCATATCTGAAGGAAACGGGATAGGTGTAACCATATTGCTTACATCTTACAGATCTGGACAAACCGGAGGGTTAGGGGATTGGGTGGCTGGTTGGTTGTCCGACTGGGCCTGGGATTGGTTCATCATGAGAAACCTGTCTAATGGACTAGTCTAGGGGTTCAAAGGTCACGTTATAGGATGGAGGGAGAGATTATTACATTTACTATAGTGTACATCCAGACCACCCCTGCCCCAAAGCCAGCTCATACAGTGGACAGAGAAGCTGTCTGTCAAACCTATGGGTGGGACTGAAACTCTCCATTTATCCACTCACATCTAGCTGTGTTTTTTATATTCATACCAAACATTCTTTGGATGAATCTTGTTGTTTGGAGGTGCTGGGGTGTTTACTTTGTGCTGTAGCATTTTGTGAAACAAGGTTATGATCGATGCAAACCAAATATTGCACAGCCGCCACAAATGGAGAGGGGAAGGTACACACAGTATGCACAGACTTGGAATTGTGTGATTTGAATGAACACACAAAGTAAGTAAGGATGTTATATCCTCAACAACTAAATTCTTGTCTCCTCATGAACAATGTATTAGTCACAGAGTAGATGGGGGTGTTTTGTATTCATGAGTTTCCTCAGTTTGTTTACATGTTTTCTCCTAGATGTATGTCAATTGAAGTCTATGTCCCCAGTCACTATACCACGACAGTCTATTTTTTATAAATGAATGCAATTATAATGCATAGTGTTTTAAATATATATGGTTATGTAGTATTGTAATTTCTTCCCCTTCCCTCCTGAAGTTGTATTTGACCAGTTTATGCAGTTGCCATTTGTAAAACTCTGAAGCAACATGTCCATTTAGTTTGACCTTTTACTCTGTTATTTTGTCAAGAAAATCCCATTGAAAAGAACTGTGATTCAGCTGACTATGAACATACTAAATATGAACATAATACCCTCCTGATAATACCTTTTTAACAATGTTTACATATGAAAACTAAGAAAAACTAAGACTATGGTATTTTTTTGTAGTCAATGTTACAGTGGGATATGAAGTTCTAGGGCTATGTAGCTATGGCCTTTAACCTATTATTCTTCAACAAAAGAGAAAGCATGGCATCATCCATTCAAAGCAATATACACACACAGTAGTATTGTACTGGTACCATATCAATCTTGTTTGCATTTGTCACACAACAGTATTGTAATTTTATTGTTATTCTAAAACACAAAGATGGAATTCATGTATGCAGCCTTTTTTTATATAACCTTTTGGTTCCTATTGGTTCCACTATGTGACAGTATTGGTGTTTGCTGCTTTATGATTGGTTTGTTGGACTTTCCAATATGTCTTTTGAGACCCATCAGTTTCAAGGAGGTTTGTACTCCGTTACTGACTCGGGTTTGAGAAGCACCACAAAAATTCTAACTACTCATACAGTATATTCAATACTCTATGACTATAAACTGAATTGCTTCTGGTCTGTTATGAATCAACAACAAATCCAAAATGTAATCGTTGCACTTGGTTCCTGAAGCATTTTATCAGAAATGAATGTATAAATTGAAAAATGTATACAAACAAGTCAGCTTTAATAAAAAGTGTCATGCCGTCTTTAATATAGAAAATGACGTGTATAATGATTAAAAAGCTCAATGGCAACAGTGGACTTGTGTGTTTTTATTTACTGATTTAAAAACCAAAAGGTTTGTTTACTTGAGCAAGAGACTTACCACCATTTTTTTTTCAAAGCATGTTTGCTTTATTTTTATTCCTTTTGTAGACCACTGGAAAAATGTCAATTACAAGGGTCTAAATAATTATGCTTTCAACTTGTTTTATTTTTATGTATGATGTTTGGCTGGCTTTTTAGGGGAAGACCCTTTTACCCTACACCTTCTAAATGTATATTTTTTATACATTTCCAGGGAAGTATTTTGTAGTGTATATTGTGTTAATTTCAATGACTTGTTCAGGTGTCAGTCTACGTGCCTAGAACTCAAGACGGAAAGTCCAAAGGGCCAGTAATTGGCTTTCTGTGGAAGTTTGTTTTGAGAGATGGGACATTGAGGTTGTGTTCTGATTGGCTGTTTAGTATTTGAGTGACAGAAGGGAGCTGATCGAAGCTGTTGTCCTGTTCCACAGGGTGCGCTGACCTGCACCTGCTGGACATGCTGACCCCCGTTGAGAGGAAGAGACAGGGCTATACGCACGAGCTCATCGTCACCGAGGAGAACTATGTCAATGACCTGCAGCTCGTCACCGAGGTAGCCACACTACATACATACATTCACTCCATGGTAACATGATCACACATGCAGTCCAAGCATACACTTTCTCTGCCATATCTGCATTACATGCAAACGTTTCCGGAACGTTTGTGTTAACATTGCATCAATGCTTCCTCGCCAGGTCTTTCAGAAGCCTCTGCTGGAGTCGGAGCTGCTGACAGAGAAAGAGGTGGCCATGATCTTCGTCAACTGGAAGGAGCTCATCATGTGTAACATCAAGCTGCTCAAGTACGCCCCTAGCCACCTCTGGTCCTGTTGTCATAAACTATAGTTAACCTTTCTAGGACACACGTTCCGCTAGCGGAACCCCTGACAACATTCCGCTGAAAAGGCAGCGCGGTAAATTCAAAAATATTTTTTTGAAATATGTAACTTTCACACATTAACAAGTCCAATACAGCAAATGAAAGATAAACATCTTGTTAATCTACCCATCGTGTCCGATTTAAAAACATGTTTTACAGCGAAAACACAAATGATTATGTTAGATCACCGCCAAGTCCAAAAAACACACAGCCATTTTCCCAGCCAAAGATAGGAGTCACAAAAAGCAGAAATAGAGATAAAATTAATCACTAACCTTTGATGATCTTCATCAGATGACACTCATAGGACATCATGTTACACAATACATGTATGTTTTGTTCGATAATGTGCATTGGCGCCATGTTCAGAAATGCCTCCAAAATATCCGGAGGAATTGCAGAGAGCCACATCAAATAACAGAAATACTCATAATAAACTTTGATGAAAGATACATGTCTTCTTGCAACCGCTGTGTCAGATTTAAAAAAAGCTTTACGGAAAAAGCACACCATGCAATAATCTGAGACGGCGCTCAGATAGTTTAGTATAAATATACAAATGCTCGCGCAGATCCAGGCGAACGTCGGACAAAAACTTCAAAAAGTTATATTACAGGTCGAATACACTTGTCATTTGTCTTCATGACTCGTGGCTTGAAGGGGCAATCTGGGATTGGTACATCCAATTGTACACGTTTAAAGTAATGATATATTGACATTGATTCTTGTAAACAAACACTGTACAGCTTCAGAACATGGTTAAAACTATAACCAGACTCAATCGTCCCATTCTCTTCTGCCCCCTTCTTCCTGTCCCCCATCACCAGAGCTCTGAGGGTTAGGAAGAAGATGTCGGGCGAGCGGATGCCGGTGAAGATGATTGGAGACATCCTGACAGCCCAGCTGCCCCACATGCAGCCCTACATCCGCTTCTGCAGCTGCCAGCTCAACGGGGCCACGCTCATCCAGCAGAAAACCGACGAGGTGCCCGAGTTCAAAGACTTTGTCAAGGTAATGGAGAAAGGCCGCAAAGAATGTGTTGCATGCGTCACTATCCCAAATGGCACCATATTCCCTTAATAGTGCACAACTTTTGACCAGAGCCCTATGTTTGACTATTTTGTATTGAACTCATATTGGCCTCGTGTGGCTGAATGTCTCGTGCTCATTCAGTTTGTTCATGCACCTTGTTTGGTTGGCTGTGAATAGCCTTGATCCCAGCCGTCCTTGGTTTCGTCGTGTGATGTCTGACACAGCAAGACTAGACTGAGATACTAGCGTCAGTGTACTTTCTTATTTGAGGGTAGCCGAGCCACAGCACTAGGTTGGGACTGATCCAATGTGATTCATATATATATATATATATATTAGGTTCTATGCTGATATCTGATAGTGATATTTCCTCTCCCCTACAGAGACTGGCCATGGATCCAGGTTGTAAGGGAATGCCCCTCTCCAGCTTCCTCCTCAAACCCATGCAAAGGGTGACGCGCTACCCCCTCATCATCAAAAATGTATGTACACACACATTCTCTCACACACACACTCTCTCACATACACTTTATTTGGATGGTGGGAAGAGTGTATGTGATTGAGAAGCTAAACAGGGTTGGTCCTGGTCGGTCCCTGTGTTAGACCAGATGCTGCTGGAAATGGTGTTGGACGGCCAGTAGGAGGCACTCTTTCCTCTGGTCTATAAAAGATATATCCCAATGCCCCAGGGCAGTGATTGACATTGCCCTGTGAAGGTTGCTGTCTTTTGGATAGGACGGTAAGCGCCTGTCCTGACTCTCTATGGTCACTAAAGATCCCATGGCATTTATCGTAATCCCGTGTTAATCCCGGTGTCCTGGCTAAATTCCCAATCTGGCCCTCATACCGTTATGGCCACCTAATCATACCCAGCTTCCAATTGGCTCATTCATCCCCCCTCTTCTCCCCTGTAACTATTCCCCAGGTTGTTGCTGTAAATGAGAATGTGTTCTCAGTAAACCTACCTGGTAAATAAGGGATAAATAAAATATTTAACTGATACATGTGCGATGCGGTGCAGATCCTAGAGAATACTCCGGAGGCTCACCCGGACCATAGCCATCTGAAGCAGGCTCTGGAGAAGGCTGAGGAGCTGTGTTCCCAGGTCAACGAGGGCGTCAGGGAGAAGGAGAACTCTGACCGGCTGGAGTGGATCCAGGCCCACGTCCAGTGTGAGGGGCTGTCTGAGGTAATACACACAGAGACAGACACACACAAACAAACACAACACAAATCATTGTAAAATAAGATTTTGTTTCTTAACTGACTTGCCTGGTAAAATGAAAGGTGAAATAAAACACAATGAAAAGCACAGGAACATGTACTCGATTCCACAGAATTACACACAATTGACACAGTTTCACACCGTGAACAGACTCACTCCCAACTCACTCACTTGGCCCTTTTTCTTTAACGACTTTCTTTAAGCAACTCGTGTTCAACTCGGTGACCAACTGCCTGGGCCCGCGCAAGTTCCTGCACAGCGGCAAACTCTACAAGGCCAAGAGCAACAAGGAGCTGTACGGCTTCCTATTCAACGACTTCCTCCTCCTGACTCAGATCATCAAGCCCCTGGGCTTCTCGGGCTGCGACAAGGTGTTCAGTGCTAAGTCCCACCTGCAGTACCGCATGTACAAGACCGTAAGTACTCTCCTCTCACCAACCTACACATTGTACGCATCCCAAATGGCACCCTATAGGGAAGCAATTCTCAACTTGTGGGTCGTGACCCAAATTTGGATCGTGTGAGGTTTTGAGTGGGTCATGGGTGTCTGAGTAAAAAAAAATATATATATATATAAATACTCCAGTCTGAACTTAAACAACTCAAACCAGGTAGGAAGTGTGTAGAAATTATAATTAATTTAAATTGTTCAGAGATTAAATGTAAAAATGTTTCTTCAATCACAGTATTTTCAATATAGAATTATTAGCAACGCTATTTTGGAGGATTTTGTGGTCTCAAGCCAGTGAGTTTATTAACATTCTTCATCAAGAATATGGGCAAGATTGTATTATTGACAATGAAAGAAGTGGGAATGTTGTTCCCTTTATAGAAAAGTTTGTGGTCATACGCACATCCTTAAAAACATAGGTGCTGGGCTAATAAAGAACACTAGTATAGAACAAGAAGGTGCGTACACTGTTAAAGCTCCCAATTCACCGACAACGTTTCCATCTGAAACGGATCTTCGTCAGGTTGTTCCCTTGTCATGTATTTGCTATATTTACTATCAATAAAGCACATGACTCGAACGTCGCCTCTCCCGAGCCCGTTGGGGAGTTGCAGCGATGAGACAAGATCATAATTGGATATGATGAAATTGGGGAGAAAAAGGGGCTAAAATTACCAAAGAATTAATAAAATAATTTTTTGAAATGTTTTCCATACTGTATTTTGGAGACTCATTTTCACGATGGATTATTGGGTCACGACTGAGAGAACCTGGTTCAATTTGGGTTCCAAGGTAAAATCACTTGAGAACCACTGCTATAGGGAATACAGTGCACTACTTTTGACCTGGGCCCATAGGACCACTTTGGGAGGACGGAGAGATAATTGGGATGTAGCCTTGGTCTTGGACATGCCATACAAATCCCCACGTACAGTAGTGTGGCATGTTCAAGACCAGGGCTACATCCCAATTATCTCTCCTTCCTGTACATTTGTTCACTGATTTGAAAGGAAATGACCTGTATAAGAAATATTGTGGAAATTCCCTCTACCCCAAACCTGCACCAATCCCATGCTTTTAGATTTGTGTGATATAGTAAACGAGTGCACACTTCAGGAACGAGACAAGATATTATTGCGATGCACCCCAGGAGTTCTGACCTTGTTGTGACCTCGAACCTTTAACCCCCACTACAGCCCATCTTCCTGAACGAGGTGTTGGTGAAGCTGCCAACAGATCCCTCGGGAGACGAGCCCATCTTCCACATCTCCCACATCGACAGGGTCTACACCATACGGGCAGAGAGCATCAACGAGAGGTACACACACAGACGAATGCATGCAGTCACACACACACACTCTCTCTCTCTTACACACACATAGCCAAGGCTTTCTTTTGACCTTATTGTGATGACTCATGCAGGACTGCTTGGGTGCAGAAGATCAAGGCAGCTTCGGAGCTCTTCATCGAGACAGAGAAGAAGAAGAGGGAGAAGGCCTACCTGGGTATAACAGTCTGTCTCTCTGCTCCTCTATAGGTCCACTGTCTGGGAGGGACAGCTTTGTCACCTACCCTCCCGGACCAGGGTCTTAAAAGCACTGTTGGTAACACTTTATGGGTGTCTTTTTTAAGCATCTTTGGGTTTCAGAAAAGCCCTATGTAAGTACTTTGTATTATTACTTGAAGTTACCCCCTTATCGTTGTAACCTTGTATTTATGCTAGTAACATTTTTATGAAAATGTTGCTACATAGTAGTGTAGGAATTGTGGAGTTGAGCGATTTCTGTATTATACATGAGGAATAGTGACTATTCCACTTTTAACAAAAATGGCCTAATTTCACTAAGAAGCAAGGAACTGGCTAACAATGATTTGGTTTCTAATGTCTGTACAGTGTTAGTACACAGGTATAAGAGCAACTTCATGTAAAGTGTTACCAAACTATTTCATGACAACTGAGTGTTTTCATGCTTGCTTTGTCTCTGACTTTTCTGTGTGTTTGTCTCTGACCATTACGTTTAGGTCTGCCTCTGATCACTTACGTTTAGGTCTGCCTCTGACCATTACGTTTAGGTCTGCCTCTGACCATTACGTTTAGGTCTGCCTCTGATCACTTACGTTTAGGTCTGCCTCTGATCACTTACGTTTAGGTCTGCCTCTGATCACTTACGTTTAGGTCTGCCTCTGATCACTTACGTTTAGGTCTGCCTCTGACCACTTACGTTTAGGTCTGCCTCTGATCACTTACGTTTAGGTCTGCCTCTGATCACTTACGTTTAGGTCTGCCTCTGACCATTACGTTTAGGTCTGCCTCTGACCATTACGTTTAGGTCTGCCTCTGACCATTACGTTTAGGTCTGCCTCTGACCATTACGTTTAGGTCTGCCTCTGACCATTACGTTTAGGTCTGCCTCTGACCATTACGTTTAGGTCTGCCTCTGACCATTACGTTTAGGTCTGCCTCTGACCATTACGTTTAGTTCTGCCTCTGACCATTACGTTTAGGTCTGCCTCTGACCATTACGTTTAGGTCTGCCTCTGACCATTACGTTTAGGTCTGTCTCTGACCATTACGTTTAGGTCTGTCTCTGACCATTACGTTTAGGTCTGTCTCTGACCATTACGTTTAGGTCTGTCTCTGACCATTACGTTTAGGTCTGCCTCTGACCATTACGTTTAGGTCTGCCTCTGACCATTACGTTTAGGTCTGCCTCTGACCATTACGTTTAGGTCTGCCTCTGACCATTACGTTTAGGTCTGCCTCTGACCATTACGTTTAGGTCTGCCTCTGACCATTACGTTTAGGTCTGCCTCTGACCATTACGTTTAGGTCTGCCTCTGACCATTACGTTTAGGTCTGCCTCTGACCATTACGTTTAGGTCTGCCTCTGACCATTACGTTTAGGTCTGCCTCTGACCATTACGTTTAGGTCTGCCTCTGACCATTACGTTTAGGTCTGCCTCTGACCATTACGTTTAGGTCTGCCTCTGACCATTACGTTTAGGTCTGCCTCTGACCATTACGTTTAGGTCTGCCTCTGACCATTACGTTTAGGTCTGCCTCTGACCACTTACGTCTCGGTCTGCCTCTGACCACTTACGTTTCGGTTTTCCTCTGACCATTACGTTTGTGTCTGTCTCAATGCAGTTCGCTCACAGAGGGCCACGGGCATCGGCCGGCTGATGGTAAACATTGTGGAGGGCATCGAGCTGAAGCCCTGCCGCTCCCATGGTAAGTCCCTAGAGATGACCCCCCTGCCACACCGACCTTAAGTTGATCTCAACACTGATTTCTGTGTCTCTGACACGAGAGAGTGACACACAACCACCCTTTAATACATGTGTCGATTGCTGTTTAGTACTATTAGGTTCTTATTTTTCAGGGTAAATAACTCACGGACACTAGAGAAGCTTTAACCAAGTTGAATCATTCCCAAAGGTTCTGTACAGCTGTAATCAGATAGCAAAACATTTCAGACATCACAGTTTATGTACATCCTACTTAAGACTCTCCTCCTTACAGTTTGTGGCTCCACAGGAAAGAAGGAAACCAGATACTAACCCTGATTACTCCCTTAAGGGGAACTGACTTCACCCCTCACCTATTGATCCACAGATATCCATCTGTCTTCCCTATATCAACACATCGCTCTCCTCTCCTTGAAACACATTCCAAAGCCTTCTGTCTTTCTTCAGAGAACCATTAACTTCTAACATAGTCTCTTTCATTTACTGTCATTAATTTACTACCTCAAGGATCAAAGTTTAGCTGATTCCAACAGTACACAGGAGAAGAATGATAGTGTTAACAGTACATGCAGGGGTTTAAATAGTATTTTGAGCCTGCCTGCAGTGCCAGATGGGTGGGTTTGCCCTTTTGGGACTATTCCATTGGTTCTAATTCACCAGGCCAGCTTAATCGAGCACAAGTATGTGGACGATTTAAAATACTCTTTTGTGGAGGAATACCCATATTGGTATTCTAAATGTCTGTACAACCGCCAGTCTGTTATTCGGTTGTAAAATTCTGGTAACTTGACAAAGTTTGTTCCAGAAATCTCAGTTTGAGGATTTAGGAATCAGGAGGGAATAAGCATGGAGGGAATCCTCCAACTTGGAATTCTTCAACCGGAATTTCTTTCAAACCAGGGGTTTGGGGAAAGTGAGCGGAATTTTGCAACCCTAATATGTGATCTCTTCTCAGGAAAGAGCAACCCGTACTGCGAGGTGACGATGGGTTCCCAGTGCCACATCACCAAGACCCTGCAGGACACTCTCAACCCCAAGTGGAACTCCAACTGTCAGTTCTTCATCAAGGACCTGGAGCAGGACGTGCTGTGCGTCACTGTGTTTGAGAGGGACCAATTCTCTCCTGACGGTGAGGCTGCGGGCGCACACACACACACACACACCAGAATAACACTCTGTTTAAAAAGGCTACGGTGAGACTATGCGAACACGCAAGCTCATACACACACACAAACAGCCTTTTACTGACTAGAGGCCTTTTTGATTCAGTGTGCCGTCATGCGATATATTCTATCACAGTATAGGGTGTGACACCTCTTTTACTTGTATACTCATCATCCCTCCCTCTGTCTGTCTGTGTGTAGATTTCCTAGGCAGGACAGAGATCCGTCTGGCGGACATTAAGAAGGACCAGGGCTCCAAAGGGCCCATCACCAAGAGGCTGCTGCTCCACGAGGTGCCCACAGGAGAGATAGTCGTACGACTGGACCTGCAGCTCTTCGAGGAGCCCTAGCCCATCCCAGTTCAACCCAGCCCTGCTCAGCCTAACCCATACTGTACACTCCTCCGTTAACCCTGCCCGAAGTCTCACCAAGCTCTAGTGACAATCCCCAACGGCCCAGCCCCACACTCCAGTGTGCGTGCGCACGTGTGACTGTGTGAATGAATTTTCTGCAAAATGGTCTTAATAAGTGATGTATTTTTTCCCTCTTTATGATTTGTATCATTATGGTGTATGTATGATATCATGATTCCACTATTATTAGGTTGAACAAAATTATGAAACATTCCACAGCTAATCTAAAATCTCAAAGGCCGTCTTATAACGCAATGAACCTTTGAGACATGATATACTGTATGTAGAGAAATGTTTGAACAACACATATGATCATTGCTTATGCACTGTATGTCTTAAAGAGCCCACCCTGTGGCATTAACACCTGGGGCGTGTTCATTAGTTAACAAGCGGAAGCAAGCAGACTGAAACCGGGCGAGACTACCTTGTCCAGTAAGAAATGTTCATTTTCTGTTGCAAAATGTTTTAAAACACATTCCGTTGTGTGGCCTAATGAACACCACCCAGATGACCACACTGTTGTTGTGCCATCCCTGTGACAACAGACTGTAACCTCCCATATAACCTTTGACGCTGTGTTCATGTTTATAAACAAACCGCTATACGGCTATTATGTCATTGCAGGTCGGACAATTTCAAAACCCCTGGTTGTATCAGCTGGAACATCTTAGCTTGTATTTCTTTAATTCAAGCGTTTCAAGTTATTTATTAGTTTGTGTACGTCAGTTTGAGACAAAGGTACAAAAGCAGGTACAGTGCGTACGTGATTGCGAGGAGAGAGCTACTTTGAGATACACCCTTCAAAGGTTTGGTGAGACACTGGAAAAATGTGTTATTGAAGGAAAGAACTGTTGTTAATGTTAGTATACTACAGTATGGTGAGAATGATAATGAAGCTCAGTCATCTTTATACGTTCCACATGTTGTGTTTTTGATTGAAAATTTAAAATGAAAGAAATGTTTGGGTCTATTTGAAACATTACAGAAGTACTGTACGAATGTACACACTAATATATTGTCTATCAAATTGGCTTAGCCCAAAATATATCATTGAACGGTTTGAGGGAAATTGAAGAGCAGATTTCCTGTTTTCTAAATGATGTATAAATGAGTGATGATTTATAGTTACATTTGCAGCGTAGGCCAAGATAATGAGTACCAATGTACTGTAAATCATTTGTTTTCCGATGGTTAGAAGAATCATACGGTGATGTCAGGAATGTTTTTGTACTTGTTCCGAAAAATTCTGTTATTTTCAACGCATTCATATCTTCACGTTTTGTATATATTTTAGTTGTTTTTAATTAAATTTTTTCGTATGCCAAAAAAACACCATTTAATATAGAGTGCTATATTTGTGTTGGAAAGCCATTTGTAGGTGTTTTGTTTTAGAGACTGAGGTCAGGCTTTGTTGTGATGGACATATTCGGCCAATGCTGTAACTGAAACTGTTTGTGAAGAGGTATTTCAGGTTCATTCAATTTGGGTCTCAAATTAATTAATTTCCTTTGTAAGAGAACAGGAATTATTATTTTGAGTGTTGTGTGGCACTGTGTTACATATTTATAGAAGCTCAGAAAGACAATTCCGATGAAAGGGAAATATCAGCCTCCAAGTGGTATGAGACAATTTGAATCTTTCATATTGTCTTTTATCTGTTATTTCATTCTTTATGATGACCCTCCCATTATCTTGGGTTCTGTCGAAATGAGATGTACAAGGATATTCAAAGGCAGCGGAGACGACTGACTTCAGAGTCTGTTAATGTTAGCATAACACAGTGGAGGGGTAACTAACATTTGTGTAATGTTAGTTTAATGTATGTTGTAGTTACCAGCTATGTGTCCGTGTAGATAATGTACAAATACTAGTGAAATTCCACTGCCGTGTTAGTGAGAGTGGTCAAGGAAAACAGCTTTTGCAGAGCCTGTGTTCCTTATCATGTGTATGTCTAGGAGTGAGTGTGTAAACATTAACTTACTATTCTCGAGTGCTTTGGTTTGTGCTGGGTCTCTTCAAGTTGGAGGACTTAGATTATGACTAGTCATTTCCTTATAGCGTGCAACCTCTCTACCCCTACTCCTTCCCGGTTACCCCACAGTAGTGCTCTTTTAATGTTCACTCTAAAACCAGTGATGGTCTCTATTCTTTTTAGTGAGCAAAGTCTTAACTGATAAAGTACCGTATGTGAATATGTTGAAATATTTGAAAGGAGTATAAGTAATATATTACAACTACCGTAGAAGAATGTTGATGACAATGTATGAGAAGTGTTGTCTTAAATGTTGAAAATAAAATTTGATTGGACCAATGAGTTTGTATGTTTGGTTTGTAGCCTTAATTTACAAACATTGTAAATACTTATTAAAATATATTTTAATATATTTGGAATTTACCTCCATGTTACTTTTCCATGATATGCGTCTCATGGATAGTGTGCACCTCAGTCAGTGCCTGAGACGTTTGTACATTGAAAGTATCGTTCGTGTTAAAGCCGGAGACGAAGTTTCAATATTGAAACAATGTTGCAAATGTCAGAGACGGACAGTAAGGTTAATAAAAGTATCCGCTATTGAAAACCCAAATGCTAGTCTAAAATAAATGGGATACACCAAATCCAGCGAAGTACTGTTGCCCCAAACATTCCTTGCATAACAACTTTGCACCCTGCTGAAACACCAGTCCCTTCAAATCATTAAGGTTACTGTCTCCAACGCCCATGCCAATATATCCTCCAAATACCGTCTTCTTGGGCATTATCACTTAATTCAGAATCGTGCAGCACCAACATTGCTGTTGATATTGGCTATCTACACTGAACAAAAAATATAAAAGCAACATGTACCTTGATTTTTTTTAAACTTTAATTTACTTAGTAAATATTTTTTAACTAATTGTTTTTGTCACAACACAACTGATTGGCTCAAACGCATTAAGAAGGAAAGAAATTCCACAAATTAACTTTTAACAAGGCACACCTGTTAATTGAAATGCATTCCAGGTGAATACTTCATGAAGCTGGTTGAGAGAATGCCAAGAGTGTGCAAAGCTGTCTTCAAGACAAATGGTGGCTACCATGAAGAATCTCAAATATAAAATATATTTTGATTTGTTTAACACTTTTTTGTTTACTACATGATTCCATATGTGTATTTTAGTTGATGTCTTCACTATTATTCTACAATGTAAAAAAAATAGTAAAAATAACGAAAAACCTTGGCATGAGTAGGTGTGTCCAAACTTTTGACTGGTACTGTATATATTTTTTCCACACACAAAAAAAAATCCCCTTAAAACTGAAATATCATAATTGGATAAGTCTCCAGCCCCCTGAGTTAATACCCAGTAGAAGCACCTTTGGCAGCAATTACAACTGCTGTAGGCCTGTCCCCGACCCCAAAAAATCTTGGTCGACCAAAAGTAATCTGTTCTTTCTACCAATGAATTGGTAGACATTTTTAAATGTGTATTTTTCCATATATAGACAAACATGTGTTTTAATAAAATCAACGATATGCATTGAGCTTGTCTGATGCTTTAAGTTTACGGTTTGATGAAATAAGACAAATGCCTCAAGAGGGCGCCAGATCTAGATAACCAGAAGAAGAAGAAAAACTTAACCTGACCCAACTATTGTCCTCCCGCCCCTGCTGGCTTTCGCAGATTCTGGAGAGAGAAGTGCATTGTGCATCTGGACGCATGGTCAATCCGATGTCTGCATTGGCCATTCAGCATTTACGGCGATATGGCCTCAGGAGAAGTCAGGGCATTCATATTTCTTGCAGGGCAGTGCAGAGCTGTTGTCAATGAAGTGAGTTTGTGTTTTACAGGATGTACTGCCCGCACCTACCATAAACCAATCATGTCAATGCGGAGCTATACAGAGCTCTTCCGCGTTGTTAGAAAATTTGGAAGGCGCGTGGCAATGCAGTACAGAGCTCGATTTGGCCTCTGCATGCCTCTGTAGGCTCCACGATTGCGTCACACCCAGTCTATATGGAGCCTCATATATACATTTGTTCCTGCTCGACTAAAACAATCTCGGTCAACCAACAGCCTAACGACCAAACAATCGACCAGTTGACTAATTGGGGTCGGCCCTAGTCTATAGGGATAGGTCACTACCAACTTCGCACACCTAGATTCTTTGCAAAACTGTTCAAGCTCGGTCACATTCCTTGGGGAGCGTTGATGGACAGCAATCTTCAAGTCATGCCACAAATTGGATTTAGTTCAGGGCTCTGACAGGGCCACTCACAGACGTTTACCTTTTTATTCCTTAGCCACTCCACTGTAGCTTTGGCTGTGTGCTTCGAGTCATTGTCATGCTGAAAGGTGAAATCGCATCTCAGTTTCGTCTTTCTTATAGAGGGCAGCAGGTTTTCCTCAAGGACTTTTCTGTACATTGATCCATAAATTTTCCCTTCTATCCTGATAAGTCCCTGACGATGAGAAAAATCCCCATAACATGATGCTGCCACCACCAAGCTTCACAGTAAAGATTTGTGTTCTTTGGGTGATGTGCCATGTTGGGTTTGTGCCAAATGTAACACTTTGCATTTAGGCCGAAAAGTTTCATTTTTGTTTCGTCAGACCCCAAAACGTTTTGCCACATGGCTACAGTCTCCCAAATGTTTTTTTTCTCCCGTACAAATGGGATTCAAGGTGGGCTTCCTTCTTGCCACCCTACCATACATGCCAGATTTGTGGAGATCTTGGGACATACAGGGCATTCGGAAAGTATTCAGACCCCTTTACTTTTTTTTCATATTTGTTACGTTACAGCCTTATTCTAAAATGGATTAAATCGTTTTTCCCCCCTCATCAATCTACACACAATACCCCATAATGACAAAGCAAAAACAGGATTTTAGATAAATGTGCACATTTATTTAAAAATATATATTTGTATTTTATTTAACTAGGCAAGTCAGTTAAGAACAAATTCTTATTTACAATGACGGCCTAGGAACAGTTAACTGCCTTGTTCAGGGGCAGAACGACAGATTTTTACCTTGTCAGCTCAGGGATTCAATCTAGAAACCTTTCGGTTACTGACCCAACACTCTAACCACTAGGCTACCTGTCGTGTTCTTGGGGACCTTCAATGCTGCAGACATTTTTGGTACCTTTCCCCAGAGCTGTGCCTCGACACAATCCTGTCTCGGAGCTCTACGGACAATTCCTTCAACCTCATGGCTTGATTTTTGCTCTGACATGCACTGTCAACTGTGGGACCTTATATAGACAAGTGTGTGCCTTTCCAAATCATGTTCAATCAATTGAATTTACCACAGGTGGACTCCAATCAATTTGTAGAAATATCTCAATGATGATCAATAGAAACAGGATGCACCTGAGCTCAATTCTTGCAAAGGGTCTGAATACTTATGTAAATAAGGTAAGGTATTTGTTTTTTATCTTTAATACATTTGCAAACATTTCTAAAATCCTGTTTTCACTTTGTCATTATGGGGTATTGTGAGTAGATTGATGAGGGATGTATTTAACATGTATTTAATCCATTTTAGAATAAGGCTGTAACATAACAAAATGTCTAAAAAGTCAAGGGGTTTGAATACTTTCCAAGTGCACTGTAGTTGTCACATGCACACTTTGACCAGTCTTGGCCGTAAAAGCGTGTAGTTCTTTCAAAGTTGCTAATGGACTTTTGGTAGCCTCTCTGATCAGTCTCCTATTTGCTCTGTCATCCAGTTTGGCGGGACGGCCATAGATGGAAAAGTACCCAATTGTCATTATTGAGTAAAAGTGAAGATACCTTAATAAGAAATTACTCAATTAAAAGTGAAAGTCACCAAGTAAAATTCTACTTGAGTAAAATTATAAAAGTATTTGGTTTTAAGTATACTTCAGTATCAAAAGTAAATAATTGCTCAAATATACGTAAGTATCAAAAGTAAAAGGATTTCAAATGCCTTATATTAACAAAACCAGACAGTACCATCTTCTTGTTTTTTTAAATGTACAGATAGCTAGGGGCACACTCCAACACTTACAAATGAAGCATTTGTGTTTAGTGAGTCCACCAGATCAGAGGCAGTAGGGATGACCAGGGATGTTCTTTTAATACGTGCATGAATTGCATTATTTTTAATGAGTACTTTCGGGTGTCAGGGAAAATGTATGGAGTAAAAAGTACATTATTCTCTTTAGGAATGTAGTGAAGTAGAAGTAAAATTTGTCAAATAAAGAGTAAAGTAAAGTACAGATACCCTAAATAACGACTTAAGTAGTACTTTAAAGTGGGGTAGGATGTTTAGATCAATGGAATAATAAACTATTTCAAGCCATTTTAATTCCAGGCTATAAGTCAACAACAGGTGACCATTTTGAAAGGGGGTGTAGATTTTCTACACCATCTCTTTGATTACTCATGTCTCACCATGTTTTTATCACTTCTTTCCATCTTCCAACCCCTGATATTCCTCATATCAGAGCCTCTGGGGGCTTGGTTGATGCAGGCCCTAAGTATGAGAAAGCACTGTCTGAGGAGATGGCCAAACTACAGCGGTTGTATGGTTGCGGTGACCTCACTGAGTTCCCCGATTTTTAAGTTCCCTGATGAGTCAATTGTGTGTTCATAAGTATCAGTTCTTTGTTTCGTTTGGTAAGATTTGGTTGTAAGTTTAAATTACATTTAAAAAGTCAGGTCAGTCTAGGCACATGTTCTACTAACCTTTGATCCTCTGTGATGCACTTTAGATCCAGAATGTACATCTTAATTTAGGAGCATAGATTTCACATTGTACTGTGTCACTTTTATTTCTCTTTCAAAGCCCAAGTTAGATGATTGGTCCTCAAAATGATCTTCACTCTGTCACTCTCTTTTGTCTGTTAAATCTGACCAATAACCATTTTTAATAAATGATATGTTTTAGTATGGGTAGTCTCATTCACTTCTTTGTTTACAAAGTAGTCATTGCATCAGAAATATAAAACGCATGATGTCAATTATTAGGGATAACTTTTCAATTATGAATGTTTTTGTAGTTTGTAGGCCTAGTCCATTACATACAATTTTAAATGTGTATACATTTGATGTAATATAAATGTATTTTTATTCCTAATCATAATTTAAGCATAAGGGGCAGGGTATCGGCCTCTAGGGGCGGGACAAGGCATGTTCAGAATTGCTTCTCCTCCCACATGTTGAATATTAATGAGAGAAAATAGTCAGCGAGGCTATACGTAGTGACGACACACGAAAACTGCGGGCCCGGATTGCAGCAGCCCCTTGTCACTGTGACGAAGATTGGCACTAAGGTAAACTGTCACTCAAATTCCTCTTTTTTTTCGTCGCCCATCAATCTAACAATCGACGCTACATGCTCGAATGCAATGGCTCGCAATGGAATGAGCCAATGTGTACTTTGCAGAATGTACAGCGAGCCTAAAGACTGATCACACATAAAGGCAAGCTGTTGTGGCGAGAGAAAAAAAGATGTCCGCTTATTTGGAAAAGGCGCATTGGAAAGGGTGAATGAGAAGGCCAAGCGTGTGTTGACTAATCTACAGACTACTGGACATTCGAATGTTATTAGGAGAGATACCTATCGATGACCGCAACGTCGATGGGATGTGTGCTGTTGACAGTTTTATTTGTTCAACATTTGAAAGCACCCATATTATCTGATACATGTAGCCCGAGCCGCTATACGATATTTAGACAGCGAGGGTAGGATAAATCGGTCATCAAATTGACACGAAATTGTATGCACGTCTGTTTGTTATTAGAAAAACATTTTATTTATTCCCTTATTTATTTTTGCACATGAATACGGCTTGCTAAGGAGAGATTCATGGGCCTAGTGGCACAGTTTAGGATGATGCTTGGTGAACATTACGAACTGTAGATGAACAACTGCTGCGTTGAATTATTAAATCAAAATATGTGCCCGGAAGTTAGGGCTACTGACTGTACAACATACCTTCCACGCTGCGCGCGCGTGAATTGATCACTGCACTGTCTGCATTCCATTCTGATACACGCATACAGTGACCAAGCATTTACACTCCAAAAAACATGAATCCTCATACCCCAGAATGCAAGGCCCTGTGTTGACATAGTACCCTGACTCTACGTTCTTCATTGGCTATGTATGTATCATGCAATGGTGATATCTAATCTATGACAACAACAAAAACCTAATCTAAACCCCATGTCTGATGCATGTGTCTCTGTAGGTCTGGTAGGCACAGGTCTTGGACTGGAATGCCCGAGTATTGGCATCATTGGCAGCGACCATGATGGAAGCCCATTCGGCATCTCTAGATGAGTACCCGGAGGTGGATGAGGTAAGAGATTGATGAGGAGGAGGAGTGAAGTTTGAACATATGTTTAAAGTGGCTGGCCATATTCCAATGAATGAGCTGTGTGATATACAGTTGAAGTCGGAAGTGTACATACACTTAGGTTGGAGTCATTAAAACTTTTTTTCAACCACTCCACAAATTTCTTGTTAACAAACTATACTTTTGGCAAATCGGTTAGGACAGCTACTTTGTGCATGACACAAGTAGTTTTTCCAACAATTGTTTACAGACAGATTATTTCACTTATAATTCACTGTATCACAATTCCAGTGGGTCAGAAGTTTACATACACTAAATTGACTGTCAAAGCTTGGAAAATTGCATAAAATGATGTCATGGCTTTAGAAGCTTCTGTTAGGTTAATTGACATAATTTGAGTCAATTGGAGGTGTACCTGTGGATGTATTTCAAGGCCTACCTTCAAACCCAGTGCCTCTTTGCTTGACATCATGGGAAGATCAAAAGAAATCAGCCAAGATATCAGAAAAAATTTTGTAGACCTCCACAGGTCTGGTTCATCCTTGGGAGCAATTTCCAAACGCCTGAAGGTACCACGTTCATCATTACAAACAATAGTACGCAAGTATAAACACCATGGGACCACGCAGCCGCCATACTGCTCAGGAGACGTGTTCTGTCTCCTAGAGATGAGCGTACTTTGGTGTGAAAAGTGCAAATCAATCCCAGAACAACAGCAAAGGACCTTGTGAAGATGCTGGAGGAAACAGGTACAAAAGTATCTATATCCACAGTAAAACGAGTCCTATATCGACATAACCTGAAAGGTGGATATATTGAAGCAACATCTCAAGACATCAGTTAGGAAGTTAAAGCTTGGTTGCAAATGGGTCTTCCAAATGGACAATGACCCCAAGCATACTTCCGAAGTTGTGGCAAAATGGCTTAAGGACAACAAAGTCAAGGTATTGGAGTGGCCATCACAAAGCCCTGACCTCACTCCTATAGAACATTTGTGGGCAGAACTGAAAAAGCGTGTGTGAGCAAGGAGGCCTACAAACCTGACTCAGTTACACCAGCTCTGTCAGGAGGAATGGGCCAAAATTCACCCAACTTATTGTGGGAAGCTTGTGGAAGGCTACCTGAAACGTTTGATCCAAGTTTAAGGCAATGCTACCAAATACTAATTGAGTGTATGTAAACTTCTGACCCACTGGGAATGTGATGAAAGAAATAAAAGCTGAAATAAATAACATTCTCTACTGTTATTCTGACATTTCACATTCTTCAAATAAAGTGGTGATCCTATCTGACCTAAAACAGGGAATTTTTATTAGGATTAAATGTCAGGAATTGTGAAAAACTGAGTTTAAATGTATTTGGCTAAGGTGTATGTAAACTTCTGACTTCAACTGTGTGTATATACCCCAAACTTGTGACCACAATTTCACTAGTAAATTAATAACTGTCTGAAGAAGGGTGTTACTGTCCTGAATTCCCAAATACAATGAGCTTCTGTGAAAATGAATATTACACACTTTAAAGGTCTATTATTCCTCTAAAATACACCCAAGTGTATTTTAACACATTGCCTTTCAATCAGTCATTGTTGCGCCATCACGTGCAATCACAAGGGCAAGGACCATCCATATCCAGAGATCGTGAGTGGGGAAACAGCATTAAAAAAAATTAACAGCCACACGTCTACAGTGTGCACGTAGGAGAGAGGCAATATTCATCATCATGCATGTCATTTTAATATAATATATGCTATTTAGCATACACTTTTATCTATACTGAACAAAAATATAAAGTGTTGGTTTCATGAGCTGAAATGAAAGATCCCAGACATTTTCCATATGCACAAAAAGCTTATTTCTCTCATTGTGTGCACTCATTTGTTTACATCCCTGTTAGTGAGCATTTCTCTTTTGCCAAGATAATCCATCCACCTGACAGTTGTGGCATATCAAGAAGCTGATTAAACAGCATGATCATTACACAGGTGCACCTTGTGCTGGGTACAATAAAAAGCCAGTCTAAATGTGCAGTTTTGTTACACAACACAATGCCACGGATGTCTCAAGTTTTGAGGGAGTGTGCAATTGGTATGCTGACTACAGGAATGTCCACCAGAGCTGTTGCTAGAGAATTGAATGTTAATTTCTCTACCATAAGCCGCTTCCAACGTCATTTTGGCAGTACGTCTCACAACCGCAGACCACGTGTAACCACCCCAGCTCAGGACCTCCACATCCAGCTTATTCACCTGCGGGATCATCTGAGACCAGACAGCTGATGAAAGGAGATGGTCACACCAGATACAGACTGGTTTTCTGATCCACTCCCCTACCTTTTTTTAAAGGTATCTGTGACCAACAGATGCATATCTGTATTCCCAGCCATGTGAAAATCATAGATTAGGGCCTAAGGAATTTATTTCAATTGACTTATTTCCTTATATAAACTGTAACTCAGTAAAATCTTTGAAATTGTTGCATTTTATATTTTTGTTCAGTATAAAATCACTTGATTACATTTTTTACGTATGGGTGGTCCTATTAATGAACCCCACTATCCAGCTGTTGCAAGCACTATGCTCTAACAACTGCGCTACAGAGGACCACTTTAAAAAAACAATGTATGTCAGATCTAGTGAAAAATGTGTCACTGTTGGAATGAGCCTGACCTGAGGCACTGTAGGAAGGGGTCGTGT
The DNA here is from genome assembly GCF_016432855.1 of Salvelinus namaycush. NCBI lineage: Eukaryota > Metazoa > Chordata > Actinopteri > Salmoniformes > Salmonidae > Salvelinus > Salvelinus namaycush. The sequence goes on along the minus strand of NC_052313.1, from coordinate 40,588,530 downwards.
TCACTAGAATGGATCATGAGTAACTTATAACTGAGTGTAGAAGTTAGACAGTGTATTCATGAGGGTTCAATGTGAATGATAAATGGCTAATGTGGTCTCTGTAAGCTGCTGAATTGAGACAGTGTTATGAGTGGAAAGAGACAGACCAGTCTCTTTCTCCTCTCCCTGGGGCTGGTGTGTGTACTCCTCACCCCACTACCACCCTGAGGGGAGTCATTCACCAACCACCGACTAACTTTACTGTATTTCACTCTCCTATCCCCTCCCTTCTCCTCCGCTCTCCTATTTTCTCTGCCTTGTTTCCCAATCTTCTTTTTACCGTCTTTGTCTCTTTCCTGGGTAAAGGTCTTGGTGCAGATGCGCGTGGGAGCGGATGTGGAGGGGGATCCAGAGCGGAGTCTGAGTGAGGGGGGAGCAGGCAGTCCCTCTGCCATGCAGCCCCAGACGCCCATGGACACAGACAAGCAGGCCATCTACAGGTAGGCGAGTCATGGTACTCCTCCACTCCGTCCTCCTCATTAGAGCTCTTTCCCTCTGTTCCTCACTTTTTTTCCCTCCTTCATTATCCTTCCCTTGTCCTGTTTATGACTGTGAACTTGTGTGGATGTGCGAGCGTCGGTGCATGACTGTGTGTTTGTGTACTTTCATTAACTGCGCCTACTGTAGCGTTAATCCTTTGCACTCGCCTGTGCATCGTAGGCACCCCCTGTTCCCTCTGCTGGCCCTACTCTTTGAGAAGTGTGAACAGTCGACTCAGAGCTCGGACTGCGTCAGCTCTGCCAGCTTCAATGTGGACATTGAGAACTTTGTCCGTAGCCAGAAGAAAGAGGGCAAGGGCTTCTTCTGTGACGACCCAGACGTGGACAACCTGGTGAGGAACTCTGCACTACCAGGGTCCTGTTCATTTGGGCATGCAACTGGAAACATTTGAAAATGTTCTGCAATGAAAAACAAAAATAGTTGTTTCTTATTGGATATGTCCAGTTGGTCCTTTCCTATTTTAGTCAGTTTTCTTCCTTTTGGTACCTAATGAACATGACCCAGCTCTTACACGTCATTGTCTGTCTTTGATGTTAAAAGATAATATAATGAAGTTCCACCGCTGTTGTGCACTTCAACAAACCACTCTTGAATTGCATCTCTTTACATCAAGCAATTGAAATAGTGTATGTGTGATAGTAAATGTTTTATCAAAAAGACAGAAATAAATATTATGACCCATGTCTTTATTGGGAAGAACTGAAGAGACATGACAGATCAGCAAACTGATGTTGAATGACCTAATTGGTAATGGTTAAGCTTAACCCTTGTCTAGGGTCAGGGTTCGAGTTCTGGGTTGGCAGCATGCCTACTAATGTCCTGCTAATGACCTGACCTTTGACCCCTGACCTCTGACCCCAGATGGTGAAGGCCATCCAGGTGCTGCGTATCCACCTCCTGGAGCTGGAGAAAGTGAGCGACTTGTGTAAGGACTTCTGTAGCCGCTACATCGCCTGCCTGCGCACCAAGATGAACAGTGAGACCCTGCTTAGTGGAGGAGAAACTGACAGCCCCTGTTCCCCTGTCCAGATACAGGTACACACACAGGTTATACACACACATTTTCCCTTCATATATTATTTGTATCTTTCCCAGAGGGAACTTTGGCTATTGTATTGGGATTAAATGATAAGCACATAATAGTACAATTCACACATTATAGGTATAAATTATACAAGATGAACACAAATTTAATGTGAATGCAGTTAGGCTAATTCTGTGTGTGTTTCACCCACAGACCTCCAGCCCACTGACAGGAACCCTCAGCCCTCAAGGCATTGTGATGTCAGCCTCAACCCTGCAGCAGGGCAACGTTACCCTGACAACAGTCAATTCTGCTGGCCAAGTGTTAGCAGGTATGTCTCCGTGGCATACCACCTCTACAGGTACCCTCTCCTCTCCGGCCTTACTGTGTCCCGGTTAATACAGCTATTAGCAATACTGGGTCATATTAATGATGGCACACCGTAGCAAAACATTATTTTCTTAGTTATCAGGTTCAGGTAGTCCCTCCGTGTTTTAGTCAGTTTCCTTGAATCCGTGAATGTTGCCTCTTTTCAGAGTTAATTTCAAAGTAGATTATAACACGGTACTTCATTTTGTTTATCTGTCGGCCCCAGCCTCGAACTCAGGCCCTGTGTGTAGCTAACTGACCCTCTCTGCCCATTCATCGACATTTACCCATTGTTGTTGTCTTAGCTGTTTACCCGTTGTTGTCTTAGCCCTCCCAATCAACACCTGCGATTGCTTTATACCTCCCTCTAATGTCAATATGCCTTGTATACTGTTGTTTAGGGTAGCTCTCATTGTTTTGTTTTACTGCGGAGCTCCTAGTCCCGCTCTACATGCCTCGGTTAGCTCCCTTGCCCCACCCCCCACACATGCGGAGACCGCACCTAGTTTAACTGGCGCTTCCAGAGATGCAGCCTCTCTCATCGTCACTCAATGCCTAGGTTTACCTCCACTGTACTCGCACCCTACCATGCCCTTGTCTGTGCATTATGCCCTGAATCTATCCTACCACGCCCAGAAGTCTGCTCCTTTTACTCTCTGTTCCGAATGCACTAGACGACCAGTTCTTATAGCCTTTAGCCGTACCCTTATCCTACTACTCCTCTGTTCCTCTGGTGATGTATAGGTTAACCCAGACCCTGTGTGTCCCCAGGCGCTCTCATTTGTTGACTTCTGTAACTGGAAAAGCCTTGGGTTCATGCATGTTAACATCAGAAGCCTCCTCCCTAAGTTTGCTTTATTCACTGCTTTAGCACACTCCGCCAACCCTGGCTTAGGATGGCCACCAAAAATTCTGAAATTTCCATCCCCAATTACAACATTTTACGTCAAATTAGAACTGCTAAAGGGTGCGGAGTTAGCCTGCAGAGTTCTGTCCTATTATCAAGGTCTATGCCCAAACAATTCGAGCTACTACTTATTTCTCCAGAAATAAGTCTCTCACTGTTGCCGCCTGTTATAGACCCCCCTCAGCTCCCAGCTGTGCCCTGGAAACCATATGTGAATTGATTACCCCCATTTATCTTCAGAGTTCGTACTGTTAGGTGACCCAAACTGGGATATGCTTAACACCCCGGCCGTCCTACAATCTAAGCTAGATGCCCTCAATCTCACACAAATTATCATGGAACCTACCAGGTACAACCCCAAATCCGTAAACATGGGCACCCTCATAGATATTATCCTGACCAACTTGCCCTCTAAATACACCTCTGCTGTTTTCAACCATGACCTCAGCAATCACTGCCTCATTGCCTGCGTTCGTTATGGGTCCACGGTCAAATGACCACCCCTTATCACTGTCAAACGCTCCCTAAAACACTTCTACGAGCAGGCCTTTCTAATCAACCTGGCCCGGGTATCCTGGAATGATATTGATCTAATCCCGTCAGTAGAGGATGCCTGGTTGTTCTTCAAAAGTGCCTTCCTCACCATCATAAATAAGCATGCCCCTTTCAAAAAATGTAGAATCAAGAACAGATATAGCAATTGGTTCACTCCAGACTTGACTGCCCTTGACCAGCACAAAAACATCCTGTGGCGCACAGCACTAGCTTCGAATAGTCCCCGCGATATGCAACTTTTCAGGGAAGTCAGGAACCAATATACACAGTCAGTTAGAAAAGCAAAGTCTAGCTTTTTCAAACAGAAATTTGCATCCTGCAGCACTAACTCCAAAAAGTTTTGGAACACTGTAAAGTCCATGGAGAATAAGAGCACCTCCTCTCAGCTGCCCACTGCACTGAGGCTAGGAAACACTGTCACCACCGATAAATCCATGATAATCGAGAATTTCAATAAGCATTTCTCTACGGCTGGCCACGCTTTCCACCTGGCTACCCCAACCCCGGCCAACAGCTCTGCACCCCCCGCAGCTACTGGCCCAAGCCCTCCCCCCTACTTCTCCTTGACCCAAATCCAGACAGCTGATGTCCTGAAAGAGCTGCAGAATCTGGATCCCTACAAATCAGATGGGCTAGACAATCTGGACCCTCTCTTCCTAAAATTATCTGCCGCCATTGTCGCAACCCCTATTACTAGTCTGTTCAACCTCTCTTTCATATCGTCTGAGATTCCTAAAGATTGGAAAGCGGCCGCGGTCATCCCCCTCTTCAAAGGGGGAGACACTCCAGACCCAAACTGTTACAGACCTATATCCATCCTGCCCTGCCTTTCTAAAGTCTTCGAAAGCCAAGTGAACAAACAGATCATCGACCATCTCGTATCCCACCGTACCTTCTCCGCTATGCAATCCGGTTTCCGAGCTGGTCACGGATGCACCTCAGCCACGCTCAAGGTCCTAAACGATATCATAACTACCATCGATAAAAAACAGTACTGTGCAGCCGTCTTCATCGACCTGACCAAGGCTTTCGACTCTGTCAATCACCGTATTCTTATCGGCAGACTCAACAGCCATGGTTTCACTAATGACTGCCTCGCCTGGTTCACTAACTACTTCTCAGATAGAGTTCAGTGTGTCAAATCGGAGGGCCTGTTGTCCGGACCTCTGGCAGTCTCTATGGGGGTGCTACAGGGTTCAATTCTCGGGCCGACTCTTTTCTCTGTATATATCAATGATGTCGCTCTTGCTGCGGGTGATTCTTTGATCCACCTCTACGCATACGACTCCATTCTGTATAAATCAAATCAAATTTTACATCTGGCCCTTCTTTGGACACTGTGTTAACAAACCTCCAAACGAGCTTCAATGCCATACAACACTTTTTCCGTGGCCTCCAACTGCTCTTAAACGCTAGTAAAACTAAATTCATGCCCTTCAACCGATCGCTGCCCGCACCCGCCCGCCCGCCTAGCATCACTACTCTGGACGGTTCTGACTTAGAATATGTGGACAAATATAAATACCTAGGTGTCTGGTTAGACTGTAAACTCTCCTTCCAGACTCACATTAAGCATCTCCAATCCAAAATGAAATCTAGAATCGGCTTCCTATTTCGCAACAAAGCCTCCTTCATTAATGCTGCCAAACATACCTTCGTAAAACTGACTATCCTACCGATCCTTGACTTCGGCGATGTCATTTACAAAATAGCCTCCAACACTCTACCCAGCAAATTGGATGCAGTCTATCACAGTGCTATCCGTTTTGTCACTAAAGCCCCATATACTACCCACCATTTTGACCTGTATGCTCTCATTTGCTGGTCCACGCTACATATTTGTCGCCAAACCCACTGGCTCCAGGTCATCTATAAGTCTTTGCTTGGTAAAGCTCCGCCTTATCTCAGCTCACTGGTCACCATAGTAACACCCACACGTAGCACGCACTCCAGCAGGTATATTTCACTGGTCATCCCCAAAGCCAACACCTCCTTTGGCCGCATTTCCTTCCAGTTCTCTGCTGCCAATGACTGGAACGAATTGCAAAAATCACTGAAGTTTGAGACTTATATCTCCCTCACTAACTTCAAGCATCGGCTGTCAGAGCAGCTTACCGATCACTGCAGCTGTACACAGCCCATCTGTAAATAGCCCATCCAACCAACTCCCTACCTCATCCCCATATTTGTTTTTTGTTTTTTTCGGCTCTTTTGCACACCAGTATTTATACTTGCACATCCTCATCTGCACATCTATCACTTCAGTGTTAATTGCTAAATTTTTATTACTTTGCCACTATGACCTATTTATTGCCTTACCTCCTTACTTAATTTGCACACACTGTATACAGATGTTCTATTGTGTTATTGGCTGTACGTTTGTTTATCCCATGTGTAACTCTGTGTTTTGTGTTTTGTCTCACTACTTTGTTTTATCTTGGCCAGGTCGCAGTTGTAAATGAGAACTTGTTCTCAACTGGCCTACCTGGTTAAACAAAGGTGAAATAAAAAAATGATAGTGAGGTGCTGAGGGTGCTTGGATCAAGCTGTTACAAAAGACATGTCATAACTTGTTTATTTGTGTGTGTGTTTGAGCAGGTGGTACAGTCTACCAGCCCATCACAGTAGTCACTCCTCAGGGACAAGTGGTTGGACAAGCTATCTCACCCCAGACAATACGCATCAACAACACACATGTGAGGAATACGCCACACACACACACACACACACACAGACAGACGTACAGTCACACAAACTACAGGCTGTTCTGTGAATTAACTGTGTGTGTGTGTGTGTGTGTGTGTGTGCGTGTGCAGCTCCAGTTGCAGCTCAATCAGGACCTGAGCAGTTTTTTCACCCAGGAGGACAGCTCATCCAAGAGCAACAAGAGGGGCGTCCTGCCCAAATCAGCCACCAACATCATGCGCACCTGGCTCTTCCAGCACATAGGGGTGAGTGAAAACACCTGAATACCTTGCACCTCGTACCAACTGCTCCGAAGATTAGAAGAACTATAACTAAATGTATTGTAACCCAGGGTAAAGCTTTGCTAGGTTATTCCAAGGGTGTCTGTGCATGCTTGCGTGCATGTGAGTGTGCACGTGCATGCATTTGAGAGAGAATGATGGCCCCCGTCACGATGGCCCGTCCCATGATGGCTCGGAGCGGCTGCGTTGACAGAGACGGATGTGTTAGGCCCTCATATGACTGGCCCATGGTCGGCTGGCTAAATGCTAATCAGAGGTTAATCAGTGGACAGCCCACAGGCCCACTGGCGAAGCTAACCAGACTGGTAGCTCACAGAGATCCTTTGTTCCCTGTTTGTGCGCGTGTGGGTGTCAGTGTGTGTTTGTGTGTGCCTGCGCGCGCACGTGGGCATGTGTGCCTGTGCGGGTGTGTGTGTGTGCGTATGTAAGAGACGGTTAACTAACGGCCGGATGTTAGAAAATCCTAGCCCTTTGTGAGATGAAGCGTCTTCACTACAGCTTGTTTCTCTCCGCTTGCTCCTGAGTTGCCAATTCTGGCCCTCAAGCCTCTGTACATCCTAAAGTTGAATCTAAATGCATCCGGGTTTGGGATGAAAGCCCAACCTCCCGATACCTCAGATTTTCTCCCCACATGGCCAACTAGCATTTTATACCGGTGTGATTAATGCTCCCCGTGGTGCCCACAAACGTTGCATGATAGCAGGTCAAGTAACAGAGAAATTGGGTAAAAAGGTATCCGACTAGTGGCCAGGCTGCTCCGAACTCTAATTCACATAGAAGCGACTTTACTTAATCAACTTCCTTTGCTGTTCCAATACAAATTGACCTTTAGTCTTACATAATCCATCCACAGTCTCTCCCAGTACCTACTGGGCTTAATAGGGAGCTAAACACAAACAATAATTTGCTGTAAATGATTGTTTGTGTTCTTTACCCTTGTCTCTTTGCATCGCTCTCTCTCAGCATCCCTATCCCACAGAGGACGAGAAGAAACAGCTCGCCATACAGACCAACCTGACCCTGCTGCAGGTCAACAACTGGTGAGTCAATCTTTCTCACACACCTAAACCCAAGCGTAGAATTGTGGCCTTGGATGATTGGCTTAGCCCCTGTTCGTCTCTCCCTCTCCAGGTTCATTAACGCTAGGAGGCGGATCCTCCAGCCCATGATGGACAGCAGTGCGTCGGACACGCCCAAGAGCAGGAAGAGGACTCCCCAGAGCCGTCCCACCCAGCGTTTCTGGCCCATGGCCAACAACATTGCCTCGGCCGGTGTAGGGCAAGAGGTGGCCATGGACGATGACGGTAAATGCCCAGAAAAAACGAATATTATGAAAAGTCTGCAAGTCTGATATGCTCCTGTTGTGATTTATTAAAGTGAGAAATCACAGTAGGAACATATCAGAGTTGCAGACATGACTTAAAAAAAAAAAAAAATCCCCAGTCCTTATTACAGGCTGAGAGGAATGTCATGCTGTGGCTTTCACACCTTGATATGACTTGATCTTGTCCTTAACATACCAGCCGTCTCCATTACCACAATAACCCCGGTCAACTCTGATTGACTATACACTGTCCAATTACGTACTGGTTAGTGGGTGTGGCTGAAGCTTGATCTTTTTCCCCTGTGCCCTCAGTTACCATGGTGACGATGGGCATGAGTGTAGACGAGCTGCAGACGCTGACCTCAGACGGTGCAACACTGGCCATGCAGCAGGTGATGATGGGAGGACACAGCGAGGAGGAGGAGGGCGAGAGTGAGGAGGAGGAGGAAGAAGAGGAGGAGGAGGGGGGTGACATGGCCGGATTGGAGTGACATACCACTACAGCGGGATGTGATGTCACACCCTCATGCATGCCTGTGTTTGACAATATTACTCAACACTCATCAGTGTCCAAGACTACCCACACTAGGCCTTTAAGGTCCTACTAGAAACAGAGAAAAAGATATGCTATTTTTATATGTAAAATGTTTGGAATGAAGGCTGTTTATTTTCATTTGGCTTTTTTGCTTAGTGTTTTTATTTTTAGTTCTTTTTTAAAGAATATTTATGTATGAACATTGAATGTCCAATATGGCTGACCTGCTTTTCAAGGTCTGTTGGATTTCTCTAATAATAAAATGTTCAAGAAAGATTTCCATCATCTTTGTTTTTTGTTTGAGTGTAGACGCAGTATTTAGGGGAGGATATCTAACCGAGGAACAAGGTTGTGTTGGAGGATGTATTGATAGTTGTGCAAAGACGTCTGAACCAAGAAATTCACTCATGCTTATGAATGCAACATCAAAAAGGAATCATTTGAAAAAGCTTTTTCCTGAAAATAAATACATTTTAATGGTATTTAAAAATTATACAGGTTTTTACTTGTGTCCTTCGTACCATATTTCTCTGCGAACACATCTGCTATGTAATAATATATCAAAGTATACTATACATAGTACATGTTACAGCTATTCCATTTGTCTACATGCACAGTTTGTGTGTAGAGATGAAAGATGTCGACATACTAATGAGACCAAGCTTAGGCCACGATTCAATCTGATCACCCTTTTTGGCTATGCACCACTTACAGGCGATGTTACCGCAGTCGTGGTGATCACATTCAAAGTAAACGCTGCAGATGTCTGCTCAATCGGAAATCACCTTTTAATGTCAACCTTGCTACAACGCGGATCTTCCGCAGTCCGAATTGAATCCTGGCCCTAGTTCATCTCCCCAGTCTTCCATTTATCGTTCACCATTTCCCTCCATCTTGTTTTTCTGACTTTAAAATAGAGCTATTGCTCAGCCTCAGATTGTGTCCATTCACTGTGGTGCTTTAGAACAAACAAATAGAGTCTGAGTAAAGTACTCTATGTCAGCTACTGTATCCTTTGGGGATCAAGGGCTCAGTGCCTCTTCTTTCTGGGGGAAGATATCATAGAATGGGAGTATGTCATTTGGATGTTAAATAGACTAACAGATTTGTATATATCAATCATTCATCGCTGACTAATAAACTAAAAAAGGTTTTCCATTGATTGACTTCACTGGCTGTCTCAAACTTTAAGACTTCTTCACTCTTAAAGGAACAGTTCATTCTGCAGCTGGTGAAAACTCTTAGTAAATCCAGGCCTAAATTAATTTGGATGTCTGAAAACATCTGACAAACTATGATTTTGGGGTGAACTGTCCATTTAAACCATGTATCTCTCTCCTTTGCATAGCAGCCGTAACACTTTTTCAGTACTGTCTGCCACCAGTAGAGTTCATGAATGCACCAGTATGCAGTATCAACAGTAGAATTCACCTCCATCTGCTGGTGGATCCAGGTCAGAGCGTGGGGGATGAGAGTGTAGACGGCAGGATTGTTCCTCTCAGCACAGCCATAGCTCCAGCTAGTGGCCCCTGCCAACTTCCACAATGATGAGTCCTCACAGGCCAGAGGGCCTCCACTATCCCCCTGGGCACCAAACACACCAGGATTAGCGGCAGTGCATTTTACTCCAAATAGGTGAGCTTTTAAACACAAAACACACTGTGCTAACGAACGGTTAAAAGCAGCAGGTGACGGTCCTAGCGCCTTTGAACAGGAAATCAGTCATAATTTTCTGTAAATTTTCGGACAATTCTACTTGCTGAATCACCACTGTTTCGTGATCGCAAACACACAGTGGCCACCCACTGCTTTTAACCGTTTGTCTTCGCTTTGTGCTTTTTGTCTGCACTTTGTCCTAGACAAATGTTGCATGGAACTCTGAGGTCCACTTCTGAAAGATACCTGGCAAGAGTCTTTGCCCCCCTCTAGGTAGCCTGCACAGACCATCCAAGGGGAGATGGCACCCTGGTCCACTGCAGTCCCTGCTGGAGAGCATAGGGACCTGGGCAGAATGCATGGACACACTGGTCTCCCCTGGAAACACACACACACACACACACACACACACACACACACACACACACACACACACACACACACACACACACACACACACACACACACACACACACACACACACACAGACAGACAGACAGAGAGGAAAGGCAGGAAAAGTGTATAACAGTGTGTGCGGGCATGCATGAATGCGCGCATGTGGTGCGTGCTTGCGCCTATCTATTCAGGTGTTGAATTTGAGCCCATTCACCTCCGTCCACTGTGGCACCCCACCCAGAGATCCAGCATATCTTCCCCTCCTCAAATCTCTCCCCATAGTTCGGCAGGCAGATAGGCTCAACCAGACCTGGAGGAAAAGACTTAGCCAATGAACCTGCCGTGCTCCTTCAGATTTGAGGTGAATAAGAGCAGTTACTCGACGGGCTCTATTCAATCCGTATCGCAGAAGTTCAGCACTAAAGTCCAGTTGAAATGTAAAGGCAATGTTCCTGCGTTGGCGGAGACTGCACTCACGGTAAACCTTGCATACTGTATGTCAGCTCAATCAGAAATGACCTTTGCATTTCTATCGCTCAATCTGTAATGCTTCAGCGATACAGATTGAATATTGAATAAAGCCCTAAATCACTATCAGTCAGTAGGACAGACAGACAGGCAGAATTGGGAAAGTGACACATTTTTGGTTGTTTTGCCTCGGTACTCCATGATATAATGACTATGAGGTTAAAGTGCAGACTGTCAGCTTTAATATGAGGGTATTTTCATCCATGTCGGCTGAACCGTTTAGAAAAAAATGATATTTGTGCATCGGTAACTTTTCCTCTCATCAATATTCTAGATTTATTAAGGATTATCCGTAATATATTTTTTTAATGATTTCAATTTGTATTTTTTTCACCTTTATTTAACCAGGTAGGCTAGTTGAGAACAAGTTCTCATTTACAACTGCGACCTGGCCAAGATAAAGCGAAGCAGTGCGACACAAACAACAACACAGAGTTACACATGGAATATACAAACATACAGTCAATAATACAATAGAAAAAGTCTATATACAGTGTGTGCAAAAAATCATGGTAGCGTCCAAATTAAACCAATGTTTTAGTCACATTATGCATATTGAGCAACAACTGTCCCGTCGACGGGACACCGATCCATAAGAAGATTTATTAATGTAGAAGTGTTTATAAACATATTATGTTCTTATTTACAATCAAAGCAACTGCAAAATGACACAACACATTATTTACCATTCATTTCTATTGGGCACAAAATTATCTGAAACACAAACAAAAACAAACAGTAAATGTATCCAACGAATGTGTAGAGTCACAAGCGTGATGTACTCATTGCGTGCTGTGAATATGGGACCAAATACTTCACTTTTTACTACACATATAAGGGAATTTGTCCCAATATTTTTCATCCCATATGTACAGTGCTGTCATGTTTTAATGGTTCACCCGATATGGATGAAAATACCCTAAAATTAAACCTGACAGCCTGCACTTTAAGTTCATACTCATTGTATCCTTTCAAATCAAAAGTGTTGGAGTACAGAGCCAAAACACCAACAAAAATGTCACAGTCCCAATACTTTTGGGGCTCATTGTAGATAGTGGTACCATTAAAGGTAAGAGGCTCTGTAAGCTTCAATAGAGCGATGTCGTAGTTTAAGCCCTTGGGTTGGTTAGTTGGCATGGTAGATCATCTTCTCCAAAGAGCGAGACAGCACCCCATTGACCGGCTGATCTGTCAATCCCACATGCACTGCCCACAGCGTGGGGTTTGTTGCAAACCTTGAGAAGGGATGGACAGTCAACCAATGAAAAATCATATCACTTTTAGAAGTTATGCTGTGTTCATGTACGGTCAGTACGGTATAAATGTTTGTGTGCGTACGTACGTGCATGCGTGCGTGCGCACATGTCCACCTGTGTTTGTGAGAGAGGCTCACCCGTAGACACAGTGTGCTGCTGTCACTATCCGGCGTGGTGTGATGATGGAGCCCCCACAGAGGTGTTGGTTCTGATAGTGCAGGCTGGCATGCCAGGTACTGGACTGGTTCGGAGATGTTCCCTCCCACAATACGAGACTGGAACATGGGCCTGGAGCCACAATCTGCAGGGGGCAGCCAGGGGAAAAACATTGATATGATAATGTTGCTGGTATACACTCACAACGCACACACACACACACTTCCTAACTCCACTGTCACTCTTTCACTCACCTAGGCACTTGAGTACGGTCATACTCTCAGAGCTGCACTGGGTCTTACTGGGAAAACAGAGAATGAAGGCTTATACTTACTGCCAACATACACACAGACATGCTGGAAATAACTTCAGAAAATGAAATGACACAGTAAACTGGTTCAAATGAGGTTCTTCTCTGTATAACACCAACGGGGAAGTTTGAGGTATGCTCTCATTTGTACCATGTACAAACCCAGTCGGGCCCTTATGTCATTGAGAAACATGACATGGACTGAAGTGAAACATGAGATCACAACTTGACTTATGAACTAGAGCAACGGACACTGCTGCGCCGCCTGTTGTCCTGCTGCCAAGACATAGACAATCAACACGCGCTTCTGAAAAGTTCTTTAGCTCGTGCCGCCGAGTAACATGCGTTTCTGAGGGAAACAGAGAATTAGCCTAATATCTTGGCGCCTTCCATTGTTTCACATGGCAAATACCGTATCATGTGCCACTTTGGGGGGGATACCTCCAGACAGTTAGTTCAAAAGGCTTCAGTTCCTATAGCAGGAAAGGGGAGACATTCAACCATGTTGACAGCTTTACATCCGCATTGTATGTAGTCCTTGTGGTGGCATACTGTAGGTTGATGGCAGAATCAAGAATTTGCGTACTTAACTCAATAGTGCTTGTAAAAAGGTCTTTGGTTGTAAGGGCAGACGCTAGAAGAAGAACTTGCTGCTGCAGCTGTACATTAGAACTTTAACAAAAGACTGGCAGACTGGTAACTGTTTTATTCTCTGTCAGAAAGTGATGGCCAAATGGTTCACCTGAGGAAGGTGGCGTTGTGGATCTTGACAGTCTGCTGGCGATCTGGTTGACTCAGGTTGACTGATACCAGGTTAGCCTGGAAGGCCGACTCGACAGAGGAGAGAGGCAGAGATCTAGCACTGACGTAGTTGAGCGAACAAGAAGGAACCACACAGACATGTACAGTTTATTGTGGCAAATAGTGTGAATTTTCATTGGCTGCATATGAGATGTTTGGGATGTTCAGAGGGTATTCACCTGACATTCTGTAACTAAATCCATTGACAGTACTACCCATTCATTTACAATCCATTTATAAAAGTGGACACAGGATCCTAATATACTTGGACCACAATGGAAATAAATCTGTTGACATTATTGTATTTTATCCACAATCATTTTGAATGTTTGTCTTTGATTTCATGTGGCTGAGCCAACTTTATTTGTATTTTATAAAAGTCATTAATTATTCATCCAAACATACTCCTAATATTAAACTAGGAAGATCTTAAAGGGATACTTCGGGATTTTGGCACTACATCTTTATCTACTTCCCCAGACTCAGATGAACTTGTGGATACAATTTTTATGTCTCTGTGTCCAGTTTAAAAGGAAGTTAGAGGTAGTTTTGTGAGCCAATGCTAACTAGCGTCAGCACAATGACTGGAATAACGATGGTATAACTGAAAATCTTGACCTACTTAGAGCGCTGGTTGTTTGTGCTGGTGATTTTTCACTTCATTTAATGCCAGGCTGATTTGAATGGGATTAGCAATGCAGTTAATGGAACCTTTGGATACAGACGCCCATTAGAAAGCCCTCCCTCTGAATGCTGAGTAAATGTGAGAGTATTACAATGAGGGAGAGAGTTTAATCACAAACTGCATGAGTCATGTCGATGTAATAGGCTCTTTCTCCTCAGGCCCTGTGGGAGAATGGTCTCTATGGTGGAATGATCTGTATTCTCTGTATCTCTTGACATTGCTCCACTTACCCTCACCCTAGTCATCCACCATGCCAGCCCCAGTGAACCTCTGACCCTTCACTTATCTTTTTACGCCTGTCACAGAGAACTAATTCAATTAATTTCAATTCCCAACTGTGTACCTGGAGTATTCCAGCTGTTTGCAGGCAGAATAACCCAGCGTGTGATCCCAGTTGGCGGAGCACACGGTCCTCCATACACCCCTACTGTTGATCTGCAGCACAGAGCTCCTCCCACTCAGACGCACTGAGGGACAGACAGACAGACAGACAGACAGACAGACAGACAGACAGACAGACAGACAGACAGACAGACAGACAGACAGACAGACAGACAGACAGACAGACAGACAGAAAGAAAGAAAGAAAGAAAGAAAGAAAGAAAGAAAGAAAGAAAGAAAGAAAGAAAGAGAGAAAGAAAGAGAGAAAGAAAGGCAGACAGACAGATAGACATGTCAGTGACTTTCTATATGATGTTCCCAACTGAGATACTGTGTGTCATTAGTGTGTGTACAGGTTACTCAGTGAATCGTCTCGCCGTCTCTGACCTAGTTTGGGGACAAGGTTACACAGTGAATGATGTGGATGAATGGTGTGAGGGAATTTCAAGCCCTTTATCAGGGTTAGAGTGGGAGAGCGTTTTTAGTCGTGTATGCATGTGGGAGAGAAGTGTACATCTCACCACATATTGCAGTTCGTCCTAACCCATCTGCGCAGTCGCTGACGCCATCACACTGCGCAGATCCGGCAATACACACAGTGGATGTGCTACAGTGGAACTTCCCCATGCAACTGACTCCCACTTTGGAAAGAAGGATGACACACGCATGTACACACATATACACACACACATTGTTACACACAGCGGTGGAATTGGGAAGAAGTCGTAGTAAAATCCTATGATTCTATGTGAAAAGCACATGTCACAATGATATGTAATGCCATGTTCCACCCCTGGTTACACACACAACTTGCCGTGTCATTCAGACCTCAAGAGTAACTTACTGCACCCTGTCTCCTGTTACACATATGACACACGTCTCCTCTTACAATCACAGTAACACAGTACAGAACGATACTATTACAGTATCACTATTGTCACGTTCTGACCTTAGTTCTTTTGTTATTTCTTTGTTTTAGTGTGGTCAGGGCGTGAGTTGGGGTGGTTATCTATGTTTGTTTTTCTATGTTTTTTTTTCTTCGTTTGGCCTGGTATGATTCTCAATCAGAGGCAGGTGTCGTTAGTTGTCTCTGATTGAGAATCATACTTAGGTAGCCTTTTTCCACCTGGGTTTCATGGGTGGTTATTTTCCGTGTCAGTGTTTGTCCCAGTCAGTGTTTGTCGCCAGTCAGGCCGGGGTACATGGCACCAGCCCTACGCATGGTGTCCCCGGTTCGCCAGCAAAGCCCAGTGCGGCCTATTCCACCTCGCCGCACTGGCTTGGCTACGGGGAGCATTCAGCCAGGTAGGGTTGGGCAGGCTCGGTGCTCGAGACCTGTAGTGCGCTTTCACGGTCCGGTCTATCCGGTGCCACCTCCACGCACCAGCCCTCCGGTGGCAGCCCCCCGCACCAGGCTGTCTCTCCGTCTCCGCACTACAGGTTCTCCCTCCTGTCCAGCGCCGCCTGAGCCGTCCGTCTGTCCAGCGCCGCCTGAGCCGTCCGTCTGTCCAGAGCCGCCAGAGCCGTCCGTCTGTCCTGAGCTGCCAGAGCCGTCCGTCTGTCCTGAGCTGCCAGAGCCGCCCGTCTGTCCTGAACTGCCAGAGCCGCCCGTCTGTCCTGAGCTGCCAGCGTCGCCCGTCTGTCCTGAGCTGCCAGCACCGCCCGTCGGTCAGGAGCTGCCAGAGCCGCCCGTCAGTCAGGAGCTGCCAGAGCCGCCCGCCAGTCAGGAGCTGCCAGAGCCGCCCGCCAGTCAGGAGCTGCCAGAGCCGCCCGCCAGTCAGGAGCTGCCAGAGCCGCCCGCCAGTCCAGAGCTGCCTTTCAGTCCGTAGCTGCCCTTCAGTCCGGAGTTGCCCTTCAGTCCGGAGCTGCATCTCAGTCCGGAGCTGCCCCTCAGTCCGGAGCTGCCCCTCAGTCCGGAGCTGCCCCTCAGTCCGGAGCTGCCCCTCAGTCCGGAGCTGCCCCTCAGTCCGGAGCTGCCCCTCAGTCCGGAGCTGCCCCTCAGTCCAGAGGCGCTCCTCAGTCCAGTGGGGCCCTTTAGTAGGGTTGCCAGTCCTAGGTCGGCGGCGAGCGCTCTAAAGACGCTACTGAAGCGGACTAAGACTATGGTGGAGTGGGGTCCACGTCCCGCGCCAGAGCCGCCACCGCGGACAGATGCCCACCCAGACCCTCCCCTATAGGTTCAGGTTTTGCGGCCGGAGTCCGCACCTTGGGAGGGGGGGGGGGGGGTACTGTCACGTTCTGACCTTAGTTCTTTTGTTATTTCTTTGTTTTAGTGTGGTCAGGGCGTGAGTTGGGTGGGTTATCTATGTTTGTTTTCTATGTTTGTTTTTTGGTTTGGCCTGGTATGATTCTCAATCAGAGGCAGGTGTCGATAGTTGTCTCTGATTGAGAATCATACTTAGGTAGCCTTATTCCACCTGGGTTTCGTGGGTGGTTATTTTCCGTGTCAGTGTTTGTCCCACACGGAACTGTTTCGGTTTGTATTTCACGTATCGTTATTTGTTTTGTTTCTGTGTTCGTTTGTTTCATTAAAATATATTATGGACACATACCACGCTGCGCATTGGTCCGACATTTCTTACTCCTCGTCAGAGGAGGACGAAGAAAACCGTTACAACTATGAGCCACTCAGACACTGTATATCCTAATCCTTGTACTTGATACTATATTCTAACACACAACATTGCCTGTTCTAATAGATAGATAACACTTTATAATACTGCCATATAGTGTCAAGTGCACATGTGTCCTTGATTTCAATTCAACGACACATGGGTTGATATAACTGCTATAGACAGGTTATCTTTCTGCAATAATATGGATGATAATGACTATGTAATAACAAGGCCACAAACAGTGTTCCCTTACCTCCAAGCCCAATGCCTAGGGCTAGACTCAGGGCCAGTAGACCACACGCAACAATCACCAGCAGCAGCCAGTGTGCCAGGAGCTGGTTGCATAGGGTCTTAGTCTCTATCTGAAGCACCAGAAATGAACCATGAGAGAAAATCTAAACAATGGAGGACAGTGCAACACTGGCACTAGCAAGGCCATAAACCATTAAGAGCCACGGTTAGCCCCATCACAACATATAAGGCACTCATAGATAGGGCAAGGGGGTTTTCCTGACTCTGTGTCCAGTCCACGAAAAACTTGATGCATAGATGAAGGAGTCATTGTGTCCTCTGGGGCTTCCATACCGTGCATGAAGGGCCGGACCTTGATGAAGCGCATGGAAGGGAGGTAGCTGGGTGGGGTGAGCAGGCCCTCTTTGGGATGGGGGCAGGGGGCTCCTGGGGCGGAGCGGTGGGTACATGGTCCGCTGGTCTGGCTGCTGAGGGAGCTGACATTGAAGGTGGTGGGGATCTCGACGATTGGCAGGTCCTCGTTACTCACAGACTCAACCTCAATACGGGCCCGGTCCCTTCCCTCTGCCCCAGACACATGTATGGAGTGTGTACGAGAGACAAATAGAGAGACAGAGAGAAATGGAGGGAGGGCGCGCGAGAGAGAAGATGGATGGCGTGAGAGAGAGGGGAGAGAGAACAAGGGAAAATGAGAAAGAGATAGAAAGAAAAAGCGATGAGGATGAGTCTTCAGTTGTTCGTCCATCTGAACAGCGTTGATGTTAAAACACGCAGACCTCGGGAGGTCAGTCTTGCTACACACCTTCCTCTCTTCGGCTGATCCATCAGCAGCAGTCTTGTCACTATTAGGCATGGGCATATCTCCTCACCCAGCTAATCATCGTGGCCCCATGGTAGTAAGATGACCACCGCAGCGATGGGAGAGTAAGGACTGCACTGACAAACATCCAGGATATAATGCTACTGCCTAGCTGAGTGACTGACCAATTGACCGACCAACACCAATGGAGAACCTGATAGCATAAGGTTACAGTGGAGTTTTCAGGGAAGACACTCAGGTCACTATGCTGCTACAGGTGTTGGGGGAATTAAGGAGGGCGGTGGGGGGTCTGGGGTTGTAAGGTGAAAGGTCATAAGCATACTTACTGGCTGTTCCATATGATGTGGTCACTCACGTGTACAGGCTAACAGAGATGGAGATCAAGATCTTTGATGCGTACTTATCGGAGTCTAAGTGTATGACTAAAATAAAATACTGTACGCTAGTAATTGTGTAGTGAGCAGAGCCTCTAGTGATCTAACGCCACCAATAGCAGTACTGTGTCATCAAGGAGTGGAGGGACGATGAGATCCATTACATCACAGGTCATTAGCTAGTCAGGTTACTGGAGAACCCTTTAGTGTTGGACCCCTTTTCTCTGCTTCCTGTGTCTTGTTTCCTTGGGTGGTGCTTCGGTGTCTGTACGTGTGCAGGTGTATGGCCATGTGCAGTGGCAATTTTAGCATATAAATCTTGGTGGGGCAACAAAAAAAAAACATGTCAGCAAAGCCACGACACAGCACAACACATTAAACAATACATTAATTGCACTATAACGGTGACAAACAGTGCCCACAAACTGTTAGGGCCTAAATAAAGCTGTCCCAACAGCAGAGCTTTCTTTCCAGCACCATCGACTGAAGCCTTACCACTGCTACACCTGGCTATCAGCGGAGCCTTGTCTGGCAGCGAAACAGTTCTTTCAGCCTCATTTACTGTCTTTTTAAAAAACATAGCTAATATGGCTGACTTGCTTAAACGAATGTGTTTTTTACTGACAATTGAGATGTACAAACTATGGCATAAGGGAACGATGAGCAGATAAGAGGCAATCCGTAATTTCGATTAAGACGAGCGAGCTAAGAAGGGTGTAGTCAAAATAATTATTTGTTCAGCACTTTTGAAATGTACAGCGACAGAATTCAGAACATGGGCCATTCTTACAGTATTCTCCCTGTACACCAAGTCAGAACCATAGGATGACTAAAAGGGGGCATTTAAGCAGACAATGAAAGCTCTTACAATATTAGATGATGACATTTCCATAAAACAGGCTATAGGCTACATGTGCACCCCCAAGTCAGAACAGTGGGCTAAGATATGAGGGGGAAAGGAACCATATTATTAGGGTGAGGCACATGGGCTACTAACAGCTTACTACACAACATACACTTACTATTACTTTCTTAGCTGCAGTAAGCATACAGTACATTCAGAAAGGATTCAGACCCCTTGACTTTTTCCATTTTTTTTTTACATTACAGCCTTATTCTAAAATGGATTTAAATACATAAATATTCTCATTAATCTACATACAATACCCCATGAAGTGAAAACAGGTTTTTAGACATTTTAGGGAGGTGACCAAGAACCCGATGGTCACTCTGACAGAACTCCAAAGTTTCTCTGTGGAGATGGGAGAACCTTCCAGAAGGACAACAATCTCTGCAGCGACTCCCCGGTAAAAGGCACATGACAGCCCACTTGGAGTTTACCAAAAGGCACTTAAAGTACTCTCAGACCATGAGAAACAAAACTCTTTTGGACTGATTGCCAAGCGTCACGTCTGGAGGAAACCTGGCACCATCCCTACGGTGAAGCATGGTGGTGGCAGCATCATGCTGTGGGGATATTGTTCAGAGGCAGGTACTGGGAGACTAGTCAGGATCAAGGGAAAGATGAACAGAGCAAAGTACAGAGAGATCCTTGATGAAAACCTGCTCCAGAGCGCTCAGGACCTCAGACTGGGGTGAAGGTTCACCTTCCAACAGGACAACGACCCTAAGCACACATCCAAGACAAGGCAGCAGTGGCTTCGGGACAAGTCTCTGAATGTCCTTGAGTGGCCCAGCCAGAGCCCGAACTTGAACCCGATCGAACATCTCTGGAGAGACCTGAAAATAGCTGTGCAGCGACGCTCCCCATCCGACCTGACAGAGCTCGAGAGGATCTGCAGAGAAGAATGGGAGAAACTCCCTAAATACAGGTATACCCAAGAAGACTCGAGGCTGTACTCGATGCCAAAGGTGCTTCAACAAAGTACTGAGTAAAGGGTCTGAATACATATTTTTTCATTTTTTAAAATAAATTTGCAAACATTTCTAAAAACCTGCTTTTGCTTTGTCATTATGGGGTATTGTGTGTAGATTGATGAGGGGAAAAAACTATATAATCCATTTTAGAATAAGGCAGTAACGTAACAAAATGTGGAAAAAGTCAAGGGTTCTCAATACTTTCTGAATGCACTGTATCTCCCTGGCATATTACATAATTTATGCAGCAGCATACAATACATTTTTGGACTCACCATTACGCTGTGCTCACTTGAACAGGAAGGTGGCACAGCGGTCCTTCTTGTGGGCAAATTTTGTCATCAAACTTTGTCATCTGGCATTCTCTGGATTTATGGTGCTTTCAAGACAACTGGTCGAATCATGACGTCAGTGAACTTCAGGTCGCAGCTCTAGAAAGAGGCCCGAGTTCCCGACTTGGAACTTCGAGTTGGATGACCGCTGAAAACGTATTTTCCCATTTGGAGCTCGTTTTCTTCTGAGTTCCCAGTTGTCTTGAACTCACTGAAGTCTGAGATTACCCAGTTCCGAGTTTCTAGTTGTTTTTTTTGTTTTTTTGAATATTTTATTTTTGCATTTTCCAATTAACAACATTCAAGACAAACGTGAAAAGATATTAGACAACAATAGGAGAAAGTGACAATAACAGATGAGCATAACAAAGAAAGACAAAATAAAACAAATTATAATTATATGTACAGACATACAATAAAAAAAAAAAATTATAATGAGACATTGGATCATATGGTCACCTGCCGTAGGCTACATATTATACGTTACGTGTGAAACATTATATAAGGATAATATAGAGATTCATTCAATGTGATGTGGGGGGAGATTCTCCATGTAGTCAATAAAAGGTTGCCAAATTCTATAAAATGTATTTAACTTATTCCTCAAGCGGTAAGTAATTTTCTCCAGTGGGATACAACTATTAACTTCTGATAGCCACATTGCAACTGGCAGGGGGGAATCCATTTTCCATTTCAAGGCAATACATTTCTTGGCAATCGCTAGCAATATTTCTGTTAGCTTTATAGTATGGCTTTGCCTAAGATTGGTGTTAGTAAAGTTGCCCAGTAGACAGACCTCCGGGTCTAGAGGGAATGCAACCCCATGAATTGAGGATATGGTATCGCATACCCCCTGCCAGAAACCGTGTAGTTTTGAACACTGCCAAGTGGAATGGAGGAATGTTCCTTCATCTGAGCCACATCTAAAACATAGGGAGGAGATATCAGGGTTGAACTTGTGCAGTCTAGATGGGGTGATGTAGAGCTGATGGAGGAAATTAAACTGGATCAGTCTGTATCTGGAGTTCAATGTGGATGTAACACCATCCCTGCATAGGTCACTCCATAGACCCTCATCAAGATCAATACCCAGATCTTTTTCCCATCTAAGTCGGGGTTTATCTAGCCCAGGCAGTGTTAGTCCTGACATAAGAGCATCGTAAACACGGGAAATGGTCTTGAACAGTGGTTGGTCTGCGTGGCAGAGATGTTCAATAGGTGACATCTTAGGTAGGTTCCATTGTCCCTTGAGAGACACCCTAATAAAGTTTCGTAGTTGTAGGTAGCTAAAGAAGTCCCTGTTAGGCAAGTGGTATTTCTGTTTCAGCTGATCAAAAGACATAAGAACTCCCTCCTCGTAACAATGTTCCAGAAGAGTGATCCCCTTATCAGACCATGGTCTAAAGTTACTATTCTGGAAAAACATAGGAATCAATCTATTGTTCCATAAAGGGGTTTTAGGGGAAAGGAATCCCCCTCGTCCGAACAGCTCATGCAGTTTGCACCATGCCAGGACAGAATGTATGATTAAAGGGTTGTCTGTGATGGTTTTTATAGATTTTCTGTCCCATTTGTAAAACAATTCTGCCCCAGTGTCATCTTTTACCTCAAGCTTTTCAATGTTCAACCATGAGGGAGAGGGACCCTTGTCAAACCTCTGAGCCAGAAACCTAGACTGTGCTGCCCAGTAGTACATTCTAAAATTGGGGAGGTTTAAGCCCCCTTGACTGTAATCCAGGGTCAGTTTATCCAGGCCAACCCTAGGGGTTTTGCCGTGCCAGATAAACGTTTCTAGTTGTTTTGAACGAGGCAAGAAGTCTTGCTGGATTGACAGCATGGCCAATGTATTCAACCTTTTCTGGCCCATAGTGTTACAAATGAATGTTTATCCTTTTTAGCTTGGATAACAAACCCTTTCAGACAGATGTTTTAAATCCTTAAACCAAGACTTGGACCACAAATCCTCTCAACCGAATAGCAGGGGAAGCAAAATAGTGGGTATAGTAGGTTGAATAGTAGGTTGGAGATTGCTTTGCAACACTTGCAGTTAGCCACTGATTCCTTACAAACCACTCATTGTTGAATTTGTGATTTCCAAATTGTTGTGTAATGTTTATGGCCAATGGCCAATGACCACAGATACATTTTATCTACAGTATAATTTCTCTTCATATGACAAGGATTGAAAAGGATTTGCCAGTAGATTGTTGACGTGATTCATGATGATGAATGCTTGTCTAGCTTGCTAGCTAAGGTTTTGAATGTATGATGTTGACATGAACAGTCCAATCAAAGCTACGGTAGATATAACGTGATTTGACATTATTTTATCAGTGGCCAATGACCTTGAGCCTTCTTGGATGGGCACTTCTAATGTAAATCTATGGCAGCAATCAAGGGGGCTTGAGCTTTCTAGCTCTCCCTGTAGATTTTGTGGTGACGTAGGGTCCCCATGAGTGACAGAACACTGAGCCAATCACGGCGCAACTAGAGAACCTTAACAACCCCTACGCTCTGTATTTTCCGCTGCCTACTCCTCTATTTAATTGTATTTATTTATTTAACCCTTTTACCAGGTAAGTTGACTGAGAACACATTCTCATTTACAGCAACGACCTTGGGAAGAGTTACAGGGGTGAGGAGGGGGATGAATGAGCCAATTCAGCACAGAAAGCACTGAGCTAGGCTGAAACAACTGCATTTTGGAGCTGCCTTACTCAAGAAGCAAAAAAGAGACCATGTTTGTATGCAGCTTTATCAACTCAATAAAAAATATATATATTGTTTGCAAACTGATATGTGACACGTTTTAATGCCAAAATAACATGCTCTGCCCCATCTGCCCTGAATGGCAGGTCGCCACTGGCCATGTGTATGTGAATGGTCTTTCTCTTTCAACAACTCGCCATACACGTGTAGGAATAAGGAGAGGGCATTCATAAATGAGGACAATGATGTAATGGCAATATCTTACCAGCAGATGTCAGAACCTTATTCTTTGTTCAACCCTACAGCTAAAGGTTCTCTATGGGCTATATCTAAATGTGTCTTTCCAATGTGATCATTTGAATCCTATCTCCTAGCTTCCTTCTCAACTGTATTGACGGAGAAGGTCCATGATCCTTCCTCCAATGGATTTCGAAGAAGGAGACGAGGAGAGAGGCTGCGAGGAATCGAGGAAAGATTAATTGAGAAAGAGAACTGGACGTAGAATTGTCCACATAGCCTGTGACACAGCCAGGCTACAGTTAAACTATGCTCATACAGAGTAACCCAATCCCCCATGAAGACAGCTAACTAAAATCTAGGAAAAAGCTAAATCAGTGTTGGGTAGTTTGGTAGCTATGATTCAATTTCACAGCTTTGGGTACAGTGATATCACGAAGCCAAAGTTAGGCTCCCCTTTTAATCCCCTCCTCGTCCTCCTCCTCTCAGCTCTCTACTCTCAGTCACGACTGTGCAGATAAAGACTGTGTGACTCAGCAGCCCGAACCGAGCACCACGCACAGTCAGAATGAACACCTCAAATAACCACAACCATCCGGCTTAAATGCATCTATTATAATGATGTCTGTTATAATGGTGATTGGTTAGCGCAATAGTTGGGGTCGCTATGGAGTCAGTTTGGGGGGTGAGTGTGTAGCAGATGGGGATTTGTGACGCTTGCTCCTTAGCCTGAAATTTAAAAGAGGTACGGCTAAGCAAGCAGCGTGACGTTTGTTCACATCTTCTCGCCTTTTTTCCCACTAAATGTATTTGTATTTGAGTGTTTACCAGCATTTGTAACTTGAGTCTCATAATTATCTGTACAAAGCCGTTAATCTGATAATAGCCCACCCCCTCGATATACGTTTTCCAGTTTCTTGAAATACTTTGCAAATGCAACATATTTCTATGTGAAAATGTAAATGGTCTATTCATTCCTTTTACTAAATGCTCTTATCCAGAGGAACTTACAGCAGTGGGTGCATACATTTTTCTTCTGGTCCCCCTTGGGAATTGAACCCACAACCCTAGCATTGTAAGCACCATGCTCTACCAAATGAGCATCATCATCTCATCACATCATCATAAACCACTTGATGTCTCAATGTATTCAATTACTGTATTGTGCATCGTTTTTCTTGATGGTGATGGAAAGTCTACAGGTACAAACCTAGATGACCAGCCTATGTACAATACTGTAATGTGCATTTACATTAAGTTGTTTGTAAGTATGGTAAAGTAATACTGTACAAAAGTGGTTGTTTTCCATGTTATTTGATCAAGAAAAATATTTAATTTGATGTGGGCATGTTTTAGGTCTTTGCACATAACTTTACAGGACCAGTAAAGGACCAGTGCACTACTTTGTAATTTGTTTTAATCAGGTCTGTCATAGATGCTGCAGCACCCCTTCTTCCCGCGGCTATGGTGTAGGGACGTCCCAATGACCCCAGATAGCAATGCCCATAACGTGTAACATAATGAAGGACCCCAACCAGATTCCCACACTGCCTCTTGTTCCAAAGAAATGTCTAGTACCCTCGCTCTGCTTGCTCCCATTACAGTCCTTTTAGACAGGGTTATTTGCTTCTATTAATAATTCTATAGTAACAAAATCCCTGGCTCCAAATGTTGGGCTCCACCTACAACATTTGTATTCATTTCATTCGAATTAGCACCATGCTTCTTGTGTGCGCACAACACCTGCCCTTGAAATCCACCGATAACATCGTAAAGGACTACAGGTGGTTTGCATAGACGCAACACACTTGTTTCTATTTCACAATATTGCTGTCACGTCCGATCCATTGTTGAGGCTTGTGATGTCAGTGGATTTAGGTGCCCGTCACGAATGCCTGAAGAATAATGATGTGTCTCGTCAATGAGCGTTTCTCTGTGGGTTCTATGTCCTTCAGTTTTGTGGCTGGATTCTGATTTTACCCTCACTGAAAACACCTTGGATTGTGGACTCGGGATCGCTGCTTTACGTGCAGCCCTGAACACAAAACCTGCGTTTGTTTTGCGCGGATTGTGTAGCGTGTTTTATTCTAACTTTATGCACGAAATGGAATGCAGAGTATTGTCAATTCAGAGTCATGTTGTCAGGGGATATGTTGGCAATAAATCGGCATCATTTCCGTTACAGGTAGGTATCTATTATATTCTGATACAATGTTTTGATGAGCTAATGTAACGCAATTGTGCGCGCGTGCTGGTAGAAAAAGGTCACATGGCAAATACCCTTTTGGCGCTCCCAATGGTGATGACAATCCCTGAACACTCCAAATAAATAGAGATGATAGTGTGTTTTACATGTAACAACCATTAGACATATTGTTATCAGCAGTGATAAATTGCGAGAATATTCATTCCATGATCATGCCTGTCGGATTATGCATAACACTGTAGTATGGACGTGTGTTACATTCGTGAAGAACATTCGGATTTTACTCTTGCAGCAATGCAATCTCGTCAATAGGGTCCGTGTGTCATCCGTTCATCCTCTTCCTCCTCATAATCAATACCATCGTGACATCACCATTTTCTCATCCTCCTCATCACATTAGACACTGCTGTGATTTGGGTACCATGGTGGTCATTATTTCCCTGAACAGCGTTGTTTGTCATCCAAATGTACAGGTCCGTCATAGATAATGACCGTAAAGGCGTTTCAATTAGCTGGGAATCCTCAGTTTCTGCTGTCCTCAATTAGCTGGGAATCCGATGTTTCTGCTATCCTATTAGTCAAGAAAGACAGCAGAGAGATTCTGCATGAATGACTGACGTATTTAGCGTATATTCCTCTGACTGACGTCACTAAAGAGGAGGCAGGAGCTTTTAATAGAATTATCTTGATTAAACCCTGAGGCCAAAAATAATTAACTAAAATGATTTACCTCCTGTTTCAATTGGTTATATCCAGTGGCGATTTTAGCATGTACATCTTGGTGGGGCAAATGCATGCCAGCAAAGCCATTACACAACACTAAACAATACATTAAGTGTACTATGATGGACTGTTAGGGCCTACATAAAGCTGTCTCAAGAGCAGAGCTTTCTTTTCATCACCATGGAGTGAATCCTTACCACCGCTACACCTAGCTACATATGTGGAACCTTGTCTGGCAGTTTAACAGTTCATTCAGCCTCATTTACTGCCCTTTTTAAAAAAACATAGCTGATATGGCTGACTTGCTTAAACAAATGTGATTTCTACTGACAATTGAGATGTACAAACTATGGCATAAGGGGACAAAAAGCAGATAAGAGGCAATCCGTAATTTCGATTAAGACATTATTGAGCGAGTCTAGACAGACGTAGTCAATATAATTATTTGCTCAGCACTTTTGAAATGTGCAGCGACAGAATTCAGAACATGGGCCGTTCTTACAGTATTCTCCCTGTACACCAAGTCAGAACCATAGGATGAATAAAAGGGGGAATATAAGCAGACAATGAAAGCTCTTACAATATTCAATGATGACATTTCTTTAAAACAGGCTATAGGCTACATGTGCACCACCAAATCAGAACAGTAGGCTAAGTTATGGGGGGGGAAAGGGACCAAATTATTAGGGATAGGCACATGGGCTACTAACAGCTTACTACACAACATACACTTAGTATTACTTTCTTAGCTACAGTATACATATATCCCTGGCATATTACATAATTTATTCAGCAGCATACAATACATTTATGGACTCACCTTCTTGTGCTGTAATCACTTGAACAGGAAGGTGGCACGCGGTCCTTCTTGTGGGCAAATTTTGTCATCAAACTTTGTGATCAATGTCTGCCATTCTCTGGATTTATGGTGCTTTCAAGACAACTGGGAACCCCAAAAAATCAAGGTTGAATCATGATGTCAGTGATCTTCAGGTTGCAGCTCTAGAAAAATTCCGAGTT
Source organism: Salvelinus namaycush (assembly GCF_016432855.1). NCBI lineage: Eukaryota > Metazoa > Chordata > Actinopteri > Salmoniformes > Salmonidae > Salvelinus > Salvelinus namaycush. The sequence continues at coordinate 40,560,954 of NC_052313.1, read as the reverse complement.
GGATGACTGTTCAAAACATATTTTCTCAGTCAGAGCTCGTTTTTTTCTGAGTTCCCAGTTGTCTTGAACTCACTGAAGTCTGAGATTTCCCAGTTCCGAGTTTTCAGTTGTTTTGAATGTGGCAGAAGTCAGGCTGGATTGACAGCATGGCCAATGTAATTAACCTTTTCTGGCCCATGGTGTTGCATGTGAATGTTTATCCTTTTTAGCTTGGAAAAGAGACCCTTAAACCCAGACTTGGACCACATATCCTCTCCACTGAATAGTAGGTTGGTGATTGCTTTGCAACACTTGCAGTTAGCCACTGATTCCTTCCAAACCACTCATTGTTGAATATGCAATTTCCAACTTGTTGTATAATGTTTATGTCCAATGGCCAATGACCACCGATACGTTTTATCTATAATTTCTCTTCATAATGACAAGGATTAAAAATAATTTGCCAGTAGATTGTCCACTTGATTCATGATCATGACTGCTTGTCTAGCTTGCTAGCTAAGATTTTGAAAGTATGGTGTTGAAATGATCAGTCCTATCAAAGCTACGGTAGATACAGTCAAAAGTTTGGACACACCTACTCATTCAAGGTATTTTGACTATGTTCTACATTGTAGAATAATAGTGATGACATCAAAACTATGAAATATCACATATGGAATCATGTAGCAATCAAACAAGTGTTAAACACATCTATTTTAGATTCTTCAAAGTAACCACCCTTTGCCTTGATGACAGCTTTGCACACTCTTGGCATTCTCTCAACCAGCTTCACTTGGAGTGCTTTTCCAACAGTCTTGAAGGAGTTCCCACATATGCTGAGCACTTGTTGGCTGCTTTTCCTTTACTCTGCGGTCCAACTCATCCCAAACCATCTCTATTGGGTTGAGGTCGGGTGATTGTGGTCAGGTCTTCTGATGCAGTACTCCATCACTTTCCTTGATCAAATAGCCCTTACACAGCCTGGAGGTGTGCTGGGTCATTGTCCTGTTGAAAAACAAATGATAGATGGGATGGCGTATCGCTGCAGAATGCTGTGGTAGCCATGCTGGTTAAGTGTGCCTTGAATTCTAAATAAATCACTTACAGTGCCACCAGCAAAGCACCCCCACACCATCACACCTCCTCTTCCAATCTTCACAATGGGAACCACACATGCGGAGATAATCCTGCGGCTTTATTTACTCTGTGTCTCACAAAAACCAAACATCTCAAATTTGGACTCATCAGACCAAAGACAGATTTCCACTGGTATAATGTCCATTGCTCATGTTTCTTGGCCCAAGCAAGTCTCTTCTTATTATTGGTGTCCTTTAGTAGTGGTTTCTTTGCAGTAATTTGATCATGATGGCCTGATTCACGCTTTCTCCTCTGAACATTTGATGTTGAGATGTGTCTGTTACTTGAACTCTGTGAAGAATGTATTTCGGCTGCAATCTGAGGTGCAGTTAACTCTAAGGAACTTATCCTCTGCAGCAGAGGTAACTCTGGGTCTTCCTTTCCTGTTGCGGTTCTCATGAGAGCCAGTTTCATCATAGCTCTTGATGGTTTTTGCGACTGCACTTGAAGAAACCATCAACTTTCTTGAAATGTTCCAGATTGACTGACCTTCATGTCTTAAAGTAATGATGCACTGTCGTTTCTCTTTGCTTATTTGAGCTGTTCTTGCCATAATGGACTTGGTCTTTTACCAAACAGGGCTATCTTCTGTATACCTGCCCTACCATGTCACAACACAACTGATTTGCTCAAACGCATTAAGAAGGAAAGAAATTCCACAAACGAACTTTTAACAAGGCACACCTGTTAATTGAAATGCATTCCAGGTGACTACCTCGTGAAGGTGGTTGTGAGAATTCCAAGAGTGTGCAAAGCTGTCATCAAGGCAAAGGGTGGCTACTTTGAAGAATATCCAATATCAAATATATTTTGATTTGGTTCCTACATGATTCCATATGTGTTATTTCATAGTTATTTCATAGTTTTGATATCTTCACTATTATTCTACAATGTAGAATGGTACTGGTACTGTATAACGTGATTTAACGTCATTTTATCTGTGTCCAATGACCTTGAGCCTTCTTGAATGGACACTTCTAATGTAAATCTATGGCAGCACCCAAGGGGCTTGAATTTTCAAGCTCTCCCCGTAGATTTTGCAGTGACGTAGGGTCCCAATGAGTGACAGAACACTGAGCCAATCACGGCGCAACTAGAGAACATTACCAACCCCTACGCTCTGTATTTTCCTCTGGCTGCCCCACCAACACAGAAAGCACTGAACTAGGCATTTTGGAGCTGCCTTAAGAAAGCAAAAAAGAGACCATGTAACATTTTGCATGTTATTTTGGCATTAATACATGCCACATATCAGTTTGCAAACAATGTAAAAAATTATTATTGAGTTAATAAAGCCGCATACAAACATGGTCTCTTTTTTGCTTTCTGACACCAAGTCAGAACCGTACGATAAATAAAGAGGGCATATAAGCAGACAATGAAAGCTCTTAAAATATTAGATGATGACATTTCTCTAAAACAGGTTATAGGCTACATGTGGGGCTCAAAACAGGGACTCTGCCCCACCTGCCCTGAGTGACGGGTCGCCACTGGTTATATCAATCTGTTGCATGTAAAATCTATTAGTGTGGGTACTCTAAGTCAAAACCGTTGCCTTCTATTTATAGAAAGGTCAAGTTATGTTTAAAATCCCCATGGGGTAGCCTGCTCAATACAGTGTAGGAGTCAGTGTAAACATGAGGCTTTCCACCAGGTACATTATGTAATTTTAGTTGAAGACTACTAGGAACCCTATTGTACAGGTAGCTGAAACTGCTAGTCCAAATATAAGTAAAATGGCTGGTCATTTAAAACGTGTAGGGCTGTACTAGCTTTGTGGACTATTTCCACCATATAATGTGGACTTAGACAAATTAAATGGGCCCCAATAGCCCAGGGGACCCTCACTGTTAGTCACTGACTCAACAGCTTTATAGGTACAATACATTTCGGAATTGCATGCATTAAACACTACGAAAAATTAATTTTTAGTTGTGGAATAATACAAATGTATGGGGGGAAAAGTTCCCTTTTGGGGGCTGGTTCAATGGCATTTTTAAATGGACCACCAAATCTCTAAATCTGGCCCTTTGTATAGCCTTGATCAGTAGTGTTCAACTCTTACCCTACGAGCTCCGGAGCCTGCTGGTTTTCTATTCTACCTGATAATTAATTGCACCCACCTGGTGTCCCAGGTCTAAATCAGTCCCTGATTAGAGGGGAACAATGGAAAAAAAGCATTGGAACTGGCTTCGAGGGCCAGAGTTGAGTTTGAGGGGCCTAAGTAATTAACCTACCCACCAGTGGAGGCTGCTGAGGGGAGGACGGCTCATAATAATGGCTGGAACGGATCAAATGGAATGGCATCTGATACCATTCCACCAATTCCGCTCCAGCCATTACCACGAGTCGGTACCCACATTGTTCGTCTTCAGCACGATGCTTTGATTAATGCTCTCTGTCTCTTCCACAGGTGCTGGGGTTTGAGGTGGATTCAATCAACTCGGTACAATTCTCCAATCATACAGGTACATATAATTACAGCAGGGTTGGGGTTAATTCTATTTACATTTTAGTCAATTCAGGAAATACACTGAAATTTTACCTACCAAGGGAATTCTTGTCAGTTATAGTCACAGCTGTGTACATTCCCCCTCAAGCGAACACCAAGACGGCCCTCAAGGAACTTCACAGGGACTCTATGTAAATTGGAAACTATATATCCGGAGGCTGCATTCATTGTAGCTGGGGATTTAAAAAAAGCTAATTTGAGAACAAGGCGACCTAAATTTTATCAGCATATTGATTGCACGACACGCAGGGCTAATACTCTCGACCACTGCTGCTCTAACTTCCACGATGCATACAAAGCCCTCCCCGCCCTCCCTTCGGCAAATCCGACCACGACGCCATCTTGCTCATTCTGTCTTATAGGCAGAAACTCAAACAGGATGTACCAGTGACGAGAACCATTCAACGCTGGTCTCACCAATCGGAATCCACGCTTCAAGATTGTTTTGATCACGCGGACTGGAATATGTTCCGGTCAGCCTCAGAGAACAACATTGATCTATACGCTGACTCGTCAGTGCATTTATAAAGAAGTGCATTGGAGATGTTGTACCCACCGTGACTATTAAAACCTACCCTAACCAGAAACTGTGGCTGGATGGTGGCATTCACACAAAACTGAAAGCGCAATCCACCACATTTAACCATGGAAAGAGGTCTGGAAATATGGCTGAAAATGAACAGTGTAATTATTTCATCAAACAAGCAAAATGCCGGTACAGGGACAAGGTGGAGTCACATTTCAACGGCTCAGATACGAGACGTATGTGGCAGGGTCTACAGGAAATCTGCAAAAACAAAAACAGCCACGTCACGGACACTGACGTCACGCTTCCAGACAAACTAAACACCTTCTTTGCCCGCTTTGAGGATAATACAGTGCCACCGTCGCGGCTTCCTAACAAAGACTGTGTCTCCTTCTCCGTTGCCAATGTAAGTAAAACATTTAAACTTGTTAACCCTCGTAAGGCTGCTGGCCCAGAGGGCATCCCTAGCCGCGTCCTCAGAGCATGCGCAGACCAGCTGGCTGGTGTGTTTACGGACAGATTCAATCGCTCCCTATCCCGGTCTGTTGTCCCCACATGCTTCAAGATTGTTCCTGTATCCAAGAAAGCAAAGATAACTGAACTAAATGACTACCACCCCGTAGCACTCACTTCTGTCATGATGAAGTGCTTTGAGAGGCTAGTCAAGGATCATATCACCGCCACCTTACCGGCCACACTAGACCCACTTCAGTTTGCATAGTGCCCCAACAGGTCAACAGATGACGCTATCACCATCACAGTGCACACTGCACTACCCCTCTGGACAAAAAGAATACCTATGTAAGAATGCTGTTCATTGACTACAGCTCAGCATTCAACACCATAGTACCCTCCAAGCTCATCATCAAGCTGGAGGCCCTGGGTCTCAACCGTACACATCATAGACAAACTGAAATGGTCCACCCACACAGACAGTGTGGTGAAGAAGGCGCAACAGCTCCTCTTCAACCTCAGGAGGCTGAAGAAATGTGGCTTGTCACCCAAAACCCTGACAAACCTTTACAGATGCACAATTGAGAGCATCCTGTCGAGCTGTATCACCGCCTGGTATGGCAACTGCACCACCCTCAACTGCAAGGCTCTCCAGAGGGTGGTTCGGTCTGTACAATGCATCACTAGGGACAAACTACTTGCCCTCCATGACACCTACAGCACCCAATGTCACAGGAAGGCCAAAAAGATCATCAAGGACAACAACCACCCGAGCCACTACCTGTTCACACCGCTATCATCCAGAAGGCGAGGTCAGTACAGGTGCATCAAAGCTGGGACCGAGAGATTAAAAAACAGCTTCTATCTCAAGGCCATCAAACTGCTAAACAGCAATCACTAACTCAGAGAGGCTGCTGCCTACATTGAGACCCAAACACTGGACACTTTAATAAATGGATCACTAGTCACTTTAAACAATGGCACTTTAAATAATGCCACTTTAATAATGTTTACATATCTACATTACTCATATCACGTGTATATACTGTATTTTATACCATCTACTGCACCTTGCCTATGCCGCTTGGCCATCGTTCATCCATTTAATTATATGTACATATTCTCATTCATCCCTTTAGATTTGTGTGTATCGGGTAGTTGTTGGGGAATTGTTACATTACTTGTTAGATATTACTGCACTGTCGGAACTAGAAGCACAAGAATTTCGCTACACTCACATTAACATCTGCTAACCATGTGTACTGTATATGACCAATAAAATTAGATTTGATTTTGAATTCCAATTCTCTTCAATGAAGAAAATGTGGAATTAGAATTTGGTGTACTTTCTGAATTGCCTGGAATTTAAATGGAATTTAGAAGTATAGAAGTACCATGTGTTGCTGTCTTGTATATTTTTTATCCTTCTTGATAGGAAATTATTTAACATTTTTGAGAGAAGAACAGTGTCTTTGGTACCGTTACTATCATTGCTGAAAGATCTTGTCATATTTTGGGTATGCTAATCATTTTCATATTCCCGAAAGCTTCACTATGACTGCAATCAACCTTTATCACACGAAACAAAATCTCTACCAGCTTGAAAGTGGAGCTGTTGTGTGATGAAAAGATATGGGTTTTGTGTTTTGTGTCACATTCCTCATTGTGTCAAGTTATCAGTTGTCACTGGTTGTAATGGCTAAAGTGATGCCACATGTACAATTTGTCATCTCTTAAAAGTGGAGATTAATTGTCTGTCAGGGCCAGTTCAGGACACAGTCTCAGGATTGTATTTTGCTCTACATGGGATCTGACTGGGGGATAGACTACATGCTGACAGTGCGGGTGGTCTGAGAGATACTGAAACGATGGCATGACAAGAGGCCGCTGTTGAGCCACACTACAATATAGGCTACTGCACTTATTGACTCTCTCTCTCTCTCTCTCTCTCTCTCTCTCTCTCTCTCTCTCTCTCTCTCTCTCTCTCTCTCTCTCTCTCTCTCTCTCTCTCTCTCTCTCTCTCTCTCTCTCTCTCTCTCTCTCTCTCTCTCTCTCTCTCTCTCTCTCTCTCTCTCTCTCTCTCTCTCTCTCTCTCTCTCTCTCTCTCTCTCTCTCTCTCTCTCTCTCTCTCTCTCTCTCTCTCTCTCTCTCTCTCTCTCTCTCTCTCTCTCTCTCTCTCTCTCTCTCTCTCTCTCTCTCACACACACACACACACACACCTGCCCTGCTTAATAGGCCTTTGACGTTACTAAATAAAAGTCAAGTCTGTGGCCATCTTCAGTGCCACTGGCGTGTCTTGGGTCATCCATTGAGAAGTGTTCCCAGCAGGGTTCAAACCTGGGTCTTCTGTGCCCCACAAAACTGTGTTCGCCCACTAAGCCTACACAATTCATCAGGTCTCAGACCAGGTTACTCATGACGCAAGCTTACATGAACCACCTCCTTTACACTTCACTCCCCTTTGACTTCCTCCTATGCCTCACATAAACCCATCCAGGTTACAGCACCAATGTGACCAACTGTAGTTTGAACCTGGGTCTCTTGTATGTCACAAGATTGTGTTAGCCGGCTTAGTCTCAGGAAAGGTTACTAATCAACATGCGAGCAAGGTTCTCTGAACCACCCTTGTTACAGGAGCCCCGTTTTGAAGTCAGTCAGTCTCACAGTAATCTCGCTCAGATATCCAGGGATTCTATGAAGACTGTCAGGCTGTGTGTCCCAAACCATGGACCCCTATTCCCTATATTGTGTGCTACTTTTGACCAGGGCTTATAGGGCTCTGGTCAAAAGTAGTGCACTATGTAGGGAATAGGGCGTCATTTTGGACGCAACCTCCAGGCACCGCCAATCGCAGCCCAATCACTTCGCTGCCTGTTCACGCCTCGCTGCCGCACGAGTCACCTGCCGGCGGCCCAATGAGCGCATCACATCCACCGCAGAGGAAACTCCAGCTCTGTTGTGATGCCAATAGTGACAGCAGAATGCACTGGATGCCGCCAGGGCTATTGTGTAACAATTGTGCCAAACGTTTTGGGGTTGTGGACACTGTTATAGCCTAGGATGGGAGGGGGCTGTTGGTCTTCGAGCTGAAGGTGAATGACATGGTAGACACCAGTGTGTTTGTGTGTGCGCACGCCCGTGTGTGTCTGTGAAAGGAACATGTGAATGAGTGCTAATTGAGATCACACCACTGTCGGGCTCCTCTCGGTTTCCGTCTCTCACTTCATGTGCCGCTCCGTCTGGAAAACCACGGATGCCTGCCTCACCCTGATGAGCAGCGTGTGCAAGAGGCAGAGGAAGTGCGTGATTGTGAGGGAGATTAAAAGAGAGCCGAGGGAAAAGTAAACTGTGTGTATCTGACGTAGGTTTGGGGAATGACCCAATCTATTGCACCGCGTCAGTCAACATATGAATCAGCCAGCCTCGTGGGCCCGCTGGTGTGTTCTTGCTAAGTCTTCATTCATGGACAGATGTCCTGGAGAGCAGCATCGTGTCAAAGAGCCAGCTTGGCTGTGCTGACCTCATCCGCTTGAACGATCCAGGTCGCCCTTGCGAAAGAGGTTTTTAACCTCAAAGATCTTTCCTGGTTAAATAACGCTAAACATTTATCTAGAAGGGTGTGTACTGTTCAACGAGTGGGAGGCACTGTCCTGCTATCGTCACCCCTATTAGAGCTCTCCTCTCTGGGCTTGGGGCCCAAGCTAATCCCTGGCCCCTCAGCCCTCACCATGCTATATGCTAGTCCCATAGCCCTCTCTGTCCACTTGTCACACAGCTCCCTGTGTCCTCTCAGCCTCCCCACGCTCCCACAGCTTCTGGGTAATTGGGTAAACGTCCCCCATTTGCTTTGATACAGGGTTCACACCTAACCGACTGCATACAGTCCAACAGTACAAATCAATCGTGTTTAAATACGCTTTAAGTCCTGAAGTTTACATGATACCGCTGAGTCAGGGGAAGACTTAGACAACTAGGTTATGGGTTTTCCTTACTAATCAGTGGCCTTAATTCATCAATCAGGTACAAGAGAAGAGCGAAAACCCGCAGACACTCGGCCCGCCGTGGAATGAGTTTGACACGTGCTCTGAGTGATTTAAGCTTAAGTTTGTTATTAAGTTCAGGTTTTAAGTTATTTTGAATGCACCGAGGGGGAAAAAAAGAGTTGGTGCCTCTAGGGCAGGGGTGTCAAAGTCAAATGGACGGAGGGCCAAATAAAAAATTTAGCTACAAGCCGAGGGCCGGACTGTTCGAATGTTCATTGAAAAATTTTTAAATGACGCATATAGTCTAGTGAACCTAATTGAACCTACTGAAAACCTAACAAATATATTCCAATATGATCAGATAAATAAAGCAATATTTTCTTATGGCTCTGTCAGTAATCTTTAATTTTCAACAGACACAAAAGACAAATTTCCTTTATATAAAAATCCCCATAACATGAACATTAAATGAAAGAAACCGGTATTCAAGGCACCATCAGTAGCCTATATTTTCTATTTTAGCAAAAGTGGGCTAAATTTACTTCAAAGAAAAAAACAATAATAGCAATTTTCTATCATCCACTCAACTGAAATATTTTTAAAATATAATTGGATTGAAATACAATAAAATAAAGTGCAAAAATCTATTAATCAAAAACAACACTTTGTTTAAGGAGAAGTAACATGCAGTGAAAACAAATATTAAACTTTAACTTTTAAACTTGAACTGAGTAAAAACTCTAAATATGTGATTGCACAGTAATGTTCACTTGTTTGAGGTTGAGGGTGATACTTGGTGGTGTCCCATCTTTTCCACAAGTTCATCAATGTTCGGGGTAAGGCTCTGAGCTGAGGAAATCCTCAGAATTGAGTGGAGGTGTTCAGCAGTAAGTCGACTTCTGTGTGATGTTTTGTTCAGGTTCATCAAAGAAAACAGTTGTTCACACAGGTATGTGCTGCCAAACATAGACAACGTTTGAGCAGCCTGGATGCGCAGCTGGGGCATTGTGTCGGGGAGGAAACGGGCGAACTCCGCAGCACCCACTGCCGCATATTTTGCCCTCAGTGCATCATTGCATTGGAGGTCAATCAACTCCATTTGGAGGTTTGGTGGTGAGCTTTCCACGTCAACAGCAAATGGGTTACCGAGCAGTTCCAACCTGCTTTTTTGTGCTTCAAAGTCAGCAAATCGGCGTCGAAAGTCAGCGGCAAGCATACCTATTTTATCAGCCAACTGTGCGCTCGGGAACGCACTGGTAGAGAGCTTCTCTTTCATGGTCTGGCAGCTGGGAAAGTGGCTCAAATTTTCTTTCCGCATCTGCGTCTCCCACAGAGTCAGTTTGGTTTTAAATGCCTTCACTGTACTGTACATATCAGAGATGACATGATCCCGACCCTGCAGCTGCAAGTTCATTGCATTCAGATGACTCGTAATGTCACACAGAAAAGCCATTTCACACAGAAACATTTCGTCTCGGAGTTGTGTTGTGTCTTTCCCTTTGCTGTCCAAGAACAGACAAATCTCCTCACGAAGCTCGAAACATCTTTGAAGCACCTTTCCCTGGCTTAGCCATCGCACCTCTGTGTGATAAGGCAAATCACCATGCTCCGTTTCTAACTCCGTCAGAAATGCCTTGAACTGGCGGTGATTCAAACCTTTGGCTCTGATAAAGTTAACTGTGCGCGTGATGATGCTCATTACATGCTCCATTTTCAAGGCTTTACCGCACAACGCTTCCTGGTGTATGATACAATGATAAGCTGTCAGCTCACCTGTCGCGTTTTCCTCTTGCATCTTTTCCCGTATCTTCGCCACCAGTCCGCTCCTGTGTCCACACATCGCAGGTGCTCCGTCGGTTGTCAAACCCACGAGTTTTTCCCAAGGCAGCTCCATCTCATTTACACATCTTGACACCTCTTCATACAAATCATGCCCCGTAGTTGTGCCATGCATAGGACGTAAAGCCAAAAACTCCTCTGTCACGCTTAGGCTGGAGTCCACTCCGCGGATGAAAATTGACAACTGGGCAATGTCAGAAATGTCGGTGCTCTCATCCACAGCCAAGGAATATGCAATGAAATCTTTTCCCTTTTTCACAAGCTGCTCTTTTAGATTGATGGACAACTGGTCTACTCTCTCGGCAATGGTGTTTCTGCTCAGACTCACATTTAAAAAGAGTTGCCTTTTTTCTGGGCAAACTTCGTCACAAACTTTAATCATGCAGTTTTTGATGAAATCCCCCTCCGTAAATGGCCGGGCTGATTTAGCGATCTCTTCTGCCAAAATAAAACTGGCCTTGACAGCAGCCTGGCCTTGTGATTTGGCTTTTTTGAACAGAGCCTGTCGAGATTTGAGGCCTCGTTTTAATTCCTCTGCCTTTTGTAGCCTTTGTTCCATGTCCATATTCTTGTTTTTGTCCGCGTGTTTCGTTTCATAATGTCGTCTCAGATTATACTCTTTCAGTACCGCCACACTTTCTCCACACAGAAGACACACAGGTTTTCCAGCTACCTCCGTGAACATATACTCCGACTCCCACCTTGTTTGAAACCCCCGGTTCTCAGTGTCCACCTTCCGTTTTGCCATTTTTGATGGGTATCTGAAAGTTAATTTTACTGTGATGCTGACGACTGCTGTGCCAATAAATATTGAAATGAAGCAGCCTACTGCTCGGTGCGTCACCGTTGCATTGTGGGAAATGTAGTATTGGTGCGTGTAAAAGATCTGCGGGCTGCCGGCTTGCTGCGGTCTGCGGGCCGGTTCTAATAATAAATCAAGATCATCCCAGGGGCCGTAAAAAACCTTCTCGCGGGCCGGATGTGGCCCGCGGGCCTTGACTCTGACATATGTGCTCTAGGGCAATTCAAACGGCTAATTAAGAACATTTTTACTGAAGAATGTGTTTGTTTTCTATGATTTCATTTGCTTTTTGTGTATTGGTTTATGTTCATGTGTATATTGATGTGTATTGATGTGTATTTGATACAAGGCTCATCTGTAAAAGAGACCTTGGTCTCAGCATGACTCGCTGTCAAAATAAAGATACAAATAAATTCCAAAATACAGATTTATTGGGACATCATGATGCCCAAATAGTGCATAATGATTAAAAGACCCCATACACATCGCTTATGAATTATCCATCCCTGAATGCCTTAAAATGTGTTGCTACCTAAATCAGACTCATTCCGAGGGTTATTTTTTGTTGTTAGCTGCCATTCTTATGTCGCTGCACTGGGTTAATGGAAACTAGTTTTTGAAAAGACATGGCTCAGACTTATCCTTTATAAGCAGTTCTGTTTTGGCTAAGGATGAGAGAATGCCACCTCTTTACTACTGCTTAAGGGTGCCCATTGTTACAGGTTTTTACTGTCGTTTCTGTCAGGATTTGGCCAGGATTATTCCGGTTTTGGTCACTAGATGCCCCCATTGGGCTTTTTTGACCCTTTTGTTTTCCCTTATTTCCAGTTATTATTTTCACCTGTGCCTCGTTTCCCTTGTATGTATTTAAACCCTTAGTTTTCCTCAGTTCTTTGCTCTGTGTTTGAATGTTAGCACCCAGCCCCAGCCATGCTGTGAACTTTTGTTACGCTAGTCGGATTCTCTTGAGGTACTCTGTTTTTGTTCTCGTTTATTTATTTTCTTTGATTTTTCTTTTGAGGTTTTTTCCCTGCTGTGCTTACCACTTTTGTGGATTTACCTTATGACTTGGAGGATATACCTTTTTTCTCTTGGTATTACTTTTGATGTTGTGGATTTATATTCTTTGCCTGAAGAACTTTCCTTTTTACTTTATTAAAACACCGCCTCAAGTACTGCTGTGTCTGCCTCATCTTCTGGGTTCTGCCGACTATTAGTGGCTCAGTTTGATAAGTGACTGTTTCTCTCACCGGAGACCCGAGTTCGTAACCGGGTCCTGACAGTTTCTTTCGAGACAGGAACATGCAATATCGATTGGATCGTTACTGTATCTACTAACTCAGTCTTTTTTTCTCATAAGCACACAATCAACACACAGTTCTTTGTGTTTCTGTGTGGAACATCACACGTCATTTAGATTCTGGAACATCATAGCAATGTAGGCCAAAACCCTGCCCCAGTCATAAGGGTCTCTCCGCTCATCACACATCAAACATTACTGCAATGAGGAGGATTCAGACTTTATTTATGTGAATGACTTAGGCTAGCCACTGCGGTTTTATCTCTGTGTACCAAATGGCACCCTATTCCCTAGAGTGGCAAAAGGGCTTTGGTCAAAAGTAGTGCACTATATTGGGAATGGGTACCATTTAGGATGTAACATTTTGTCTTTTCCCTTGCCCAATAGTATTCTTGCAAGGTTTTAAAGGACAGTGTTTTTGCTGTGTGTGTGCAAGTGTCTTTCTGTGTTAGCTTTAGGGGGGGCAAAGAGAAGCAGGGCCTGACGGGTAGATTCAGCTCAAAACTCAGTGGCGGTTATCTTCCCAGTGGGGAAGGATACGCAGCGTCTATCTCTGTCTCTTCTTCACTCTGCACGTGCTGAAGAAAACGTGTGTGTGTGTGTGTGTGTGTCTTGGATTGTGACGAGAATGCTCTTCCCAGCAGAGAGTTATGACGAATAGAGCCAGCCCTTTCTCTCCTTCCTTGGCTCCCTCCCCCCTCTATCTCTCACACACACACACACACACACACACACACAGACAGACACGAGCAGCGGCAACTCTTTATTGCTCTCAGCCCCTCAGGCTTTCTTCTGGCCTGTTACTAGGCAACCAGCACCACACCATGTGATCTGCTGGGTGACTCACCTGAAGAGTGACATCACAATTCCTGCGGCACCATCTCACTGTGGCTGGGGGCTTCTCTAGGCCTCCTGTGTGTAGAAAAAACATCAGCTATTAACTGTAGTTTTCATCATTTAAACCATAGAAATGAATTAAGATACTAACCTATGTTGTGAACTGTCAGTTGCTCTGATTGTGTTCCGATTCTCCACACTTTCCCCAAAGTTGCACTGGTTCAATCCCCGTCATAGATTTAAAAGCATTGGTGGAGGGAGCTTTCACCATTGTTAAATCCATTACAGGGGAAGTGTTGTCACTCTGTTGTGTAAATTGCCATGTTGTCTCCCTGACCCCTCACCTCTAACCCCTGACCTCTGTCCTAGGCTACTCCCACTGGAAAGGCCAGGTGCTGACCGCTGACGAGCTGCACGTCCTCTACGAGGGGATCAAGCTCAACAACGTCCACCACTACGACTATGTTCTCACAGGTGAGACGCACACACAGAAAGAAGTGAAGGCTAGCGGTAGCAGTGCTAGCAGACTGGGGATGGTTGTTAGTTTATATCAAGTATTTATTTATGATTGGTTAGACTGCCTTGTACACATTCACTGCTAAAAGCTGAATTGCAGTATACAGACAAAAAAGAAACAAGAATGAAAAGGAGGTAACAGTTAGCTAGCTGAAGAAACATTTTATAGAGAGCAGCTAGCTAAGTCAATAGCTTCAGAGAGTGCCTGCTTCTGGTCAAGGCGTACATTCTCTTCAGACAGATGTTGTTCTCGTCAGTCCTCAGCTCCCTCTGTAGCGTTCCAGGGAGAACACAGGAAGCAGTAGATGGATATGAGCCTCATGAGGTCACCTAGACAGAGATGGTGTCGGGCTGCAGGGTTTACAGAACCTAATGTCAGTCAGGCTGTCAGATGTTCGCCCACAGCCACTGTTCTGTGGTAGCCGTCGTGCTCTGCTACCCCTGGCCCAGAGAGAAAGAGACGGAACAGAAACGCTGGCACTCCCTGATGGATTACGTCTCCTCTCCTATCACCTTGAGAGGAGAAGAGAAGAGGGAGAGAGAAAGAAAGAGGGAGCAGACAAGCAGAGGAGAGGAGTGAGTGAAGGTCATGGTTTTATTCTTTCCCGAGTCCTTGTGAATCTGTCGAGGTGTGAAATGTAGCTAAACTGGAATGTGTTGGAACAGCTACATTCTAGTTACCAGACTATTGGTTGGTCGGCTCTTTTATTAAGACAGACTGCTAGACATTTGGAAGTAATTGTTACGGACACACTAGTATAGTTGAGACTTAAGTGGTGAGTACAGCTGAAAACATCAGTTAGGCTACGTACTGTATATCACCAACAATTAAAAGGTTCACCTTAAATAGACTCTTAGGAGTGACCATGACTATTAGCGTGTGAGACAGACAGCATTTGTCAGTTGAAACTTTGTCTGTAAGAAACATAGCTTACAAATGGGACTTACAGATGTATCTGCGGTCACATACATGGCATGAAGTACACTGTGTATATCATCCAATAAGTGGATAAACTGAGTAAGTGAAGTGAAGTTTGAGTTAGAATCTAGCCGTGCCAATTTTCTCCCTATTCCCAACTCTTCCCGTGGCCCTAAATCTTCGTAATTTACAGATCGGTAAAATGTAAGAAATATGGTGGAAGCTCAACTAATACACTGCTCATGGAGTGCATAGGGATGTGTGAAGGTCACTCCTTAGTCTGAAGTGTCCCCACTTGCGCTGCCAAATAGCTAGCTTCAGGAGGGCGGTCATGTATGTTTGCAAGGCAGAGGTCCTGTGTTCGAGCCCTCGGTATGAGCCAAGTTAGGAGGAAGCAGTAGCCGCTAAGCAAGCAGTGTGACATTATTTACACTCATACCTATCCAGACCGTTCAGATTGGCAAAAATCTAGGGTTAGGAACTAGGAAGGGAATTGGTATTGAGACGGTTAGCCCCTGTGTGTTTAAATTAGCCATGAGGACATGGGCTTTCCCTCACTGAGAGCCTGGTGGCCGAGCACAAAAGTGAGGCACCCACACAAAGAAGCCTTACATCAGCATTCCCATTGAATCTTCTCCCTCTCTGTCTTCCTCTCTTCTGGCCCTTATCTCCTACCTACTGTACATACAGCCAGCCCTGCAGCGTCAGCAGGTCTTGCTCACATGCACACAAACACTGCAGAAAAGACTCCACCTGCCTCTATGCAAATACAATGAGAATCTCAGGCGTGACATGGTCCATGAAGAAGCATTAATTGTGTCATTAAGAATGACACACTCACTGAACTCACTGAACTCTGAGAAAGCACTGACACACTCACTGTCACACCATGATCCCTGATCCTCTCATTAGAGCCCTGGGTACGGGTTGGTTTTGTCTGCAGTGAACTGTATAAAACTTTATTGAGACATTGAGGAGTTGGTTTTGACCCAGAATCATCTTCTCCCCTCAGGGTACACTCGAGACACTTCCTTTCTTGAGATGGTTGTGGACATCGTACAAGAGCTGAAGAGGGCCAATCCTAACCTTGTGTATGGTGTGTATCCCTCGCTATGTCACCCCTATGTGTGTGTGTCTGACACATCTGTTCAAATCAACAGGGTGGGGTTCGACCACTGCTGATCACAAGTTCAAGATGCCTGTATGGGTTATTGTTAGGGCCAAGAGTTTTTCCTGACCACCTGACCTGACCAGGGAGAACTGATCTGGAAAAACTCCTGGCCCTAGCTATTGTATCATCCTCTTCAGGTTGGGGTTGGTAGAAGCGTAAGGACACAAATAAAAGAAAAGCCTCACACTCTCATGGCTCCGAAGCAATACATTTAATAGATTTTACATTTAATTTTTATTTCATTTTATTTTAATTGCACCTTTATTTAACCAGGTAAGCCAGTTGAGAACAAGTTCTCATTTACAACTGCGACCTGGCCAAGATAGAGCAAAGCAGTGCGACAAAAACAACACAGAGTTACACATGGGATAAACAAATGTACAGTCAATAACACAATAGAAAACTCTATGTACAGTGTGTGCAAATGTAGTAAGATTAGGGAGGTAAGGCAATAAATAGGCCATAGTGGGGGAAAAAATACAATTTAGCAATTATAAACTGGAGTGATAGATGTACAGAAGATGAATGTGCCAGTAGAGATACTGGGGTGCAAAGGAGCAAAAAAAATAATAACAATATGGGGATGAGGCAGCTGGGTGGGCTATTTACAGATGGGCTATGTACAGCTGCAATGATCGGTAAGCTGCTCTGACAGCTGATGTCAGAGCAGCTGACAGCTGTTATTCGACAGCTAAGCTGCCTTCATCCGGGTTTCAGGGTAATGACAAGCTTGATGTAGAATATAGCTTGCCGTATGCTTCCCAGTCGAAACAGTTCATGCATATATTATGACAACATTTTGTTTGTTTTGGTCTTCGGCAGGTTCTTTTTGGGCTGTTTGTGCACACAACATTTTTTCCTGAGGCAAGCCGAAGTTCGGTAGGCGAAGTCTAGCCCCCTTTGTCGGTGATTGGTCAACAGTACTACTCCTAGTAGGAGTGAGAACATGAAGTGTTGTCAGTCAACAAGTGACGACTAGTTTTCATGCACATTTTTTCACATGAGAAATACGGCACCAAACTTTTTAGTCAGATGTAGAATTGTGTGATTAAGACTTCCCCTGTAAAAACTGCAAAAATAAATTACTTTCCTTGATTTACAGTGCATTTGGAAAGTATTCAGACCCCTTTACTTTTTCCAGATTTTGTTACTTATAGCCTTATTCTCAAATGGATTAGAAAGTTTTTTCCCTCATCAATCTACAGATAATAATCCATAATGGCAAAGCAAAAACTGTTTTTTTAGAAATGTTTGCAAATGTATGGAAAATAAAAACTGAAATATGACATTTACATAAGTACAGTTGAAGTCGGAAGTTTACATACACTTAGGTTGGAGTCATTAAAACTCGTTTTTCAACCACTCCACAAATTTCTTGTTAACAAACTATAGTTTTGGCAAGTCGGTTAGGACATCTACTTTATGCATGACACAAGTAATTTTTTCAACAATTGTTTACAGACAGATTATTTCACTTATAATTCACTGTATCACAATTCCAATGGGTCAGAAGTTTACATACACTAAGTTGACTTTGGCTTTAAACAGCTTGGAAAATTCCAGAAAATGATGTCATGGCTTTAGAAGCTTCTAATAGGCTAATTGACATCATTTGAGTTAATTAGAGGTGTACCTGTGGATGTATTTCAAGGCCTACCTTCAAACTCAGTGCCTCTTTGCTTGACATCATGGGAAACTCAAAAGAAATCAGCCAAGACCTCAGAAACAAAATTGTAGACCTCCACAAGTCTGGTTCATCCTAGGGAGCAATTTCCAAACGCCTGAAGGTACCGGTATAAAACAGGTATAAAAGTATCTATATCCACAGTAAAACGAGTCCTATATTGACATAACCTGAAAGGCCGCTCAGCAAGGAAGAAGCCACTGCTCCAAAACCGCCATAAAAAAGCCAGACTACGGTTTGCAGCTGCACATGGGGACAAAGATCATACTTTTTGGAGAAATGTCCTCTGATCTGATGAAACAAAAATAGAACTGCTTGGCCATATTGACCATTGTTATGTTTGGAGGAAAAAGGAGGATGCTTGCAAGCCGAAGAACACCATCCCAACCCTGAAGCACAGGGGTGGCAGCATCATGTTGTGGGGGTGCTTTGCTGCAGGAGGGACTGGTGCACTTCACAAAATAGATGGCATCATGAGAAGGAAAATTATGTGGAAGTTGAAGCTTGGTCGCAAATGGGTCGTCCAAATGGACAATGACCCCAAGCATACTTCCAAAGTTGTGGCAAAATGGCTTAAGGACAGCAGTCCTTAACAAGTCAAGGTATTGAAGTGGCCATCACAAGGCCCTGACCTCAATCCCATAGAAACTTTGTGGGCAGAACGGAAAAAGGGTGTGCGAGCAAGGAGGCCTACAAACCTGACTCAGTTACACCAGCTCTGTCAGGAGGAATGGGCCAAAATTCACCCAACTTATTGTGGGAAGCTTGTGGAAGGCTACATGAAACGTTTGACCCAAGTGAAACAATTTAAAGGCAATGCTACCAAATACTAATTGATGCTAACTTCTGACCCACTGGGAATGTGATGAAAGAAATACAAGCTGAAATAAATAATTGCCTCTACTATTATTCTGACATTTCACATTCTTAAAATAAAGTGGTGATCCTAACTGACCTAAGACAGGGAATTTTTACTTGGATTAAATGTCAGGAATTGTGAAAACTGAGTTTAAATGTATTTGGCTAAGGTGTATGTAAACTTCCGACTTCAACTGTATTCAGACCCTTTACTCAGTACTTTGTTGAAACACCTTTTGCAGCCATTACAGCCTACAGTTTTCTTGGGTATGATGCTATAAGCCTGGTACACCTGTGTTTGGGGAGTGTCTCCCATTCTTCTCTGCAGATCCTTATCAAGGATCTCTCTGTATTTTGCTCCATTCATCTTTCCTTTGATCCTGACTAGTCTCCCAGTCCCTGCCACTGAAAAACATCCCCACAGCATGATGCTGCCACCACCATGCTTCACCGTAGGGATGGTACCAGGTTTCCTCCAAACGTAACGCTTGGCATTCAGGCCAAAGAGATTAATATTGGTTTCATCTCATGGTTTGAGAGTCCTTTAGGTGCCTTTTGGCAAACTCTAAGCAGGCTGTCATGTGCCTTTTACTGAGGAGTGGTTTCCGTCTGCCCACTCTACCAAAAAGGCCTGATTGGTGGAGTGCTGTAGAGATAGTTGTCCTTCTGGAAGGTTCTCCCATCTCCACAGAGGAACCATTTGGTTCTTGGTCACCTACCTGACCAAGGCCCTTCTCCCCCGATTGCTCAGTCTGGCCGGGCGGCCAGCTCTAGGAAGTCTTCCAAACTTCTTCCATTTAAGAATGCTGCATACATTTTTTGGTACACTTCCCCAGATCTGTGCTTTGACAAAATCCTGTCTCGGAGCTCTACGGACAATTCCTTCTACCTCGAGGCTTGGTTTTTGCTCTGACATACACTGTCAACTGTGGGACCTTATATCGACAGGTGTGTGCCATCCCAAATCATGTCCAATCAATTGAATTTACCACAGGTGAACTCCAGTCAAGTTGTAGAAACATCTCAAAGATGAAACAGGATGCACCTGAACTCAAGTTCAAGTCTCATAGCGAAGGTGTCTGAATACTTATGTAAATAAGTATTTTAAAATTTTAAAATAAATTACCAAAGAAAATTGCTTCATCATTATGGGGTATTGTGTGTAGATTGATGAGGAAAATGTTTATTTAATCAATTTTAGAATAAGTCTATAAGTCTATAACGAAAAAGGGAAGGGGTCTGAATACTTTCCGAATGCCCTCTATTTTAGATTAATTCTGTCTATTTTTTAATTCTGAACCTAAGTATGCGGACGCCTTAAGCCCTTAATGCGTTTAGAAAAAGTGCTGACAGGACAGTTGTATCTGTATCAGCGAGTCCCAAGTAAATAATTCTCAATTAAGCTGCAAACTAAGATTAAAGTTGACATAATTTAATAACGCCCATGCATTTCCATGTAAATTAGCTGAACAACATGTAGGAGCAGGATGAATAAAACTGCTGTAAGCACATGTTTACAGTCTGTTCTGAGGGCAGTGTCGTATTCATTAGTGTACAACATAGCAAAACATTTTGCAACGGAAAATGAAAACAATAATTTCTTTGTTCGTGTAGTCCATCCCCATTTCGTCCCGTTATCTTCTGTTTGGTGTCTAGTGAATACGACCCAGGTATTTGATGTCATTAACTGATGATGAACCTAATCAGAAGACATCTTGGGTCAGCTTGACTTCGATATAAAACATCTGTAATGTCTGTGTAAAACTGAGATCTGTGTTAGAGATTGAGTGTGTTCTCATTTGCCTTTTCAGTGTGTGACCCGGTGCTGGGGGACCATGGCTCCATGGTGAGTACTTTGTGTTTTTGTCTTACGCTGCCTGTATTTTGTATGTTTTATTGAACAGAGCAGAAAAGATCATGAAAAGATAATAGTGGGAAAGAGTTCATTGGAAGAGTTCATCATAGACAGTGGGTCGGATTTGAACCCACACTGACAGTGGTAGGTATGTATCCTACACAATCCAGGCCACCAGAGAGTACTGTGCGTTTAATGAGGGATCAGATGGTACTAGTAAGTGACGTCACTACTCCTGCTCAATCTCATTCAATGAGGCAACGCTGACCTTCAGCTTTACCTGACCAATGAGTTAAGCCTAAGACCGCAGCCACACTGAGACACATAAACGGAAATCTTATGTGCATTCATCAATTGTCTGTTCAAGACAACTCTTTTTGGATGAGCTGCATATGTAAAAAGGAATGTTGAGCATTTTTTTATGGATATTTTTCAGACACAAAGTCGCAATGTGGCCGTGGCCTTAGAGACCCACTTTCACTTTCTGCTATCCCTTGTCCTTTCTCTGTCTGTCTCTTCCTGTTCCTGTCTCTCTCCCTCTATCTCGCTCCCCCTCTCATACTGGAATCTCTTCTTTACCTTCATGGGCTGAGCATCAGGGATCAGTCGACATTATGTCATTGTTGCATCAAGGTGTGGGTGTGTGTGTGACGTGTGTGTGTTGCGGAGGGTGGATTGGGAAGGTTAGACCACATCTCATTTCACAGTGACAGATGAAATTAACATGAGCCGAGCTGCCCTCGCTGTTTGTACGGAGAGAATTATGCGGAATAATTTGCTCGATTGTGACTCATTGTGCGTGCATGCGTACGTGTTACAGTGTGTGTGTGTGTGTGCGTACACTAGTGTTTGTGTGTGTGTTTGATAGGTAGAGAGAGCACAAGGGCATACATGCATAATGTTTGTTGATGTATATAGTGACATTGAGAAAAATGGTGTGTATACTCGTTTGTTTGGACAAGATGTGCTCATCATTCTGATTGGCTCAATGCATCCTTCCTTCCCTTGTTATGCATCTCAGTAGTCTAAAGTTGCTTCCTTTCCTCGACCCCTTTCCTTGTCCCCTTTCCTTCGTCTGCTCTGATCTGAGCTAGGCAGCAATTTCAGCTCGGTGTAGATAAATAAGGGCTGATGAGGAGAGGCAGCCACTTCAGGTGATTGAGATGCACCATGTGTGTGTGTGTGTGTGTCCCTGTTCACTGGTACTGATGTGTTTCTCCCTGTCTCCAGTACGTTCCTGAGAACCTGCACCCGGTCTACAAGAACAAGGTAGTGCCAGTGGCCGACATCATCACACCCAATCAGTTTGAAGCAGAGTGAGTAATAGTGAACCTATACGGCTGCTGTGTGTGTGTGTGTGTGTGTGTGTGTGTGTGTGTGTGTGTGTGTGTGTGTGTGTGTGTGTGTGTGTGTGGGAGAGAGACGGAGAGTTAAATCACCACAGGGACTGTATCGTATCTGTTACTATCACTATCACGAAGCCTCATCCACATCCTAATCAGCTACATTGATGTCATTTTACTCAATATCCTATCAAATGATATACAGATACACTAAAGGCCTATGTATGGTGTGTAGCATGTCAGTAAGATGGCTGCTACACTGAGTTGATGGTTCTTGAACGCTCAATTCAGTTTGGACCATTATTGCAATGTTTTATTTCAATTGTACTAGTTTTATTTCTGTGTTTGTCTGCTTGTCTTTTTGTCTGTATTCCTCCATCACTGTTCCTGTGTTGGTTTGTGTGTGCTGTGTTGGTTTGTGTGTGCTCCACTGCTTCTCCCCTCACTCCTTTCAACCATACTTCTGAAGCACCTCCTCGCTCGTCACTGCAATCCCAGTTCTAGTGGTGCACAGGGTCCCTCTGGTGGATACCCATGGAATTACAGATGAATAATAATATACTGTCCATTGTGTCTGAAGTGTTTCCACAGCCTAATGATAGCCTCAGTCGTTTAACATGGAGATGATAGCGTAAATGTTGCTCACTGTCTCTCACTATGGCACTAAAACACTATAGAAGAACACTAAACAGACTCTTCCTTAGACTGTTTGTTTGTTGCTGTTTACAATGAATGTGGTGTTAGTGTCAAGCAGAGGAGGCTGGTGGGGGGAGCTATAGGAGGACGGGCTCATTCTAATGACTGGAATGTTATGAATAGAACAGATATGTTTGATACCGTTCCATTTATTCCATTCCAGCCATTACAATGTGCCCGTCCTCCTATAGTTCCTCTCACCAGCCTCCTCTGGTGTCAAGGTTAAATTACCGTGTTTGTGTGACCTTATTAATGTGCCCATGTTTGTCCTCCAGGCTCCTGACAGGGAAGAACATTAGCACAGAGAAAGATGCAGTGGAGGTGAGTCTTAGACACCATAGAACATGCAGATATATTTATGTTGCAAAGTTGTCATCAAGTCATGTCGAACCTTGTACATAATCCATGGGCCATGTTTGAACACCAATAAAATGGATTCTTCCTTCCTTGAGGTATTCACTGATATGTAAGTAAGCAGATGGCATCCACCCCATTGTTTTCACCAAGCCTTCCATGACAGCTGTGATTTCCTCAAGGCAAAAAGAAATGAAGGGTGTATTTAAAAAAAAATCTATATTTTTTTTGCTTTATTACACAGAACACACCTGACAGGTGTGGCATATCAAGAAGCTAATTAAACAGCATGATCATTACACAGGTACACCTTGTGCTGGGGACAATGAAAGGCCACTCTAAAATGTGAATTTTTGTCACACAACACAATGACGCAAATGTCTCAAGTTTTGAGCGAGTGTACAATTAGCATGCTGACTGCAGGAATGTCGACCAGAGATGTTGCCAGATAATTGAATGTTAATTTCTCTACCATAAGCCGCCTCCAACGTTGTTTTAGAGAATTTGGCAGTTTGTCCAACCGGCCTCACAACCGCAGACCACGTGTAATCACACCAGTCCAGAACCTCCACATCCAGCTTCTTTACCTGCGGTATCGTCTGAGACCAGCCCCCCGGACAGCTGATAAAACTGGGTTTGCACAACTGAAGAGAAACTGTCAGAAACCGTCTCAGGGAAGCTCATCTGTGTGCTCGTCATCCTCACCAGGGTGTTGACCTGACTGCAGTTCGGCGTCGTAACTGACCTCAGTGGGCAGATGCTCACCTTCGATGGCCACTGGCACACTGGAGAAGAGTGCTTTTCATGGATGAATCCCGTTTTCATCTGTACCGGGCAGAAAGCAAACAGTGTATATGGCGTCGTGTGGGCGAGCAGTTTGCTGATGTCAACATTGTGAACAGAGTGCCCCATGGTGGCGGTGGGGTTATGGTATGAGCAGGCATAAGCTATGGACATCGAACACAATTGCATTTTATTGATGGTAATTTCAATGCACAGAGATACTGTGACGTGCCATTGTCGTGCCATTCATCTGCCGCCATCACCTCATGTTTCAGCGTGATAATACACAGCCCCATGTCGCAAGGATCTGTACACAACTCCTGGAAGCTGAAAATTTCCCAGTTCTTCCATGGCCTGCATACTCACCAGACATGTCACCTGTTGAGCATGTTTGGGATGATCTGGATCTATGTGTACGACAGCGTGTTCCAGTTCCCGCCAATATCTTGCATCTTCACACAGCCATTGAAGAGGAGTGGGACAACGTTTCACAGGCCACACAATAAACAGCCTGATCAACTCTATGCGAAGGAGATGTGTCGCGCTGCATGAGGCAAATGGTGGTCACCAGATACTGACTGGTTTTCCGATCCATGGCCCTACCTTTTTTTTAAGGTATCTGTGACCAACAGATGCATATCTGTATTCCCAAGAATGGTGGAGACGGGGATTGAAGCCCTGTATCTGCTGGGGAGGCATGAATATGTGCTGGGTGTTACCAGCTCAACCATGGCTCTGCACAGAAGGGTGCATTTTCTAAGTATTTGAATAGGGACGTGGCACCATTAGATGTAGCAGAGAGTTGACCTTTGACCCTTTTCCCCTGGCTGCTGCCTCCTTCCCCAGGTGATGGACCTGCTCCATAAGATGGGTCCTGACACGGTGGTCATCACCAGCTCTGACCTGCCCTCGCGTCTGGGTGACCGCTTCCTTGTGTCCCTGGGCAGCCAGAGGACGTGTAAGTGTATGTGTGTGGGCAAACTAACAATGACAATGAGTAATTGATGTAACTGTCATGGTTTTATGTTCCATCTGTGAATCATTGGTCATTGGTGTAACATTTCCCCTTCTTGCATCTCCAGTGATGCCTGATGGTACCAAGTCCACCCAGAGGGTCCGTATGGAGATCCCCAAGGTGGATGCTGTGTTTGTGGGGACAGGGGACCTGTTTGCTGCGATGCTGCTGGCCTGGACTCACCACTACCCCAACGACCTCAAGGTCTGCAGTGTATACTAAAGCCAGTTATAAAAAAAAACTAGGGGACTCATTTGACACAAAAGACTGATTGTAAGGTATAAGGTGAAGTTGCCCCTAGACCATTGGTCACCAACCATTTCTGAGTCAAAATGCAAGTCGATTCACTTGCTCAGAATTTTTTTTTAAACACGACTTTAAAAAACGTAAGCCTGTGCAACATTAACCAATTAAAAACAGTTCTGTAGCAATGAGGTTTGTGCAGTAGGCTATAGGCCCAATATAGTATCACTGCATATTGGCTACGCTTGAATTGCCCTGCCAAAGTTGTTCTTCTCAGACCATTTTGAAATTGTTTCAAAATGTTTGGTATCAGGTACGAAGGTAAGACCCAAGTGTGAAGTAGCAATGTTTAATGTAACCACAGGGGCAGGGAAACGACAGGTCAAGGCAGGCAGGGGTCGATAATCCAGAGTAGGAGCAAAGGTTCAGGACGGCAGACAGGCTCAGGCAGAGTTCAGTAATCCAGAAGTGGAGTAAAGGTACTGGACGGCAGGCAGGCTCAGGGACGGGCAGAGTGATCAGGCGAGCCGTTACAGGGTCAGGACAGGCAAGGGTCAAAAACCAGGAAGACGAGAAAAAGAGAGGCTGGGAAAAGACAGGCGCTGACAGGACGAACGCTGGTAAGCTTGACATAACAAGACGAACTGGCAACAGACAGACAGAGAACACAGGTATAAATACACAGGGGATAATGGTGAAACAGCGACACCTGGAGGCAGGTGGAGACAATGACAAGGACAGGTGAAACAGATCAGGGCGTGACAGTTTGGTATATGATCACACTGGTAATAGATAATTTGTTATAGTCCTTGTGAGGCACAGCTGAGTGAGCATAATAATTTGCTTTTTTTTTTTTTACTATGATGGCCTGCGTCTGATGGTCAATCTGAGGGGAGGGAGGGAGCAGCGTTGCGACTGCCTCTTACCCCACTCACCATCCCTCTCTCTCTCTCCCTCAGCTCGGAAAAGGGGACAGTCTTCCAGCTGATGGCAAAACTTAAGTCACACTGCATTATTTCTGCCTTATGCACCAATTCATGTTGTTACTCCAATGACCAGAGAAGTGAAATATTCTTTGATATTAAAAAAGACACAGGCCACTAATAATAACAATCCAAGCTTATCGAAACACTTTGCTATACCCATTCACTGCAGCTGCAGTGCTGGTTGTAGGGAAGTCGGGAGAACGCACCTTGTATGACTTATAAAACTGTTGAACAAAGTGTTGACAGTGCTGAATAACAACTTAAACAGGAACTTACTCATAAAAACATCAACACTTTGCTGTATTTGTTGAGTCGATCTCTAGTCAGGGTTTTAAAAGTTTTGAAATCTCACATTACCAACTTTGCTGTGCGTTCGAGGCTTCTTTTTGACAGTCTATGGTGCAAGGAAACTGTAGACACGGTGATCTGAGCTATGTGATTGGCTAGCGGTAGACCTATAGGTGCACTTGATGTGTCTCTGGGCCTGCCGGATAGGCAGAGTTCTACCTTCAGACACATGAAATTGTTCAAAATGGTTACACTTTGCCTTCCTGGCACTAGGGCTGCTGAATCAAGTGCACCTACCCCAACAGCATGAAACAAATAAAAAAAAGAGGAACGCAAGGCTTTATCATTTGTTTTTTACAGAAATGTTTTGGTGATCGAGTAGGAATGGCTTGGAGATGATCCAATCGCGATCGACCGGTTGGTGACCACTGCCCTACATGCTGATCTTGAGTCAGTTTTGCATTTCCCCCACTAATGGTGAAGATTGGGGAAGGGGAAGATGATCCGAGATCTAGGGGAAACTTCACCCCGGAGTGTGATAGTAATGGCCCTCCATGGCGCTGCCCATGCTGTCACAGAAGCAATCAGTAGAATAGATTGGAGGTGCACCGTCTAGGTTTTATAGGGCTCTCTCGTATAGCTGAAGCTCACCACTGATACTGTCAGCATCATACTTAATAGTGATATCAATCAGTCAGCTACGTTCCCACCATTCGAACTTCCCCTAAAAATTCTCAAGGTAACTTGATAGCTGTGGTATGCTGGCGCTCTTACCAATATTTCAAATATCGTCTGGACCACCGACGGGGTGCTCAGTCCTAGGATTTTAAAACTGCAATTGTAAAAGAAGGACCAGGATGGCAGCTTAATTTCCTTTGAAAGTTTCAACATTGCTTTGACAAACAAGTCTCTCTCTCTCTCTCTCTCTCTCTCTCTCTCTCTCTCTCTCTCTCTCTCTCTCTCTCTCTCTCTCTCTCTCTCTCTCTCTCTCTCTCTCTCTCTCTCTCTCTCTCTCTCTCTCTCTCTCTCTCTTCTCTCCTCTCTCTCTCTCTCTCTCTCTCTCTCTCTCTCTCTCTCTCTCAGACTGCATGTGAGAAGACTTTCTCAGTCATGCATCACGTTATCAAGAGGACCATCTCCTATGCTCACGGTAAGACAAAATCAAGCATCATTTTACTCGCTGTAAGAAGTGTTTGTGTGTATATGTGCTTGTGTTTAAGATGCTTGAGCGTTCATTTGCTCCTTCTGTCTTTGTTTTTCTCTTTCTCTGGGTTATTCTCTCTCCTCTTTCCCCCCCCCCCCTCCATCTTTCTCACTCTTTCTCTCTTTCAGAGTTAGCAGGGCCTGGCCGAAAACCCAGCCCGCCTCAACTGGAGCTGAGAATGGTTCAGAGCAAAGCGGACATCGAGGACCCCGCCATCGTGATGGAGGCTACTGTCCTAACCCTATAGAGCCCCCACACCCCATCCCCCCCACCCACCCCTCCACCCGCGCCACAACCGCACAATGTATAGGTGTTGTACATTTTTATCTGTAATGTGACATTGCCTTAGAAATCTCTTACAGAGCACAGCATTTCCATATGAGGAGACTTAGCAGGGTATGGATGGATAGACTGGGGGGTAAGCAGAGGAGGGGAAGACCTGAGTGGGCCGAGGTGGGGGCTACTGCACCTCACGCACCTCCCTTTGACAACCTGGTCTCTCTCGGTCTCTCTTCATCTCTCCCACTCCCTCTATGAGCTCGCCTAACCTCTTGGTTTGTCCTGCACACACAGCTTCACAGCCCAGCCCAGGCCTAGACTATTCCAAGGCCAGGCATCACAGGGTTTAGGGACCAAAAAAAGCCGATACCGATTAATCGGACGATTTTTAGATATATATTTGTAATAAGGACAATTACAACAATACTGAATGAACACTTTTATTTTAACTTAATATAATACATAAATAAAAATCAATTTAAAATAAATAAAGTCTCAAATAAATAATGAAACATGTTCAATTTGGTTTAAATAATGCAAAAATACAGTGTTGGAGAAGAAAGTAAAAGTGCAATATGTGCCATGTAAAAAAAGCTAACGTTTAAGTTCCTTGCTCAGAACATGAGAACATATGAAAGCTGGTGGTTCCTTTTAACATGAGTCTTCAATATTCCCAGTTAAGAAGTGTCTAGCCCAGGCGTTCCGCTAGCGGAACTCCTCCCACATTCCACTGAAAAGGCAGAGCGCGAAATTCAAAATATATTTTTTAGAAATATTTAACTTTCACACATTAACAAGTCCAATACAGCAAATGAAAGGTACACATCTTGTGAATCCAGCCAACATGTCCGATTTTTAAAATGTTTTACAGCGAAAACAGCACGTATATTTATGTTAGCTCACCACCAAATACAAAGAAGGACAGACATTTTTCACAGCACAGGTAGCATGCACAAAGCCAACCTAACTAACCAAGAACCAACCAAACTAACCAAGAAACAACTTCATCAGATGACAGTCATATAACATGTTACACAATAAATCTATGTTTTGTTCGAAAAATGTGCATATTTGAGGTATAAATCAGTTTTACATTGCAGCTACCATCACAGCTACCGTCAAAAATAGCACCGAAGCAGCCAGAGCAATTATAGAGACCAACATGGAATAACTAAATACTCATCATAAAACATTTCTTAAAAATACACAGCGTACAGCAAATGAAAGACACAGATCTTGTGAATCCAGACAATATTTCAGATGTTCTAAGTGTTTTACAGCGAAAACACAATATAGCGTTATATTAGCTTAGCACAATAGCAAACATTACAACAGCATTGATTCAAGCCAAACATAGCAATAACGTATAAACCACCAAATATATTAATTTTTTCACTAACCTTCTCAGAATTCTTCAGATGACAGTCCTGTAACATCATATTACACAATGCATATAGAGTTTGTTCGAAAATGTGCATATTTAGCGGCACAAATCGTGTTATACAATGAGAAAAGTAGCAAAGCTGCCAGGAAAATGGCAGGAGAAATCTTTGAAGAGGCACCTAATCTAATCAGTAACTATTCCAAAACTTGACTAAAAAATACAGGTTGGACAGCAATTGAAAGACAAATTAGTTCTTAATGCAATCGCTGAATTACATTTTTAAAATTATCGTTACTGCGCAATACAGGCTGCGATAACGCAATGCTATACTGCAAGAAATGGCATCTCATGCATTTTACTTTTAACAACAGAACAATTAATTAAAAGCATAAAGACTGCTTACTATTAGCTGAGCTTCAATCAGAATCTTGGGCAAGGTGTCCTTTCTTCAAAACAATCGTCTTTTGGCTGAAAGATGTCCTCTTGTCCAGTCGAATTAGCCGCTAAACGTTAGCCACCCACTGGAGAGGTGCCCAACAAATGGAAGCGCGTGGCAAAGAAATCCCAGAAAATCGCAATAAACTGCTATAAACTGCTATATGTCGGTTTAAATTAACTACCTTATGATGTCTTTAACACCTATAACGAATAAAAACATGACCGGAGATATAGAAATACTAAAACGAAAGCGTTTGCAGGACGCCATTCTGATGTCTTCATGCGTCAAGCGCACTGTTGAAAAGAACGGTACTTCCTGTTCCACGGTCTAATATAAGGTCCCAGATTGCGCAATTGACTCCATTCAAAGTCTCACCGCTTACTGACATCTAGAGGAAGGCGTATGCAGTGCATGTACCCTCATAGCTTGCATGGGGACTTATAAACTGATCTCAGAACAGGGACCTGGATTTCTGAAATCTCACTCCCTGACAGGAAAAGTGCTGCAGAATGAGTTCTGTTTCACTCAGAGAAATAATTCAAACGGTTTTAGAAACTAGAGAGTGTTTTCTATCCAATAGTAATAATAATATGCATATTGTACGAGCAAGAATTGAGTACGAGGCAGTTTAATTTGGGAACTCATTTTTCCAAGATCGAAATAGCACCCCCCATAGGCTCAAGAGGTTTTAAGAAGTTTTAGGTTGTAGTTATTATAGGAATTATAGGGCTATTTGTATTTCATATACCTTTGACTATTGGATGTTCTTATAGGCACTATAGTATTGCCAGCCTAATCTCGGGAATTGATAGGCTTGAAGTCATAAAGAGCACTGTGCTTCAAGCATTGCGAAGAGCTGCTGGAAAACGCTGGAAAGTGCTGTTTGAATAAATGCTTACGAGCCTGCTGCTGCCTACCACCGCTCAGTCAGACTGCTCTATCAAATATCAAATCATAGACTTAATTATAATATAATAAACACACAGGAATATGAGCCTTAGGTCATTAATATGGTCAAATCCGGAAACTATCATTTCGAAAACAAAACATTTATTCTTTCAGTGAAATACGGAACCGTTCTGTATTTTATCGAACGGGTGGCATCCATAAATCTAAATATTGCTGTTACATTGCACAAACTTCAATGTTATGTCATAATTATGTAAAATTCTGCCAAATTAATTACGGTCTTTGTTAGGAAGAAATGGTCTTCACATAGCTCGCAACAGGCCAGGCAGCCCAAACTGCTTCATATACCCTGACTCTGCTTGCACAGAACGCAAGAGAAGTAACACTGACAATTTCCCTTGTTAATATTGCCTGCTAACATGAATTTCTTTCAACTAAATATGCAGGTTTTAAAAAATATACTTGTGTATTGATTTTAAGAAAGGCATTGATGTTTATGGTTAGGTACATTGGTGCAACGATAGTGCTTTTTTCGCGAATGCGCTTGTTAAATCATCACCCGTTTGGCGAAGTAGGCTGTGATTCGATGATAAATTCACAGGCACCGCATTGATTATTTGCAACGCAGGACAAGCTAGTTAAACTAGTAATATCATCAACCATGTGTAGTTAACTATTGATTATGTTAAGATTGATTGTTTTTTATAACATAAGTTTAATGCTAGCTAGCAACTTACCTTGGCTCCTTGCTGCACTCGCGTAACAGGTGGTCAGCCTGCCACGCAGTTTCCTCGTGGAGTGCAATGTAATTGGCCATAAACGATGTCCAAAAATGACGATTACCGATTGTTATGAAAACTTGAAATCGGCCTTAATTAATCGGCCATGCCGATTAATCGGTCGACCTCTAATATCTGGCCTGCAAAAATCAACCAACCAACAATCTGTCAATCAATCAAGCCTTGTGAAATACATGCACAGCTGAGGGAAGAATACTGAACAAGGATAGGATAGAACCTGGGGCACTTATCTCAGTGGAGGAGTGGTGATTTAGAAACGTTTTACCTCATATGTCACAACAGGACAATGGTTTTGGGTATGTTGATTCTTAAATCAATTGTCCATGTTCGGTGCTTAGATCATGATCAGTGTATGATCATTGTAAGCACGTCACTAACTTTGTGGTTGTATGTTTTTGTGTGTTTGTTATTTACAATGTGTGAAATGCTGGAGATCTATCATTTCAACATTTGTTGATATATGATCCTTGTGTGTTCAAATTTCAATGTTATTGGAATTACCATGCGTATGTCTTTTATTTTGGTCTTAATTGGTTGCAAGGACTAGCAAGGATAATCTACACTGTTCATTTTATACGTGCAAAACATTCATATATTTTTTTATGTATTTGTATATTTACATATCTTGGGCAGATATAATATTGATATGGTTTCTCTTTCTGTGCCAAACTTGTGAAATCAAATTATGTTAGAGAGTGCCGAACTGGCTGTTTCCTGATACAGACATGAAATTGCAATAAAGTTAATATGAATCCTGTTATTTAGCCAACTTGCTGTAAGTTTTCTGTCTGCCCCTGCTTTATGGGGAATTCTCCATATCTTAACCTCTGTTCTGAAAAATTAACAATGTGGAGAAAGCCGATTTGATTTTCTGGAGATGCTATGTTACAGGGACTCAAAGTTGAGGAACCAACCATTTCTCATCAGACAGGGGGGGTGTCCGTGTGCAGGACCAATCAGGGGTTAGTTCTGCTCTGACTGACATGTACTTACTCCTCAGCTTTTCATGAAACCAGTGAACTGTTTAATCTATGTTCCAACTGTGCGTTACTGTACATTTGTGTGTTTGCGTGTGTGTGTGAGAGTATGTACATGTATGTAAGTGTATATTTCCTGTAATGGGGTTTTAGGGGAGGGCGTGGGGTGGGGGGAAACTAGTTTAAAACAAAATTAAAAAGAGAAGCAATGACTTATCATCCAGAAACTAGCCTTTCCGGTGCTCTCGTAGGAATAGCCCAGCTGCTGACTAAGTCAGTGGTGGTGAGGTTTGTTGGCTGTGCCAGCTTTTGAACCCAAATACTGTATGTGGTCATTGAACTCCAAAACGGAAGCACCTAAAACTGCCATTGAGTGGTCCGAGTGTGTACTTTGAGTAGGAGCTTTGGGGAGTTGGATGGTCGAGGCTGTCTGTGTCTTCTGGCAAGATATATATGTTGGTCTGAAGCCTTGCAAAATGGAGTCTGGTCACATAACCAAATCTTCAGCTCCCCCAGTATTCTGTGGGAAACCATGGAAACAGTTTGAACATATTGACTGTTGTTGCAGCAATGTTTTAGCACATTCCCTGGGGGAAACGTAGTGGGATAGTTCACAGTGGATTACAAACTATATGTTATTTATATATATATATATATATATATATATATATATATATATATATATATATATATAGTATATATATATATATATATATATATATATAGTATATGTATAAATATGTCGTGGTCAGTAGAATATGTATGTACTGAGGATCATGAATCTGTGCTAAAGATATGGCCAATTTCTGAAACATTTGAGGGCACTGCCTTGAATCAGATGGGACATTCCAGAATCTCTTCTTCCCTAATATTCAGCCAATAGCACGTGGCTCGATTGCAGTAGTGATGAGAAAAAAAATTCGGTTAAGGATGATTGTTGACATGGTGTGCAACATTTTGTGTCTTGGTCTTAGAAAAAGTGAGAAAAAATGCCCACCCTACATGTTTCTTTGTTTGGACCACTGTGTTTGCTGTAGTGTTGACTCTCTCCTAAAATAGTCCCTTGGCAAAGTATCATAACATGTACTCTTGCCATATGTATACAAGAAACAGTAGGCAACACTAGAACATTAACCATGATGTCAGTACAGAAAGGGAGATCTTTGACTAATGCAGCATTCGTAACCAAGTGGGAGGTGGGAATTTACAAGTTGTGAAGTCGTAAATACTAGTTGGTTGCAATTACCTGCTTTGAACTCCTCGAGAAACGCTGATTGACTAATGGCCAACAGGCTGCGAAAATCATAAACTAAACGTACAGCTGTCACACTTGTAAACAAATTATAGTGTTCAAAAACTATATTAATAGATTTTTTATAAATAATGTTTGTTGCATTTAACTGCCGGAAATGCAGTTTCGATGTTATGTTCTTAGTAGATGATGTCAGTATGTAGGAGAAAGGGGAGCTCAGGATGGTGAACGAGTTTCCCACAAGTTATTACCAGTTGGAGGGCCGTTCAAGTGGATTTTTCCCAGTTGTATATGGTAAATTCCCACTTCTCACTTGGTTACGAACAAAGCATTAAGCGTAACTGAGTGCCCCCTACTACCCCCTGCCTTTGTAACTGTATCTGTCCCTTAGTGGTTTTAACAGTGACCAGTCTATGCTTGGCTCTTCTTTTTGTTCTTATGTTGAAGATTTTCTTTTTACATTTTCTTTTCTCAATGGGCAAACAATGAAATGTATTAACTGTTTGGTAAAGTTTTTAGTGCTTCGTTTTTTGAGCCTGAATATTTTATAACATGTTACAATGAAGATTGTAGTGTACAAATCCACATTTATAATATATAATATGTATGTTATGATGCAATAAAAATAAAGTAATGATTATATTATATCCACCTGCTTTTTTTCTTTAAGTAAATGAGTATTAACACACTGCCAAAGGAAGGGGCCGGTCATGGAAGCCCATAGTTGGCTGAAACTGAAAGTACGTAAAAAACGTGGCATATAAAAATTACATGCAAAAATATAGATATTTGAAATAGACAGGTGTTTGCTTTTTGTACATTCAATATCTACCTGCAATGTCGGGTAACTATCTTTCCTGGTAACATATCCCATACAATGCTTGTCATGTACGTAAGTCAATGCATGCCTATCACGGGACACTTTACTACAAGCAACTAATATGAATATTAGTTTCCTCCAATACAGCAGACAAACAAAGGTTGACAATTTCATTGAATTCATGAACATGACACTGGTAGGGTGCTTGCCGAAAACCGTATTCTGTATATCTGTATGGCATGGTCAATGAATGATCATACTCACATATGCTGTCTACTGAACACAGGTATACCAGTTTGCACAGAGTTAGAATACCTAAGAGGAAACCTATAGCCAGTGCTTGACTTGGGCTTAAATAGGTGCCGGTACTCATTTTGGGTGCCGGTACTGGTGCAGGAGCTCCACAATACTTTTGAGCTAATATTATATAAGACGGAACAGGAGCTCAAGCAGGTGAGCTCCATAGCTCCGGTGAGGTCAAGCCCAAGTCAAGCATTGCTTATACACCTACTTTCTGGAGGGTCAACAATACTCTTTGCTGAAAGCTGCATCCCCTCTCACTGCATGGGGCTGTCAATTAATGATTATAAATGTTTCATGAGTGTATACCTCAGCTATTATAAGACACAAAACGCATAGACAGCTTGTGGAGAACATTTAAAATCTGAAAATGTTGCCATGGAAACCAATAAATTTACATAACTCTGTGGTCACCCTTGACTGAACTGGGGAAAAAAGTATGTATGATCTGAAGGAATTCACAAGTTCAAGGTACAGTAGGATTAACCCCTAACATATTCAGGATGAAAAGAGGCACAGGGACATCTACCTGCACTACAATTCAGTCACAGGTGTTGGGAGAGAAAGGGGACATAATGGGAATGCTGACTTGTTATCAGAGAGGAAGAGGCAAAGCGAGAGTGTTTACTCTCTGCCAAGGAGGTCGATGGAGAGAGTCGAATTTGGTCAACAAAAAAACATTGAATTTGCTACGTGAGGCTTATTTGATCCAACATAAGTTTGGTAATGGTTAGATTGTTACCAAAACACTGATATAATTGGATGCGCGTAGCATTTCGGCAGAAAAAACAACAACGTTATATCCGAGTTGTGATCGTTGTGCACACGCGTATCTGGCCTCTCATTGGCTAGAATGGTCCCATCTGATCTCGCCACCTCCCGGCTGCCTTCCATCTTTGAGGACATGTATTTCCATTGTTAGAGCGGTCACTCGATTATCTTGAAAATATAATAGCTAATCTTTATTGTTATGCATTGTTTCCAGGGGGACAAATTTTGTGGTTGGATAGACAGGAAGTTGCATGATTCACAGAAGGATGTAGCTTGCTAGAAGTTAGTTAGCTCAAAGATAAACCTTTATGTTGAAAATTAAATACGTCTATGGCTCTGGGGTGCAAAGACATCAATGTTGTTTCAGTGTTGAGTTGAAAACCAACGCGTTGGACCTGTTTGGTAACGTTAATCGTCGTCAGGATCCAGAAATCAGGTAACTTTAGCTAGCTAAAATGCTATCCAAGTTAGCAGGGGTGTAAATCATCTTTACGTCGATTCTGTTGCAAAACGTTTACTCAGACGGAAAACGTAAACCTGAGTTTCTATTGGACAAATTATGGTAGGTCCCTCCTCGTTTCATTCAGTTTGTTTCCGTTTGGTTGTTAAACGATAAACGGTTTTCGTAATGAATACACCCCTGGTTAACTAGATAGCTAAAACCACTGCAGTAGCCAGCTAACATGCCACCTAACTTAACATATCACGGCGTAGCAGTCTGGACTCAGACATAATGTATTGGCACAGACAGCCTTCGTGGGTTGGGAGTTGTGACCACAGTATGTGAGCGGAGCGTGCCCAACTTGACTGGAGCGCAGAACGAGTTTCCCCAAAGCTGGAACTTCGGCCTTCTCCAGTAGCGTTCACTTCATGAGCTCACGCCTCAATCACACTTGACAGTGTTTTGCATTTTGGTAGCAGAAGTACATTAATTTCAAATGGAACGCTGCGTTTGCCTTGCAGCATTGCGTTGCAGAGGCAGCTGTAGTACGTTCAGTGTGGTGCGTACATTGGATTTATTGAACATATGCATCAAACTGTATGGGTAGACGGCTTGACCGAAATGGTAGTAGAAGCTGAATGTTCTTTTGTTGCACACATCCAGATGATAGTGCATACAATTTTGCGCAATAACACTGGCGGTGTGCCTGCCCATCATGCATTTGTAGGCTACTTTTAAAATATATATATATTATTTGTATTTGTTTTTTTGTATGATTTTTATTATTTTGTATTTTTATTTAATAACATTTTTTGTAGGCTACTTGTGTGCTTCTTTCGAGTACCACAGCATGAGTCATAATACCCATAAAACCTAGCGGTCAAACAGGAAATGGTTCCATTTATTTTTCCACCATTCATTTTCCACATAAGGGATTTTAGAAACACTTAAAGACTGTTTTGTGTAGGCTTACCTTGGCGTGATGTTTTGCACAAGACAGTTCTCATCTCCTAACTCCGTTGCTGCCTCCGCCGCGTTGTTCTCAACACCAATATGCTGGTTAACTTCGCTATTATGCACATAGCAACATGGTCTAGGAAAAGGCGCCAATTCAACAGCACACTGATGTTTCAGAACCGCGGACAGTGACCGTTATCCAATGCGGGAGAATGTGCATTTGTTATAAAATAATATCATTTTTATTAGTGTTGCACCATTGTTCTTACATAATATAAAATAGCCTAGTGGTTAGAGTGTTGGGCCAGTAACCGAAAGGTTGCTGGATCGAATCCCCGAGCTGACAAGGTAAAAATCTGTCGTTCTGCCTCTGAGCAAGGCAGTTAACCCCCTGAAGAGTTAAGAAAATATTTACCAAATAAACTAAATAAAAAATAACAAGGCTATATACAGGGGTCCCGATACTGAGTCAATGTGGGGGGGTACAGGTTAGTCAAGTTAATTTGTACATGTAGGTAGTGGTGAAGTGACTATGCATAGATAATAAACACCGAGTAGCAGCAGTGTACAAAACAAATGGAGGGGGGGGGTGTCAATGTAAATAGTCCGGTAGCCATTTGATTAATTGTTCAGCAGTCTTATGGCTTGTGGGTAGAAGCTGTTAAGGAGCCTTTTGGTCCTAGACTTGGCGCTCCGGTACCGCTTGCGATGTGGTAGCAGAGAAAACAGTCTATGACTTGGGTGACTGGAGTCTCGGACAATTTTTTGGTATTTCCTCAGACACCGCCTATTATATAGGTCCTGGATGGCAGGACACTTGGCCCCGATAATGTACTGGGCCGTACACACTGCCCTCTGTAGCGCCTTATGGTCAGATGCCGAGTAGTTGCCATACCAGGCGGTGATGCAAGCGGTCAAGATGCTCTCGATGGTGCAGCTGTAGAACTTTTTGAGAATCTGGGGACCCATGCCAAATCGTTTCAGTCTCCTGAGGGGGAAATGGTGTTACCGTGCCCTCTTCATGACTGTCTTGGTATGTTTGGACCATGATAGTTCATTGGTGATGTGGACACCAAGGAACTTGAAACTCTCGACCGGCTCCACTACAGCCCCATCGATGTTAATGGGGGCCTGTTCGGCCCGCCTTTTCCTCTAGTCCACGATCAACTCCTTTGTCTTGCTCACATTGAGGGAGAGGTTGTTGTCCTGGAACTACACTGCGCCGAGAGGGTGTTCTCCGCTGCTGGCCTGCACTCCAGGCACCATCTCATGAGCCTGAAGCCACAGACTCTGTAGACTGAGCCTAATAAGGCATTTATAGTTTAATTTTAATTTAATTTTAAGTAATTCACTAAATACACAATATATAGACTGATTTAATACAACAACATGTTGTTTAAATGCCGAGCGCTTAATGTTCCTGCCAACCTAGTGTGTCGCACTCGCAAATGCTTCACAATTGATTTATTTGTAGGCTATAGCCTTGAAATAATTGAAATAATAGGCTCAACTCCATTCACATATTAAGGTTATGACCAAGTTCGAGTTAACGTTAGAGAGAAACTAGATAGCTAGCAGAAGTTAGCCTAGCTAGCTGTGACTTTCAGTTGAAGCTGTCATTCACATGAAAATTGGACTGTGTTAGCTAACTAACTATTTTGCTAACTAAAGTCAGTTTAAATATGCATGTGGAATTAACCAACAAGTATTTATGTTTATAATACGCTCCCACGTGTGAATGAATTAGACCAGCTAATGTCAGTCAACCACTAGCCCTTGACCATGACTCAGTTCCATTACATTACACATAAGAGTCACATAAGAGTAAAGGCATCTTCTGTAGGGGGAGTTTTAAGAGCCTCGAAGCTCAATCTGAACATTAACACGGAGCGCTTGTGGTATGGTTTCGGAAACCATAATGACCTTATCTTTCATATCAGCAAGAAATCATTTTCAAAAAACAAGGTTAAATTGATACAAACTTTGATCTATTTAGGGCGTAAATCGTTATTTTCTTTTGGCCAGTTGTTTTTAGGTATTGGGACAGCAAAACCGCTTCTGGAACGGAAATGCGAGCTGGTAAGCGCATGCCGGAAGTGGACCACCAGTTTTGAGTCCAAGATAAAACAGTGGTGTGGGGCCTGATCACCCCCATGAAAGCACTGTAACAAAGCTTTTTAAAACGTTTAGCAACGGAAGGTTAAAATGTGCATCTTATCAGACCAATTCAGGCACTCCCTGTTTCCATCTGTTTTCTTCCATTTGGTGACTAATGAATGTGACCCAGGCCCTTCGTCATGGCTGGACCCATCACAGCAGCTGAGCTTCTCCACCCAACCCCCCCATACAGATGGATGGAAATGAGAGGTGACTTATCCAGGGTGCTGCTGCAAGAGCACTAATCAGTGCTAATCTGTTCTGGACCAGATTAGAGCTTCGTTATCCTAGATCTCTCCTTTTCCTCTCTGTACAAAGGAGGGGCTCCTTCTGTGTTCCGTCTGTTTTAACACTTTTAAACCAGTGTGTCTTGATTGTTGTTCTCGTCTCGCGGCGATCTGGTACGAAGCCGTCGCCGACTAGCTCTTTCGTTTCTCACCTGAGTTGCTTTCCTGTTGCGCCGATGGACGCTCCCTCCTCATCCTCCTCTTTTCCTTGGGACTTAGTGTTCATGCTGTCATCATCATAATTTATCTTGTCTCCTATGGGGATTAACATTAGCATGAGTCTCAGGCATCGTGGACACTGACTCCCCTTTGTCCTCCTCTTAAAACGCTTTGGAGATTTTCATCTCTTTTTTTCCGTGATCCTTTTTAAAATTTCTCCTGGGGGGGAAAGTAATCAAGGAGGGGGGCGAAGATGCTGAACCAGGGGGCCGTGATGCTCTTTACAGGGCTCTGTGGGGCACTGGTGGTGCTGGCGATCGCCTACTATACCTACTGGTAAGTCCTGTTGAGGGAGCAGTCGAGGACCGCGTCAGAACTTTATAAGAACTTTATAGACATGACTGGTCCCGGTTCCACAGTGACTCCAACTTCTCGAGGCTGTGTGCAACCACAAACTATAATCTAAAACCTCTTTTACTACCTGACACTGGTTTTTGGGAGAGTGTAGACTGGGCTTGGTTGTTGTTGTCTCTGAAGCACTTTAAATTAAGTTGACTTCTGTGGGTTTGTCTTGTTATTTGTTCTGGAGTGCCGCGGGTCCTTCTGCTGCTGGACATCTAGGCCAAGTTTAGCCTGTTTTGGCCTTTGGAAGGCCTATGGAGGCCAGGCTGTTTCTCCCTGTTAATCAGTTTAGCCCTGAGTGGCTATTGCTAATCTCTGCCACGTCCCACGTCCAATCAGGCCTTGTGTGTGTGTGTGTGTGTGTGTGTGTGTGTGTGTGTGTGTGTGTACCCTTGCATACTTGGTAGCCTGCTAAATGGCTTTAACCTGGTATATAATCAATGGCAATTTACATCCCTTGTAGGCTAGGCCAGGGGTTGTAAATCTTTTCTTTTTCAAGACTCACTGAAATGCTTAAACAAATATATGGGGACCCTTACATCAGAAATCACATTGCTATTTGTATAAGTGTCAATGTGTTAATGCCTACATACATACTAAATGTGAGACGTTTTAGCCTTACTGCTGTTATTTTCAATTTGTAGTTTTATCCACTGAAAACTGTCAGTGGCCCCCTAGTTGAGAAACAGTGGACTTCTTAGGAAATGTTTGGGTAAATCATCAAATTATCATCAAATAACACAGACACACCAGTTGGTTTCAAACTAATAGACAAGCAGCCTATACAAGCACCATGCCCATAGAAAGCAAGATATGAGTTGAGAGACATCTGAACATCCCCATAAAATCTCTAGGTCTGGGTATAGACTTATTTTTTATTTTTTTTACACGTGTTCTATTTCTTCCACTCAATTTCATTCAGTAATTAGAATAGTGTGTGTGGAGGGGAGATGAAAGCAGGACACGGTCTCTCCCACCCCCGTTATACCAGGGGGGAAATTATGGCTGAACTTTTTTAACCTCCTTGTGTGTGTCTCACACTCGTTTCGTTGGCCCAGTATTGACGGCCAGCCATTCGTCTGAGGGGATCAGGTGATTGCAGACCCTCCCCTCCCTCTCCCCCCAAACACACCCGCTCCACCAGGCAGCGCTTTGTCAGGCAGGCTGGGGGAGCGTCTCCCTCTCTCTTCTTTTGTTTCGCTCTCCCTTTTTTTCCTGTGTGGGGAGAAGTTTCCCGCTCTGCTAATGGACGGCCTTGTGAGATGTCATTAGTCTCTTAGGCAAGACTCCAAAGTTAACTCATGTTTACTGAGGAGCGCTGGGGTTTATTGCGCTCTCTTTCCCACTATTTGTAATTCTCACTCTGTTCCTGACTGTGGGCGAAGCTTCACACTTTGACAAAACTACTTTCTCTCTCTTCCAGAACAAGGTTAGTGGTATTTCTGCTCCTTAACCAGGGGTTATCGGCGTGAATGGGATGTTATTTATGAATATTGACCTCGTTGAGACGATGGAGACTTTTTTTCTTTTTTTTACTAGTAATACCGTGTTAAAACTCAGAATCACCTGCTTGACTGAACTGATGCTCCTACTGTAGAGAGATAGATAGGCTATACCGGTAGTTTCAATGGAGATCAACTGCATTTTAAGCATGCATGCTATTATCTGCTTGCAGATGCCAGGCGCACTGTAGCAACTGCTTGTATTATTAGACCGTTTGCAGAGTTGACTTTGCCGGCTGCAGCTTTTGACGTTTGACTGCCGTGGTTGTTAGGTGAAGGAAGCAGTCCAAGGCATTGCAACCGGATGTCAATGTGGGACAAACCTGAAGTTTGATAGCCTTTGCCAAAGATCAGTATCCGTAGAGAATGTCACCCTTGTGGATGTCTGCTTGATTCTTGAGCTTCGGGTAAGGTCGTTTTCTGGTCCTCTTCAGTGCTAACTGCAGGAAACGGCCTTCGTTTAATGGGCCATTTAAAACATGGGTCCTACAGACCTACACCACACCCTGTTATGCCTTGGCTTTATGGCATCCATCACAACTCCTCAGGGCAGTGAAGTTAGAACAGAATCTTGAAGTATTGAGAAAGTGTATTGGGAAATCATAGTGAGACCCACAGAGAAATATGGACAAGTGTCACACTGTGCTTGCTCAACAGTATAGCTTCCTTCCTCACAAGTCCTTACCGACACCTGATCTCGGATCCTCTGCTTCTCAAACACAAGTGACCCGCACTTGACTACGCTGTTGAAAAGATAGCAGTTCGATAGCACAGGTGGAGACGTTTCAAGCTGGGGAATGAGGTTACAAATCCAATTTGTTTACACTCGCACCTCTAAACTCATTCCACAGTGACCCCGGTTGTTGAGCAGAGTGCAGC